>NC_064902.1:17937500-18537500 GCF_929443795.1 Astur gentilis | reverse complement strand
AGGAACCCTTTTTTCAGGGTCAAGTGTGTTTGAGTATCTACTGTAGAACAGAAGAATGTAAACAGGCACAAACTGCTAGATTTCTGAAGGGCTTTTCATTCCGTTCTCTTAGCATTGTGGGCATCAATGCCAGAACATAAAAAATAACTAGAACAAAGGAAAAATAGTTAAACAAGAAAGAGAGCTTCAAAGGGATGATATGCTTCAGACTCAGCTGTAAAATATATCACTGTTGGCAGATCAATATTAACAATTTCTATCTGCACTCCCACCTCTGGACAAAAGAAACTCTTCTGTTACCCTTACAAGAAATTCAAAGATACAACTCTGCTAACACTCAGATCATTACAATGTTAAGGCAATAATGGTTAATTACACAACGGGTTACACCCAGTACTCACTAACACCTCTCCCAAGAAGGCAACGGGAGAATGACAGCACAAAGTTTCTCAGTATTTCAGTCCTTGATGGTTGAGATGATATGCTATGTAATGCCACCATTCAAACCTAGTCATTCTTTTGTCCAACCCCCCCCCCCCCCCCCCATATTCTTGCACTGTGTTTTTCATTTGGTGGGGGAGAAAACAGGCACCCCAGCCTGAACAGTCAGGATTCCTCATGATCGTACTTCTGAGAAACATGCTCTTAATTTGAAGAAACTTAGGCATGTTGAACTGTTAAGATAGATACTCACAATCTCAGAACTGGTAACATACGGACCCAAATATCTTTACCACTCTGGGCTGAATTAAAAATGTTATGGGGAATTTAGAATTAGATTACTATTCAGTTTATTCTAAAATGATAGCCGTAAAGCTCAAACCTTAGACATTGACATTATCCGTTGGAGAAGAGCTCTTGGACAGCCTATGAAGCAGATTTTTCAGATACGTGTTTCTGCATTGCGCCTGCGTCTGAGACTACTGCCAAGCAGCCATGTGCAACAAAATTGAGTTCTGAGCTCTTTCCAAGAAAAGCACACACAACTAGAGTACAAAAGCAAATACAAAATGTCGGAGTTCTACTGGTGCTCAAGAAATACCAGGCCTTTGTCCCTGAACAACGTATCTGCTGCGTCCCCCTCCTTTTTGGAAGCTCATAGGGAAATACCATATGTCAAGCAGGATTTATTACAGACTCTCTATATATGATTAAGTTCCTTCTCAGCTCCAGGCAAGACAAAATTAATTTGACTTTAAAACAAAGCAAATGTTAGTCTAATATGTGCATGTTTTCTGCTCTTTCCTTAGAGAGCAGAACCTGTATTGTGCAAGCAGTTGAGATTCCTTCTGAAACCAATAGGCATTTTGACTGATTAATCACTAAGGATTTATTGCTTAGTGAACAAATGATGATATATTAACTAAAATAAATGGAGCAAGTGGTGTCTGTAGAGATGTGTCTGATGACCAAACAATGAAGATGGGCTTACATTCCTGCAAAAGGATACCTATTGCCTTAAGTGGTATTATTTGCATAAGAATACAGGCAGAAGAAAATAACCTGTTTTCATTTGCTTATTTTTAATTTTGGGTGGTTTAAGGGTAATCAAACTTACTGTTTCAGCCCAAGGAGACACAGCTGCATTCAAATTTTGGGTAAGCAATGCTCAGAAGTAGAAATGCTTGAAAAAACATGGTAAGAATGCCCAGCACTCAATCACTTTAAACTCAAGGAACTAGCTCAGTGGATTTTTGTGGTGCATTGATCATCTAACCCTAATTACAACCTTGATTTAAAACTTCAGCTTCTCAGTTATATGAGTTAGCAGTTAATTATTATTTAAGTGTTAATTATCCTTAGCCTATACACATTTACTGAAATCTTCAGGCTCTTTTCCTGTGGATCTAAAGAAAGTATTTTTTCTGAAGAGTAAGCTCTCTGGTTTAGCCATATTTCGCCATCCATTTAAGATGAGAAACTCTAAGTGGGTGCTCAGAACTCCATATCCTGCAAAGAGGTGGCCCGTCTCCCCAGCAGAAGCGAGGACAAGGAGCTGGGTCCTGCTGAGGGTGCTGGAAGGCTGGCCCCGCTGCGGCAGCGATAAGCACAAGGACATTTTGCAGCATTAAAAAGGGGAAAATGTGAAACGTAGAGCGAATGCGGCAACAGCAGCTAAGGACCCAAGCTGGTATCTCTGCATGCTACTGTGCTGTGCCTTGTGCTGATATTGGCCCGCTTGGAGCTAACCTGCAGATCTGTTCGTAACGCTGCATTACACAGAATGGGTATTACCCTTTGGTACTACCACGTTACAAATAAACAAGAGCAGAAGAACAGCACATGGGTTTTGCACTTGTTTCAACCTGTCTGAAGCCGACTGAAGTCCAGTGGGGTATTACAGAAGAATCCAAACTACCCCAAACCCTAATTAGCCCCATCGATCATGTCAGGACATGTATTTGTTTGTTTTTAAGCAGACCTGAGAAAAAATTGAAAGACCTGCAGTCATCCTTATTACGGTAATTTTTCTAATAACAAGTAATTTTAATGACAAAAATTATATAATAGTCTTAACTGTAACAGAACACTTTTCAAGTATAAAACTGTAAGGGAATGAAATGTTCTCTACAGCATTAATGGGCTTTCTTGGACAAGTTATGTTTCAATGAAATATTAATTCTTGATCATTTGTCATGTGTTAATTAGCAGAATAAGCTGTAGGAAGTCTAGATTACCATGCAAATGTTAATTAGGTCATAATTTATGTTAAGCATTTCTAAGTATAGGAGCACCAGAATCTCATTTAGCAGTAGCTGAACTTTAGAAAAAATTTGCATTTGCAACAGCTATTTTTCCTATTTAAATTTGATAGTTACTATATTTTAATAAATACCAAAGAATCTGTATTTAATTGTCCAAAGTCTCTTTTCCCCTTTCTACCCAGAGTCACACCTCAGCGAAAAGTTTGTCTCTGGCCAGGTCTGATGAGAAGGTGGGAGCAGATGGTGAGGTCGCTTTCCAATGCAACAACTCACGGGTGCCATAGGACGCTTGTGGAAGAGATAATGCCTTTAATTTATATTGGAGCCAAAATACACAGCCCTGCAAAGGCAGGGAATGCTGGCTTACTGGGGGGAGGTGGAGCTCACCCCACCTACAGTCAAGAGCAGCAGCAACACTCCTAGGGTCACCCCTTGTTTTTCAAATAAGCGACTCGCTACGACACTTTCCTGGGGAGCAGGAGAAGGTAGCGGAGAAACCGGGGAATCCTCTTCAGGATTTGTCCCACTGCTCCCCTGAGGAATGGGGACAGGGAAGAAAAAAAAGATTGCGGGATGCTGGTTTCCAAATCTGGGAGGCAAGATCATCCTGCAACCTCAAGCTCCTCAGAGGGCTTCACGGTTTTTGCTGTTCGCAGGCACAGTTCCTGGCAGTGGTTTTTTGTCAACTGATGCAGAAGCAGGACCCGCATCTAGCCCAAGGCACACGTAGCAATACTGGCGGCATTCAGACCTGTTCTTGCTTACTGGCCCATCACCTGAAAATACCCATATACTGCAGCCAGTTTGAGGCAGCGGAGAAGCTGGCTCTGCTTCGGTATTTTATGTGGAACGACTACTGAAATAAACAGCTGCAATGACACACTGTAGTGGGATGAAGATAAATTTATTTTGCTATTTCCACACTCCCACAATTTTTACACCTCCCCACACAAATCTGCCCAAGCTGCTTCCACTTTGTTGGTATTATCAAAGGAAGAAAAATAGCATTGGGGCTCTGGAGGGAATACCGGCATTAACTCCCCCTGCTTCACTTTGAAGGCCAACATTAATTGTTATTTTGATTTGCTGAACTGCATTTCAATTGATTTATTTTTTTGTTTAAAGGGGGGAAAGGTCATTAAATTATACAAGAGTTAATGAAACAGATGCAATTCCACTTCAAGTCATAACAGTCAGCTATACCTTCTCCAAGATATTTCTAAAGTAAACAGTGTCAGGTTGGAAAAGAAAAAAAAGATAGTTCAGCCATAATGTCAGACAATTTGGAAGCTAGAAAAATAATAGCTTAGAAAAAAATCAGTAGAGGAAGAATATAGTTAAATCAAACTAAATAAAAGGGTAAAACTTCAGACACCCACCCTAAAAAAGGCAAAGTGGGAAAAACAGGAGAGAGAGATACCAGCAAAAGGACCAAAGGGAATCAAGGGCACTGAACAGATTTAAACACTTCATTTCCAGCAAGAACAAATAAAGAGGAGAGACACAGGAAGGCATATAAAATAGCAGATGACATGGAAAGACAAAACAGTTATTTACCATTCTTCATAATGCAAAACTAGTGAAAAACCTTAAAAGACATCACATATCAAATTGATTTAGACAAGTACTTTTTAAAGGGGTATAGTTACTATACAGCACACTTACTAGTATTTTACTTCAGTAAATCTATGACACTGTTATCCACAGTAATTACTTAGTTCTAGGTCACTACACAAGCTGGAGCCATGCTACCAAGAGGTGCAGAAAAACTAGAGAGGGGAAAGCAGGACCCCGTATCTCGGTGCTGCAAAGGAAATAATTTGTTGTGTGGCCTCTGAATCCAGCACCAGGTCACTGACCCGTAGCACCGGCTGGCAGCAAGGTCTGAAACCCAGGACCTGCCTGCTCTACACCAGACCTAAGTCACTTTGTTTAGTAGGCAGTCCTCAGTGAATAAGGGACACTTTGTGAGCGCGCTCTCTGCGTAAACTAGTCGCTGAGCTACGAGGTAGCGGGCACCCGTGGACATTTAAAAATGTTAGCTTCTTTTTGGAGAGTTGTGTTCAATAAGTATTACTGATGGTATTATGTGTACTATTGACTGGGGGAATTTAAACCCCTCAACTCTGAGGGAATTCCCTGTTCCACATTTATTTCCCTAAAACCAGAACACAGTTATTAATAACTATTATTTCAGTGGAGATGAGGTACAGTATCTTGCCCTCTTTTTGGAATATCACATTTAAATCACTATGTATACCATGACAGTGTTGATCTTGCAGCACCTCAAGCCAAAATAGCTTTCTTTCACGCTGCCTATACATTTTTCAGGGCAGAGATGCAATCGATAAAAGCAAAGGAGTCTGAGGAATCCAAGAGGAACAAGAATAGTTTTTGTGGAATTGATGTCGCCATGCATCCATTAGCCCCACTCAGTAATTAGGAAATTAAAAGTGTCTGATTGCTCCCCTCTACTGAAGGTCACCCTTGAGGCCCTAACATTGGGTTTAGATGCTAATTAAGTGTTTGCTGACTGCTGCCAGGGTACGGGCTACAAACGCCAGCAGAAATCCTGTTCTAAGTCTCTGACTTATTATAAACAAATGCATGCACTTCTCTATAGGGGATATTTTCAAGAGAACCTAAGCCTCAGGTTTATCACCACAGTTTGTAAGGCAATAGCCTGGCTATACGCATATACTTCACTTTAATAACGTCTTCCTTCTTTCAGAGCAGCACAGTTTGGTTCAGATTAATAAACCGGGGCACTCCATATTATGCATACTCACATGCATAAGTGATTTAATCGATATTAAATTTTAGCTACACCTTTAAATAATTGTTGTTGATAATTGTTAGTTTATTATCAAGATCTGAGAAACACAGCACAAAAATGCATGCATGTAATTAAGATAATCTTTGATAAACTCTTAAATATTGAATTTCGGTCTTCTAAGCACCTAAACTGATATAATAGCTTTAAACTAGTCTACGCTGCACACCTGAGTGCAGAAGGTAGATTTGCAATCAACACGTGTGATGCTGGAGCAACACAGAAACTAGCCCAGCTGGGGAAGCAGGTTACCAAATGACCACAGCAATCAGTTCGAGCTAATACGGCCTGTTGCAGCTATGTTGGCTCTGGAGCTAGTACAGGCTCCAACTAGGACATCTCTGTTTTCTTTGCATTGTGTGGATACGTCTAGAATCTTCTTTTTATGAGAGGGGGATATTCAGAGGACCAAGACCTGTTGAAATGAAATCCTTATGCAACTGGATCTTTTCAACTAGACGCCTGAAAACTCATGGCTGAAAATCACAGTAAGTACAAACCTGCATTAGGGTACCTAAACCGGTACGTCCCAGGAGGTGCCTTTGTAGATCAGACATGGTTGCCCGAGTCTAAGAATGATGATTTATCTGTTATCCTAAGTACAGATCTTTGAAGATCTATTAGCTAAAGAAAGTCTTTCTTTCTGCAGTTACAGAGAAGTTATTCTATAATATCAGGCCAATTGCTACATCTAATCCAGTAACCCAACAGCAGCTAACACTAAAGTGTCTTCGTAGTTTGAAAGAGTACATAAAGCACTATGTGAATGAACAACAGGAAGACCTGCACAATGCGAGATACACATGAAAGCACGTACAACACAATAAACAGGAAATAAGTCTCCTGGGAATAGACCAAAAAGGCTATTTAAAAAGAATCAAAACAAGTAGCTTTGATACAATAGCGAAGGGGATACTAGGACAGAGGGAAAACAAGGTAGAGGCTAAGGATAGTCTTTGCCTCATCATTTCAAATAGACACTAGCACAGTATAATAAAACTTATGAAGAACAGACAAATGAAAGTGGAAAAAAAAAAATCAGAGCACGAGACAAGAGCCTTAACAAGACTTCTGGCTGCACATATAATCTTGAATGATTGCATCTTAGATGGCTCATGCAGCGTGATTCAGAGGTGGCCAGGATGACACAAGCTGAGGAGCTGAAGATGACACTCGTGTTCCTGACAGAATGGAATTATTCACAGTGGACAACAGTGAAAACTGAGATTCGACACAATGATGAGTCCTGCTTTAGCCATGATAAGAGAAAAAATTTGTTCTAGCTGTATTGCATCAGACTTAAGAGCCAGATGTCATGGACAGGCACAGATTTTAGTGCAGGCATAACCACGATTTGCACTGGAGACATGAAGTCAAGAGGTGAATAGTGAGCTTATAACTGTTAAAATGAGGATTATAACCTAAAAAAACATAACTGAATATCTACAGATGTTTTTATTAATCATCTATGTGTCTAATCTGTTTTTTGAATCCCAGCATATTGTTGATTTGTGATTAGAATAACACATTGCAAAGTGGTTCTGTAGCTTTGGCCTCCTCTTGTTTAAGATTGCTACACCTTTCTTCTCTTTTGACTACCCAAACACTTTTTTGTCACCTGCAGACCTAGTTACGTACCACTCACTGTTGTGGACCTGAACAAGAGTTGTCATGACAAATCTTCTACCTCAGTGGAAGAGATTAATTTTGTCCTTGTTAAGATCAAGTGTGTTGATTAACCATTAACTCCTTTCTCTGATGGATCACTTAGCTCACCTGAAATCCCTCACATGAGCCATCAGCGAATCTCATTTTGTAAGAGGGTCTAAAGGTACTTTTATATAACCGTAGAACACAGTTATCTCCTACCCCAAATCTTTTGGGCAATGCTTTGTAAAATGCCATTGAATCAGCGTGGTCTTACTTGGTGCGTACGTTCTGCTGATGGAGTAACACTATCATGAAAACTCAACTGAGAGCCAACTGCCTGTTTTGGAAAGATTTCCTCCCTCTGTATGAAAGTAGCAACTTCTTCCATCACCTTTTTCTTGCCAGTTTTGGAGACTGAGTTCCAATGTTTGCACCACCTCATCGTTCAATGAGCTTTCGGAAACATTGCCACCCTCATGGTTTAGATCGTTCTCCCGCACGCTTCCCTGCAGCTGATCTCAGCTGATCGAATCTGCCTTGTTCTGTGGGGCCATTCTGCTAGAGCCTGGGCTGATCTGGCATCACTGCCAGATGCAAAGGGCACCCTTAGCATATCCGCCCCGATGTCTGGTGCGTGTTGTATTTTCATACTGAAGGTAAAGGCTCCGAGCCCTATAACTTAATTAAAATAAAAAAAAAACCCACAGAAAAAAACTCCAAGAAACACTAATAATGCTATGCTAAAAAAATACAGAAAAAAAATATGCAAAGGATGGTCAAACCCATTCATGTTGGTGTGAAAATCTCAAGAAATGTAAAGGTGACAGTATTTCACTTCAGAAATTTCAAGTAAACTGAAATATCCGAGTAATTGGATTTTTTTACTTGAATTTTCCAGAAGTGTTTACAGGTACATATTTTTCCTCAAATGGAAGTCTAACAAGAAGAAACATAGTCACAAGGAAGTCTGAACTGATTTAAAAATACGTAGTTTCATTAGCAGCTGATTTACTACAGCAGAATGTTTGTTAGATCCAGCAGTAAAAGCAAATTAATTGAACAAAAAATACTTGTGGAAGAAGCAATCTGAGTTATCAGGTGTTAGTAATCAAAAAAGATTAATACAGTGATATTCATGACCTCTACTCATAAATAACCATGAAGAAAACTTTCCTCTCTTCAGAAAATGAACAATTCATGGGAGTCTCAGAAATTGTCATTAGTATTAATTGAACTGATCGTACACTTAGATAAGATGTACAGAAAATGGTTTCAGACTTTAGGGGAAACAGACAGCTACATACACCAATTACCAAATTTTTAAAAGACCCGGAGATAAGTAATTAATTAGAAGAACCTGGGCAATAAAGGGATTTCAGCTAAAGAAGTTGGTGGCTCTGCAGACAGGAGCCAAGCAATCCTTTGAAAGAGGATTTGGGATGGCAGGAGAGGAGCAGGCCCTCTCCTCCGCAACACTCTGCTTGCCAGCTCCACGAGCAGCAGGGATCAGCTCGGCTCCATTGAATTAGGCACAGTGACTACAGCTAACTGGGAGTTCTTTCTGAGGAAATCTTTTTGCAATCTGATAGAGGATATTCTGTACAGTGCAAACTTTTTGAGGAGGACAGCCACTTGGCAGTGATTTTGATGGGAAAGATTGCTCAGGGACAAGGTGGGGTTTTGGTCAAAGGCACGGACGGACCAGAGCAGCCTTGTCAAGACACTCTCCTGGACCATGAGTAGCAAACGAGAACTCTTAAACCCCGTAATTCAGGCCAGGGCAGAACTGTGCATTTTCCCACGCTCAACTTCACTGCACCAGCAGCCAACCTAGAGGCCTTTCAGAAATAGATGGATCTTTACTTTGTTCCATTCTTCATCAAAACCTCTGAAAGACTTGTTTCATCTTGCTTTGAAGTAGATATTTTTAATGAACTGTTTACCAGCTAAGTCTAATTGTAAAGCATAACTACTACAACTTGAAAAATCACTCAGAACTGCTATATAGGTGGGAAATGACTGCAAGCCAAAAGTTGCGAGGGTGAGCAAATGAAAAAGTTCTTTTAAAAAGGGCTCCTGATGTCAGTGAATCTGTAATTCCTCCTTCTTTATAATGCGTGTCCTTGTTAATGATGAAATTGCTTAGCATTTACCAGTCAAACCCAGTTTTGCTTTCTATTCAAATGGCCAAAGGCCTGTCTGTGCTGCAATTACGAACCAGTGTCATAATGACACGAAAATGTAATGTTACAGTTCTAACAAAAGCAAATCTAAGGGATTGCAGGGTTTTAATATTTCAATAAGGTTAAAGCAGGAGTGTTAAATTATTTAAGTTCTGGAATAAGATATAAGCACTAGAGCAATATTGTATCCATACTCATGTATCTTTTCATGTGTAGAGGTGATATCTATGTGATAAATTGCAGGAATGTGAGGTAAATTAATTTACTATGCACTTTGATCACAATACCCTCTTCTGGCCTACTAATCCATTTCCCAGCAGACTTGCTCTAACATCCCAAATCACGGGACACTTTCATTGCTGCCATTAAGAACAATGTTTCATAGTCTACCTCTTTTTCTCCTCATAGGCGTGGAAGTTTCCCTCCTTGAAAAAATAATAAATATAAATTAAGTTACAGAAAAGCATACTGATGAAACCTTTATATCCTCCACTCCTCTATATTATATAACTATATAAGAGACTTAAAAAGAGAAAACATCTTCAAATACTGACAGCTGGGTGAGATGCTGGGATGTCTGCATGTTTCTGGCAGCAGGGGAAAAATGAATAAAGAACAGATGTATAGCTCTCCAACTACAATGATTTAATATTGCCAATAAAGAAATAATACATATCTATATATAATTCCTGGAAAAGCACTAATAGTTAAACCTAATGTACAAATGTGCTCACAATTTGACATTTTAAGGCTATAGACTATTATGCGATAAAAAAGCTAATTAATATATCTATCACTGCCAGAAGAAATGTGATGAAACCAAAATGTTTGGCAAGCTGATTGTAAAGAAAACCTGTTACTACCTCAAATCCCTACTCACCACTATCTACCAGATCTTTACACCCCATCTCAAAAGGCAGCTGTGACACAGGGCAGCCAGGCAGCCACGGGAGCTGCCGGAGCAGCCGGGTACCGGTCCCTCCCCAGGGAGATGATAAGCATCCCCTCGCTGCTGGGCTCCCAGCATAAAACACAGGTAATGCCAGGCTGGAGGCTCCCGCAGGGGAGAATATTTACCCCTCTGCCCGTCAGGCTGGCAAACGGCTGTAAATCCAAATTATGATCTATCTCAAAGCTGAACAAACGATAAACTCGCAGGTGTTATTTACCAGAAGATCACCAAGTGGATTGATTTTATGGATTTGAAGCTTCTCAATCTCACCACACATACAGAAGCATATAGTGCCTGAAACCCTCATGAAAGAAATCCCTATGAACGTGGGGAATGTAAAACAGGAACGAGTTGGCTTACAGTAGGGTATGGGTGCGTATACATACAAGCACTACCTTCCACCAATTTCCCATCGCTTTGTTTACAGCATGAATTGCACTTACCTGAATATTAAATATTGACAGGAACAATCATGGCAACCTTAATGACACTTTGGGCGTTTTCTGCACTTGAGTCAATATATCTAGTTTAGAATTTGTTACAGGAACCATAAGAAAAATGTTTCTAGAGAAGAAGAAAGGCAGGAAAATTGATACTGTTCCCAGGTTTCATACATTTATCCTTTATGATTTTAAGTACTTCATTTAGAAAACACAATCCTTGCAAGTACTGAGGTCTGCCTAACTGTGGGAAGGGAAAAGAAGGGAAATAGTGGGAAAAAAAAATTAGCAGGGTGCATCTTCTTTTTGGGGGTGCGGGGGTAAGCATCTAACTACACAAATGATGAAAAACAGGGAATTTGATAAGTATTTCCAGTCTATGGAGTGGTATTTCTGAAGGTTTTCTCTGACATGATGGAAAAACCCAGGTCACAAGTACATGGAAACTAAAGAGAACGACCGAAGCCTTATACCTGCGATGGCACTTTTTCTTCCCCCAGGTCAGCTGGGGCTTTGCCTTGCGATGGCAGAAGACAACGTCCAACCAACGTCGGTTCCACCTGGCCCACAGCTCGCCAGCACCACGTCAACCTGACAGTGCTGTGCCCTGAGGACTGGCAAAGCCAGACCGGCCTGGGGGGGGGTGCACGGACAAGAAACACGGAAAATTAGCGTGTGCTGAGCTTCCTGCGTTGCAGCGACGTTGCTGCTGCCGCTGCCCTGGCCAGGGCAGCTATTGACACATCTTGCTTCTGCAGCTGCAAACAGATGTCTTTACTGCTATTAGGGAAGCTGCAGAAACTCCCTCTATGGGGAGAAAAAAAAAAAAACAACAAACAAACCAGAAACAAAGCCCGAAGAAGGCAGCAACATTCATTTCCCCCAAGCAATGCAATGCAGGAATTTTCTGCTGCCCCTTACAATGGTATTTCTGCTGCTGCTTTGGCCTGTGACAAGCCACGGTCCTGGGGGAAGCATCTCATTCCAGGATGGTACTTGCACAATGAGGAAAGATGCTCTCGGCATTAGCAAAACTCAAAACATTTCTGTTTTCATCGAGACCCAGCAGAAATACAGCCAAACCCCAAACCCTCCTGACTATTTGAATAACTGACTGCAAGACCTGGTCAACTAATGGGAAACATTTAGCATTTAGCTATCCATGAGAGTGACTAGGACCTTGCTGCTTTGAACATTCCCATTATGGACTATTTTGAGAAGACAAGAAATAAGGGAAGAGTAAAGGACAATGTTCATGTGAAGAAAGTGAGTGCAGAATCCAGCTCTGTACACTAAAAATGGGTCTCTGCACTACAAGGTGAGGTAACATATAGAAGCTTGTATGCAAATATGCCTGCACCACTGAGAACAAAAAGGTTAGACACGTCTGGCCATATGTGTATCCACACATTCTCATTTTGGGAGATGATACATTGCCACCTTCCTCCATCCTCCTCAAGGAGTAATGAAAGGAAATACATAAAATAATAGCAGCCATAAATAAGGAGGTTTTGCAGCAGAACAAAATTAAGCCTCCTTTTCTTATAGAGTCTTTCCAAAACTTCCCATTACAGAAGAGGAAGATGTTTCAGACAAAAGAGGGTGTCCAAAACTGGGTGAATTATTTACTAAGAAGTAGTTACATTACAGATGTCAAAGTAGTCAGAGCACTAGAGAAAGATAGTATATCTTCATCCTTTTCCTGTTACAAGAGGTGGATTTTTGTTCTTTGTACATTTAGATGACATGGTAAAAGCAATGAGAAAAGAGATGGGCAGACAGCAGTATAATCCAGCATTAGAACTCACGAGTTTATGTAAAAAATAAATAAAAAATTAGCAGCTTTACCTCACGGCTTAGTGTCCTGAAGATGTTAAGCAGCTTTTTTTATGGGATGGCACCATTAATTTCTGCAGATACAACTCACAGGATGTTTCTCAAAACTACATCACAAATAAAATACTTGTTCATTCACAGTATCCAGTAGCTGCCTCCATAATTTATGGGTACCATCCTATGTAAATCATTGGAATAAAAAAAAATGACAGATCCCAGGGGCTGTTTGTTGTTTAATCTCAGTTTGTCATGACTCAAAAAGAACGATGTGAAAATACAAGGAATGTCATCCATAATGGTAAAAAAAAAAAAGATTCTTAGACATTCTTAGTTGTTTTCTAAGAAACATAAATAACCAGCTCTTTGTCAGCTATGAAATGAATCTACATTTTCTATTCCACATGAAGGGCCGTCAAAACCAATCCTAAGTGTTTTAACACCCCATTCTATTTCTGCTGGCAGAAAGTTGGGGCTCTGCAAGATTTGACAGCTACAGATTGTCCACTGAGCTGGGTAGCAACATGAAAAGTTATCATGCAGAACGAGGCTGGTACTTTTACAAAAGTCACAAGGCTTTGGAAAGAGATTTGTGCTTTGTGCTGCTGAAAAACAGTCCTTGCTGTGGTGGATTGACCCTTGCTGGACACCAGGTGCCCACCTAAGCTGCTCTATCGCTTCCCATCGTCAGATGGACAAGGGAGAGAAAATATAATGAAAAGCTCATGGGTCGAGATAAGGACAGGTAGAGATCGCTCACCAATTACCATCATGGGCAAAACAGACTTGATTTGGAGAAATTAGTTTAATTTATTATTAATCAAACCAGAGTAGGATAACGAGAAAATAACACCAAATCTTAAAACACCTTCCCCTCACCCCTCCCTTCTTCCCGGGCACAGCTTCACTCCCAAATTCTCTCCCTGCTCCCCACGGGCAGCACAGGGGGATGGGGAATGGGGGTTGGGGTCAGTTCATCACACGTTGTCTCTGCCGCTCCTTCCTCCTCAGGGGAGGAGGACTCCTCACTCCTCCCCTGCTCCAGCGTGGGGTCCCTCCCACGGAAGACAGTCCTCCACGAAATTCTCCAATGTGAGCCCTTCCCACGGGCTGCAGTTCTTCACGAACTGCTCCAGCGTGGGTCCCTCCCATGGGCTGCAGTCCTTCAGGAACAGACTGCTCCAACGTGGGTCCCTTGGGAAGCTTCTAGCAGCTTCTCACAGAAACCAACTGCATAGCCTTCCCGCTACCAAAACCTTGCCATGCAAACCCAATACACTTAGTCTTTATGCCATGCTGCTGCCAGGCTGTGCCATCAGCTCCCTGTGTGCTGGACTAGTGGCTCACAGGTTGAATCAGACTTTCTCCCAGGAAAGAGAAAATTCGGACAAACTCAGCAGCCCTGTAAAAGATTGAGATTCAAGTCCTTCATCTGAATCAGATTCCAGGGAAATGCCCAAATCACCACAACACTGATAAGATCTCAACCCCTCTTTCATTCTGTTTTACCAAAATTTGGATCCTCCTAAAACTGGTATGTTCCTACCAGATTATTTTTTTTTTTAATTATTTTTTTGATGAGTCCATATATTTCACTAAAGTTCTCCTCTGGCCCATAAACCCTAATTCATTTACTGTAAATAGTCTTACTTAAAATCCAATACGGCCACTTATGAATCCCACCACAATCCACCCCGCCCTCCCAAGAACTTGTCATGAAAAAGGCACAAGTAGATACAGTTTAAATAACTGCCAGATTCAATGATTAATATTAGAGCACACAGACAGAGCTTCGCTGCTGATAGATGATCACATTTTCTCCGGAACAGAACAGTGGTGCTTTGCAAAGCAGAGCTGAGTTTACATAAAAATGACAAAAGCAGATGCTATCACTTAGATAAAGAAACACATTTCTAATACTAAGCCTCAGTTAAAAAAACCTAGGAGCATCTCTCAAAATAAAGTGATATTCCAGTCTGCGTTTCTTCAAGGACAGCAAAATAACTACTACAGACATATATTAAAGGAGAAGGGGCATTAGTCTCTGACATGGGTAACTGTCACCTTGATGAGTGAAATTGGCTCATTAAATTAGCAAAGATCTTGAGAAGACTGAAGTCAGCAAAACACTTCAATAGCACTGCAGACAAATATTAGTTTGTCAAAGCTTTGCCTTCCCTCCCTGTGGGCTCCTGCTTCTTACTGAACGGATGAACAGAGGCCAACAAGAAGCGCTCTGCTGTGGCTGGAGTGCAGCCTTGGCCTCCTCCAAAATGCAAGGAGAGAGAGAGAGAGAAGCCACAGTTCAAGCCTTATGTTCAAATACAGCAGCAGAATGGCAGAAAATCTACACCTATTGCACCACAGCAAGAGTTTGCAGGCAGCAATTCAGCTTTCTTCTGAAAGAAAGAAAAGGAAAACCATCCAAAGTATGTCCTTCCCAGAGGTTAAACTTTGCAACAAGTTATTTTTAAAATACTTATCATTTGTTTGTTAAAACCTTTTCACATGCATTTAGTTCTCAATGACTAGCGCCTGCTGCCAGCATAGGAGAGCCCCCACCAGCTCAGAGCAGGGCTGTGCCCTCGCTTTTTAGCAGTGCCTCTTCCATCTCTTCACTTTTTGGCAGGGGTAGGGACTGTCTCAAAGCCCATCCAACCTTACGTAAACCACTACATTAGCCATGGAGACTGTGAGCAATGGACTGCCTTTTTTTGCCCTCCCATAGCAAGTGAGAGAAAAATCCTGATGTCCCATCTCTGCTCTCCTGATTACCTAATTATTTATTCAAAATTGGAAACTCCAGAGGTATTGGAAGTTACTTGCCCTACCAGCATATCGTGGCTTAACCCCAGCCAGCAACTAAGCACCGCGCAGGTGCTCGCTCCCTTTCCCCCACGCAAGTGGGATAGACTCACGGGTTGAGGTAAAGACAGTTTAATAGGACAGAAACAAAGAAACTAATAATGATAATAATAAAATGGCAATAATAATAAAAGAATTAGAATATACAAAACAAGTGATGCACAATGCAATTGCTCACCACTTGCCAACCGATGCCCAGTTAGTCCCTGAGCAGCGATCTGTGCCCCCCCCTCCAGCCAGCTCCCCCCAGTTTATATACTGGGCATGACGTCACACAGTATGGAATACCCCTTTGGCCAGTTGGGGTCAGCTGTCCTGGCTGTGTCCCCTCCCAACTACTTGTGCCCCTCCAGCCTTCTTGCTGGCTGGGCAGGAGAAACTGAAAAATCCTTGACTTGGTATAAACACTACTTGGCAACAACTGAAGGCATCAGTGCGTTAACATTCTTCTCATACTAAATCCGAAACATAACACTATACCAGCTACTAGAAAGAAAATTAACTCTATCCCAGTCAAAACCAGGACACAGCAATATTTTAACAACACAGCTGTACTTTTGGGAGAAAGATGAAGGGTCAAACCCTACAGCAGAACATAGCTTCTGATTAGAGATACTCTGATTTAAATCTGTGTAAGGAAGGAAGCAGTACCTTCTCTAGACTTGTTTTTTATTAATTTAATCTGGCCTTTTTCTTTTAGTGTTTAGAAATACAACAAATTGGTTCAGGTTTTGTTGTTGGGTTTTTTTTTTCCTTTTCCAGTTAGTAAGAAAAGCAATCAAATTGTTCTAAACTAATTTCAAAATATAAATACTGCACCAAACCAACACTTCATATCTTGCTTTGGCTGTCAAAGAAAAAAATTCAATTATTTACACTGCTTTAGTCACACAACAAAAGAAACACTGCTTTGCAAAATGTAGAGTGTTACCCTGTATTCCTTCAACCTACAAAAATAAACAAACAATTGTCACAACAGAAAAGAAAACTTGCTACAATTCCTCAAGCATGTAAAAGCTTATAACCACAAGAGGTTAAAATGAGTATTTTTTACATTAATTCAGCAATACAGGTGGAATCAAGTCCTAGTTTGATTCTCAAGGCCTAAGAAGAGCCTCTAGCTGCGCTCTGCGGGCTGGGCAGTGGGCATCAGCTGAAGCTCAGTCACCTTTTCATTGCATGAGTGGAAAAGGAGCCAGTGGAAGAAGATCCCTTGCCAGAACCCCCCAGTCCAACCAGGTGGCCCTGATATGAACTGGGATACAGGATTCCTGCCATACCTCTGTGACACCATGAAGTCCTGCCAGGAAGCACAACAATATTGGTAAATAGCTGTATAACCTCTGAGCTTCTGTGTTGCCAGAACAGAGGTAAATAACAGAGAAGATCTTTCCCCATCTTGGAGGTCTTCTAGATTCCAGCGAGTGAGCAGCAAAATTCCTGCAGTTGGCTCAAAACTTAAAAGCAGCAGCCAAAAATGGACCGGTATCGGGGCAGGACATGCAGGACCCTAACAGCATCCTAGCCCTACTGAATCCCCCCCACGCCTTTGGCTGGACCAAACAAGACATTGTTCACAGGTGAGTTTCCATCTAGGAGCCCCCAGAGTCATCTTTTGGGACTGATCTTGTAAGTCTTTCCCCACAGCAAGCTGTGTCTTCAGAAGCAATCAAGAGATTAAGGGTTTTTTTCCAATTATAGCAGATGAAATAGTCTAAATTTTTCTTCCCTAATAAAAAAAAAAATTGAGACACGATTTATCTTGCCACAAGTTTTTATGCTGCTGTAGCTGGCCTGCAAGTGTATTGAGATAACAGCGTGCAGTTAACAAGATTTGCAAGTCAGACATGTTACCAAAAAAAAAAAAACAAATGAGAAAAACAACAAAAAATGTTCTTTGAGTTATGTTGAATCAGTGTTACGCTGCCTGTGAAAGATTGGAAGCATGGCACAAAGCTCTGGTGAGAAGCATAGCCTTCAAGTGAGAAATATGCTTAAAGTGGAAGCCTTTTTGTCCAAAGACAAACCCAACCTTCTCATCTCTTAAAGGAAGCAATTAAGTAAAAAGTGGGAAGTTCTACACTTGAAGTAAACACCACACTGCCTGTCTGCATGCGCTGAGCCTGTGTTTCAGCTGAGAGCAAGGACGCAGGGGAAAAATTCACTACAACGGTACAACTTGTTTGTCAATTGAGTAACAGTAAGTGAAAGTGAAGGCTCTTTACACCTCACAGCTGGGGCAGTCTGATAGATTATAGCTTAACCACCATGAAAGTTTAAGCCGGCGTGAAGTTGGCTTACAGTAAAGCACTTATTTCATGAAAAGAGGGAGCTAAGAGCCTCCACGATCCATCACCCGGCTCGCAGAAACGCTTGTACTTGCACGCCGAGCCACGCCGAGGCCGGAGCACCGGGGACGGGACGTCTGCTCTGCGCATCAGCTGGGAGGACAGTGTCTGGCAGCCACCAGCCTCACTTAAAGAGGCTATGTGAGGAACAGAATAACGAAACCTCACTTATTTGCATCTCAGCTGCCCTAAACGTGGTCACGATAGAGCTCTCTGTTTCCTCAGATGATCTATTCCACCGCTGGATGCTGTGGACAGACGGCACAGGGGTATCGACTGTCCCTTGGCTGGGCATAAAGAGAAAGAAAAGAACCAGACAGAGAGGCAGGTGGTGGTTGGGTGTCCTATAAAACTATACTCTCTTCATAGCAAATATTGATGGTCTCAGATCTGTATGTGCTATCAGAATATGGAATAATGCCTCCCGACAAAGGCATATTTGAATTTTGTTCATATCTTTGCCTGGTTCCCATGTGAAATGTGGACATTAAAACACTTCTTTAAAAGCAGACAGGATGCAGCTTATAGTAGGACCTCTGAAAATTTAAGTACTAATTCATACAATGCACATGTATTATACAGAGAAAATTATTTTGCTATAGTTACATTTTAAAGCAGGTTTGCGTTTTAACCTCTGTATGAATTTCTCCTAACAGACTGATTCATAGATTCTGTCATGACTAAGGGATAATCTCTTCTCAACTGTTAAAGAGCGCAGCCCCTCAGATGCTCGGAGCAGAATACTAAAGACATACACTCCTCATCAGAAGGACTTCAGTACAAATGCGATACTGCTTCGTATTTTGTTTCCACCTCTAGACACTATAGATTACACCTTTTCCTTTGATAGGCTAGAAAATAACAACAACAAAAAAAGACCATAAGCAAATAATTCAATTTACATAAGAACAGGGTTTAGGAGGGAGTTGCATAGCCTGAACCTCAGAGGAGTACGACTGGTACAAAAGAACCGCTTGATACCACACTGCTCGCGGAAGGTACATGGTCACAAAACACTGTGCAGCAACAGGCAGCTCAAAGCCAACTCAAATACAATCTAAAAAGTCAAGGAACTCTTTTACTAGGGGAAACCATTGAATGATTCACACTGAAAGCAGAAATCCCTTTCCCTTTAATTTGCACTTGTTTTTATCACCAGCATTTGTTCAGGAAGAAATTCTTCACTGCGTGGTGAGACACTGGAATAGGTTGCCCCATCCCTGGCAGTGTTCAAGGCCAGGTTGGAACTAGGTAATCTATAAGGTCCCTTCCAACCCAAACCAATCTGTGATTTTTCAGAACTGGTCCTGCTCAGTCAAAAGGTTTCTCTCCGGGGCCTGCATCACCTGGTCTGCCCAACACGCTTGTGTCTGTGGGAACATAACGACTGTGGTAACATGACGACTGCGACAAAGGTGTCTTGGCTACACTACAGCATCAAAGCAGGGAGCAACTTTGGGAGTATAAAGAATGAAGGTCTGGTTCCAGTACAAATACATAAAAGAAAAGCATAAGGGCAGAGGGAGGAAACAAAAAAACCCTAGAAACCACAGTGATAGTTTATTGCCCTGCATACAGTCTGCTGCAGAGACAGACACAAAGTACCTGTGAAATTTTTCCCGTCAGAAAATTCTGATCAACAGAAATAATTTTTCCTATGGATAAAAATGGTTATAATTTATATTTTCCCCAGTTTTTATTAGAAAACACTTAAAATATGGTGTCAATATCAGAAAGTGAAAAATGTATTTTAGCATTTCAAATCTTTTGCTCAAGAGCTCCATTTTGATTCTTTCCAATTAGTGATGGTTGAAACTGTTTGTTTCATAAAAACATGGGTGGTGTTCTAATTAGGATGAAATCAAGTGGCATTTTGTTGCTCAAACACCACATCAAGGTGCATTGACTTTTAAGAGGAAAAGGTTCAGAGAGCCTTTTTTAAAAGTGAGAGCCATAAGAGCTTACATAAAGAAAGATTTAAAAGAAAATAAAGGAAACTGATTTAAAGGAAAGGAGACAGATTTAGAAATAGAGTAAGCAGGGGGGAGACTGAAATGGAGTGAAAACCTAAAGAAGACAGCAGGCAATCTGGCTACATTGTGGTCCTTTCACTAAACTACAACCTCTGTGTCTAGCACTCTCTTAAGGGTGGTTTGGGAGGGATGGAAATAAAATGTGCAAATGTGTGCAGGATGCTTGGGGTCTACAGCCTGCTCCCAGTCAGGGCACCTCAAAATTCTCTTTCCACAACTGTATGTCAGCTCTCCCTCACAGCATCCTTTGGGTGGGGAACTCAGCAGAGCTCACACCTTTTAGGATGCAGAAGCGTCCAACCAGGCTCATAAAGAAACTGGAGTAACAATCACAAGCATGAGATAAATATCTAGTAACTGCTGTCAACTTGTTCAATTTGGTGTGTTATCAACAGTAGGAGATCAGCATTAAACAATTACCAATTCTGTCCTCGGGGTAGAGGGAAATGCAAAACATTTCCAACCAAGAGAGTGAGAAAGATATATTCCACCTCGACATGACTCACTTAATATCCTGCCTGGCAGCCCTTCTGATTCCCAGCGTGCTCTGACAAACTAGGGTATGCACGCTGGAATATCACTAATGGTCTTCTCTACTTTTGCCTACCTACGAGTCCCATCCCTCTGCTCTGCTCTTGGTGCAGATGGGTTTTAATAGGCAGAGGAAGGGTCCTGCCATTGAGTAGCTCTGGGAAAGCCAGGAGCTCCCATGGACACTTCACTTGCAAGGGTCATTGTGTATTACCCTAAAGTCTTAAGATTTCAGCAAGAGAAAAAATGGTAAAGGAGGGGACGGAAGGGTGCCGCCTTGCTCTTGGGCATTCAATAATCTCATTTAGGGACTGCTGTTCCTGGTGGTTTGGCCTCGCTAATTTTCTCTTCCAAAGTTAGCATTCAGACACTTGCTGGCTTTTGTCTATTGCTGTCATCAAGGCATTTGCATGCACTAATCCATGACAAATGGTTTCATTTGATTCACATCTGATTTCCTTGCCTGCCAACTAGAAAGAGATAATAGAAATACGAAGAGAAACTAAATTAGAACTAAAGGAGTCATCTATTTGTTGGAGAAACTCAAAACAGGGTTAAGATAAACACCACCCAGGCAGCTGACTTAATGAGGAAAGTGCTGAGGTTTCAGCCATGGAAAGACAGTTTCTAATTACCTGGGAGGGGAAAAAAAAAAAGCTGCATTTTAAAGCTTCACTAAAATATGATATTACTACAGAAATAATTATACTATGGATGTGGGAGCTGGCTTAGAAACAATCATTCTCTGTCAGATCCTGCCCTGGCACACTGAAACCAATTACAAACTCAAAACCCCTCTGTTATCGTCAACTCATCCCTTGAATTTTTGTTTTAACACACAATAGAGACTTCTGGCTGACTGACCACCCAAATCTGAAAGCGTCCCATGCAAGTAACCAAGAGGAGGAACTTCATGAGTTAATGATATTCACAGCAAACAGCATTAGTGTAGCGCTGATATCTAAAAATCTTTCTTAAATCCATAAGCTAAAGGAAATATCTTTTATTAAAACAGCAAAGAAGGTTGATTTGAGGGGGGGAAAAAGGCAGCTTCTGGAAACATTAGACCTCCTTTAAGTTCAGTGCTGCTGCAAACCAAAACAAGAGCTGATACCACCTAGAAGGACACACACGACCTTTCTCCTGTTTGCACTGGTATTGGATTTGAAGTCTGTGAGGTCTTGTTTTCTTTTGGGAAAGAGGCAGCTGCTGGCATATCTCAATATATGCTTGCAGGCAGGATTTATTCATTTATCAGGATGATGACTTATTTTAAGTAGCTGCTGGGATAACAGAAACCTTATGCAGGGGTTTTTGTTTGGGTTTTTTTTTTTTCCCAACAAGGAATATCAATGCAGAAACAAGGAATGCACAAAGATATCAAACTATGTGGTTGTTTTTGATTGGTTTGTGGTTTTTGGTTTGTTTTTTTTTTTTTTTTTTTTAAATTACAGTTTCAACTCAGGAAACTGATTTAAAAAAACATTAAGACTTTAGAACTCTCCACTCAGTTCTGGTTTTAGCATTAAAACATAAAATACATGGGTGTTCAAAAGCTTCTGAACTGTAAAATTAGCTGATTTTGAAATGCATGATAGAAAATGTAGAAATTACTATATCATAGAAATATAACTATATATTGTATTACTATAATTATTATATAAAATATTTATCTAGTCATATTTTACTATATTTTACCATACCTTCCTTATCCAAAGCACCTTTAGCCAAATCTGAAGTGAAGCTAAGTTTTTCTCTGAAATGCATTTTCCTGAACAGTACTTTACTGTTGGTTTCGGTGTTACTTGACCTCATTTCTGCTTGGTTTTAGGCTTTATTTAAATTCAGAATGTGAACATTTACTTCCCAATAGTTTTGTATAGGCGTATATATATATAATACAGATGATTTTCCACTCTTTAATCTGTTCAAAGTCAAAACTGTATTATTGATGATTATTGGACAGTACATAGGGGAAAAGGTGCTAAGCAATAGATTCCCTTCATTTATTAATGTTCTTTTAAAAAATAAACATATAAATCAATGAAACAGATTTTCCAAATAAACTATCCTTGCTTGCTCCCAACCACTTAATTAAACACAATTAACTCTAGTTTGTTTTGGCAACCAATTAATGTCATGATCAAATATAAATAGACTCTGCAAGAAAAGATTATAATTAATAAATCCTTAACAATACAGTAAAATTACACTGAAGCTTTGCTTGCCAGAAATATTTAACAGCATTATTGAAGAGCATTAATGAGGACACTAAAAAAAGATAATAAAGTTTTATCAGAGTGTGTGCAGTTAGGATCCCGAGGTTCTCGCCTGCACTCGGGCTGATCTATAGAGCCTGTTGGCTGCTGCTGTTATTTACATCATAGGAAGTCACAATTTCAAGTTCCCCATTTTCCAATAAACCAACATGTATGTTCATAGGAGTTTTCCAATCAAGTTCTCTGTCAATATAACTTCCACTTGCACACAAGTTAACTACAGAAGGGATATTTGCTCAGTGCATTTAGCAGATTCACAATGAAGGCTCTCGATGCAGATTTGCCATCTACAGAAAACAAAATTAATCTAATAGGAGTTTTGTATCACACATGAGGACGGATTAAATGCATATTTTGATTTGAACCAGCAGCTCTCCTAATAATCAAGAGACAAGGATCACCATTTAAGCTGCTTTTTAATTGCCTATTCATTTAGCGAGAGGCAAGGTGCATGATATACAAATAAAACTTCACAGCTCATAGAAGAAATATTTATGAACAATTTTAAAAAGCACCCGGCACACGTGACTGTCAGTGAGAGCCGCTAGCATGGAGCGGACTACTCCCAGATTATTTGTAGCTCAAGGACAAGGCGCCACAACGAGAGCACCCTGGCAGAAGGAAATTCAGCTGTCGCAGGTAACAACAGACTGTCCGTGTGTTCCACTTGGTGATTCTCAAGGAATCACTTTCACATCATCCAAAAACCAGCAAGGTCCTCCGTTCCTGCCACCAATTCAGTTCCCAAAGCTGTTCTCTCAAAGTGAAATAAGGATTACAGTGGAATACTGTGATATAATTACTGATTATTGTACGATAGCAACAGCGATCCTGCACCTGCAGTCATTGAAGTGACCTTTCAAGAAGGGCAGGACTGGTTTCTTCACCCACTGCGAAGGAAAAGGGGAAAACCGTTGTTCTGAAAGGAATACAGAAGGCGAGAGAGGGATGTCAGATAACGATCTTCTAAATAGAGCACAGAAATATGAGTCACAGGGACATACATGGGGCTTTGGAGCTTCATTCAGCTTAATTTACACCCCCAATTCCCCATTGTGCATCATTGACTGAGTCTCATAAATTTAGAGTCCAACTGTGCTGCAGTCCTCGTGGTCCCTGCCTGGAGCACAATGAAAAGAAACCTCCAGCACCACTCCCATGCAAAAAAATAAGTTCAGCTGGAGAGAACGGCCCTGTACAGAGCAACTGAAAAGAGCAAAAAAATGCTGAATCCCATCAGGAAAATAAATCTTGCTCACAGCAAAGGCTGATTTCACAGCAGAGTGGAAAAGAAAACATTTAGAAGGAAATACAAAGATTATAGGTGGGATAGGATAAAACAATATGAAACTTAATGGGAGAAAACACATCTATCTTATGAGGAAATGCACTTGGATATTGCCTTTTAAAATATAAATGAGCCTTGGACTAAAGCAGGCTAATCATTAAAGGCAGGTTTCTGATGTTATCAGCAGAAATACTTCAGCGCAGAGCAATGTAGTTCGCCTTTGGGGGTTATATTTGTAGGTGCCAAATTTTCCTTGGGACTTAACCACCATAGCATGAATTCTCACAGTCTTTAATACCGTGACAGCAAGCTACAAATAGTGCAGCGCACCAAAAGGTCCCTTCGTGACTCACCGAGGCCCCAAGGCTGCTCTTGGAGACAGAGGCTCAGCACATGGGCGTGGGAGGAGAAGGTGCCTGCCAGGGCCATCGCAGCAACAGCAGTTTTTTGGTCCTCGTTTCCCCAGAGCAGCTTCTTCCACGAGAAAAGGGACGTGCTTTTCACCTGCCTGTGTGGCTGCCTGCAGAAGGACCCGAGCAATTGCCAAAGCGGCACGGGCTGGTGATAGGAGCGCGGCCGGGACCAAACCAGAGCACAGACGCTGCCGATGCAAAGGGCACGGGCAAGAGGTACGCGTCCTTTCTCTCCAAATACCCCTGTTAGCACCTCGCCGTGGCTCTTTCGCACAAGGTGTGCGGCGGGGGAGATCGCAGGGAACGTAGCGG
Source organism: Astur gentilis (assembly GCF_929443795.1). Taxonomy (NCBI): domain Eukaryota; kingdom Metazoa; phylum Chordata; class Aves; order Accipitriformes; family Accipitridae; genus Astur; species Astur gentilis. The sequence continues at coordinate 18,512,835 of NC_064902.1, read as the reverse complement.
CATTTCCAGCGGCTCCCGCAGAGCTGCGCCAGGGACCGCGGTCTGCTCGGTGCCCCACCGCATACCTTGGCCGCGCTGTTCTTCACAGTCCATCAAGCTGCAACACCTGCTCCCCCTCAGGTTGCTTCGTCTCCCTGGATCAGGAGTAACAAGGCGTCACGTTCAGCAGCATGACTGGTGACAGCTTTCCTCCACCTGCAACCGAGCTGAGAGCCTCACCGCTACGCACCCTTCTCCAGCAAAGAGGAGCATCCTCTTGCCTTTGACCCTCCACGGAGTACTGGTTGTTCCTTGGCAATACCTACCTACCTTTTCCCTTTCCCTGGGAGGCAGGAGTCCATTAAAGTAACAGCTTACAGACCCCAGAAAAAAACCCATAGCTAACTCTCTGGCTGCAAACGCACCCTGTAGCCATATTGTTTCTCTTTTGGTGGTTCGATTTTTCAGGGGAAAAAAAGAAACATCACAGGGTGCAATACTTCTGATATAGTCTGCTGCTGTAAACAAGTGCATCACACGAGCACAGTAGACAATTCATCACTATCATGCTGCTAGTAATCTTACCTCATCCTTAACTGTTGATTTCATTACATCAGTTCTCTGCCTACACAAAATACATATTAATATATGTTTATCCACATACATCCAAATATATTTTGTATGTGACCAGGAACACAGTAGGTACCTCCGACCTGGATTTTTTTTGCTTAGCAGTTGGTAGTTTCACATTTTCAGGAACAGACTGCAAAGGCCAGGGATATATAACAGAAAGGTATTGCGAGAGAGGATTTCCAGTGAGTGACTAGAATAGCTCGTCATGAGCAGGTTTTTCTGATTGTGAACAACAAGGATTCATATGGTGCTTCCTGTGCATTTATTGGTGTAAATGGTATCTGAATCAGGCCTTAGAGCTTATAAATTTGTTCATTTTAATTAACACAGCAAGAGACACCAGTTGTCAGCTTTCACGCCCATGACATGATCTGCTGGATACTAGCTAAGTTGTTACATGGCAGTCTGGACGTTGTATACTGAAGGCAACTGTTTGCATTCACACTGTATGATTAATGAAACACAATTCTTGCTAATCGTAGAAACTGTATACATTTATACATTAACTACCTAGTCCTACGCTTGCTTCTATCAATACCAAGAGCAAAAATCCACTTGAATTCATCTTCCAAATCTCAATTGTTCTACAAAGTAAAGACATATTTTATTTACACTTTCCTGAGGAGTTAAGATTCAGACCAACCTGCTTCCCAGTCTGTTTTGTAACTGAATAGCCACATATATGGGGCATATGAAAATAGCAGACCTTTTGAAATGTGAAAATATGCAGTTTCCCCCAAGGCTATAAAAAAAAAAAATCAGTAGGAAGGCCAAGATCAGAACTAAGAAGTTTTTTGCTCAGAGACACAGACTCAAGTTTCTGCAAAATGCTGTCTACTGAGAAACATGCTGAGAGCATCCTTAGGTTGATGTTGCTTGTTAGTTTGTATAGAATTGCTTTGAGACTGATTTTCCTCCTCGTAATATGAGGTATAGAGAATCACTTCTTCAGATGATTTTTAATGGGCACATCATTAACTACTGTCACAATAAAAGGTACTTCATGTTTAGTAGACATACCATTCCAGCCTCAATTCAGTCCATGATTTCTTCCTCTGAATAGGCTTATTTTTAATTAACGTATTTGCAGATGTCAGCATTGCTACAGCAGGTACATGTTTCTGCTTGGGTCTGCCTTGCACCTTTACACCGTATCCAAACCTAACCTAGAACCCTAACCTAATTATTTTACACAAACTTACAGGTGAATCCAATGTGCTTTCCTGTATTTTTAAGCAACACGTGGCCGGTGTTGTCCACTGTGATTCAGAACTAGCCAATGGTCCTCACTGGGCACAAAACATCCCTCATTTATGGAACAAAGCCAAATTTGCTAAGAATTGCATGATTGAAAGGGTGGTGATTATTTTTTAAACTTGGACCCTTTACTTCATTAATATCATCTTGTCTTACCAAATGCCAGCATCTACTTCCTACCTCTGGGCAGGGTCAATCCTGTCAATCAGATGATCAATGGACTATCACAGGCACTCAGCTAACTGCAAATCACAACCTGTCCATTCTCATCCTCAGGCCAATTCAACAGCTCTACAACTGTGTGTATCTTAGAGCCTAAAACAGCCAATGTGGAATTCTTCTCATTACCACTGTTTCTTATTAAATCACACAGAAATGGCATGCTTGAAAAAAAAATTTTAAAATGGAGATTTGTTTCCACATAAAGTTATTTCCTGTGAATGCTTTCATACATCCTTTGCCTAACGTAATTTTCATGAAAATGAAATATAGTCATAGAAAAACTGCAGAAAGCCATGTGTATTACCCAAGGGGAAATAGACTGCAATGGTGTTCAGCTAGCTTACTCCAAAGGTCTCCTCCGGATCCCAGCAAAGCAGCCTGAAAAAAATCTACCCTGCCCACCTCACCTATCAGAGTCAAAAGGAACAGCCACCAATACTTAAGGGTGCTTAACAGCAGCATTCAAACTTTTCATTGTGTTAATGAGGCAATAAAGAATTCATGAACAGGTACAAGTAATACGGCATTATCCATCTTCTATTCAAGCAGTATTTACTTTGCCCTTACTATCTGTGCCCGCCTGCCTGCCAACATTTCAGAGAAAATAAAGCTACAGTCAATTCCAAGTACTGTCACATAAAGAGGTTTATCACATTTGTTTTCAGGTTCGTACCTTCTGCTAAGTCATCTAACTGAATATAATTCAGTACCTGAATTATAAAACTGAAAAATTATACCACACTGAAAGAAAGGTTTAAACTTTTGTGATTGCACATAGTGTGTAGAAATCTATTTCAATCCATTCGGTTGCTTAAGAAAGTTTCATATATTGTCCTTGGTTTCCAGTGTTTCAAAACTGGATTAACCGCAGTAATACAGGTGGGGATATTCACTGTGCTAATCCACTGAGTTCAGTTCAAGTTTATTATTTTAAATACACTCCCTGAGGATTTAATCTTTTACCTCCACCTTCCTGTGCTCAGTGGGACTCTATTCATGAAGTATGAGAAGCACAAGGAGGGGTGGAACCTGCCTTTTTAATTATCTTGTACCAGAAGTAGCCCCACAATGGAGTTGAGCGGCAAAAAGTCTCTTTATTTTAGAGCACCTCATTATCTATGGGAGATCACGAACTGAAGGAAAAGGTATGCTGAGCATGCTATTGATTACAGCTATATTTGCCATGATTCAATAAGTTGAATTTCATATACCAAATATTAAATTACTGAAATTATGCACTGCCTCATCTGCATCCATTTTTTTTATTCACTTTTATTTGGCTGAACATTTTAATCTTACTTACACAGTGACTAACTAAAAGTAAATGACGCATTCCTAATATTATAAATATGAAAAATAGGGTGTGCTCAGGGACTGCAGTTGAATACATTAAAATCACTCAGTTTGCTAGTTAACATATTTCCATCCCTTTTATGTACAACCTTTCACATTCAGTTGGCAGACTGCAAATTCATGGCCTTATAAAAAACAGTCTTGATTTTCTGTTGTGACAGCAGAAATTGTCCAAAATCCCCAACAGTTTCCCTAAAGGACGTTCACTAGCTGGTACTTCCCAGGTGCAGCACAATCTGAATCTGAGGTGAACATCATGTCAAATTCCACTCATCTGTCAATGTAGTGGATTATTTCTTGAGAGACTGAAATTGGCTGCCTGGGATCAGAACACCATCAATCTTATTCACGTAGGGTGCGGAGAAGCTGCCTGAGAAAGGCTCACAGGAGGGAAAGCTTGGCTGTTTCTAAGTAGGTGATGAGGCAGCTGTAAAACCTTCACTCTATCTGTATCACATCTCTGAGTGAAAGATTTTGTCATTTTTCACATTTCCCCAACACTTGGTATGCATTCAGTGTCTTGCTGTTCTTGCTTCATAAAAAAGGTGATTTTTCAAGCTTAGGCAAATGTTGCAGAGCTCTGAATCTGCCCAGCTCTCATTTTTTCTCATAATGTCACTTGTTTCAACTGATTTTACAAAATGAGATTACATTTTCCTTTTACCTATCTGTTTAGCTGGGCTGTTTTTTCTTATTTCCTTCACTGGGGGACAGACCCAACCTGCAGCATTACTTACAATTGCATTGTAATAAATATTTTGTTCATTTCTCTGCAAGTCCCAAATAAGAACCTCACCACTCAAACTTCAAATACTCTCAAACTTCCAGTGCCACCTAGCAAAGTTAACACCATTAGTTAATCTGATGCTCTAACATAGCTACCAAGAGCTGGTCTATTCCTCTATACTACGCATATTTTATTACAAGAAAGCGAGACAATGCCAATACTTATGACTTTTGGACAACAAAAGTAGTTGGGAAAACTTGGAGTCGTTAAGGTTGCTAAAGACCTGCGCTTCAAGACTGTCCATCTTTGAAGGTATGCCATTAGATCAAAAACATTGAAGTACTAGCTGCCACATTGTTAAATGATTCATCACTGCGAGTTAACATTATCCATCTTTCATTTCTAAAGCTCTTAAAACCTCTCCCACCTTTCTTTGGATCCAAATTTGTCAAGCGACTTTCTTGGCCCATCTAATTTTAACCAGATGATAATACCGTGCTAGAATATGCCAACTCCTCAATTTTTAACACGACACACTCTTCAAAGTGCAATTAACAGTTGAAAGAGTTACATGGTCCCTTTCTATTAATAAAAACGCGATAAAACTACCAATGTGCAGTCTCTGTAGATCACAACAGTCTAAGTGAGCTGCATTCTCCGCTGCTAACCTGTGGGATTTATTCTGAGTTTATAGGCATTTTACCCCATTGAAAGACAGTCTCAAATTCTCCTCTGGTCTGCACTTTTGCAACCCCATCAATTTTCAGAGGTAAACTCGAGAACCTGAGAATAACTGTGTCTCTCATTTATGCCAAGGCAAACACCTGACCTCCAGTAAACTCTAGTGACTATGAGTGAGATTTGGTGCCAATATTTTAAGTAACAAACCCGTGTCCAGTTTGGGTCAGATAACTGCAAAGTTATCCAAACTTGTGCTGTGAAAGTGTCCTTCCGAGTTATGCACCCACTCAAGAACTGCACAAAATGGGGAGGAGATAGAAATAAGGAAAGAGAAAGAGACAGAGAAACCGAGAGGTTGTCTGAAATGGAATTCCTGTGTTGGGACGTTGTTAGAAGATGACATTAGAGGATAAATATTCCAACATCAGATTAGCAAAGCACAACACGTCTTAGACCGAGCAAAAAAGTTGCTGTGCAATATAAAGGCAAGCAACTCATAAAAGTTAAATGATAAAAAGGATTTTATGATTATTCATTCATTTATCAAGACAGACACGAGCACAGGCAGAGCGCCTGCAATCTTACAGCATCCCACAGCTGAACTCGGTCCTACCTGGTCTGTGCAGGTGATGCTGCTGGAAAGTGTGATGGAGGGACCCCTGACAGAGCAGCATTGCACAGGCACTTATCCACAAATACAGGACCCAGGACATTGCAGAGACCACTGCCATTCTCTAAACAAAATATTAGACAGGCATTATTATCCATTGCCTTACAGCACACAGAACAGTCAGCTTCCATTACAACATTTTTTAAAATTTCTTTCCCCCCCCCCCTTTTTTACTCCTTTTGCTAAATGTCTTTTGTTTCTTGGTTATTATTCCCCCCTGCAGGATACAATGGTCATACAACAAAGGTCATGTTCAAAAAGGACAGCTGAGGTAACAGGATGTCAACACAGGAGCCTGGATAACTTTAATAATTCACTGGTAAAAATGAAACTCTAATAATCTGAGGACAAAAAAAACCCACCAACGTAAATAGAAGTCTGGAAAATATTGCCACACTGGTCCATAGCCAAATTTACAAGGGTGTTAAAAAAATAAAAATGAGAAAATCACACGGCCAGCTAGAAAAACATGATGTCCAGACAGAATCAAAACTACTTTAAACACATCACAGATAAGCATACAGCATCCTCAGATAACCGAGATGCATTTCAACAATACTCTATCCCCAAGACTGAAAGGCTAATAGTGACCCGGAAGGTAACAGTTTATTGTTTTTTACTTTTGCGAGCATCAATTTTTAATCACGATGCTGTCTGCTAAACAAAGTAATTGGTTCTCAGAATTATGTTCTAATCCCCAGATGAAATCAGCTTCCTTTTGTTTGACCTGTCCACGTAAAGGGACTGAAGTATGGCCAGACTGAATTGCAGACGTATTTTATAGAAGATTTGATCTTTTCACAAAGCAGATTGTATCAAAATATTAAAAAGATTGCTATGGTAAAGGAAAAGAGCAATTTCTTTGTCTGCCAGTGCTGGCATACTTGGCCATCCAACATAGACAACTGTGGTTTTTCATACTTGTACTCATTATTGTAACTAACTGGCGAAATTTTCCTCTGACTTTTTAACTTCAACAGCTCTTTCTCAATGCCTGCGAGGATCGGGAGGTTTGCAAGGCTCAGCTACGCTACACATCGTCCAGATCCCTTAACAACACCTTCTGCTGCATTTCATATTGCCAAATTAATCAAACTTCAGGCACTCTCCTTATTCAGCCAATGACATGATGCCGTTTTCTATCTAATAATCCAATCAGCTGAACATCATTTTCACAGAGCAAGAAAGACTTTGAAAAATTAAAACTCACATAGAATAATCATGTCTTTACACAAAAATTAAAAAATAAAAAGTCTGTCTGTGTCAGGGGGATTTCTGTAGTAAGAAAATTACCAACATTAAAATAGTAAAATACAGTGGTAATAAAATATAAGCATATAAATTTTTTTTCCCCTGATTTTAAAGCAGCACACAGTCTTTGGGAAGCTTTTTAAGTCTAATTGGTTGAAAAGAACCACATAAACTGACAAGTATAATTAATAGAAAATACCAAAACATTATTTTGATCAGCATGAGGCTCTTCCTTTCTCTGTAGAGTGTTTGATGCACTGCTTAGCATATAATTAATTTCATTTCCGACTGTTTACTCTGCAGCATACAGTGTACTTTTTCTCCTCTCTTTAGACCTATTTATCTTGCAAAATAGATTCAATCCCCTCAGATCAGGGAGCTCCCAGTAGGCTTCCTGTGTCTTCAGGAATTAATGCCTCCTTGTCATATTTGGTGCTCCCATGCTTTTTATACAACAAGGTAAGAGGGAAAGGTGACTCTCACATAGGGATATTTCAGGTATTCAGGTTATTTAGCCTGAACTTTAAAAATCCTAGCCAAACAGCAAAGCAAAGCTAAACTTCTACAGCCTGCTAAATGCTCCCGTGTCTTTCCTCCGACACCATATTCTGAGCCACATGGACAGCAGACTTACTTAACCCCCTCAGGCTTTATTATTAGCTCCCTGCTTTTTCTGTCTTTCTTTTTTTTTTTATAAAAGCCTGCCTCAGACTACACTATTTCAAGGTACCTTTGCTCAAAACCCAGCATCTCTTACAAAGATTTCTTCACGCACTTGTTTCTCAGCAAACTGCTGTCACACACACACTTTTACATAGAGATCATCTTATCATTAGTAAAGAAACACAGCAGTGAGTATTCCTCCGGTTATTATCTGATGAGTTCCAGAGCTGGTTTCTGAATCTTAAATCCTAAAGAAGCTCCTTACCTGAGTAATCCAACCAAGAGCAGAGCACTCTATTAGTGTTCATTGGAAAGATCTAACACTTTTTTAAATCCATCTGTATCACAATAAGGGATTTTTAATGGCTTCCCAATAATCTTCTTTATCAGGATTAAAAGGAAAAAAAAAAAAAATCTCTTTCGTTACAAATCCTGTTCCCAGAGTAAAGAAGACATCTGAGCTCTCAGACTCTGCCGTCAGAAAAGTGGCCAAGGTTTGAGGGGTGGAAACCTTCTCATTTTCACCTTTAAATCATCTCCTAGCATCACCTTCTGCTTGATGAGACCTTTGAAGTGATCTTGAGATAATGTGCAGCTTCCAGGATACTTAAGGACGAGGAGCAGTTTATGTTTAACGACAGAGCAGCCTCACTCCAGCGCAGGCAGTGCAGAGTAAGGCAGCTGTACGTACACTGCTATACGATGCTGTAAGTACCGTAGCCTATTTCAATACATCCCTGCTCGGGCAAGTATCACATGCCTTAAAGCGACACAGCTCTCGGTTGCAAGCCCCAGCCAGGCACTCTGCTAGTTGCTGGGGCTTAGCAACTAGAGCCGCATTTAAATACCGGCACTCGGACTTTGCAGAGAGCAGAAGAGCAGCTGGTTTCGTCTGCGAGGAGCAGGTATGAATGGGCAGAGGAGGGTGGAAGAGCGCCGGTGGAAAGGCAAAGCCGTTGGAGAGACGAAGGATTAAATACCCAATGAGCAATCTGGGAGATGCGTTAATTCTGCCGGCAGAGGCTTTATTCCCCAGGCGTTGTTCTTGCACTTACTTGCAAGAGGCAAGTGAGACTTAAGGGAGCCTCTTCCATTTCACGGGAGAGCAGCACATGCATGTGAACGGGGAGGAGTGGTGCAGGGAAAGTGTAACAAAACACACGGGAGAGCAGGAGACTCCTACACACTCCCATGGGCTTTCCAACACCTTGCCACAACTCTGAGTGAAATCTTTCCTTCCAACTCCATTTCCGATGCATCTCAGCAGACAATAGCGAGAGAGCTCTGATTTATTCCTCCTAAATGCTGAAGCTCAGATACACCAGATTATTTATTACAGTTATTTATTTATTGTCCACATCTTAAGTGGCCATTTACAGGAATGGAGTGGTTTCCTCTCCCTCTTGTACCATATGTAATTATTTTTTTAAAGAGCCATTGTATAGATTTAATACATACCATTCACTTAGCATTACAGCTCTCACTTCTGCCTACAAAAGAAAGAAGGCTTGGAGACAAAAGAGAAACTTCCATTTTAAGAGCTCAGGGTGCATGCTATAACACAACACGGGATTTCCCCCCCACACCTTGATAACGTGTGGTAGAGGAGTGTACTACCTTCACCGCTTACCAGCTCCAGACACCAAACAATAGTAAATAAAACCAGTAATAAGTACCCTTATTCTCAAGTACCTCCTTCTCAGCACCCAAGGACATACATCTCAGTGGAGACTCTCACCGAGAGGCACGATGAGCTTACTCGACAGGCCACCCGCTCCTGTGGAGCCCCCGTATTTTGGTGGGTAATACATATTAAGAGATTGGCCCTGCAGACCAACAGGAACATTATGCTGGTCTCTGCTCAGAGGAGCTCTTCATTACAACCTCAAAAGAATAAAGCAACCGGGGGGTGTGGGGATGACAAAGTGACACAGGAGAGCATTGGCAGCGGATCCCTCCCCACACCACAGCCACCATTGCAGCATGGCTCCCATCGGGTCCCTGAGCAGTGCCGGGGAGGAGAGGACGGCTCAGGACAAGCCTTGTGATGATCAGAGATGCTTTCAAGAGGTCAACGCTTTTTTCAGGCGTTTGGTATGAGAACACATGGCACAAGTATGGTTTGGGGATGTAATGTTCTGTTTAATAAAGATTTTCTTGTTTTCCCCAAGAATTTCCTTAGACGCTGGAAGGCGGCCAAGTACTGGGGCAGTTGCTGCTACTTTCTGGCCTCAGAAGGGTGTAGAAGTGTCCAAGAAAGCTGATGAGAGGCAACCAAGGCACACCAAGCACCACAAAGTACTGATGAGCAGGGAACCATGACCTGGGATCAGGTGCAGCCCTGGCAGAAGACAGTGGGTGAAGGACTGCTGCAGTTTGCTGCCAAAGCCACAGGAAAACTCAAGACCTTCCCTCTTTCCATGGGAATATGGGGAGCTTTTTCAGCACCTGAGAGGGGCAGGTGATAGGAATTTATTTTAAAATAACACCTGCTTAAGAAGATACGCTCCCTCCAGGACTTGTGAGGAAACTAGGAGGGAAAGGGTATGGAGAGGGGAGGTGTGAAGAAAGGAGGCAGAGGGGCCTCAAGTAGCAAATAAAATCTTCTAGGAAACTGAAAAGCCTTGTGGACAGCAGGAGGAATCAGACAAATTGTGACCACACACCTTGGCAGAGTAGGCAGAGACAGATTTATGCAAGATACAGATTTATGTAAGGTACAGCAGAACTGTCACTCTGCCAAGCGCTGCTAACTCCCAGCTCCATGAGGCTAATGCCACCATAACCCCTGACAGATGCTGCTATTGCTCAGGACAAGCTCTGCAGAAACATGGGACATGTTGCTTCTGCAGGGTAGGGGGCAGATCAGAGGGACAGAAGAGAATATTAAACAGCCTGTGCTTGCAGTCTCTTCCCTGCCCTGGCTCCCAGCATCAGACAGGAACAGAGGAGTCCTTGGCAAATCTTGCAGAAACAATCTCACACCTGCTTTGATGTCTTTGCTGCCAATTTTAACTTTCAGTGGACCAACAAGACACGAAACAGCTCCTCTCACCCTGCTTTAAGCGAGGCACAGTGTCATCTTCATCTGATGCTTTGGGGCTTTACTTTAGCCTCCTCACTTCAGGAGTCACTAGCTTTGACAGAAGGGGATGATGCTTTACAAGTGCCCATGGGCCCACGTGTTGAATGTGGGGCTACTAACACCGACACGTTGGAAAGAGAAAATAGGAAGGAAAAACAAGACACTAGTGAACAGTCTGCACACTTCAAAATACTTTCTCATGAAAAGGGAATTCCAAAAGAGTAGTTTAGCTCTAGAAAGAGGGGGGATGGGACAAAACATTATGTCAACCGTCCTGGCAGCTCCCGCCAGCGCGGGTGCGGGATGGATCCAGGCCCTGCAGAGGGGCAGAACAGCCTTTGGGTTATGTGGTCTGTGCCTGGCTGCCAGGAAGCGAGATGTCAAAAAGAGGTCCTTCCACCTCCCCTCCGATACCTGACAGCAAACAGAAGAAAGGACAGAGGCCAGGACCTGAGCTATCCCGGTCAGAGGGCATGGAAAACCGCCTATCCACAGCTCTGACGGAAAGACTCCATGGGGTTCCTGGCAGGGCTGCCAAAAGCAGACCATTACACCGGCATGATATTTCCAAAGCGAAGGTAGGTTGCAAGGGGTCAGCAGGCAAACTGTCTTTGAGGCAGGCTGCCTCACGCACACGAGGAATGTATTCACAAGGACAATAGCCTTTTCCTCCTGGTTCCACCATTCATCTAGATATGCCAAGTGAATGACAAAAATAGGCAAATAAAAATAAATGCTCTTCACTGCCTGAACCTCTATTTATCACAATTTTCTGTGCACATAGAAAAGGAGAACATATGCAACTTGGGCAGACTCATGCAGACAGCAGATTGGTACTTGCACCCAAATAAGGGCCTCTGGCCTCTACTTTCTGCATGCTGCCTCCTCTGCCTCTCTCTCTCCTCCTCCTCCCCCCCCGCCCCGTTTTTTGCACATAGAAATTTAACACAACAAATCCCAGGCATGTATTTTACAGGGTCTGAAGAAGGCTTACCACCTTTGCAATGCAAAGCTCTTTAGTTCTACTAGTGCTCCTGGGACAATGAAGCTTTGCTTTTCACCGATTTTGTTCTCCACCTCTCCCAGCTGCTTCCACCCACCCTACAAAGCTCTTTCGTTTAGACCCAAACTCAGCCTTTGCTGCTGCCTGGGCAACAGGCAGTGCACATTGCAGCTCTTCAGTACCCACATGTTCTCACCCCAGGTGAGCCAAGTGTAGTCAAAGAGCAAGTTTTACCTTACCTCTACCGAAAGCCAAATTACTGTCTCTCTTATGTCCGCAACATTTATGGAAGTTGTTTTTTGGGCTTTTTTGGGTTTTGGTTGGGTTTTTTTTATTTTTAAATCCAACAGAGCAGAAGTTTTGCTTGGCCCCCTGACCTCTCCACGCAGCTTGTCTTCCATTGAAAACCAGCCCACATGGAAAACAAGCAGCTGAGCGTGTGAAGATTGATCTGCCTACATGCGCTAGCCTGAACAGCAGCCATGAAGCCCAGACTAAAACAAGTCAAGCAGCAATTCTCATGAAGGGCCCTAAGCCTCTCTGTGTGTTTCTAGCTCTTGGTTTCTTTCCCCCGTGGAACAGGGAGAACAAACACTAAAGCAGATTCTTTTGGTATAGGGAGAGCACAAGGTCTACGGGCTTCCTAGAAGGCTACCTGCACGTTGCCTGTGCTCAGCCAGCTGCTCGCAGTGGTGCTCCACTTCCTCTCTAGCCCTTACAATATATTCCCAGAAAAACCTTCCCTGCCCCGAGACTTCCCTTTCTCAGTCCCCACCACTTTTCTTCCTCTCTTGAAGGACATCTGGTCCAACCTCAGTGACTGAACCAAACCCATTTCCTTTCCTTCCTACGTCTTTTACAACAGTGCCAAATCCTTTAGTCTATATTGTCAAGATTTCTTCTCCTTTAGCTTTTCCAGTGGGAAGAGAAGACGCACTGGTTTTCCTAGAGGCAACCCTGCTGACCATGAAACACTCAGCTAGAAACCCACACAATTTTTCATGAAGGAAAAGCATCAAAGAAAGATGTGGTGATTTGCCTGGCTGTGACCACAGCCGCTGCTGGCCAAACACAAAGACTATACACACCAAAAGCCTGAAGAAGCACAGCTGAACGACAACATGTGCAGGGAAACCATTTCCCCTAGGAGCCTGAGGGCTGGTTTAGACAGTTATCGTCCCACCTCAAGAACAGTGTGCCAGGAAATTTGCTCCATTTCCAGCACAGGTGCAGCGACGCCGGTACAGAGGACCGGCCAAAGACACAGCAAAACCAGGGAACAGCACAACACGCTCAATGGGGAAGCTCCTCTTGCTACCCAGAAACCTGGTGGCTCCTTCCCAACCACTTATTTCATGCCACATCACTGCAATACCTCTCTCCTTGCTACCTCAGCCACACCAACCTTGCTTGGCAGAAGCAGCAGTTTTGTCAGGCATCCCCCGCCCCCAAATGTCCAGGGAAGATTCAACCAGCAAGATGGCATAGCCAAAGCCATTAGGAAAGAAAAAACCAAACAATCAAACAAACAACACACCAAACCACAAGAGCACCATAAGTAGCTTGTACTGGAAAACAATGAGGAAATAAATAATAAGTCTGAATATTGACAAAACCAGGGAGAAGTGAGAGCAGAGCACAAAAGGAAAGATTTTTCACAGTTATTTTTCCCAGCCTACCTTAAAGGTGCTGCTATTCCTTGTTAACGGGATGTCTATTCTTCACAATTACTGTGTTTGGCAATGACTCTGCTTCTTACATTTTTTCCATGGCTAAGTGAGGAAAGAAAGAAAAAAACCCGAACACCTATATTTGTCAAGGAAGTTTATATCAAAAAGTTTATGTCCTAGTTATTTTTAAAGCATGTAGGACAATGCACAAAAAATTCTCAACCCTTATCTATAACTTGCCATTAGCCAACAAGATCAGTACTTGCAAAGGATTAACAAGATAAATTATCTGTGTAGTATATCATCATCATGGAACAAAGTTTTAATAGTACTCAATATATTCAAAATATAACCATAAAAACATAACTATGCTCCAGATATCATGGCAGGTAAACATAACCTTCATATAATGGAGACAAGCTGTTTATTTAATTTCACTTCAGAGATACCAAAAACCAAAGAAATCTAATTTAAAACAGCCCTAGAGTGATGCTGGTCACGGTGCTCTTGTCAAGTAGTGATAGTGTTACCCTTTATCAGCCGTGCATTAGCTGGAGAGATCATCCTGATCTGAAAACCCAGAATCCCCTCCTCTCATTGATTGTCAAGTTCTGCATAACACAAACTCAAGAGCCTTCAGCTCAGACATTCTTGTATTAGCCTAGTTGAACCCATTACGTGAAATACTACTAAAATATTCCTAGTTTCATAATGAACTATTACTATTGTCAGTCTGCAGTTGCCTTTCCGGGCCAGCTAAAACCACACTACATGCAAGACTCATCTAGAGAAGACGAATCACAGGCCAGAATGCATGAACTGAAAATTAGTGTATCTATAGTCAGAGAGGACACTTAGTATTTGATTTATCAGCTTCAGTATGTCAAATATCAGCCCTCAAGCACAGGTTTAGTGTTTACTTTTGCCGCTGAAAAGTCAATTTTTACATGAAGGTACAAGCATTTTCAACATTCACAACATAAATAAAATAGAAGCAAAGCAATTGAGACACTCTGGAAAGCAAATTCACTACGGTGAGTTCAGACATGGTCACTGGGCTGTCTTCACTCCCTCTGGGTTTGCTATATTCCAAACTTTCAGTTAAACTTAACAAACACCAGGTCTCCATTATTTCCAGGTAATAAAAAAAAAAAAGTAAAAGAGGCTTCAACAGTAGCTGAAGTAAGCCTTTTCTACCAAAGTTCACATATTTCAGACATAGAAATAGAGGAATCTAGGGAATCTAGGAAACAAATTTCTCCCTATAAAATTGGAGCAAGTCACCCCTAGCTTGATACCCCACCTCCTTCCCAGCTGCACTGGGCAGAGCCTCCCCCTGGCCCAGCCAGCCTCCCACCTCCTCCCTGCATAGGGAAACTAGTACAAAAAGCAGCCAGGAGCCATGGCAAACAGCTTACCACACAGACCAAAGCTCAAAAATACATCAACCCTTTCCTGGCCACCCCCAACCCCTCCCATCAGTGCGAGGAGAAAGAACTTCCCCGACACACCAGGAAAGCCCAAAGCCCAAACCACAAACACAACCAGGAACCCCCTCCACCAGCCCCAAAAGTCTAGTTCCCAAGCACCAACCTTTCAAAAAACCAGGTCTGAGCTCCCAGGCAGGTTTAACTCTTGTTTCTCTCTCCCTCTAACTCAAAAACTTCTTTCCATAGATTTCTGGCTGCTGCTTCCTCCCCTTCTAAAGCAGACACCACCACCACCACCCCACCCCACACTTCTCACCTCCTTCCCCCAGCTGGGAATTTTTATAAACTCAAACCACCTGAGCCTTTAAAGGGTCCACAACCTAGTACAGGGATGAGCTGGTTTGAAGGCTCAAAAAAACTACCAGGTGCAAAATATTTTTTGGTTAGAGTGAATCCCAGCGACAAGGTACAACGAGGCTGATTTGGGAAATACGCCAGGATGGTTGTGCTGTGTGCTAGGAAACACTGCGTGGAGCTCTGCTATGAGCTTAATGCCTCTCCTGGCTGTGAAATGTCTCCAGGCACCCAGGTACGGCACAACCCAGCACCTGTGCTCAGAAACATCTTATTTTGGAAAGAAAATTTTGGCTGGTACCTCTGCAAAAGGAAAATGCAAGGAGCTAATTCATCTCTGCAGCGTTGCACTTCTGGTCTTAGTAACTCCAAGTGCTACCCTGAAAATAGCACATTAAAGTCTACTAACTCTGCATTGGCCCCGGCTACAGAGGAAATCTCAGCTCTTATATTACATTAGGGGATTGACCAAATAGCTTATTTGCAAACCCGTGTATTTGCTTCTACTTTATCACAAAGAAAGCCAGCCGTGGAAGAAATATTAACAAATTGAGAGGTTTCTTTGCTACTTGCCCCCTGCAGCATGAAATCTTATAATGGATTCACTATATGATCTTAAATTATACTTCAGTTTATTACTTCTAAAATGCCCTGGATTCTGCAAGGGCACAATGTGGCTTCCACACACCTATTTTAGCATTCTTGGAGATCCTCAGATTAGAGGTGCTACCTGAGGAAATTTGACTATGGATGAAATACACTAGTGTGCACTACTATAGCCTAGAGTTTGTAGCAGAATTCTTGAAAAGATAAAGCGGGCAGACAGGGACAATTTCTGACTTCAGTTATGTTCATGAAAAAAACCCAAACAACCAACAAAATTAGGAAGCAACACAAAAGACACCCTTAAAGGGTGGAAGTGAGAGATTGGGGAAAGTTGGCACACTGGAACGAAAAAAAAAGTGAGATTCAGCATGAATGTGTGATATACAGCAGTCAACGTTTCCCTGATGCCATCACTTTAACAAACACAATACCTTAAGATTTAATTCCTCCTCACAGCTATGGGCTTTGTCATTGTTTAAGAAAAACGCTCTACGCAGTCTCTTCCACACCTCATCTACTTGTTTGCAGGGCTGGGCAGAGAGCTGCAGCTGTACTAGTGCTGGAAATGGTTAGTTTCTGAGGAAGGAATTAGTGCATGAAACGAACATGGAAAAAAATCATATACTGTTCTGCCTTTGCTTCAAAACAGGTTGGTTGATTGACAGCAAACCCTATATAATAATTTCTTCCAGGCAGATGGCAAGATCACGATTTGCTCTTCAGTTGCAATTTTCTGCTGCCTCTCACAAACAACCTAGCTACATGTTCTACCAATAAGAAGGGTCTGGGCTGGTTTATATATGTTTTATAATGCTCACATCAAAACATATGGATTAATATTGTGACTAGTTCTCGTATTCCATTTTGTAAAAATTTGCCTCGAATTTGCCTCCAACATCTCATAGCTGATCGTATGTAGATAATAGCTTCAGAAATCCACACAAAGGCAACTTGTAAATTCCTACACCACCCCTGACAGACAATACTCTTTTGAACATTTGCGTAGGTGTTGAAAATCTTGCCATACATCTCGAGCTCTCTCAGCACATATTGTTTTTAGGCTGCCATCTGCTAATGCACAGTTCCACCCTAAGAGAGATGCAGGAGTGCTCCAGTATCCAGTCTGTTCTGTTTTCAGATTTACTCTTTTATTTCTTCCAAGTCCCAACACTCAGATTCTGTCAGTCTTAACCCTGACGGCAGTTACAAAGTTCAGGAGACCCGTTCACACCACTGCTAACTTGCAGTGATAAAGAACATTTATTGAACACGTATCCAGTCTTTTGCTTTAATGAACCAAAACAATACTTTGTGCAGTAGCGTCTCTGGAAGCAGATTCATTTGTCTCCGTGTCATCTGGTATGCACGTAGAGAGGTGCTGGGACGGTCAGGAACTTTTGAAGCACTCATTTCCACCACACGTATAATAAAAGAATGTGTATTAAGTTGGTGGCAAGAGAAGAAAAAACTCCCAAAGAAATGATGTGGGTAACATCTTGAACAAAGCAAGCCATGCACATCACAGTGGAGAATGTTGGGATCTAATTATCATAGTAAATAAGGAATGATGAACATTATACTTGACTGATTTTGTTCTTCACTGAAATTGTCAGCAGTACTCTTTCTTACTGCTGATTTTGCTTCACTACCAAGCACATTAGCAAAATTTATAACATGATATTTAGTTCTATTTTTTTGGTTAGAAAACAAATTTATAAGGGATAATTTAGGTTAAGTTTGCTATGTGGGATCCATCACTAAAATATATTGGAAGCTACAAATTTAACTCTAGGAAACTGAGGAGTATGTTATCACATGCCAGCTGAAATTTATCTGCTTTGATCCTTTTTTTATATTCCTCTTCTCCCACATATCCCTTTTACTACCCCACCTTCTTCTCAGGTTTTCAAAGATTTTGTTTTCATTTGCTTCTGAATAGAATACTGGATTCTTCTGGCATTGTAGGCATTGTAGGCTCTGTACATCAAATTGTTGTTCATGTCACACCCTGACTGCTGTGCACCAAGCAGAGAAGTCAGAATAAGTAAGCATGCACAATGGCACAGAAATCCTTCCCATATTGCTTGGAAAGCATGAAAGTGAATAAAAGAGGACCAAGAAAAGAAAACAGAGATTGGAAAATGAAAATATAAAGGGGTGTGTGTTTAAAGGAGACGCAACTAGTAGTTTTGCTTTTTTTTCCAGCCTCTACAGCAATCCTCTCTCTCATTCCCTCAGCTGTACGAAAATGGTTTGGTAGACTTAACTTATATGTTTTCTTTGATTTCAGTAATCAAGGTAAGCCAGAACAACCTTTTCCATTGAAAAAAGATTTCTTTTTACATCTAAGCAACAGTAGTAGTTTTTGTTTCTTCTACCTATGCTTCAGCAAAAGATTGCAACTGCCTTTTTACAAGCTTTTAGTTGCTAGAGATATAAACTCTCTCTTCAAAGTATGACAGATGAATTGTCATGCAATGAAATATGATACCTTTCAGAGAGCCTGAAAGCAACTAATAGATTTTCAGGAAAATGCTGAAAATTGGCTTAATGTTGCATAAAGATATTTATGCAACCTGGAATGAAATTCTACCACAAGCAGAGGGCTAGGCCCTACTTATGATATCAAATCCTTCTTCTGACAGTTTGCATGGGTCTTTAACGGCCCTGGGGTCATTTGCTGGCCTTCTGAATCTCACCTGATACAGTCATAGCTAAATTTTAAATACAAATCATTTTCCAAGCAGCATAATATCCAGTTGGCTCCTCCTTCCATTTCCCCACAGGGGGCTGAAAAATGTTTAACTGTTCTCTTCACAATTAAATTCATGAAACACTTAAATTCTATGGCAGCCAGACACCAAGGAACAGGAAAATCATTTCATCTCATAATGTTTTAGAGCCCCTAGGCAAATGTAAACAGTGTATGCTGTGATAGAGGAAGGATTTATTGCTGTTGCTGAACAGAGAATCTGCTGATTTATTTTTAATTCCAGTAGATTTTTGAGGGTAACTTATTTATTACAGAATTTTGGTGGAATTATTATTTAGGAAGTTTGAACATACCAGACCCATTTGTGTGGAAATGCATTTTAAACAAAAAGATACAGAACCAAATCAATCCGTATTGAACTAACACTGGCCTATAATAGTGAATCATTATTGCACTTACTCTCCTGCCAGAGCATAAAAGGGAGTTTGAGCTCTCTTGCGTATCACAGCTTCTGGAGCCCACGTAACATTTAATAGGCTACCACTGGAGGTGCTGCTGAAGCAAGCTTAAGCTTAGGCAGAGAAGTGTCTAAGTGACGTTTATATTCTTGCAAATATTTTACCCAAGATTAGTTTCATTGATTTTGCTGAGAAAAACATCGCTGAACTCTGCACCCAAGTGCTGGTTTAACCATTCATTTATATATGACTCAGAATGACAAAGGTTACCATTTTGAGCCAGTATATCTCTGTTAGTATATCAAATTCATAGACGCATTAGTAAAAATATGACTTTATGTCATGCCACTTACTTTTACAGTAAGCACTTAGCTCTACTGGAGTGTAGTCCTCTGCTTCAGCTGTACTCAGCAGCCTTGGGAACTGTTTGGAAAACTAAAGGAGGGAAAATTCAGTTCCATGGCAGAGCTCGGGCCACGAGTCTTCAACACCAGTTGGGAGCAGTGGATGTGGGCATGTAGGGACAGCAATCCACACACCAAATGTCTGTCTCTGTGGATAGCCAAGCTCCAGCAATGACCCGTCATCTTGTGTCCTCCTGTCTTTTTTTCCCGTCCAACCCGTTGGCTCCTGTTGCAGTCTGCGGGTTAATACTTTGGGCAGGAGCCACCTCCTTTATATCTACATGTATGAGATCAAGCGCCAGTAGGCTGAGCTGTGACTAGAGCCTCTGGCCGTCCCACAGCACAGCTAAAGAAAATCGTAAGGAGTCGTAATCTGATCATCAACATATTTGGCAATTCATCACCTATGTCTCCATCAAAAGGTGTCTGCATATTATGCAAGTAATTAAAAATCCTTTTTGTTCTCTTCTTACCCTCCATGCTTATTTAGTAGAGCAGAGAGTAAACAGGAGACTTGTTTAAACAAATGCATAATTTCTGAATTTCTCTTCCAAGATGCCACAGAAATCGCTCCAGAATATCTGTCTAGCTGGCATCCCCCTGAGACTGCTTTAGCTCTTTGCTCTGGCTAACTTGAAGCAAGAACTTGAACCATATCTCAGATAACTGCTGGAGAGAATCAATTTTCAATTTCCTGCTGAACTTCAGATATATATTTAAATACTCAGTCCTCCTGGCATCTGGAAAGAAACCAACAATAAAATCAAATGGTCAAACTACTCACCTGATAAGAGAAAAATCTGCAATGAATCAAGCAAACAGGGGACTCAGACACAGGCCTGAAGGGTAAATTTTCTCAGCACCAGTGTAAAATCAGTGCCACAATCTTACTGTCGTTTTGACAAAAAGTGCCTAGTTACTCAATGGCAATTTTGTATAAACCAGAATATTTCTGTAGAATTCACAGTTTGTTTTAGAGAAGTCTAATTTTTTAGTGGAAGGGAAAAAATAGATGAAGTTTGTAATGAAGTTGAAATTAGGGGGAGTGTTGATAGTGACTTAATTAGAAACAAGGTTCAGTCAAAGAAAGAGAACCTCTGCTCTTACAAGAGAGACACTGGAGAAATGCTGATCTTCCTGAAGACAATGAGAGATTTGTCATTGTTCATGGCCAGACTTTCATCCTCATTGCATGTTGTTATTAGGACATGAGTCTTTCAGCTCAGCAGTCTGCAGGTTTGCCTATTTGCCTTTATTTTTCTCAATCTGCAACATCCTTAATAACAAACTAATAAGTAAATACAACAGGCCCTGAAGAAAATTCATGCTTAAACCAAGGCCGTTGGAAAGATTCATGTGACAAGACTTATAGCAGTTTTGGCTGAAGTGTTATTTGGACAAAATTTTAACAAATAGACTGGTCTTTCCCCAAAACATTAAAATGTTATCAAGTGAGAAACAATGCTTCCTGGCTCAGCCTCTAGACAGAACAGCAAATGCATCTTATTGCATTCAGAAGGCAAAATGTTAATTATGCTCACGGAAAATCACAGTTGTGAGGATGTATGAAACTGGAATAAACAAGCCAGGTAGGATGACAGCAAAAAAAATCTCGGCACCTCTAACTGTCCTGCAGTCTTGCAAGGCGTTGCTGCTTTAAGGGGATCGGAACAATAAAATGCCTCCCTCCCCTTTACCAACTGTTGTAAGGCTGCTTCTGGGAGTAGCTCCTGAGAAGAATGAACAAATACTTTTCTCTACAATGCTCTGAATGTAGGAACTTGTAAAACACTTCTTTGAAGTCAGTGTGATTGCAAACTGAAGAGGGAAAGCCATGCAAACAGTATTAAACCTGCGTCTCGGGGAGGTTTTATTCCCAGCTAACCTGCTCCTGCAGTTTGTCCAGACAGCTGACATGCCAGGAGCCTTCCCCAATTTGCAATGAGCTATCAGCGTCTTGCAAAGAGAAAACAAAGAGAAATGACAACAAGGTATCAAATATAAGCTCATCTTGATGCCACTGCTCAGAAGGGAAGCAGCAAACAAAATAATAGGCAGACTGGTGACAACTTCAGAATTTTTTGGTTTTCAGAGGTGTGAGAGTAGGATTGGAAAAATTAATTGGGTTCCAATTTTATCCTTGCTCTGTGAAAACGCACGAGCAACTACGGGCAAAAATGCCAATAGTAGTAATAGTAATTGTAATAATAAATATGACAGGAACTGCCTGAAAAAAATATTAATTTGCAAAGTTAGAGCTTTTCAAAACTCCTTCCCAAGGGATTTTTGGAGGCTGTTTCTTGCAGAATGACAGAACATCCTTTTTAGTAGGATATAGACATCCTCCTGTGTGGTATCCCTGCAAGGCAGCATAGCAAGGCTCCATACTTCTATGGATCTGAGGGAAAGGGTCGGCTGCATCCGAGGAAAACCACTGTCTGTGCCATAGTGCCTTCCCCTCCATCTCTGTGCACCCTGTCCACTGCTTTCCCTGGGTTTTCAGGTCGGATGGTGCCAGTGCAAAAGCAAGGAAAGGAGTGGTTCTCCGTGGCCAAAAGTGAGGTAATAGGAAGGAGGCCCACCACTGCTTCAACTCGGCTTAGCTCATTACATCCTCCTTAAATTTTAAAATACATTCTGCATTTTTTGCACAGAAGAGGTTTGGAAAGCTGTACTCTAATTCTACTGCCGTGGAAAGCAATAGTAAAGCTCCCGTTGCTTTAGAAGAGATAGATCTATATCAGTGCTCTGCAAAATCCCACCCTGCTGTTGCAATGCCTTCATCTGGCTTGAAAACAGAGGCAAACACCTAAGTTGAAAAGGCGCCTCTTCAGTAAGGGGTGACAGCATTGCCACAGGAGCAGATTCTTCGACAGCCATCAGATGAACATCAGCGTGGGCAGACTCAGCCACCCCTTCGTTTGGAGAAGTATGTATGCAGTCTGTGCGTAGTAGCGTGAGCTATTGAGGAGGCTTTGGGTGGTACGTCCACCTTAGCCTGTAAGTGGGTGGCAAACCGTGGCCCCAGCAGAGAAGACATGCCTGTGTATCGGTTCCACAGGTATCAGTCGCACACGGGGGATTGAGGTAGTTGAGAAATCTAATTCAAAGTCATTTGGCTCTAAGGGTAATTTAACCATCCTGGTATTGCTGAGTGATTATGTATATTTGAAAGAGAGAAGAGCAAATACCCAAAGGCCTCTTGTTTACAGTGTTGCGATTTCAAGCAGTCGCTATATGGCAGAATGGGGTGCTGATAACACAGGAGATAATCCGGTACGATAGCGCTATCAGCACCTGAGGAGTAATAACTGATCTACTTCATATTTACCAAACATACCAAGCACTCTGTATTATGTTTACCTAATGATTAAAAGGAGCAGTAAATGGAATGACTTTCTTTTAATCGGTATGTCAGCTTGAGCAGCATAATGAAATTAGTCAGGGGTGAATATAGGCTTCTGAGCCAAAAGGGGCATTTCATTGCAACTTAGTTCTAAGATCCGTAACATCGCTGTTTCCAGGACAGGCCATTGTGTGATGCTGGGTTCCTTATTCAAATACAGTATACCCAAAATTAAAACAAATGCCCCGTTTCTGTATTTTACTGTATCTACTCTCCTAGCTTGCAAGTTCACCGAAGTCTCGGCCAAGGATTCTTTTTCTTTAAGACACATTTATTAATCATTTGTTCGTGCCTACCTGCTTACACACGGATGATATCTGACAGTTTATCCCAGTTATCATTAATAACTATTCATGTTACAATCAAGCTGCATCAACTCATACCCTCACTTGCGTTCATCTAATTTTTCATTTAATTATGAAATTCAGAATGCTTCTCTTACAGGCAAGCTTGCTTACTTAAAAGGGCAGGGATCTGTCTATTTGATTGCTTTTAGAAATGTGGTAGATTACACTATTTAGCTACTCTTATTGAGATGTGGAATATATAATACGTTTCCTTAATCCTCAAATATAAGTTATTGTCACTCCCATGGAAGCTACAGCATATGAAAGTTTTAGATGCAAGCAAATCCAAATTGAAAGAAGTCATGTTTTCTCAATGCTGAGAAGGTTTAACAAATTAATGTAGACACTAATGAGTATTACTAGGCTTATGTAGGGTCATGGAAAATTAGACTGGATTTTAAAGCCATTATTACAGATTTTCTCATTGTTACATGCTCTACTCTCTACTATTAATATAACTTACTTTTGCTTTTGGCAATTGGACAATGTTTGAGGTTCAATGGCATGGCTCTCTTCATATTTTTTTGTTTCTTTGATAACCACATTATTTTCCAAACTTTAAGGGTTTGGCAGGATTTAATTTCTAACTTTAACTTACTGGCTTCTTCCAGAAATTTGCTTTGTATCTATTCTGCGAAGAAAATTGTTGTGCAACACAGAGTGCTTATTTACCTCATTTTCCAATCAGTACTTAATGGAATGGTGTATGTCACCACTGCTGTAAAAACATCTATAGTAAGAAAAATATCAATTTCTTAAAGATACAATGCTGAGTTCTGGCCTGATTAAGTACCACTGGAGTCAGCAGTTATCAGAGTACAAACAGGAGCACAATTTAGAGGTCTGTATGTGGAGTTAGAGTACATAATACATGTCTTCCGTTCATAAAGTATATTATCCTGTGTTTCAACACAGTAGAATGAACCTGCCAGGATCCACAACTTGCTCAAAGGTGAGGAGCTGAGCTGTGGAGGACACATTTCACCCAGTGCAGCTTCTTGACATTAGAGGGCTCCATAATCCACGGAGTATGGCAAAAGCGAGTCTCATTTTGAGGTCAATAGAGATGACACTGGAAAGAGAATTATAGACTCCTCTTGGAGCCGTGGTTTGATGGTACTGTAAATTCAGCTTCTGAAGCCCTAGTATTAAGTCAAAAGCATCACAAGTGAAAATGTAAAGAGCTGTTCTAGTATAAAATCATTCTACTAGTTTATATTGGTTTAGAAAGTTTGAGTGAGGATTGATTTTACCAAGAGTAGATCACATATCATGGATCCCTCTCGCATTATGATGGATCTGATGTCATACTGGTATCATCTATCTTCCCAGGACTCAGAAAAAACTGGCATATGCTGTCTATCAGGGGATCCTGTTAATGAGACACAAATTCAGGGAGTGTCCATGCCTGGTACAGATTAAATCTGCATCTAACCTTGGCTATTATAATTGCAGAACCACAGCTGCATGCCATGCTTGTCATCCATCACTATCAGAGCTCTAGAAGGAGCTGTCAGCACAGCAGCATGACACCAGGCAATGGAGCAGAAGCATGCGGTCAGAAAGCTTGGGAATAGTGCATGTTCAGAGGGGAAACTCCGAAAACTTCTGAGACAATAAAGAAAAAAACTATGGTCAGGGCAATGGACTTGCAAGCCACTGCTTGATCACCCTCTGAATAAGGATAGGGTAGAGAGTGTTTTCCAGTATCCCACCTTACACCCATAAAGATTCTCGAACTCATGCTAGAACCTAGGTTAAATATTTCTGGGTTCTCTTTTGGCATAACTGACAAAGCAGCATGCCCTTCCTGTCTCCAATTGCTATCAGCATGGGTTCCCTATGAGAAATATTGTGGGCCTGCCAAGGTCCATGCTTAGCAGCTATAGCACACACCTCTAGACCAAGATTGCACAGATACAGCCAGGAGAGTAGGGTACCACTCGCGTGATGGACAGTATGGTAGGGTTCAACAGATAGCAGTTACTGGTCCTTATCTTGCAGAAATCATCACAGTTTCATTCTATTATCTTGTCCTATCATGCTCAGGAAGACATTTCTGTGACCATCACAGAATGCCACAGAGCAGAGTTCGCTGGGCCTTCGAGAAGCCTCTATCTCTGCACAGAGCTGAGCAGAGCTACAAAGAATCGCTTGGAGAAAATTTCCTTCACGAATGTGAGACCTTTTCCTTGACATAGATAATGTAATAAGGTAATCATTGTGGAACAAGAACAAATATTTGAATGCCATTATTTCATCTTTATGGCTCAATCTATTAACAAAAAATACTTTTAAAATATTTTAAATGGCCAAACTTCAGAAAGAGCTTTTACATATAATGTCATAGCCTTTAGAAAGTGCAACTTGTCTTTGTTGCACTTCAAAGAGCCTAATCCTAAAGATATCTTCCTAAGGAATAAATATGCTCGTGAGTTGAACTAATTCCATTCTATGGAAGATAAAAGAGCTTTTCCAGGTAGTGCTTGTACAGTTCCAAGCCTGCAAAAGTGAACTGCTTCTTTATTGGAGCAGTCATTTATTAGAGGTGCTTACTTCAAGCCATGCGCCCATGCGCACACCCTGCCCCATCAGCCCTTCCTTCCTGCAGCACCTGTATTCTGAATAAGTGGCTACTGCAGGGGCAAGCAGGTTGATTGACTTCTCAGAGGCTACAAAGGAAATTGGTATCTTGGAGATAATTAAAACTCTCCCTTTTTCCTGTGCTCAGACATGGTTTTCTATAATTAATGATTGATATATTGGTGTAGCTTTCCTGGCAAATATTGAAAGAGAGATGGATTATCTTGCTAGGGAAGGCCAGATTGTTACAAACACTATGATTTCCTATAAGAAAATCAAGCACAGCTGGCTAAAGAAAATCTCAGGTTGTGAATTTTTGGCCTTCTCCTGATACATGGACCAAGTTTTTTTCAAACACTGCAGGCATAATTTGGTCACATATTTCTGGAAAATGTCTGTACAAATAATCACTTTACTGCTCGACAACAAAGACAATAAAAAGGAGGAGAAAAGTACTGTTCAGAGGGTGGCCACCAGAAAAGCATGGAAAATCTCAGTATCTTTTTCAGTTATAGAGCCGGACACTCCAACTTGAGCACTTGCAAATTGTGTATACCCAAGATAGCAGGAAAATTCCCACCGTGAAAGGCAGCGTCTGCTTTTGAAGCAAATGTGTGAAATTTACACCAGCTGAAGATCCGGTACTTGTTGTTGAACTTATTGAGCTTGAACCAAATCCCACTGTAACCAATGGGGAAAAAAAAGAAAGGGGAAAAAAAAAAAAAAAAAAGAAAACCTTTCACTTCAGTGCCTTACAGACCAGACTTGCTGTGTGTGGATCCCTTTGGGCCATGTGACACGGATATCAGCAGCTTTCAAACCATGACCATCTGATTAATACAAGGATACTGACTCATTCTTGGTTTACTGAAAAATCCCATAAGTAATATAAGTGGCATATATTTGGTCAGAAAACCGCTATGAAAAGCTTACAGATTTATGTATCTGAAATGAAGTACTCTCTGAAAAATTTGGGGTTGAGAGGGAATAAATTGTCTCTTTCACATCTGTGTCTACAGTATATTGAGCCTGGTACCCAAATCACAGATCAATAATATTCTGGCAAGATGATTCCTCATTGTGCTTCCTTTTGAGATAAATTCATGTAACATGGAGAGGCAGCTGCAGGAGGAAAGCAAATAAAAACTCAGTATTTCCTTATGGCAGTTGAAATTTTTGCTGAATTTCTAATTTTGTGTCTGCATTTGATGGGTCACTGATTTAAATAAATTAAAGACATAAATCACATAAAAACTGTAAGTGAGAGACTATTTTTTCACTTTATGTTTTTAAAGTATGTTTATCTCACAGTGTTTTATGGCCTCAGCTGTTGTGATACTTAGTTTCTTCCTTGGGATTTCTCTCTGCCTGGTTCCCAGAATCATAAGCTATCCATTTCAAGAGATTAGGGGATCCTTGCTAGCTAGGATCTAGCTGACTTTCCTGTCCAAATCCCACCATACAGCAATGTGCCCTGAAACACCTCCACCTGACAAGAAATGCCCTTTCTCTGATGACCCAGACATTCCAGAGGCTGCAGACTCCCATTGACTCGTTTTTGGCAGCCGGTCTTGTCACGGACTCTACCAGACCACAGCTGGGACCGAAACCAAAGCGGTGCAGCAATTAGCGATGCTATGGAACTATGTCAAAGACTGGGAAAAACCTGGGATAAATGCAGTCATCGATAAGGTTTTCAGGGACCATCTGTGGCTGGGAAAGTGAGCTTACCCAATGCTCTCCAAGAAGCCAGAGAGGTACCTGAGGTTCCAGGATCTAGCGCTGGGTGCTGACTGTTTGTATAGCTCTGAGCTTGCACTAGATTTCCAGATCTGCTGCACAGCCACAGCCCATTTGCACTGGCCCCAACAGCCAACTGAGGAGTGCCAGGCTGGGTGAAAAAGGCACAGAATTAAATATTCTAAAAATGCAGATGTGACTAACATCCTCTAGCTTGCCATGCAGCCCAGTGAAGAAAGCAAACAGTCAATGACACATCTGCTCACACTTCTCCATTTATTAAATTTGAAACAAAATTTTGACAGCAATAAAACAGAAGGAGCAGTTGTGTGTTTGTATTAAAACATCATTTGGATAAGCAATAACCGGTGATTGGTGTAAAGGAACATCTGTGATATTATCCTGCTATTTTTGTCTGTGTCATGTCACACTGAGAAAGGCAAAGAAAGAAGAAAAAAAAAAAAAGAAATGAAATTATCACATGTGATGGTTCAAATTTAGCTTTGCTAAAGACACACTCCTTTTCATTTTCCAGTGCAATTCCCATAGAATTAAGATAAAGACATCTGTCTTTTCTATGGAATCAAATAAACATTCTGGTATTTTGGTTTGACTATGAATCATGCTCCTAAAACATTTTTGTTGATTAATTTTCAATCCCAAATTGATAAATTCCTGCTCACACAATAACGTTAACATTAAGATCCAAGCCTCTGTGAGCCCTTAATCTGAATCTCCCTTGTTAGTACTAATGGGGTTTATTTTGTCCATGAGAAAAATAATTAACTATAGCAGAAGACAAGTCTGAGATGAAAAGGACAATACAAAAGATATGGTTTCTTAAAGCTAAAACATGTTAGCCTTTTGTTAGGTAATAACAAAGCCACTTTGTTTATTAGTATCCACTATAGAAAGACTGAGGAAATTCACTCTAGCCACAGAAAAAGCACTTCCTCTGGTGTATAAAAGCAAATATTTTCTTTGTGTGTACTGGGGCGGGGGGGGAAGACGACGACAACCGCTTAAAAGCGTTTGTAGGACTTTCAGCTCATCATAGTTTGTGTCAGGCAAGAAAATGATAAAAGATGTTGATTTTATTAATAATTTATATAGGAGAAGCATTTATAGCCTGCTCAGCACGTGGTAAATTGAAGGTCCACAGTAACAAACGACTCATTAGAAACACAAAGCATTAGAATAGTTTAAATGTACAGAAAACTGTTCACAACTACATGCAAATCATTAAACCCATTTGAAGGAATATATGTACGTGTATATACGTATCCTTTCCTCCTGGAAAGCATATCCATTTCCCAGGAAGCTGACCAGAGTGTGATTCGAAATGTGTTCATGCTTCACCCCTACAGTTCACTGTCTAGATGTTACTTCAGATGTTTCTTTTAAAAAATCAACTCTTTATGAGTAATCTGAGAAAGTATCTATTTATCCCTAATGGAGGTTAACAAGGAGGGAGTATTGGGTCTACACTTTTGATCTTAGTCCAGTGGTTAAAAAAACCCCAACCTTTTAACTGATAGCAATATTCCTCAGAAGGAATTTGTATGGTGAATTAAAGAAAAAAGTTCTTAGCTATAGACCCAAACTTCCTATTAAGCATAGTTAATCTCTGCATCCCAATGGTTGTTTATGAGTGAAGCTTCTGTAACATATTATAAATTTTTTGTCAACTCTTTTGGGTGGAGCTTTTTCACTGCTTTCCCTGGGTATTTTTGAGATATTAAATCATTATCATGGGGGCTGAAACTAGGGCCAGCATCTAGTTTAGTCCCCAATGTCCACTGGAAAATTGTTCAGACCACTTACTTACTTTATTTTATGTTTGCAGCAAATTTCTTAGCTGACAGTGATTTATGAAGATAACGTTTCCTACATGATAAAATTCTGAAAAGACCAGATACTGAAGTGATGTCAAAGTTACCTAAAGTATAAGCTGAAACAATTAATTTAAGGCCTAATGCTGTAATGCTCACATTGATCAAATTTCTACTACTGCTTACATTAAAGAGCTCCTTGATTTTGTGCATAGGTGATTATTATTAAAAGACTGTCTTCAAAAAAACCTTCTCTGTACACATTAGATCAATAACCTGTCCAGGAAGCAAGGAGCTGTGGAAATGAGTTATAGAGGGAACTGTGAAGATAAATTATATGGAATAATTAAATAAAAAAGCACTGTGTGTGATTGACAGGAAGAAGACATTTTTGTGAATATCTAGTCAACATTTTAATGCATATTTTTCATTCTTAAAAGATACTAAAAAATTCAAATTAGGCCTTTCCATTACTGTCATTTTGGTACTTTTCTTGATTAAATCCGGTCTCAAGGGAAGGAGTTGTTTATGATTCTATACTGTACGCAGGACTGCTTAGAGAAGACCAGAAAAACCATCAGCAAAGATGTGAGAAAGACACCGGTATATTGCACTCTACTGGTGCAAAAGAAGTGGAAAAAAGTGCCAAGAACATATCAAAAAACTGTAGCAGATGGCACAGGCTAGAGAAGAAGAGTGGGTCAAGAGATGTTGAGAAAAGGCTGGAGCCAAATTCTGTGAACAGCCACAGGTCTGCACCCAACCCACCACCCAGAGGCTCCCAGGGTGTGGAGCCAGACCCAACCCTCATGTCCAACTCTGGCCACCTTAATAATCCAACATGACAACTCATCAAGTTTCTCATTTGATGGAAAATGGAACAAATACACATTTTCAAATCTCAAATTATCCTGTCAATTAGAAATGCTGACCTTCTGCAATACATGCCTTTTAGAAAAGACTTCAGAATGTTAAAGAAATGCTTCTAGAAGTGTAGGTTGGTACAGCTGTAATTGAATTATTTTGCTACTTAATGGCCTAGAACTTGGGACACAGTGCATGTCTCAGTTTACTTTCCTGAAACAGCAATTGATAATACAAGTTAACATGGTATATGCTTTTTATTCATTTATGGGAAGCCAAAAGTGATGAAACCACACAATCTGAGTTTCACAGGCACAAGTCATATTTATTTAGAGTGCCCTATTTACAATGGATTTTTAAAAGCTGTAATCCACATGAGTGCCATTATATTAGGATACAAGAAACTGTTCAGATTGTTTCCTGTTTCCAACTTCTGTACTGGGGAATAAAATGCTGTTTTAAAGATGTGTAGTGTGAATAATGTGTGTGGTCATTCATATTTCTAATTGTTTTTATCATACAAATTAATTTATTATAGAGCAATGGAAAATGCAGTAATTTGACATTCTGTGTTTAAATATGCATGCTTTGTATCTAGTATATATTTATAGACAATATGTTTGTACAAGTGTATCTAGTAAGTCAGAGAGGTTTATTAATCTTGGAATTACTGTGATAGTAAAAGCATTATTTCTTTAGCCTCTCTATTGTTTAATAGAAATGACAAGTAGATCAGACATTTGGAGATGAATGAAGCAGCACCAAGAACAGTTCCCTTGGAAAAAAACTCAATAAACATCTAAAGTTGTAAATCTAACCACTTTTCTTGGCAAAACAACACTGAAGAACTGTTACAGAATTATAAAATGTTGTAAAGTGGCCTTTTTAGGATTGAACAAGAATTTTGCGCTGTTCTTTTAAAGAATGATGGCTGATCACAAATCAGTTTCTCCTTTGCACTTTCCAACTTAATTCATAGAAATGACATACTTGTAACACTGGCTACTTCTACCACTAAACATTAATTTTATTGTAAATCACATGACATTTTAGCCAGAGTCTGATAAACCCAGTGTGGGGCATTGTCCCTGGCTGGACACCACATGCCCACCAAAGCCGTTCTATCACTCCCCCTCCTCAACCGGACAGGGGAGAGAAAATATAATGAAAAGCTCATGGGTCGAGATAAGGACAGGGAGAGATCGCTCACCAATTACCATCATGGGCAAAACAGACTTGATTTGGAGAAATTAGTTTAATTTATTATTAATCAAACCAGAGTAGGATAACGAGAAAATAACACCAAATCTTAAAACACCTTCCCCCAACCCCTCCCTTCTTCCCGGGCACAGCTTCACTCCCAAATTCTCTCCCTGCTCCCCACGGGCAGCACAGGGGGATGGGGAATGGGGGTTGGGGTCAGTTCATCACACGTTGTCTCTGCCGCTCCTTCCTCCTCAGGGGAGGAGGACTCCTCACTCCTCCCCTGCTCCAGCGTGGGGTCCCTCCCATGGGAGACAGTCCTCCATGAAATTCTCCAGCGGTGAGTCTTTCCCACAGGCTGCAGTTCTTCATGAACTGCTGTTGTGTCCCAAATTTGGAGCGACTCAGGTTCATGGATTTCCTTTGTCAGAATTAAGGTGAAACGACACCAGGGGAGTTCAAACAACAATCAACTTTTATTCAACCTAGCTAACCTTGCCCAAGTACAAGTGAACTTATTAATATGAACCTTGCAAAATGTCATTAAGCTGCTGTTTGAAAAGAGAAGGGAGGTGTAGAAAAAGAAATGGAAAAAGGAACACGAAATGTATCAGAAGGAGAGCCCTCCCGTTGAGTCACAAGGCTCAGAGCAGACCCCCTTGCTTTCTGGACTCCTCAAAGAGGAGCCCAGGGACAGCTAGATCCACTCCTAGTCTCGGACTTAGTCAACGGTTTATCTTTAAATGGATGAGGTGTAGGGACTGTGGAAAAGGGAGAAGGAAAAGAGGGAGAGAGAGCAAGAGAGCAAGAGAGCAAGAAAGAAGGAAAGAAGGAAAGACGGAAAGAAAGAAAGAAAGAAGGAAAGAAAGAAAGAAAGAAAGAGAGAAGAAAAGGGTTTCACCAGTCCTGGGTCCAGCGTTGGTCCAGTCAGCGCAGAGATCCAGTTCTGGAGGGTGTGCACTGAGAACTCGTTCTCCCTTCTTCTATAGTGTGTAAGTCGATGGTCTCGACATGCGTAGTCCCATTCCCAGGGTTCTCTGGAATCTGTTGGTGAGCTTTGGGGGCGGTTCATTGCGGACCTGCCTCTTTTTCCCTGCTGGCATGACCGCTTAAGATAGAAGCACAGTCCCATCTTCCGTGGAGCCTCCTCCTCCAGGTGCGTATGCTGTGCTCCTTCTCCTGGTCACTTAAGATAAGGAATTGTGGCTTTGGAGAAGTGTGGTCCCACCCTCTGTGGGGCCCTCTCCTCCAGCCACATCATCCTGTTCACAAAACTCCAGTGTTTTTACAGAGGCCGTTTTCTCCACCAAAGTTCTTTAACGAATGTTTGAGACATTGACTATGATTTGTCAGACCGTCACAACTGCTCCAGCGTGGGTCCCTTCCCCGGGCTGCAGTCCTTCAGGAACAGACTCCCCGGGCTGCAGGGGGACAGCCTGCCTCACCGTGGTCTTCCCCACGGGCTGCAGGGGAATCTTCGCTCTGGCACCTGGAGCATCTCCTCTCCCTCCTTCTTCACTGACCTGGGGGTCTGCAGGGTTGTTTCTCTCACATATTCTCAATCCTCTCTTCTGACAGCTGCTGGTGTTGCCCTGGGTTTCTTTTCCCCTCTCTTAAATACGTTATCTCAGAGGTGCTACCACCATCTCTGATGGGCTCAGCCTTGGCCAGCGGCGGGTCCATCCTGAAGCCGGCTGGCATCGGCTCTGTCGGACATTGGGGAAGCTTCTGGCGTCTTCTCACAGAAGCCGCCCCTGTAGCCCCCCCACTACCAAAACCTTGCCATACAAACCCAATACACCCAGTAAGGACCAGCTGCAGTAGTGTAAGACCCTGCATTTAATGGTGCAGTTAGTTGGGATTACTCATAGGAAATAAAGTTGAGTAGAAAGGTATTGTAGGCTTGTATTAGGGGGTGTATTATTTCCAGAAGATAAGGTGCACTATACGTGCTCCTAATATAGTCTTCCATCAATGCCCAGTCTGCTAAAACAGTGAATGGAAGTGACTGATCTATAATTTGCATTCTCTTTTCAGTCCATCAACAGAACATTATTAAAACCATTGAGCCAAAACCCATTAGAACAGCACTCACGTATGAAACAATGCACAGGTCTGCTTGTTCCCATTTTTATGCACTGCTATAGGACTATAAATATTCATCGTAATGTAACTGAAAATTATTGAAGTGAGAAAAAAGAGAAACAGGGAAGCCATTTGCTTCAATTCATAAACAGCATCTGTTGGGAAGTTATTCATAGATTGCTTCAGGGCCTGCTGAGCAGTAAGCCCATGGAAAAGGATGCCATTGCAAGCAAATTGGCCAAAACTGCAATGGAGATGCTATTAAACATGATTCACTGACAGCCAGGGAGAATGATCAGGCACTGGGTTGTTTTATGTCTTCTTTTATCACTGGGACACAGAAGTAGCCTCCAGCCAAAGTCTCACACAGTTCAAATTAGAAGAGCAACCTTCTAAGTATATTAAGGCCTAACTAGTAGCAAGAGAAAGTTGCATGAAGTGATATTATAGTGAATAAAGTTGTTTATTTGTTCCTACCTGAGGCACATGTAAAATCCCATTGTGAATCAGGGTGGCTATAACCTTTTCTACTGTATATTTTTGGCCAAAAGGTGTCTAAATATCATCTTGTAAAAAGACAAAAATGCAGCCTAATGTATAAGTGAAAAGTAATTAATAACGTAATAAGCATCCTTTAGCTTCTCATTAAATTTCAAAATACGTTTTGGCTGAAAAGTGACATGATGCCAAAGAAAAGTGTATCTGTGCAAATCCGCAGAATAGAGTAAGTACAAACATTTTCAAGTATAGTTTATTATTGAGAATAAAATACTCAGCTGCCAAATTTTCTTTGCTGATATAGAGAGCAGAGCTGTGGTAAGCAAAACCGTTCAGCACTTCTGAATTCAATGCAAATCGTGCTGAGCTTTCAGCTAATGATCTCGCCCAAATTTTTTTACCACCTGTGGGATTTATCACATCATGAGGAATCTGAAAAATGCACTTGCAATCAATACGTGGACAAATAATTTTCCTAGCCCCATTCGTCCTCTTGTTGCAAATTATCTATACTTTTAATTAACTTCAGCAATTCACTGACTCTAAGTTACTGAAAGTGCAGTCCCCTTCGTAACCAGGATGCTACACGGGCCCACAGCCCACAGGCGTTTTCTTTTGCATTTGCCCTATTATCCTGTGTTGTAACTGAGACAAACAGCAAGAGATATGGAGGTATTTGAATGATTTTTATTTTGCTTGTCTGTACCTGTTACTTTCAACTACTATTAAATATTCCTGTAAGCTGTTTTCTCTTTTCACAAAAATCTGGGGAAAGACATGTTCTTCAGCTGCCTGACCTGCATGAGGTGGGAGACTTTCAAGTTACTGGTAGGCCCATAAAAATGCCTGGATTTGCAAGAAAACAATGATATTTTCTCCTAAGCAAACATTAATCACTTGCCATTTGGTATTTACTTTTTGTTGTTGAAGTACAAACTTGCCTGTGACTCACTTGAGTGAAGGCCTTTTGCACATAATAAATACTAGTTTGTTTGCATACATTTTTTTGAGGGATATTTGTGACTAGCAAATGCATTTCCACAAATTAGGACTGTTTCATGCTGGGAGGAAAAAAGATAATTTATTCACCAAGTACTCTGGAATGTGATAACTAGTGGGCATCAGTTACATCTATTCATTAGACTGCTTCTCAGGAAAGTTAAGTTAGCTTTAAACTATTCATTTAAAGGTTGACATGCTCTCCAGGAACAGTAGGAGATGTGGGGGGTGTGATACACTTGAGGGGTAACTAATTCTCAAGCACAAAGAAACCTCCACTCAACCTTTAAATGGAAGAAAAAACGTTGTAAGAAGTTTCATCCAAATTTTCTTTATATTAACTTTTGCCGTAATATGCCCCTTTGGTATTCATTTGCATGAAAATGTTTGCTAGAACAATTGGGATTTTACCAATAAGAAATGTTACTGAGAAAATATTTGTTGTCAATAAATTACATATCGGAACACCTACAAGATGTGATGCACAGCTTCAGCACTGTCTTATTCAAGATGAAGAACTATACCATATTATTGAGGACACATAATTAAACAAGTTACCCTGAAAATTACAAATCAGGCAAAACTACTCAAATGTGTGTGATATTATCAAATCCTAGTAAGGCTAAATGAGAAAATCAATGTTTGACAAGCAAAACCAGATCTTAACTTCATAGATTAATTATTCATTGCATATAACTTGCCTGCCCTTTCATCTCTCCACACCCAAATTGTGTAATCCTGTTAATTCCTTGGACACCCTGATTTTAAACAGGTGAGGATGTGGTCTGGCAGCTCCATCTGGAATCTAAGTGTGTGTTTTCTAGCTCAGGGGCATCCTGGCCTGGGAGCCAGTTTGGGATTCACAGGTAGGCTGCCAGAACAGCCTTCAGCCCGGTTCCGCCACACTGAGTAAATCCTGTTACTGTCCCTTCTACGTTAAGTAATAAAATCAAGGACTCTTGCAGTTCTTGCAGATTTAGGTTCCATATTCTCCAAGGAACTGCATTTTGGGGTGTATTTATGCCTGGCCTCTTACACTTCCAGCACAAAACAGCAGAAGGCATTTGAACAAAATACTTGTACAGATCTCTCTATTCATAACTTCCCTACTCCCAAGTGAAGCTTCAGGGACAGTTCAACTGGAATCAGCATAAATTTAGACAAATTAAAGTCATTTTAAGCATGATAAAAAAAAAAAAAATCTTGTTTATGGACGAAGATAATAAATTTTTCAAAAATGCTATTGCATCTATTAGAGCTGTTAGGAACAGCTCTAATTTGTGCTGAGACCATTTATGGAGATTTCCATTCCTTTATTTATTCCTTTATTAAATAAGGGAGATGCCATAGCAACCCCAGTCACACACTTCCATTCATGTATTGATTCTGCATTATTCAATCTATTTAGGCTTTATTGTGGCCTTTGTCTCACATTATGCTGTAGACTCTCCAAATCAGAACTATTCATTGTAATCCTCCTCTGCATTTCAGGACTCCGAATAACTTGGGACAGAAAAACAACCACCCTCAGGAGCTGGCTTGCGTCTAAGAAGACTTTCCCTATGAAGACTTTCCCTAAATCTTTTCCTGTCAACTCCCATTTTGTATCATCTCCACCTAAAATACCAAACAGCCCAAAGCCCAGTCATTTATCTGAATGAACCAAATTTATAGTGAGAGGGAAACCAAACCAATAGGTTAGTCAGCTTTGAAACAGTCTTGCTTTGGCACATTTCCAGCAAAACTCTATGTTCCTCATAGGAGGCTAGTCTTCCAAGCACAAATTATTTTATAAAAGCTATGTTTCTCAGTATAATTGCATACTTTTTACCAGCTATTCACCAACGTGGTTTTAGCTGCTTATGTGATACAGTCATACCCTAAATTGATAACACCTGGATCATCTCAGCTTTCTTGTTAAGGCCGCAAATGACTAGTGGTATGAAAATATTTTTTCCTCCTGAATATCAAAAACAACCTATACAGTAGTCCATCAAACCACTTAACCACACAATGCCATAGCATCAGTCATGGGTCCACAACCAAGTGTGAGCCTAAAACACAGGAGCAGTTATATATAGCAGTTATACACAGTGATATATACTCATGGAGCATGGCCTGGAAGTGCCCCACCTAACCTAGGTATCTAACCAGCACATAAATTTTGTGTGTAGCTGTTCTTAGGCCATTGTGCAACTTTCTACTCCTTCCTTATGAAGCTGGAGTTCAGGTATACATCCAAGTTTATTTCTATAAGCCCTGCCTCTGCTCTGTGGAGATGGGAGCTTGTTCCTCACGTATGCCAAGTCATTTCAGATGCCCCGTGACCGTGTTAGCCAGGCTCCAAGCCTGCCTTAGGAAAAGCAAAGTAAATTAGTTCAGACTTGGACATGAATTAGTGTAATCCCAGGACTGTGAGTCAGAGAAGATACCTCCCACAGCCGGGAATATGGGCACAGCAAACTCTCAGGTAGACAGCCCCTTGAAAGGCATACAACTGTTCAGCACTGAGAAACTCTGGAAGACACCTGGGAAATCCTCTGAGTTACTTACCTCCCCTAGGAACTAACACTTTTTTTGCCTGTTAAGGCTTTGATGCAAAAGAGAAGAGCTGTTCACCCACAATGTGAGAGAAAGTTGGATAACCACTTTTAATGGCATATGGTATGTCCATCTGTTAAGGATATGGCACGTCACACATCTGTTTTCTGGCACTGGCCTGGGAGCAAAGCTGCTCCAAGCTGCTATCAACACTATCAACTCCCTTCCGAAATAACAAGCGATGGCTTTCCCAGGAAGGGAGCATCGAGCAGTAAGCTCAAATCAGCATCCTGAACCACAACCAGTATGAATCATGCAAGTGCTTGTGCCTCGTGCACACAAATTTGATGAGGTGTCAGCAAACCCCAATGAGAGCAGATTTTGCCGACACAGATGTCCGCTCTCTATACATGTAAGAAATAGAACAGAGAATGAAAGAAAAAGAGATCAATTCTGCTGTAAAAGCTTTGTTCACATCAAACTTCTTTGACAAGCCTGAGCCAAACTCTTCTTGCCAAACAAGCTGTAAGTAAAAGCAGTGGTGACATTGTCCATACCGTTTTAATTTTCTGGTCATGCTCTGAATCTTAACAGATCTGAATCTTAAAATCCCAGACCTGGGTCTGCATCGTGAGGTGCCTCAGCAGGCAGCTGTATCCATAGTTTTACTGAAGACTCAGAAAAACTAAAGGTTCCTTTCCTTAATATTCATTATCCTTCCAGGAGGGAGACTCAAACGGCACAGGACCTGGCAGTGATTAATTCGTAGGAAAAACCCACTGAGGCAACACCCAACTATAACTTATCTCATTAGTTTTCTCCTTTGGGGGCAACTCTTTCTCATGTGTGCTGTCATCTGAGGAAAACTATGGAACCAGAAGTCTTCCCACCAAAAATTATTTACTAGGTTCAGAGGTTCTTTAGGATAATAATTTTACTCATCTAATTATATTTCTAGTCCAAACAATTACATAAATAGGAACAGAAGTGAGAGTTTCAAGTAGGCTGTTTGAAATACTGTTCACTCACCAAAAAAATGTAATCGATATCTCTGGGGTAGTTCAGAGAGTGAACATATAATCATAAAATACAGGGACAGAAAAAAATCAGAACAAATGACATGGCTTCAGCATGTAACCCAGGAAACAAAAATATCTCATTCGGCTGGCATTTTTCAAAGTGATATATGTCAATACTGTTGTTCCCTTGCAGGTTAACTAAATCTATCAAAAATGGATACAGACTAAGACTTGGTAAAACAGTCTCTTTTTACAGCTCTCTTTCTCAAGAAAAGTTCAATTCCTATTACAGGAGGCAAGCAGTTAAAGAGAGTCACATATCTCTAGCCTGCTATCCCCTGCCTGTGTTTGATTTTTATAAACTTGCGCCATAGTATAATCAGAGCTTTCAGCAGTGGAAACATGCAGTCCCTTTTGTTAACACTTTAAAATTTGAAAACTTAGCAGCAGGAGGTTAAATCAAAAATTGCTTGCCCTTACTCTCTCATTCAGTAGAGGAAAAAATAATAATAAAAAGAAGGTTTTTGTTAGTCAGAGAAAGCAAGCTCTTTAGGCACCATGAACAGAACCAGTACAAGGGATTTTTAAACAATGGGCTGACAATTGCTGATCCTGAAAGGTGAAAAATGGCATGAGTCTGAACAAAAAGGATTCAAACTGCTTCTTCACTTCTGCTTGCGAAGAGAATATGGAGCATCATACTGCTTTCTAGCACTGTTATACATAAACATGAAACGGAACATCATGTGCCTTTCTATTACTATTATTATGCATAGTTAAAGCTGGACATACAGCACAAGTTAGTGACTGTACAGAAGATATGAGTGGAGGGTTTTCCAAGGCATGTGGATGACAGTGTTTCCACTCCTGCATGTGGAAATCTCTGTGTTTGCAGAAAGAATATTCATACAGTCTTTTAGAAAGACTGTTCATACAGTCCATCCATGTGATAGGCAAGGATGAGTGCATTGTACATTAATAGTGCTTATATTCTGCAACTCTATGAGTCCTCATGATCTAAGTGAGAAAAGGATATGTTGAATATTAAATAATAGACACAATACAATGTACTCAACAAATTTCTTCATTCATTTAGCTACAACTCAGAGATGGTCAACTTTTTCATGGAGGGATAAACTACGTCATAGCCTGCTTGGACTCTTTCCCTATTTGATGTTGTGCCAATTCACTCTCATCCCTTTGTCCTCTAAGAACATTCACTGCAATCTGTAGCTCCAGTGAGCTTTCTGTATAACTAAAGTAACTTTAAAAAAAAAAAAAGAGATTGTGAAGGACAGAGCGGTACTGCCCTTTACAGCCCAGAGCAGTTGCGCAGATGCAGCTGCCCAGCTCTGCAGCAACCCCAAACTCTCCGTTGGCTCCAAGACCCAGCAAGTGACTGGGTAAGACTCCAGGCAAAAAGCCACCACCAAGCTTTGTGCTGTCATGCTAACAAATCCAAGGCTTGTTAGTTTAATGCTGCCTTTGGTGTGTCTCCACTCCATAACATTCACAGCAGCAACTGCAGTGTAGACTTACCCAGGGAGAGGCCAACAGATGTGGTGAGTTGTGCTCACAGCTAGAAGTGCAAAGTGTTTGATCAGCTGCATGTAGATAATTAGTTCTATAATTTAAAAAGTTTCTGTTATTCCTTAACATCCACACTAAGCTGCAACTAGAGAAATGCTTCTCGCAACACCAACTGTCAGAGGAAATTTCTATTCATGGGAACTTTATTTTTAATTCAAGGAAGAACTGAAAACAAAAGAAATTTGTAAGAATTTTCAGAAGACTCAAGGGCCAACCTTACATTATTTCTGTAAACTTTAATTTAAAAAAAAACAATAGATTGATTCCAAAATGTTGTTCAAATGATCTGGTGAGAACCGACAAACATTAAGCTAGGTGATCTTCCAAAAGAAGTATCTACATCTTTTTGTTGGAAAAGTATTTACACTACAATAACTCTGAACTATGACGGTAGTGAGGATGTATATGCAATATTGTTGATCAAAGGAAAGGAAGTCACACTTGTCTAATTTTTGCATACCACAGTGTATCTTAAGGATTAATACCAGCCAGCTCGGTTCACTCGTCAGCCGCTAGTGGACTACAGCTACTTTCTGTTTTTCTAGGTACAACCAAACATTAATATCCAGATGATAACTTGCTCCCAGCTCCCTTATTACAGCTCAGTGAGAATTTTCTGTATGGGAAAAAAAGGGTATCCACTACAAGTCAAACTGTGATCCCAGCTGGAAAAGAACATATAAGAGCACCACCTTTTTCTGTGCCCTATGTCCTTTTCTCACACTGGTCGCCTTATTCTGCTGACCATTATGACTAAAATTATTTTGCTTGTTCTCAGGTCCTGAGAACCAGATCAGAAGTAAGAGTGGAATGGAAGTTACCTCCTTTACACCATCATCATATAAGCTGTTGAATAATTTTAGTCTTGTATAGATTCATTAAAGAAACTGAAGTTATGGAGGTGTTAATTTGGGCCTAATTTGGTATAGAGCCTTCATCTTTATTGTCAAAGCCCATGACAAAGTTTGCACGTTGATTTCCAGAGTACAGGCTGGAATTTGGAAAAGGGAACAGAATATATCTCTAACTATAAACCTAATAGGTTTTATATTGGATCCTTGAGTGACAAACACAAAACTTCATAAATATCATATTTATGGCTATTCACTGGAGCAGAATAGCAATGTTAAAAGCTTACATTTCTGATATTAAGTTTTTGTAAGCCCTGCATAGCTTTGCCATACGAAAGCTTGAAAATGTTTGAATGCGACTTCTGGTATTTCTCCACATTCTATTGATGAGAGCACTACTGCCTTTTTTTATTTTTTCCCAGAGCTTTTAATTCAAAGTATGCTTCTCTTTTTGGAATATATAGAAACAACTGATTAAAGCCCTGCCCAGTGTAGTGTATCTGACATTTAATCAACATTTACCCATTGTACTGGATCTCAGTACCAACAGGAAGATAGGGACTTTTGCTATTTTCAATTCATGCATATCTATGCATAGCTTTAAAAAAGAGGCACTACTGAGTTTCTTCTGAATTGCACTGTTTCATGTCCAGCATGAAGCATGGTGATATGAATCTGCTACTTTTGTGCATTTATGTGGAAGAGAACTTAAAAATATGTCAGATTATCAGCCCATTTATGCAAAAGAGAATGTTGTTATTCAAGACAACAGCAACCAAGTGTTATATAGCAGAGTTCAGACTACAGATGAGAAAAGGCAAGGAAGGACTCCTGTATTATATGCTTACACTCCCTCCCTCTCTCTAGTTTTATGAATAGACCCAGTCATTGCCAAAAGTATGATAAATCTCAGCCATGTGAAAGGATGTTGCCTTGGGTTTGGCTGGGATAGAGTTAATTTTCTTTCTAGTAGCTGGTATAACGTTACGTTTTGGATTTAGTATGAGAATGATGTTGATAACACGCTGATCTTTTCAGTTGTTGCTCAGTCATGTTTGTACCAAGTCAAGGATTTTTCAGCTTCTCACGCCCAGCCAGCAAGAAGGCTGGAGGGGCACAAGAAGTTGGGAGGGGACACAGCCAGGACAGCTGACCTAAACTGGCCAAAGGGGTACTCTATACCATGTCACGTCATGCCCAGTATAAAAACTGGGGGCAGTTGGCCTGGGGGTGGATTGCTGCTCGAGGACTAACTGGGCATCGGTCAGTGAGTGGTGAACAATTGCATTGTGCATCACTTGTTTTGTATTTTCCAATCCTTTCATTATTATTATTGTCATTTTATTGTTGTTATTAATATTTTCTTCCTTTCTGTCCTATTAAACTGTTCTTATCTCAACCCTCAAGTTTCACTTTTTTTTCCCCCAATTCTCTCCCCGACCCCATTGGGGGTTGGGGAGCGAGTGGCTGCGTGGTGCTTAGTTGCTGGTTGGGGTTAAACCATGACAGGTGTCCAGGAAGGTTTGCTCAAATATAAAGGGGCCAGATTTGAACAATCATCATTGCTCCTGTTCTTTCATTCATTATTCTCACTTTAGATAAAAGGATCCTAAAGTCAAAGGAGCTATAACACCTCTTTGATGTCAGTGAAACTCCTTACTACAGGAAAGTCAGGAGGTTTGGGGCCAATTTAAGGTATGAACTGAACTATGGACACCAATGGGACAGTAGCAGTATCCTTCAGTTTTGGAGAGAGTGGTGGCTGCAGATACATAAAGAGTTTGAGTGTCTTGTAAATATTATTTTGGAAATCAAGGAGAAAAAAATTATGGGATGATTTCCTCTCAATCAGCGAAATGATGCTCTGCGGAGCATGTGATTGCTTTATGCTGACAAGTTACCTACAGATACGCTTAAGAAGCAGGAGGATTAAGCGTGCTGTTTGTTTTGCATTTCTTGATAGATTACCTATGATAAGGACCTTGAGATTTAGATTTGGAATGCTTACTTAAAAGTTTCCTTTGTATATACAGTGTCCTATGTGTATAGAGCAAAAAATATGTTTAACCTCTATACCCTTGCTTAATAATGTAGAATGTTGCTCTTATTTCTGTATCAGTTTCTTGTAATTAAGACATTGGGCATCTTTGTTACAGAAATATAATAAATGAACTTCTGCCTTCAAACTGCCCTTATACAGTGCAGCTTTTTGCTGTAAGGGAGATGCAGTGAAGTGGCTGCTGTGTCAGCAATGCTCCTTCATCATCCTGTGCTGGGCTCACTACAGAGAAGTATGACCACAGAGATTTCTTCCCCATTCTTCCATAAGGTAGTATTACAGTCTAAGAGGGAAGGGAGAGTCTGAAATAACCCAAGGCAAATGACTTCCAGAGCAAATCCACTTTTTTTTTTTTCCAAATATTTAGGCAGAAACATTAGAAATAGCAAATCTCTTTCTTACCACCATTCTTGAACTGCACTCTGGCAACTTTCTTATCTACAAACTTAGCAGTAGGGACTAGTCTTCAGCAACCAGTATGCAGTTAAATTCTCTTCTTTGTATCTGTACAATACATACGGAAGTTTAATAAACATATCAGATGGCAGAGTTTTTAAGGCCTTAACCTGGCTGCCAGCTAATAGTAGTTCTTTTACCTAGTGGTCACCAGTGCTGAGAAAGACTATTGTTTTTAAAACATTAATGATATCCCAAGGTTACTGCAGCAGCCACCCTATACATTAATATAAATGTTTCAAGGAACCTAAGCACAGTCAAGCCCTCTTACAACCAAATAGATTGACTTCATTTGAACTTAAACATATGCTTAGAGCTATGCATACATTTAAGTGTTCTGCTGAATGGCATTTTTCTTCAAAGAACAGCCCTGTTAACTTCAATAAGACTATTTATATGATCATGTTCTTCTAGTCTTAAAATATAAATTTACAATCCATTAATCGCAAGCCCAAATCTATGAAA
This sequence comes from Astur gentilis, assembly GCF_929443795.1. Classification (NCBI taxonomy): domain Eukaryota; kingdom Metazoa; phylum Chordata; class Aves; order Accipitriformes; family Accipitridae; genus Astur; species Astur gentilis. The sequence goes on along the minus strand of NC_064902.1, from coordinate 18,469,138 downwards.
TACCATTATAATGAACTTATTTAATAAAGTTCACCTTTACTCAGTTCTAAGCCTGATAATATATCTGTAAGGAATCTCAAGAGCATAGGATTGCAATACTTAAAGGGCACTGAATATGGAATTTTAGAATCTGCATTCATAAATTGGATTTTATCTACTTTTATTTGCCAGGGTATTTAAAGGAGGTTTTGATGCCATTTCAAATATGGTTTTGCATCCAAACAAAGGTACTTGGGAGCAACACATCACTGTTTGCTGCTACTAAAACAATGGAAGGAAACAGTCTAGAAATGCAGAAGCACTTTTCAGCCTTTTTATAAAACACATAAAGCAAGTTGTGTATCAAAGCCCTATCTGAATTATGCTTTAAAATATTTTTTTTTTAATATTAAATAGGCTCTACAACACCTTTTGAATAAGCAAAGGTTTTCAGTTTTCCTGCGAGTGATTATCACCTGTTTATTCCCAGTGCAGTCTGTGCAGTAAGATCCTTTGAAAGGGGATTGCCATTGTCAGGTGGCCATTTTGGGAAGGGCAACATTGTTCCCAACCGAGGGAGCAACTAAACCTGGCCAGAAAGAAGTTTTAGGGAATAGAGCACGTGGCGAGCAGGAAGGAACTGTGCACAGCAGGGCACCAGGAGCCTGCAGCACGCACAGAGACCAAGATGGTTGGGAGCAGCCAGCTGGGCCTCGGGAGTTACAGCAGGGGCTTAGGAGGGACCAGAAGGGAAGAGGCAGCATCTGCTGCAGCTCAGAAAGTCACTTAGCTGGTTTGCCTAGATGCAAAGACTCTCAAAAGATATGGTAGAATTGGGAGGGAGGAGTTTTTATTAATATTTCATCTGGTGTAGTCACCTTCAGATTTATTTATGCACCAAGCTAACATGTCTCCTGAAACGAAACAGCAAAAAAATATGTACATCAAGTTTCAGCTCAGAGCTTATATGACGTATATTGTACCAAAGCCTAAGGGATACATACTGGAGTGGGAGGGAGAGGGAAGGTATGCAGAGACTCTAATCCCTGGGGATCCTGTGCATCCACTGGAGAAGGGGTGGGTTCCCCTGCAGCAGAACTCGGAGCAGATCTCAAATGCAACATACATTCACCATGCTGGTTTTTCTGTTATACAGAAAACGAAGGAAACAACAAGGTGAAGCCAACAAGAAAGCCACCCTTCGTCTTGGACTTTGGGCTGAAAAAAACACATCTCATCCTTCCCACTTTTTTTCTTTGATTAGAAAAAGGAAAATCTTGTTTGTCCCTTTCAGTGAAAGAATTCCTCATTTCTTATTTTGTGACCCAGCCTCCAGTAGCTATTGCTAATGGCAGTGAGATTTGGACAGACAGCTGGAAGACTTGGAGGATACCAGCTGACTCATGAAAACTGAAGAGAGAGCAAGAGGGAGAGGAGACAGATGGGTGTGGGATGGGGGCATAACCTCCTTAAGCAGCACAGATGCTCCAGAAAAGAATGTGTGTCTGCAGCCTTACACCCAGTTGTGGGAAGTCAGATGAGGCATGAACCAATAATATTTGTAGCATGAGTGGAAGGAGTAATCTTGGATACAGGCATCTGAGTCTCTTAAATTCTTTCGGCAGTCCTTTGCTAAATTCTGCACTCACTGCCATGGGGTTACCTTGCAGTTTGTAAACAGATTTACAGACCCAAAATCATCTGTATATGAGATGACATTGCCTGTGAGTGATTTGAGTTTTTTGAAGGGATTTGGGCATTTAATTTGTTTGAAAATCTAGGTTACTGGCACTCTAGAAAGTTCTGCCATTTATTGCCAGGGTGCTAAGATTTCATCTATGGCTTCACAACTATTGTAACACAGAATCGCTCTTGCGTGTGCGAAAACCAACCTGTTTTCTTGGTCTATATCTAAATAATAGCAACACCTGTTAAATTTATTGTTAAGAATGTTGACTGCTAAGGTGTTAATCATTTTAGAATAATACATGATTTAGTCTTGAATTTAACCTCTAGTGAGATTAAAAGAAATAAAGACGTGATGGTTAAATAGCTAGAACACTGGCAGATTTTCATATACCTTTCTCCTAGTAAAAGAAACATTTCTACTCATCCTCTCAAGTTTTAGTAAGTTAAAAGGTAGAATGGAGCAAAGAGAGGAAGCTGATAGGTCAAAATATTACATAAAGTAGGCAAGCACAGGAAAGAGAAAAAGCTGTCTCTTAAGAAAAGTCAGAACAAGGAACAAAAGCCTAATAATTTACAAGCCTGCTTCTAAAACCAGACACTGCAAAGTGTTTTCATTGCACTTTAGGCAACGTTCCCTACTTTTCATTGAAAAACGAGGAAAAGAAAAGAATACTTCGCTATTGCATCTCTCAGCAGTGCTTGCAATATTCATCTATGTGACCTGGCACTGGGAGAGAGAGAAATGAATTGAAGTACTGGTGGAAAAAGAGGAGTAGGAATATCTGAGTGCACTTTGCTAGAAGCAGCAAGCTGTTCATACTGCATTTTGGTTTTGTAGATTGAAATAATTGGCAGGGTGCTCAGAGCAGGTGGATGGTTATTTCTAGTCTGGTCTATTCTGGTCTAGATCAAAACTAATAAATAAAGTAGAAAATGCACTCAGCCTCTGGGTCCTTAGATTGGCTTTGGTTTTATTACTTATGTACTACCTGCAGCCTCAACTATTTGTTTAGTTTTGGTGTGTAATGAATTGCTATTTTCATTTATGGCTGTAAGCATGACAGAAATCATTACATCACACCTTATAAGAAGAATCCTTTTTTAATTTCACCCTGTTTCAGTGACTATATTCAGGCTATTGTGTGGCATAATGATCTCTTATTACCGCACGTTGCACTTCAGAACTGGCAAAGCAGAACTGCCCTTTAAATTGAAATCAAGTTCTTCCCCAACCGTTTTCAACATCTGAGGCAAGCCTCCTTTTTGTATGATTTTCTTTCTCAAGACCTGCCCCTCTTGCTATGAATATCGCTCAGTTGAACAGCTCTATCATTAGACTTTACAGAAAGGCATGCAAGAGCATCTGGGCAGGACTTAGCACTGCGTGCCTCTGAGACAAGGAGTGAAAAATGTCACCGGCTGGATCCCAGACTGCTGACAAAGCAGGCAGCGGCTGGGGGAGGCAAAGAGAAGCAATTCAGTAAATGATACTCAGTCCCTGAAGTGATGTATTCTGAAGTTAGAAAGAAAGGAAAAAGCAATCAGGAAATGCGTTTGCCATGGTTGCTAACGCTATTCCAACTCATCATGAAAAAGGGAAAAACTCTCATTTAATATATAGCAGTGAAAAGTGTCATCCCCGTTTGGCTGTCAGAAGAAGTCTATTAATAATAGTTTCTACTAAATAGCTTATCTATATTGCTCTAGCTGCTTTTTTAAGCTGATATTATTGGCCCCATTAAAAGGACTGCTGACCTCGGGTCCAGAGATGCAGCCTTTCTAAGACTGCAGTCCCTGGTTCCTGAATAACCACCTTCAGGTGATTCTATTGTGCCTGTGCTGCAAGGATTTGTGCAGACTCATCCATGGTATCGTTATGCCTTCTGACACAGTTAAGTTGAAGATGTCTGTGTTCATCTCAGGAAGATATCGGATTTGAAATCTGAAGAGGACTGGACTTGAGTTCACTGGTGCTCCTTACAGCCAGACCATGGGAGCGAACGAATGCTCAGATCCCCTCCAGGTCTGTCCCTCTCAAGGGAGTTCCACACATGGACACTTAGTGTGGCCATCAATGATGATGGACAAGTCTGGTCTTCAGAGTGGGGTTGAACCTCGTGTAGACAGATAATATAAGACCTCAAAAAATACGCCATTAGGAGGAAAAAAACCAGAGCCCTTTTCATTAGCTTTGTCCTATATAAAACACACCTGCCCTTCAAAAGCACAGAATTTCTTGGGCAGAAGGAACAGTGACCAGGGAAGGTGACATTTTCATTAGATGGAGAAACAGCACATTATGATGCTCTTGTCTAGTCTACAGGTCCTGAATTTTCTCTCTTTAAATGGCCACATAAATCTAGTGGCAAAAGCAGGCAGTTTGTCAATGAATGAATCACCACCAGAGCAGTGCACCACCTCACCATTCTTCGGCAGCTATTACACCTGAGAAGTATTTTTCAGAAGAAACTGGCAAATATATGTAGACTGAAGCTTTCAAAATAAACTAAGGGAAGATTCTGCCCCTTCATTTCTAAATTAGCTAATGTTCCAAGACTGCTTTTTCAAAGGTTAAAGATTTCCTGTTAAAAATTTCTCTCTATTGTAACTCTATGTTAAATCATGCCTGCCAAAATGTTGGTCTGAGTTCCTAGCACACATTGTCGCTTCTTGCTCACTGAGAACCTCTGAAAGTATCATATGTACAAGCCAGCCAAAACAGCACAATATTATAGTCTACTTACATGACCCCAAAATCACTGCTATGTGACTACCCTGAAGTAAGTTTTCTTGCCATTTAAAATGCTAACACCTAAAAAAGAGTGAAAAAAAGAAAAATTTTGAACTTTCATTTTATATATTTCACACCTTCACAGACCACGTGAGAGAAGGCAACCTTTCTCATCACAGAAGGTCATTTAGGGATTTAAGAGTTTTTTAACCCAGTCAGCTTTGGGTCTCTAACTTCATTGTCATCAATGAACTAGAAGACCTTAACATTTTTCAATAACTACGGAGGAAGATTGGGCTTCCAAATTTGGGGGCTCGTAAGTAGCATTTTGCTGAGATGCCCAAGGCAGCCTCAGGGAGGTGGTGTGAATGACCCTTTGCTACCTAGCACAGAAGCAGTATTCTGTAATGAAACTGGAGGAAATCTTGGCAAAAACTGGTTTGCACCCATTGTCCTGAGGTTTTAAAGACTTCTGAGACCAGCAGGTTGGTTCTCAGCAGCACAGACATCAGTGCAACACTTCCCAGGGTTAATGACACAAGCTGTACTTGCAAGCACTTCTAGGGGCCACCTGTGCTCACTCCACTGGCAATCTGTGTGGTCTGTCATACATCACAGGCTCAGGGTAAATGCAAAAAATTGGTGAGACAGCCACCAGTTTCAATCCTGATGAAGACATATAGGAAGAGGCTTCCTACCTATATATACAAACATGACCTCGCACTGCATTGTTAAAGATAATTTACAATATTGCAGTTGATACCAGGGAGGCTGGGCATTGAATACAGTACTCTTTAAAGACTTGGCACTTTGGCACTTTAGCAAAATGACAGATATTTGAAAACAATATCAGCTTAATTTCCCTTTCTGCCCCATGCAAAAAAGCTGTAAAGTGTTAGAATTTTTTTGTAATTTGCTTAATTGTTTAATTTGATTGATGTAGATGACTGAATAAAGGGTAAGGCAAAGAAAAATAGGTCATTCTCTTTATTTGTTGGCATATTTTTATTTTGTGTAAATATTTGCTTGTGGTTTTATTCAGGTTCTTACATTAGAGAACATTTGCCAAAAGCAAACAGTTTTTACTAACAAAAGACTTGTCATCAGTAATTTCGCTCCCCAAAGGTAAAAAGGAACTGACTTAACCAGCTAAATACTACAGGAATCTAAGTGAAATCATAAACAAGAGACTGAATGCAAAATGAGCAATGTATTGGAGAGTGCTACTCCTCCTGGTCCCAGCAGCTGAGAAGCCACTGCTCTCATTTTGGTACGACACTTTTTCCAGCATGTCAAATAGCAAAATAATCCTTTGTTTGTTGAGCTGATCCTCAGTGGCTAAATTTTACTGAATTACAAGATTCACTTTGTAAAGCAGTTGTTCTTTTGATAATTGTGCTGTGCTTCATTTAGAAAAAATATAAAGCACAGTGAATTATGCCTATGGTGATAACAGGCATTTGGCTTTCAGGTTGTGATTGTGCCATTAAAAAAATGTGGAAAGATTGTTACTCAGAAAGAAGGTCTTGATAAACATTATGCTAGAAGAGTTAGAAGCAGTGTGGGGAAAAGGACATTCATATGAATTGGCTTAATTATTGATTGAAGAAAAATGCTTTTGTCCTATGAATATCAGTATCATAGGATGACGGTTCTAAAGTAAATGCATGTTCTTTCCTGTTCACTGTGGCATTGCTTTAATTTCACAACTCAGTAGCCCAGGCATCACCTGAGTTCCTAAAGAATTGAATAATTGATCCATAATTAATGGTTGCACAGAGCAGGAAAACAGTAGTGGGATACTAGTTAATACAACAGTCAACTATGGGGAATGAGATTGTGTACCTGTCTAACTTTGTGAAATTGTTTTATTAACTTTTATTACATCTACATGGCCACATGCTGCAAGACACTTTTATGAGCAAAAGTAATTTGAAAAAATACTGTGTACATATGCCAAATTACATTCTATGAAGAGTAACCTAAGAAGTTCAGTAAATGCACACACAGTTGTGTGCATGATGATTCAAATTCACTCCATGGCCACAGTAATCATGAGCTTTTCTTTGTACAGATGGAATGAACTGAATAGGTGACACTTTCACATTGAATCACACACAAGGTATCTCAAAGTTTATACGAAAAAGAAAATTTCAGCACAGAGGCTTCCACCCTGGCCTATTTTTTTCCCCAAATTTTAATTTACACTCAAAAAAGTAGAGCCCTTGTTACCTGGCCTGTTGTAGTACTACAAGTAACCTTCCTTGCTTCCTGGGCTTGTGGAGGAGAGGACCTCCTTGCTTCCAACCAGATCACTGTGGCAGGCAAGGTCCATTCAAAGGCTTCCCATAGTCTGGATTTTCCCTGTCACCATGCTCATGCCAGCATTATGCACCCACATGCATATGTGCTTCATGAGTATGGGCATGTACTCTGCAATTAGCTCAAGTTTAAAAGACTCAGGTTACCATAACACCCAGCTCTCAGATATGAACAGATGGCCTTTATAAATGCACAGAAACTAGAAGGTAATCCTCTAAAGTTAAGTTTATTTCTGTAAGCCTTTCAGAGTCATAAGAAAATGACAGAGACTATTAATCCATTGATCTGCTGAACAAGAGAAACAGCGCAGTCTGGCTTGTCCGAGTATCTTTGGCTCTTAATGTGACTTTTAGCAAATGAAAACGTGTATAGAAACCTATATAGTTAGGTTATCAGTTAAGTTTACAGTACTTGTTTTGCAACACTGGCTACTGACCTGATGGTTATCATTTAGCCTCAAGCTGGTCTCATCTCTTATTTCTTTGAGCGTGACTGAAATGTTCCCAAGAAGAGGAACCTCAGAGAGCTGCATGGGGGTCTCGCCATCCCGCAAGGCACCTAACATCTCCGGCATGATAGCTATATACTTTGGAAATCAGCCAGCAATGTGCAATTGGAGAACACAAATGAAATGAGTTTAGAGGCGTGCACTTTAGAGAACAGACTAAAACCAAGTCCAGCTTTAAGCACTGTGAATATCTGTAAGCCTCAAGCTGACAGCAGTTTGCAGAACTGGATTCTAAAATAAAGACTCAATTTCCCATGTACAGCAGATGGAACTAAATGACAGAATGTGGATAAATATAGAGGACTAAAAAAATATAATATCTATTTCAAGCAAATAAATTACCATGCTCATAACCATCCAAGGAAAGGTACCCATCAAAAGGGGCTGACCAGCATTAGCAAGCTCCTCCTGAGATCATGCTGTGTCCTCTCAGAAAAACAGGCAAGTTGTTAGGCACTTGCCAACCACCTGCGTAAGGAATACTCCTAAGACATCTGGTCTGTGGTCACGAGTGTTCGGGTGACATCATAGATGAAAAGCAGAGGACTTCAGACAAGCAGCTCTTCTGTTCATTGACTGCTGATAAAATTGGATCACATGTATGTGTAAAATGAGAGCTATTTTGAAATGAGTTGGTGAGCATGTCAGCTAGCACACGTTAGGACTAATGTTAGTGCACTTGCCCGGGATTTACAGTGGTGTGGGTCCTAACTGATCTGATGCTTCAGTGAAGAAAAGTACTCCCACAACAGGCAAAGGCACTTTGCCTTTTCCTAGTCTAAAAGTCTACATCAAATTTCATCTCCAGACTTCTTGAAAACTGGTGGGTTAAGGTTGGATTTTTTTGCTTCATGCTTTTTGTTGATGCTAAAATTCAACAGTAGACATCATCTAAATGCAGTCTAGCTTCAGAATGAATCTGCCTTGTTTAAAAGAATGTGCCAGCACTTGTCCATTCAACTGAAGCACAAAGATACAAAGCAATTAACATAAACACAAGTATCATCTACGTTATGGAGATGGATTCCTGTCAGGTGGGTGTACACTGTTTCAGTGTGGATAGCCAGATGCTCTAGTCATTCTTTTAAAGGACCTAGAACATTTATAATGATTAATCACATTTCTAAAGCAGTAATGTATGCTACCATCTGTTTAATTAAATCTCATATTTCCAGACATACGCCAGTCAGCTCACAGGGGTCAAACATTAATTTTCCCCTTTTTACATCAGGGAACAATTGGCTTACACCATTATACTTTTTATTCAGTCCTTCTGGTTTTAGGTACCAACCACTAATAGAGATATGACTGACAGTATAACAGGAGACAAAACTATTTTGAAATGTAGAGATCTGATCTCAGATCTTGTCTTCTCTATAATTACTCTACAGTTTTTAAAGCACCCATTACTTTGTACCTGAGACAGCTGTAGGTACCCTACTCTAAAGTGAACTAAAAGAACAACTCAACAGGTTATGAAAAAACTAAACTGCTCTAGAGACATTTGCTCGCTTCTTCACATGCTTGAGTTCACATGCCTAGAGGCTTCTGTTTCATTCAGTGTAAAAAAGGATTTTGACAGAGTTGTATGTATCATCTGATCCTGTCCATTGCATGAGATTTGTCACTATGCATTTTGGGTTCTTATATATGCCTAAAGCCTTTTTCACCCATTTCCTTGTACTGATTAAGCTCTTAGTTAAAATTGCTCAAAAAAGTAGCCTTAGGGATTTTGAAGATTATCATCTCCTACTTTCATTTTGTAGAGGTACTAAAGTATTCGGATTTGAAGTATTCCATTTAATGTAAACTACTGAAGCATGCTTTATATTTCAGACTGAACTTTAAATACCACAACTCATATAGATTTGCACCTTATTAGCCTTGCTACTGTGGGTTTTTTTCTTTCTTTGTTTGTTTTAACAGAGGAGTTGCTGAACTGACAAAATCTTCCATGATGCAGTATCTCAGGAGCATTCCTGCCCTCCAAACCGTCCAAGCTGTTTGAATCCCACCTGCTGCCTTTGACAAAGAATGTGCTAACCCTATCGTCCAGCTAGAAAGATCATTTCAGTTGCACTGATTCTTCTCCAAAGTGATTGGAGAACAAAGATTGTTCTAAAACATAACTATTTCTTCAAATAATTGCTGACCTAGAGTAAATGTCAGGTTTCTTACAGAGAGGGGCTGCTGAATCTGTTGTATACACAAAAAGAGTAATTATTTCAATACCGTGTACTTGCTATCAAGATACATCCATTTCTTACCCAGATAGCACTCTCACAAATTGGCCTAGTTGCCTGAAGGAAAATTACTGCGTTTACTTGCATTTATGACCTTGATGGCTGGTTTATGTTAGAGTGAAATTAAGCAGATTTATTGCCTAGCTATTTTAGGCAAATCTTCATACTACTCAGTACTTGGCCATTTTATTAAACCTTTCTTGAATTTAAACCTTAAATTCAAAAACTGTTTATTGAAGGAGAATGACAACATATGATAATTTCTAGTGAGATGTTTACTGGCAAATATTTTGCTTATCTTCATTAGATGTGGAAGTCTATTTCTTTTCTTGTGTCTTTTCAATTCCTCTTTGGTTATGTCAGTATTTAGTAGAATAGCCTTACCTATAGTAGGTCTGATCCTTCTAACCAGCAATGGCCAGATTCAGGAGACAAGGTAAGAAAACACTTCTGAGGAAGAGTATTGGTATAATCGGAACACTAACCTTTTCACTGGCTGTCATCATTAGGTACTTAGTACAGGCATTGCTTATAACTTCTGCAACATTAATCTTGAAAAATATTCCCTCTGCACACAGAAGTGAACTATTATGTAAATCTCCTTAAAAGTGTTTCTAAAAGTCACACTAAGTGAGATGTTCAGCCATCTAAAAATATCCGCAAGGCTGAACAGTTCCTCAGTCAGACCTTGGCACCCTATTCTGATGTCTACAGTTACTTCTGAACTCTCAGTAGATGCACTAGCTGCATGCTGGCAGGAGAATGTATTTAACATCACAGTGTGCAGGTTGAAACTCTATTTTGGGCAGAATAGGAAAGATCCTAATAAGGCTTTGAAGCCAGAGGTCCTTGAGAACCTCCCAAGATGCGCAGAGATGACAGCACTCTTTGTTGATGCAAGTATCACCATTACCACAGTTTCATTCTTTTCTGTCATTTGAAATTTAACATTGTGACAAACTCTGTAGCCTTGGCATGGGAATGAATTCAGATAATCCTCACTGTCAGAGGAGAGGATTCTTCATGGCAGAAGAAATCTCCTATGTGCTTTGGACACTGAATGAGTAGAAGAGTTTAGAAACTATCAGATTATATAGATTAATGGATTTGAATGCCAGAAGAGGATCCTGTCAAAATGGAGCTGGATTTGGTCCCCCCTGTAGGTTCCAGTTTGGTTTGATTGTTTCCAAAGGGGACATCCAGTCCTGTTGGATATTTTTACAGAAACAAGCAGCTTGCATATATATCTTGTAATCATTGCTTCCTGTGCAATCTGTTTGGCAAATATGCCTTTACATAAGAGGACCTCTTTAAATAATTCCCATTATAAAGATTTTAATAATAGAAACAGTTATTGAAGAAAAAAAAGGTCTATGATTAATTTTTCAAAGGGGCCAGCACCCACCCAAAATTCGCTAGAGAAAACAAGTATGCACAATTAATTGTTTAGTCACAAAACTGGGACTTGAAAACTGCATGTGCCAAGGTGTAAGACCTAGTATAATCCCGTCTCTGACAGACTGTCTCAGAAAAGGATAAAATAGAAGCATTGCTCTTACTGAAGCATCAAATGCTGATGATTACTACAGCTAAAATGCAGGACTAGACTGGACGCAACTTGATCTGCTAAGCAATGTCTGTTCTGAACTGAAGTGTTTTTATTAAGCAGGTCAAAAATAAGCAGGTAATTTTTAGAGCTAACTTCAGAAACATTGCAAACAAGTCAGAAAAAAACCCTGCTTTCAACTTCTCTGGAGCCAAGATTTCACCTCAAGTATCCAGTCAGTCTTGAGCTTCTCACATATGACTCTGATAGTTGGGCATTCTGACGATAAACAATAACCAGTATAGGCATATATTAAAGGAAACCAAACAGATATATCATAATATGAAATTTTGGAACATTACAGGGCTTTAATCTCCCTGACACATCTGAGCTGGCACCTTATTCTGTTTCTTCTTGAACAGATGGTGACATTACAGTCACTGCAAACACTGAAGAAAAATTGCAAGAAAAAATAAATACTTTTACACACAAAATTCAGAGTTTGTGTGATGAAAAACATTGTTGATGCAGTCTAACACTCCATTTTGATGCCTGTCCATATTTAAAACCTAAATCCCAGGCAGAGTACACAGCTTCAAAGCCTAATAATCCAAGGACCAATGAGTTAGTGGAAGCAGGTGAATGTAAAAATCCCTAAAAAGTTATGCTAACAGAATTAAGTTTTCATTTCCTTTCCTAACATTTAGTGGGTTTTAGAGTCCTCCTATAAGGAGAGGTTAAAATAGCATCTGGATGAGGCTAGAGCCAGATCATCTTATTGTCCTGAAGTTTCTGCCAGAAAAGGCACTGGAGCAAGATAACCTCTCCACAACCTCATGTAGCTCCACAGAGATAAAATCCTTTAGAAGGAAATTGATCATAACCCATGATCTGAAAAAGATCCCTTACGGATTATAAATGTGGAAGTTTGTCTACATGGATGCTCAAGCCCCTAAACTGTCAATGTAAACCATGGAACTGTGCCCCAAATGACAGGATGGTTTGTGTTCTGCCTGACCAAGGGGTCATTGCCCCCAACTTTTCACCTGTCACATGTCACCACTGTAGGGATAACTGGATGGCTTGTGAGGAACCATCAGACTCGGTAGTTTTCTGTTTGGTCTATTAGATAACCTGAGACTATTTCACTTAATGCACTGACTTGGAAATTGAATAGGTTTAGGAGTCTTTCATAAGATGTTCTGGTGTCCCTGCAAATAGAATAAAAACACATGTCAACCAGGATCACGCAGAGAGCTGGAAGGTCCAGGTGCACTTGCAATCCAATTTTATTCCCTCAAATGACTGCTGAAGCCTCTACTGACTGTTTTGGACTTGTACACGTACAAACCTGCAACTGCCTACGTTGCCCCATCCAGTGAGAAAAACCTCCGATTGGCAGCTACAGCTTAGCTGAGCTCTGAAGCTGTACAGATATTTGTTCTTGGTTTTCCCAACAGATAGCCCAATTGGATTTAGCTGTCAGAGTTGATATTACTGTCCTCAGCTATGCTTTACCTGGGCAGGTGGACATGTTTAGCTGTTAAAACTAGGATACAGTCATTCATGGGCCCACAGCCAAATATTTTTACAGCTATTAGTTTTGAATGCTCTATGGTACAGGTCAAAGGAAAGGATGTAGTATATAAAGCCTACTATTATACAAAATAGTAATCCTGCTCTGTACTCCATCACGGCTGAAACTCATGTGAGTAAATTGCAGTATCTTTCAGATCAAGAACCATTCAAAACAATAGTGAACATGGTAATGGGAAATACATAATAGGGAATTATTAAGGAATGTAAGTAAATGAAATAAATGCCTCTGGGCTGAAAAGCAGTAAGAGAAAAATGGAGGTATACCGTTACAGCATTTGATTAAAATAAGCAGCTGATAGCCAGAAAAAAAAAGGGGGAGGGGGTGGGGGAAGTGCTATATAAGAAAAAGCCCCATTTATTACTGTTCGACAGCTAAAGCAGTGTTTTCATCCCCCAATAACAGCTTAAAACAATTGCTAGCAGAGTTCTCTGCAGCTGGAAGGATTATCTGACTCTTACACAATTCCAGTTGCTCAGGTTCATTTCTGAGAGATGTGGTTCATAAACTTGAAGTGATTGGTAGTATTTTTGGGATTGCTTTAATGTAAAATTCACTGCTAACATGATTACATTCTGATCATCTGCTAAAGGAAAGTCTGAGTTACCCAACAAAAGTACAGTGTGCTTACGGTTCAAGGCTCCAAGGGAGGTTGTAGTAGCTATTGGACCTGGAGGGAATTAGATGCATTTACCAGCTTTGGAAAGTTTCCAGGCTTTATCACTGAAGGCTGTTGGAAACACTCCTAAGAGCATCTGGAACTTATAACAATATTTTCCAAAGGTTTGTTGTAGTTCATGATCCTTGGGCAATTTCCAAAGAACCTGGGCAATTTTACAGTTATTAGAAAGCAATGCAAAAGCCAGTGGCTGAAATTAATTTCCTTTAAATTGCAGGATTAAAAATCTCAAGAAAGAGTCAAAGGAGTATGAACTTGGCATACAACAAAATTGAGAGGTCCACCTGTGAATTGCTATGGCTGTGTTTCACACAAACCTGGTTCCATTAGAATAAAGTGGGCATCATCAGTATTATAGTCACTTAAGTCATACTCACCTGTCTCCTTAGCTGTCCTCCCACTGTGACTGTCTGTGGGTTGTTTCACATTCTACTTATAACAAATAATAGGAGAAAATCCTATTTAATAACACATTTTAAGAACTTGTATGCAATATCTTGAAATCAATAGAACAGCAGCGGCTCAGCAGCCCTCAGGACACACTACAAAGCTATTATCACAAACTGTGGGATCTTATTTCAGTTCCACTTGGCCAGAGAGCAATCATTCCTGTTTCACGTTATAAAACTATACTATTTAACAGTGTTCTTTAAGTCAGGGATGATTTAGATGGACAGGGGGGCAGGATGAATTGGCATAAATAACAAGGTAGCTCATCTGACAGAAAAACTAGCCAGTAACCTCTGCTTAACACTGTTTTTTAAAAGGAGAAGATATTCAGGAGTAAAATGAAAAAAACTGAGTATCAGACAGACTTTCATATTACCAAATACCCTGCATGACTAGTGAGGGAAACTGAGATGGAAGGCAGCACTATACTTTGAGTCAGTTTTTCAAATACTCACATGCTTTGAGACTATATCCCTCAATTCCTAAAATCTAGTGGGACAGTCTAGTAGTGGGACATAATCTAGTACTCTAGTCTGACCTGTATCTTAGTATCTACACAATACTCATTAGTTGTGAAGCTGCAGAGTATTGATGCAAAGTGCTGCTCTAAATAATTATCCTCTAGGCTGCACTTCTAGCTAGAGTTGTCCAAGGTTTAATCAGCTGGGTAGATGCAAAGAGTTACCCACAAAGCACCCAGAAATTTATGTAGATATAAAATTAAAATCCCAGGAAATGCACCTAAGCTAGATACATGCTTCCTTCCTTAAAACTATGGTTCTGATATTTCCCTATGTGGGCAAGACTGAGAACTTCTGTCTTACCCCATCTGAAGCATGTCTACATGTGATAAAATTCCTCCTCCAGATTAACATCTTAGATATTTCACTCATACTGCCCCTTCCTTTCTTAAAAAAGCAAGCTTAGAACTGAAAGAAACACTGCCCTCTTCCTACAATTAGGAAAGCAGGCTTTCTAATCCTTTGTAAACTGCAGGGACTGCATTATACTGTCTATTACTTACCTAAGAGAATGGACTAAACAAGGAGATAAGGTCTTTGAAGCAGAATTAATTTACACAGGCCTTCCCACTACAATATAAACTGTTATCCAGAAAGATAAGCACAAATAGCACAAATCTTGATTTATTTTTGATACAAGAATGACTGCAGCAGTAGGAACAGTGGTTATGTGAGCTACTATATCTGTATCAGTCTTCCCAAGTAGAAAGGTCACAACGCTGTACCTCTTCAAACCATTCTGCAGTAACAGGGCACTTTTTTGCAGTACCAGATGATTTTGACCATGTAAGTTCCTTTGTGAAGAGAGATCGGGAGGTGACATGTTTGCACCTCAGTTGCCTGGACTCTGTTCAAATTCAGCTCACATGATATCTTCCCTTTCTGTATTCAGTCCTAACACCCCAACCTGTCATAGTCTTGTCTTCCATTTTTCTTCACTGTCCCTGTGAGCTACAGTTGACAGCTTGCTTATTCAAGCTTTGAGTAATGTGGAAAAGCGATGAATTCACTAGAAATTGTATCCTTTTTTGCTGTACAATGTCTGGCTCAAATATCTGGTTGGTAGATCCGAAAAAAATCTGCTTAACAATTCCCCTCCCTGCTCTCCGGTTCCAGACAGATTTTAGAAATGTTGTACCAAAGTGTCCAATTTCTACTCTGTTTTACCTGCCACATCTCCAGTCTACAGAAAACACTGAAGATGTTGCTTCAGTAGAACTTCACTTCACTTTTCAGAGGCATCTTTCTGTTAGATCTCTGATGGCTGTCAGAATGTATTGCTTTCTTGCCTGACATTTGCATGGGTCTTCCATCAAATACTGTCTTCCACAGCAATCCAGCTGTCCAGATATGTGAAATTCTCCTTTTTTTCAGCTCTTTTCCTGCAAACATTACTCTTCCGTCTTTCTATATTCCTCCCACCTTCATCAGCTTTGATTTGGAAATACATACACACAGACTGTATACACAAATACAAAGATGCTATAGAAACAAGTGAAGAAATCTAGGTGCCTCTCAAAGCATAATCACGCAGACTTAGACTAGGAAATGTAAAGTCTACTTTATCATTGCTGTTTTATGCACCATTGTTAATGTCACCACTGGATGGGCCTCTTTGGAAGATGGAAATGCTGAGTTTCTTGCATGCGGGTTTGTCCCAGAAATGCCATCACTTCAGTTTCACAAGTAATACAAGACTGCAGCAAACTGGTGAACATGCAAAAACATTCAGTAGTTTTCTTTTTAAGAATGAGTGACATTTTAACACTCACAACTTTAACGGAAGACAGTGCATCTGGCTCTTCTCTACCAAATGAATTGAATGCTCTCTGTAAGGCTGGATAATAAATACAGTGATATGTTATCAGTATAAGTTGATGAACTGTAAGTGATAGTCTTCATTCCCGTTTACTTATGAAATTTTGCCTTGTAGTTATAAACATCCAGTAATAAATTAAGGACTTTAGAGATACTCATTCTAGCCTTCTTCTGGCTTTAGCTCTGTTAGCTTAACTGTTTAGAGTATCAGTTCTTATGTAAAGTTTCACAAGAATGAAGAATTTAAGAATTTAGATATTTGTCCAGATCCAGAGACTGGCCACTTGCCTAGATGAAATAAGATTGCTATATCCAAACTTTATAAGCCATTCTCAAGGACAGATAACCAGACTAACTAAACAGAAACAGCAAAACATTCAGCCAAATATCAGAAAAAGTATTTCGCATTGATCACAAAAGGACAATACTTACAATTCTTACATGCAGAATAGACCTGATTTCCTTCTTGGTTTTGATATTAAATTCTATTAAACCTGTTGATGAAACCTGTTGATGAGTCCCTGAACTTTCCTTCCCCTCCATTCCCAGTGGAATCCAAACTATGAAAGACCTTGGGAATGTCAGCTGAATTAGGAAAGATCAGAGGTGTGAAACAAGATAGGCTTGCTGCCTTTTAGACACATCCTGACTGCTTTTCTCTCCTACTCAAGTGACCATGAAAAATAACTTCGATGGAAATTTTAAGCTTCTCTATGTTATGGTGAGCATCGTGACTTTCCCTCTGTTGTTGGTTATATTTTGCGTGAAAGTGGCTGCTTCTTTGTATTTTTCGTAACACCTAGGAATCCAAAGAATTCAGAGTGCTAAGCGTAAAATGAAAGTTCACATCTATATCTTTCCTCTCGTGGCTTTGACGATACAATTTCTGTGATGCTAAGGGCTTTCATATATACTTTTATGCTTTTTCTTTCAGTCAGTCAACTCCCCACTTCTGGTTTCTCTCCCCTTTCCTAACCATCATCTGGATGCTTCTGCAGCTTCCACGTGCACTCCTGCTAGCTAACTGCTCCTCTAGCCCTTCTGACAGCTAAACACTTCTATTCCTGAAGACTTCACATTCATGTGTGTCACAAGCTTCCAAATCCTTGGGGTTCAGAGTATCCATAGGTTAATAACCAAGGATAGGCCCTTTAAATAGAGAGAGGAATGCAGGAGGTTGGTAACACCAAATGAATTATTCTACAGTAGTTCATCACTATTTACAAAGATGTACAATAAGAAAATATGCCATTGTGCCCTTGTAAGTGTCACAAAGTATTGTGTGTTCTCAGAGCAATATCAGACATACTATTGGAGTCAGCTGGGAAAGCATTAGACCTTAGTAATTGGATAGAAACTACCTGTAGCCTAGTTCAACTCCTAAGCTACAATGCTCTTTCCAAGACTTTAGTTAAAGCTGAAATGTTTTTTCATTTGGCTTTGCATCTGAGCCTGGAATATTTTATTACTGCTGAGTCATTCCAGTGCATTTTTCTGAAATGCCTCAGGATAGTCTTTGAATGGCTGATAAGAAGTTAATTCCTATGCATTCAGTGGCAGAAAAAAAACCCCAAACTGGCACATAACAAGTTGATCTTATTTGTCATGTCCTAGTGAAATGACAACCCGCAAAGACATAGACTTCATATTCCTTACTTTAATACATATGTCCTGTTAGAGCTAAAGGAGGAGAACCACCTAAGCAAGATATACTTTTGAAGATCTTATAGTCACAGGCTATTGGTTACTAATTCCATGTAGAATATTTGAAGGAGGCTGAAGTTGAGAAGGTAAGAGCAGTACAAAGAGACAGATACCATCAGAAGGGGGAGGGAAGGGAAGATGTCATAGAAATGCTATAAGATGTTTTCAGATTAGGAAAAAAAAAGGGGGAAATAGGAAATTCTGAGCCAGGCTTAGAACAAAGCTAAGTGCTACTTCCTGCAACAGTCATGTAGTCTGTGAAACCTTTTGTCAAAGAGTATTGTGGATGCTACTGTAGGGTGGTTTGAGGGAAGACAGGAAAGTTCATGGAATCAAAGTCCATTGAGGTTTACTAAAAACTTAGTACTCCCACTGAAAACAGCTGGAGACTGGCAAGAGTTTGGAGAGCACAATCATATATATGCCCCTTCTTCTACTCGTCCCCAGGTATCAGTTTCTGACAACTATCAGAGACAACATATTGGCCTAGATGGACCTTTAGTTTGACTCACAACTCATTCTTATGGCAAGAGGTAGGGGATACAGCCCTGAAGCAAAGTGGTAAACATATGCGAAGAAATAGCTGGGCAGGAAAAAGTCACTATTCTGCTTTCCCTCTGTTTAAAGAGGGTATAGCTAGATAAGTTAGAGTGCATATATATGGTAGATGTGTGTATGCAATGGATGTCAGCAATTCACACACCTACCTTACTCAACAGAACATGCAGTGGAGACTGAAGCAGCTGCTCCTGAAATAAGTTATATGTTAGAAGCTGCAAAGTGTTTCCCCTAACAAATGGCAAGCTGTCTCAGTGAAACACATCTGTGGCTTGCTCCTGGTGAAATTTCACTGTGCTCACATAGAAAACTTGTCTTTGCTCGCAATAGGAGCAGCATTTTCTTGTAGAATAAATTCATGGATTCTTTGCAAATATCTCTAGCTTTGCATGCAAATACTAACAAAAGCAAAAGTGGGTCATTTTGCTTACTTCAAATCCAGTAACATAGGGAGTGATGTTTGAAACCAGAAAACAAGAAACTGAGGACTGAAAAAAACAAAAGGAGAATTTTTGCAAACAGCGTAAGAAACCCAGTCTGAAAATACCCGTAGAGCACAGAGCATAACAAACTAAATACAAGCTATAAATACATAATAATATAAATACATATATACAAACATATTTGATTTTGAGATTTTCAGATACAAACCTTGAGCTTCCTCTCTTCAGTCTATTGCAGTTTGTTTGTTTTGCATAATAAAATTATTCTGGTTCCTCCCTTAAAACATACTGCAATATCTTTCCTCAAAAAAGCCCACATTCCAGTGCAATAATATTAGCTCTGTGAAGACACATGGCTTCTTTCAGCTGAGAAGTGTTCTGATTTATAGGAACTAATTAGAGCATTTTCTCGAGCTT
The DNA here is from genome assembly GCF_929443795.1 of Astur gentilis. Taxonomy (NCBI): domain Eukaryota; kingdom Metazoa; phylum Chordata; class Aves; order Accipitriformes; family Accipitridae; genus Astur; species Astur gentilis. Next base: position 18,449,933 of record NC_064902.1, on the reverse strand, counting down.
GTCCCTTTCTTCTCATTACTGGTGACCAAAGACAACTGCTGAGACATGATTACTGCAGAACCGTCTGTTAGTGTATGCATTATTTTTTCAGAAATAAATTGACAAATACTACCAGCATAAGGGGTAGGTAATGCTTAGGAAAACAGCCACCAGCAGAAAACAGCACCCATAAAAGTCAGCCTAAGGCCACACACAGAAACAGCTTCAGAAAGAAATTTGGGGGGGGGAAGGGACTGTAGAAAAAATTAAGTCTGTGCAGGGTGATGTGAGTGTTTACTCATGAAGGCATTCATAAAATGATCAGAGGTATGGAACACCTCTCCTATGAGGAAAGGCTGAGAGAATTGGGGTTGTTTAGCCTGGAGAAGAGAAGGCTCTGGGGAGAACTTATTGCAGGTTTTCAATACTTAAAGGAGGCTTATAAGAAAGATGGGGACAGACTTTTTAATATGGCCTGTAGCAATAGGACAAGGGGTAATGGTTTTAAACTAAAAGAATGTAGATTCAGACTAGATATAAGGAAGACATTTTTTACGATGAGGGTGGTGGAACATTGGCCCAGGTTGCCCAGAGAGGTGGTAGATGCCCCATCCCTGGAAACATTCAAGGTCAGGTTGGACAGGGGTCTGAGCAACCTGATCGAGTTGAAGATGTCCTTGGTCATTGCAGAGGGGTTGGACTACATGACCTTTAAAGGCCCCTTCCAACCTAAATCATTCTGTGATTCTATGATTTCTCAGTGCGGTCTGCATGTTGTTGCAACTGTTGGGTATTTCAACCAGTGATTTGAGGCATGTCATATCTTCTGGAAGGCTGAACAACTTCATATAGAGAGTTCTTGAGTTCAATAAATTAGTGTTATTTACAAATTGTTTTATTTGTTTAGGGCCATTCCTTAGCACCATGCTCTATGAGCGATATATTTGACCTCAAAGCAACAGCTTGCTTCATCTGCAAGTCCCTAATTGCTGTGCAAAGAACCAGCAATAATTACCTAAGAAGTGAGGAAAAGGAAGGCGTAAGCTGTTCACCCAGTTTAAATGTGGCCAAGCATACTAATGGTATCACATTTTCACCTTTGTGGTGCTTTTTCTACATTTCTGCATGGTATGCCTTTTTTTATTGTCTGGCTGCATGAACTTCTAAAAACCTGAATTAAGTTGTCATAGTATCATACTCGTACTGAACTGAAAGTCCCGTGGAGTCAGCTGATATGTCGGCACATTATAAAGGCAGAATAAGATTAATGTGAAGGAAGTGCAGAGAGCTATTCACAATATTGGCACCATCATGCCCCTAAGAAGTGTAAAGGTTGCTCTAGCTATTCAAACAGTCTTGCCTGACTATATGTTTCAGACAAAGAGTGGGTTGCTTTGCTGAAGAGTGTTAATAAGACATGCCAGATCTTAACAGAGTCAGTCAATATGACAAATTCTGTAGTCTGAAAAAAATGGTCAGGGCAGAATTTAGCTTCAAAGAGCAACCCCACCTCCAGGAACAGGCTCAAATAACTATAAAATCCATCGTGCTGCACAAGCACACTCAAAAAAGAGTGGTTTAACTTCCCCAGTCCTTCAAAATCCCATTTGTTTCTACTTCCAGAGTGCAGTCGGGCTTAAAAAGCATAAGTTTTCAAAAGTGACAGATTTAAATCCAAACCAAAATAACAACAACAGGAAAAAAGGAAAACATCACACCAGGTTTATGAGGGAGAAAATCAGATGGCATTTTTACATGCAAATGACAAATATCTGTGGGAAAGAATTCAATATGATAAATGTGCTCTGTTTCCTCTATGCTATTAAATGAGCTGCTGTGATGCAGTTGCCTATCCTAGCTTTACATTTCCATAGGAAATTGCATGAGCTTTCCCATGCAAATTTGCAGCAGCTGTATAGGGGACACAGAGCCCAAGGCCATGACTGATTGACCCATCAGTCGAAAGTAACCGATGGATCTTTTTCCTACCAAGGAAGGCAGCTGAAAAGAAGAAAGACCCTTCTAGGGTTTTTTGTGGGTTTTGTTTTGTTGGGTTTTTTTCACTTTTAACATTTCACTACTGCTACCAGTATTTTTTCTTTTTCAGGAAGAACAGTCTATAAGAGTCACAGACTGGGTTCATGACTCAGCAGCAACTTCCCACAGTGCCACCAGCCAAGACTACACTGAAAAGTTTAGCTTAGTCTCACCGTGTCTTTCAGGCCTAAAAAAAATATTTACATACTTCAAGAATCCCCCCCAAAAGAGTTTGGTTTGTATCATCAGTAGCTATGCCAGCAGGGAAAACTATTTTCAGCAGTATACACTATCCCTTCACCATGGGTTTCTACAACAGTACTACAGCACAAAGACCTTCGTAGCTGCATCTTGTGACCTGTTCTTGTTTAAATTATCCTACTTAAAAGATTGAATAAAGAGGGAAAGCCAAATAATTTTCTCACTTTCACAAGCAACTGATTACTTTCTGATTTTTAACATTTGGAAGTTGACATCCAAAGTCATCATCTTGTATTTCCCCAAACACAGAGAATTTTCACTACAGCTGATGAAGGTTTTGCCAGGAAAGACTGTAATCGAAAACCAAACACACTGAACCTTACTTTCAGAAGGAGAGACAAAATTAAAACAAAATGAGTTAATCATAAATATTCTTCTTGAAAGGACACTAAAACTTTAAGACAGTGCTAGAAACAAATGGTTAGGTTTCTGATGGAGAAATGTTACAATTGTTGTGTGTCTATGTGCCTTAATTTGAAGACAAGGAAAACTTTTCCCACCACCGTAGTAGGCTCCTTGATTGGGGGAAAAAAAAAAAAAAAAAGGAAGAAACAAATAATGACAGCCAATTTCCAGTGCTTTTAGGCTATTTCATATCAAACAGTGTGATGAATGTAGCAATATCACTTTTGGCTATAGCACAAAAAATATTATTCTCTATAGACGCTGCAGCATAAAACAAAAATGCTTTTATTACCAGTAGCAATGATGTGACATGCTTGATAAATGCCACTTTAAGACTCCTTTGGGTCCCAGCATCCCTTCACACTTATTATCAAGTTACTAATAGATTCTGTAGGTTTGACTGGCCATCATTTAGGAGTGTCATTTACTCTAAAATGACAGAAAAGTAAAATGTTCTAAAACGTTCAATTTTTCTCTTTTCCCTGACTGAGTGACTAATGAGTAAGAATAATAACTTTTATTCATGTTGTCTAGGTGATGAAATGGCCATTGTAGAATGATGAATATCAAGTAAAGATGTTTTCATTTAACATAGACAGGGGAAAAAACACCATGAACCTTTAAGTCTTAAAAATATGAAAGAGAGCAGGCAGCTATTTAAGTATTCACATCTCTTGTATGACAACTGAGTCTGTTTCCCTTTGTTATTAGTTTTTCTTTGGATGCATAGAAGCATTGATAACAACAGGGTCGGACATGTTACAGATTAAATTCTTATTTGCAAGATGATACTGTCCAAAGGCCCCCACTGAGATTAACACCTCTTTATTATAGATACTGTATAGACATACCATAAAGGTTTATTCCCACAGCAAAGTGTAGAAGTTACACAAACCAGGCAGGCAGAAGATACGAGCAGAGAGAGATTCACAGAAAGAGAAAATAGTTGTACAGCACGTTCATGGCTGACCTCACAATGTATTATATTTAGATTAGAGATGATACTTAGGATGCAAATACCTTGGAAGGGTCCCTGCCTTTGCAAATTATAACCATAATACCCAGCAGAAGAGAATCCTCACCCAGAGATCGTTTCTACAGTATACCACTGTACCAACAGAAATAAGAATATAAACCACAAGCAAGCATCTTTAGTTGCTCTCCTTGAGATGAAGAAATTCCATCATAAAAAGGTCCTGAAGGACAAAGGGCTTTATGGTGCAGGGGGTGAACGGCCACCACCCCGATTGACTCACCAGACAGAGAAAACTAGAGACTGGGGGAGATAAAAGCACCCACAGCCAAAGCCTCAGTAAAGAAGTCAACTCTGCAGCTTCTTCAGTAATAGTGCCACAGCCTCTGATCCACTCTGAGAGGACTCCCATTGCTACTGTGCTTCTTATTCATTAGAGAGACTTTGAAATGTCAGCTCTGGTCACTTGGCGGTCATTTTTGATCATAACAAGTTCCTTGGCAAAGAGGAGAAAAAAACTGAACTATATGATCAGAAAGATCACAAAATGCTGCTCTGGCTGTATTGCAGGCTGTGTAATGTAAACTCTATCAAATAAACACTCCCAGATATTTTCCTACTCTCTGATTACTGCACTAGAAATGCTCAATAATGTTCAACAAATGTACGAAAACAGCATATGTCAATCCAGCATTTCCTTCAAACTGTTCTATTTTCAGTTCCTGTTTTGTTCAATTACCACTGCTATAACTGACTCACTCTTGTTACATCTGATCTGCTCGGGAAGAACAGAAGGAGTTTTCATTAGCACTGAAAATCTATAGTTAAGCAACTTTATAGCAGTGACGCACAGGTGAAAGTCAGAAAGATCCGAGCTGTGATGCTCAAAGGTCCTTCTCAAAATGGTGGCAAAAGGTATGTCCCTAGGACTGGTACTAAGGCTACGCAAAGTCTGTGACTCTCCTCCTCCAGCCAGAAAAGAACAGAGGCAAAAAGCACCTTTGTATCAGATGTCATTAGTGATCACTGTTGTATGTTAACACTGGTAAGAGCAATAAAGTAATCTTTTTTTCATTTTTCCTTAAGTTTCTTGTGTACGCTTCTTACATGTGCTCTCTTTTTCCTTTGCGCATTAGCAGGAATTTAACTATTTAACAGAGGAGGACAGCAGAACATACTTTTGGCTTAGCCAAAAAATCAGACTGAAGTTCAGCATGGATATCTTAGGGAGAAGGGCTTTATTGTAGCTAAGAGAGGTGATCCCACACAGGCAAACATGTACATAATTTACGTCTTTCAAAACCCCAAATCTCTTCATGCCAAATAAGTCACTGGTGATTACAATTAGTGTTATTCTACAGTGATGCTGATTGTGCTAAGTACCACCCAGCACATCTGTGGGCCCCATGGGTTCGATCTCATCTCACACACAGCACTCTGAAATAAAAGAAGTAGATGGGAAGGACAGAGGAGCACCCCCAGCACTCCCATGGTTATGGAGCAAATTTTGCTGTTTGAGAGCAGTGGCAGGTAAAAAACTGATGGTGGTGACTGGTTAGCATGCTGAAGCAAAATGTGAGAGGGTCAGGGCCCGACATGTGCGTGTTTGCCAGCTGTGTGGGCAGTGGAGAAGGCAAAAGTGTTGCCAGTAGGATGCTCCAGTGGAAGTCCCTAGTATTCAAGAGGTTGAGTGGTCCTGCACCACCACTGCTCAGCTGGAGCTGCGGCTTGTGAGCCAGCTGGAAGAGAATGTGTGCAGACTGAGAGATGAAGAAAAAATGGCAGGAAACAGGTCAGGGATGGAAAGACGAGTGTTGTAAGCTGGACAGTCAGAGCAGGTAGCTAAAGCCACATGGGGGACAAGATTTCAAGGTCATGCACTGGCATAACTATTTTTCTACTGGAAACTAAAGACAAGTTAAAGGCCCAGGACTCTGACAACTTCACTGAGACCAGGACCCAATGGTACACTTATATAAAAACGTATTTAAGCATCTCATTATCATTTCTATCTTAAATGAAAATACTTATGAACTTGGCTGAATCAGAATCCAACAAAGTGGGAGAAATGCAACTGGACTTCAAATATGGTTCAGACAAACTCTGAGAATCAACAAACAGCACATTCATCCCAGACTCCCTGGTGAACTGTGCGTTAGAAATCATTTGTAAAATTATTTTTTTAGACCTAAAGACAAATTCATTTTACACAAGCCTAGAAGACTCTGTTGCTATTAAATCATCATCAAAAACATCAACGAAAGGTCATTTTGTCAGTGTTCTCATTTTATATTGCTAGACCCAAATTTCCCTGTGCCTGCCTGGATCTCTCTGCCTGAGGCGCTCTCTTCCCTTGTTGCTCAGGTGAAGGCAGCTGGTATGTGGATATACTTTACAATGTGTTTTGAAATTATTTTCTAAATAAAAATTGGGTTCCGTAGGCTGCAATAGGCAAATATAAATAAGGAATGTGTCTCTGGTTTAAATACAGCAAGTAAAACACACATCCCTAACGTAGAATAAGAAACATTTCTGGATAGAGGCAGGAAGGTAAGACACTATGTTTTATATAAAAGCTAACACTAATGAGCATTTCGAAGACGGATTTGTATTAAAATTACCCTGAAAAGATTTTAGAAACAGGTGTATTAAAATGTTCGTTTGAAATTGTTATGAATTTTTGTCTGAGGAGCAAGTTGTCTTAAATGTTCCATTTTCTAACACAGAACTGTTTTCACTTTATGAAATATTTTGCATTATATTTTAATTAAAGTTATAATTACAGAACTAAATATAATTAGCTTCTTTCTTCAAAAGAAATTGGAAGCGAACTTACTTTATTAAATTTTCAATTTGTTTCCTGCAGTGTTACATAGTTTATTCTAATTAATTGAAAGAGATCTCATAAATATTTTATCAACATAGGGATGTGATTAACAGCTCGAGTTTTGTGTGGTTTTCTTTTTTCTTTCCAGCTTTCTTCTTCTCTGCATTACCATTCCCCCAGTTTTCATGTGTGCTCTCCTGCCGTCAGTGATAACTCTCCTGCCCTGCCAGAGCCCCCCTCTTCCACAGCACAATGTCATATTTTAGCAATCTTGGCCATAGGAAGCATTTTTAACTTCTCTTTGGGAATGTTTGTTATCTAAGGGAGCCCTCATATAACACAGACCATGGAAGTGACACTCATTTCTTGTGTGATTTATGACTTCCACACTGCATAGCTTCCTGCAGAATCTTCTCTGCTTTCAGTGTTTGTGTGTGCACAGCGTATTTGTTTATTCTCAGAGCAGATAAAGCACAAAGGAGTAAAAAGGACTGTAACCTCCCATTAGCACACCCTACTCTAGAGATTGGAAAACGGAGCAGAAGGTACATGTCGCACAGCTCCCTCATCCCTGTTGGGTTGTAAAGGGCTCAATTTTTACATGGCATCAGTGAGATTTAAACTTGTGGGTGCTGAATGGAGCCATCGTGGTTTGAACCTCTGGCTTGACCTGCTCAGCCTCCCATTTGCCACGTGGACGTTCAGCACAGCAGAAACATCAGCACAGTGCCCTCAGGCCCCTCTTACAAGATCAAGAGCTAGCATCAGGGGGAAAACACGCCAGGGGCTTCACAGACTCACAAGGAAAGAGGCAATCCCTGCTTCAAAGCATGTCAAAGCAAATAAAAAGGGAAGGAGGACATGGAGGTGAAGTGACCTATCTGTAGTTACACACTGTATTGGGACAAACATGAGAATTTGCTCTCCTAATGCCCAGTTCAACGTTGCCTCCCTCCCCACCACTACTGAAATGGGACAATTACAATTTATGTTGCAAACGCTGCTCTGCAGCCACAGTGCTGAGTAGATATACTTATCGGTATGGATAGCTAAGCAAATAAACTGCATGTTGATTGTATCAAACAGAAAAAAATGTAAGTACAACTGTATGCAAACTGAATAGTCAGAAAGTGAGAAGATAATCAGTATGACTCTATCAGATTGAATCTCTGTCAGTCCCAAGTTTGGAGGGGAAAGGACTGGTGTCAGAGTAACATTGTGTTCCTTTAATGTATTTCAGATTAATTTAATTAAGCGCTGCTCTAATAATATGAAAGGAAAAATTCAGCCTTCACCATGACCGTTACCATCCAGCAATATCAAAGGTATGGGATAAATTGAACAAAAATGAAATCCATATATATTTTATCTATCCATTTAGCTTAGGCAGGCATTGTGTCACTTGCCCATCTTGTATTGTTGACAGCAACAGGCTGAGTATTTTTTAATATCTAAAGGACAAATTGTTTTCTTGTAAGCATACTTCAAAAGTCCAAGTGATGCTAGCTGGAAGTGTACACATTTCTCCCCGTGAAATTGTTTTTCCTGTTTATACATTCCTTTACTACTTATTCTTGAATTTAGGGCAAATTGTGGAAGTAGAAAAGTGAATCAGATTTTTTTCTCATTCTGTATGTTGTACAAAACTGGGTAGTCTCCACCTGCATGCACAGTAATGCTTCTTTTGAATTGTGAAATAAATCAGTGGAAATCATGTTGACAAGAACCTTGCACTGATGATTCAGTGATCCTGTTGCACTGTTAATGTTGTTTTCCAAAGTCTAAAACTATTTTCCAATCAATCCAAATTTTGATTGATAGATGAAGTTAACCCTGATGTTTACAGGCATTTCTTGTAGAGGCTGGAGTTGTGACTGTTGATGCCAGACCTGGATTTGACCTGAGAGTTGCTCTATATTTATGTCTTGTAATGACTCCAAAAAAAGCTTTATTGTGCTTGGGTCTTCATCCTCTCTTAATTTACTTTACTTGTCTGAAATCAAGTAGACTGTTACTTGCACAGCTGCAAAGGCAGTAATAACAGTAAATGCAATTTTTATGTGGAGAAGGTCCACATTTCTCAGCTCCTAATACACCAAGAAAGATGAAAAGGCCAGAAAACTTGTTCTGCTGTTAAAATGACAAGATCATGGATATTTTCTAAAATTATTACAAGAGAGGCCTGGGATTCACATGTAATATTTAAAGCACATCCAACGTCCTTTAGGCACTGCATTATTAATGTCAAATGAAGTATATTCTTCAAGTATTTATTTACAAATCTCCAGTGTTAAAGATCCAAGTGGGGATTCCTTCCCTTGGCTGTATATCCCACAGTGGCAAACATCTTGCTCCTTCTCAGGGTAATGCAACCTCTCATTTTCCTAATTCAGACTTTCCGACCTTTCATTTTCTAGGTTGTCTCCCGGTCAGAGCTACATTTTATATGGTTAGTTGAGAAGGAACTTTGTGCAAAAACAGCGTCAGCAAAGTCAGCTGGGCCAGCTTCCAAACACTTAAAATTCCCTCACCACCACACTTCGACAAACTATGGCATCACGGTACTATCACTTTATCTAGTAAAGGGTATTTTATCTCCTTCTCTTGTTTTAGTTTGTTTTCACAGCCACAGTCTCGCCTTTTACCTTGTAACATAACTTCAGATACTTTCCCTGTTACCAGATTCTTTACTGCCTGCTGCAGATTTTTTCTCAACATATGGGGAAAACAGTCTTCACACTTTTCTTTCCATTCCACATCCCTGACATAACGGGTGGTTTAAACAGTTTGCATATGTATACACAATAGAAAGGGGAATCTGTGCTGACAGAGAGATGGATACTTTAAGCATTTTGTTGAAACAAATTTTAGAGAAGGTTCTACTTTTTTTTTTTTCTTTGAAAGTTTGGAGCTGATTTGAAACCCAGATAGTATTAACTTATTTGTAAAGTTAACTCACAACCACTGGCAACAGCACAATCATTCTGTTCTTGCATTTCATCCACTGATGAGGCAAAAAACAACTGAGATCGCTGTGCGAGGCACAGAACAGGCAGGTGCTCAGATCCGACCATGGCAGAGGCTCCCAGCTTTATGGGCTTAGGTGATCCCTTTACACACTCATGGCAGAGGGACACAGAAGTTCTATGGACTTGCGAAGCTATATTGAAAAGAGAAGTACTGGTGCACATGTTGAGGGAGATGACACAGGGCACACTACATCAACTCTGCTGCACAGTAAAGAGATGTTGAATTATGAGATGGAGAATAACTCATGTCATACTTCTCCCTACCCATTTGTCCAGTATAGTTTCTATTTCATATCTCCTTTATCTTCAGAGCAAATTTCTTGATGATAGAAATACTATGAGCTGGGTTAGGCCTAGCTGGCATATTCTAATAACTAGGAGTCCTTGGAATAACTGCAAGGGCTTTGAAGAAAGATGTACTAAAACCAGCTCTGAATGTTTTCAGGTTGTGACCACTCCTGTAAGGGAGGACAAGTGAATAGATATTTTGATGCTGGAACATAGAACAATATATTTTTTTACTCTAGCTGTAACAAAACCACAATCTGGATTATTCAGCCTCTGTGGTTTTGTCACAGCATTCACGTGGCATATGTACCACAGTATCCTGATCAGCAGGTAGCATCTGTCTTGAGTTTTGTTCCATTTAATTTGATAAAAGTAGAGCTCATGCAAAGACAACTAATTGAGGAGCTGAATACACAACCTACCACCCACCATGTGTCATTACTGGAAATAACTCCACAAAGAAACCACACTTGAATCTGAAAAAGTAAGACAGCTTTAACTCCTGATAGTATTCTCTATTTCATTATCTTTCAGTGACTTGGGATGCTTTTTATGACACACACACACCCCACACACACCCCATGCCGAAGAAATTGGACCCAAAGGCATTTTAAGTAAGAGAACTTCAAAATCCCATAGGTGCTATGGTGTGGGCTTTACACTGACTTCAAGAGTGGGCGAGCTTGGCAGGAAGACCTGTCCAGAACACAGATACTCTCCCTCTGTATCATTTGGTACTATGACACCAAGATGATTATTGGACCAAAAATTTAGTAAAAAGCTACCACATTGCCTGATAATACACAGGGCACAAACATTGTTTAACGCGCACAGCAATTCCCTTGCTAGGACTTCATTTCATGGGACAAAAGAGAGACATGACGCTGGGGCAAATAAATATAAAGTCATAAAGGACCTGGTGGCTACAGTGTCATGTCTCTTTAGCTTCCTGGAGAATGATAGAGGAAGAGCCTTATGGTTGTCAGGAAAACTCACTGCCCCAAGCCAACTTTCTTTGAAGCTGTCAGGGAAAGTGTTGGCCACCCTTGCCCTCTCTCCTTGGCAATGATAGACACTCCTCTCAGACATCTGTGGGGCACTGCTTGACTAGGCAGGTTTCACTACAAGGAAATACCAGGTCTTCACAGTACTCCTGAGAGAAGCAAAGGAAAAAATAACTCCATATCTGGCTTTTCCAAAAAGCCTCTGCACAAGGGCCTATCTACGTACATCCACATCACCTTCAGTGCAATGCTCATCACATGCATTCAGGGCATAGAAGTTCAGATGGACAGGCTACCAGGGGCATTTATTCTACCACAGTCAGTATGTCAATACACCTGTGGCTTTAAACTAGCTGCCAGAACCAGCCACTGCTCTGTGCACCCATCCCAACTTTGAGAGCATCACTCACCCAGGCACCCCTGAAGTCCTGTTTACTTTGTGGCTGTAATTCAGGTCAGATTCCAGTTCATTCTCTTTTTCCCATGCCAATTCATCTCAGCAGTTCTGTCTCCACAAAGTATTAAATAAATTGTCAATATGGTATTTCCCTTTGCTTGTGTTTTTAAATGGGATCACTGTGGCAGTTTCAGATATATGGTTTATTTTACTGTCACCTGGAGAATGCCACAGCACTTCTCCCCTCCTGATTTACATAATATGGGATAAGTGGACACATGAAGTTTTTATTTTAGAGGCACTGTCACTAAAATGTCTTTAGAAGCTTCCAGATGATAAGATGTCACCTATTTCTTTCGACCTTATCATTTCACAATTACAGAGCTACAAGCTATGGTTGAAGCCACTGCAAAAGGATATCCTTGTCTCTGCAGAGATTTGTTTCACTGAGAACCAGTCCCCACGGCCTTCCACACCTTGAATCATCATTGATACATTGCTAAAGATCTGGACCCAAAAAGTAACTAGAATCACTCAAAAAAGGACATGCAATCTTTAGTGAATTATGTCCTTGACTCCTTATTGCCCACTCAAACCCCTGTAACTTTGTATTTAGATACTACTTAGATGTCATATCAATTTTAATAAAGAACTTCCTGAAAATTCAAAAGGTGTACATCCTTTTTCATTGTTAGCGAAATCCCTGAATGACCTGCTATCAAAAGAGGCTAGTTAAGCAGGATTTTCCATTCTTCACATTACTTAGATACTTGCTCCCGTTATTTCATCTCTCAGTAGTTTTCATAACTCTTAACATATCTTGCTCATTTAATGCAATTAGAATTCAACATGAGTCTCATAAATCAAGACAATAAAATCACATCTTACTGTAACTTTTAAGCTGTTGTATAAGCTCAAATTCTTTCCCAAAATCTTTCTTTTTCTCCAATTAACTATGATATATTTAGTGCTTATTTTCAAACATTAAATGCTTTGGTTCAAAAGTGCACTAAGCAAATAACTAATGTGCAAGGCTTTTTAGCATCACTCAGAGGAAATCCTAAGAACCTGTGACACACTATTTTTTAGTAAGAAGAAAAACAGACAATTGTGGCTAATTGAAATCAAACTACTTTGTAGATTTTTTTTAACACCACAATTCTAATTTTGTAGCCATAATTTTCACTTTATAATGTACTTTCCAGAATGAAAATTTTAAGAGTTTTGAATACATGTGCGTGTGAAAATGTTATCAAGGGAAACATGACTTTTTCACTGATTTCTAGATTATATACTCGCATTTCAAAGAGCTGGGTTTTTCCATCACCTTGCTTTCACCAAGCAGCTGAAAGCATGAAATAAAAAGAAATGGGACAGTGTAGCTCTGTGATCAAGTAAATTATATGGAAATATGCAAGTTCATAAAGGAACATGATTAATTTGCAATTAATTGGAGTTAGGCACAGAGGAAAGCAGACGTTCATCACATTGACCATTGTGAAAATCCAATGTGACCAATGGCTTTTAATGTTATGTGGGAAAGTGATTGCAGTAGCTTCTGATGCCTTTTCTTTTGGATACATTCAGAACCTTTCTGATGTAGCATTTTTTTATTGCCAAATGTCAGTTATGCAATCTGAAACAGTTCACAAGAAGGGGTTAGTTTCAATATACTTCCCTCCACACATTTCTGACTCACACAAAATACCGAAATTAGCAAACATCTTGTTTGCCAAGAAGTTTCATTTCCTGGTCTAATAAACTGTCAGTATTTTCAAAATGATTGAAATGAGGATCTTAAGTGATACAGCATGAGAGGCTCAGTCACTTTGGATTTTTCCATTTCCAATCTAATCCTACTTCAAAATTATTATTTCTAAAATTTTACAAACCGCTGCAGATTAGGAAAACCATTTCCCACTCAGGTACAGGATCAGGAACTCCTGCTTCCAGCCAGGTGTTCCCACAGAGAGAGGCGTGTCTGCTTCTGCAATGCACTCTCATTTAGAACTGATTATGAATTGGTTGATCCTTTTTTTCTCCCACATTGGAACATGTTGGTTATGTAGCACTGGACATTCAGGTTCTCCTGGGTACTTTTTACCCATGTAGCTATAGTTCGGGTCTCAGACATCAGGGAAGAGTTAGATGAGAAACATTATATTCTGCCCAGAGTTTAATGGATATGACTGTAATGGACTCAGATGTAACTGTGATATGAAAAAGGGAAGGGATGAACGGCAAGCGAATACAAAAATTAGGTAAAGTAACATCCCTGATAAATCTGTGCCTGTGCTAAACTTGCTAACCTGCATCTCTCTTGGCAGCGTTAACTCTGACCTCCTAGAAACAGTATCGTATGTACTGTGTGCCTGTGAGCCAAAGACATTTTACAACAGCACAAAGTGAATAGCCCATGGTAGCAGTATTTCTGCTGGGAGGACTAGAGATGGAACAAGAGATACCACGTGTCTGTGAACACCCTGAAGGGACCTCTCACATTGGTATCACTTTATAATCCCTTAAGCTGCTCTCTGTGAAAAGCAAATAATTTCTAGGAAACCCCAGGAGACTCTGATGACCATTAGCAACTATATAAAAGGGGAAGAAGTTCAGCTACCAGCTTTTTACCAAAACTGAACAACAGATATTGTAAGTGACCTGGAATTCCAGCTCCGCTTTATGAGGACACAGCCACAGAACCACACTTGTTCCTTTCTTCTGCCTACCTACAACCTTTCCTGGGACTTTGCAATCAAAGGAAGCACAAATGGACTTTCCTCTACTGAGAGCAAAATTGGAAAAGGTTGCACATTACAAAGCACATTTTCTGTTCTGTTTGTTCCTTACATGCAGGCTGAAGTCCTCTTTGGTGAGGACTGAGAGTGGTATCTCACTAGATATGCTCACCAGAAGAGATGTTGCTTTTGGGCTGGGGGAGGGAGCAGGGAGTTGGAGGCTCCTACTAACAGATGTTAGAGCAATCCCAAGCCTGCTCTAACCTATACCCAGAAAATGGTACCCATCCTCTCAGCCCCATACTGAATTTAGGGAAGGCTGAACATGGCAGTAAAGAAGGACATGGCTTAGGAGTTTGCACAGGGGAAATAGGAGGAGACAGCTTAGCTGAGTCCAAATGGAGCATGCTAGTAGCGTTATTCAAATATTAATAACAGCTGCTGGAAATTGGAAGAGCCAGCCAAATTGAAAAATGCCCTGTGCATCTGCCCTTTTGTAACCATGTGCCCAACACATGTTCTGTCTAACCCAGGAGCAGTATTCCCTCTCTGCAGGGCATTACAGTTGGCACAAATGCCTACCTGGATCACTGCCGGTACCTGGCAAGCATGCTGCAGAAAGCAGTTGTTCTCCAGTCCCTAACCTCACCACGTTCACTGAAACCCCTCCAGCACTGTCAGCACATGGCCTGGGGTAAGAGGGGAAGTGGGTTATTATTCCCAGTTCTCTGGACTGAATAACACAAAGAACTGAGGGGTGCTTACCATTTTGACAGCACTCATGGCTATAGATGGAAATATACAACCATAAATAAAATGTTTCTGAGAATTTAGCTCCTCATTGGCTACCACATTTGTCTCCTGCAGCTGGTTGCAATGATAAAGTTAACTAAGCAGGGGCCGTCAGCTCTTTGGATGGATTAGCCCATAGCTGCCACACCAAAGGCATGTGTACATGTGTTCCTTTCAGTTCAGTCAATAGGTTCGAACTACAGTCAAACTGGCTGTCTCAGGGAGAAAAATGTGGTAGTCACAAAGGCATGCATCTCACCTCATGCTAAGCACCTCAGCAGATCTGTTGCTGGGCTTGTTAAATGAACCCCGTTGTTAGGGGCTGCAATAGTCTCAACACTCAGGCTAGGTGGTTTAAAGCTACCTTATATAGGTCTATAAGCTCTGTATTCATGGCAATGTAGACATACTCTGAAAATACATGCTGATTACGGCCACAAAGAGGGAGAGAAGCATACCATAGCAATAGAAACATACTATCAGTCCAGTGTGTTATGTCTGCCTAGCATCCACTATCATTGTATTAACCTATTTTATTGCAGTCATGTCAACAGTTCTGAAGAAAATTCTCAATTTCAGCTCCACCCTAACTGTGGACCTCCACCTTTCTTGTAAGTCAAGCATATCAGACAGATAAAGAGAGGACAGGGGGAACTGTTGGACATTAGCAACTGGCAGTGGAGGACAGAAAGTGCCAAAGAGGCAGGAATTAATGTAGATCTCCTGAATCTTAGCCATAAAATCATTCTTCCTGTCAGCTCCTAATCTGTGAACATTGCATGTTGGGTTAATGACCCTACATATTAGACTACAGCAGCAGACTTAAAACTGAAAGATCCTGGATGGTCTTCTTTCATTTATATTTCTTTTCTTGGTGCATAATTATAAGTATGTCCGCATGCATTCATCACGTGTACCACAACTTCTATTGAATGACTAGGTTTTTTTCGATGAGAAAGCAATACAGAAAGGAACTTTTCCACTTAAAAGTATTCTGCTCCAATGAATCATGGCTGTCATTTCAAAGCTATTTATTGTGTTAACAATATTTTTCCAGAAGACTGTTTCATTTAGTGATTTGGTATGTAAGGACAATTGTGGGGAATAAATAACCATGCAAGCCATAAGATTGAAAATCCACAAAGATTTCAGAACATATGAAAAGAAATGTATTTTAAAAAATCCTGGACATGCAAAATAAAAGATCCAGATTAAATTCTCATAGCTGTAGGGCTTTTGCTTGCTATTCATGAGAGCTATGGAATTTGTTTCTACTTGACATCAGAAATGCAGATTCAGTGAATTCATTTAAGGCAAAATTGAAATCTTATCTTTTTAGGCTGGCTTTTCCAGCCTTAAATGCAGCTCAGTTTTTTAAAGCTCCTAGATATTATTTTAGGTAAAGCTATTTGAGACACTTTGTATTTTCTGCACTATATACATTTAGGTTTATTGTATTTAGTTCATCTGCATTATAAAATACAAAGGAAAATAGTTGAAAGATGACAAACTGGATAATGAGTAAGGCAAAGTAGTTATTTGCTACTGTAAAAGGATAAATACAACAGAAATGGGAGGAGACCTCTAAACCATATTCTTAAATATGAAGAAATATTTAGTGAATGACTATACCATGGCAATTTCTACATCCTATTTCTTTAGCTGTCATGCATAGCTGTGTGAATATGGGGACCAATTACAAATTGTACTGATCCACCATACCCACATTTCTACCTGCCTACACCACAGCACTTCCCAATGTTCCTCTGTCTTCTTCCTTAAATATGAAATCTCCACCTATTCTCTCTTCATACTTAGTCCATACCACCTACTTATGGACTACTGCACAAGTAGCCTGCCAACCAGGCAGAACAAATGGGCCTGCTCCAGAGCCCTAGTAAGGTAGTGAATACGTGTGTGTCCCCTTAGCCAGAAAGTCAGGAGGACAGAAGAGCAAATGTCTTTGCTCAGTTGCCAAAAGGCTAAAGAACAGCTAAACCCTGATGTATAGCTTCATCATACTGAACTAAAATCAACTTATTGTCAACAGAGGCAAATTTCAACGTAGCAACCTTTTCTGAAGGTTCAGTAACTCCTTCATAAACCCATAGGCAACCAGTCCCCTTTTGCTTTTTTTAAAGGTGAATTTTGTTGAATCACAAACTGCTGCTTTAAATGTTATGGTCAAGTATTGACTTCCCTAATATTTAGCACTGCACAAACACATGACCTTGACAAGATGTATTATGTCATCTCTTGGGAGAAGTCTGGGAGTGAATAAGGGAGAAATCTGTTTCTAATTTGACTCAGGTGATCATCTACTTTAAATATCAAAGGTGCTTTCAGTGAAATCTGTTATAAGACTCAGATGTTGTTGCTTACTTCAAGTGTCAAGGCCTGTCACTCCTTACAGTTACCCTCTCACCCAGTCAGCAGATACAGCTAAGAATTTCTGCATTCCTAAGTGACAAAAGGTTCACTTCAATTTCTGCCTTTAGTTCACTAACAAGAGTGGCTGCTGCTGCCCAAAGTCTATGATCACTCATTTGCTGTTTATCCCTCACTCCAGCCCCATGTACATCATCATGCTGTAGTGCAAATCCAACAACAGAGCTCAGTTCAGAATGCCCCTGCAGCGTGTTTGTTAGGAGCATGGACCAAACTGAAGGACTGGTGCACCTACCTGCCTGCTTAACAAGAATTTGTGCTGACAAACTCATCATATGTTCTAACTGGTTGAATGAGCAGAACTCATTTTCTAAGGAAAAATGGGGTTTCAACTAAATATTTTTCAGCTTTCTGGGAGAAATTTTCCTTATGAAAAATAGCTTTGCCCCAACCTGACAGATGCAGCTGAAACAAGAGTGTCATTTGTCCCTCCCTCACCATTCTTCTCCGTGGGAAAAAGGATGCATCACTGACTGCTGTGGTGCAGAGAGAAGGACCAGGTTCAGCTTTTTGCTATCCATTATGTTTCCAGGATCAGCTATCTATATCACTTCTTCACCATCAATGAGTAAGCAAACATGCACCATGCAGCACAGCCAGAACTCCCTGCTGGAGGCCCTCTTGCCCACATTGCCCATTTATCTTTCTCCTAATTTCAGAGAAAACTGCTGCAGAAGAAAAAAAAAAAAAAATCAGATGAGCTACCTTCATGATTCTACACCCTGTAATTAAAGATTCCTGAACTATAAATGGCACCTACACTCCTGTGCAATGTACAGGGTGGTCTAGGTGCACGCTCTCATGTCAGCTATATATATAGGTAACATGCCATGTGACATCGGATGGATCATTGTCCTTTCACTAAAATAAGAAGTGATAATATCTTCTGAGAAGTTATTTACATTACACCGCATGTTTTCTCTTTTGTAAAAACATTTCCTCTGTGCCTGCATTTGCAACCATCCATCAGTTCCTATCAGTTCCCTTTAAGGGTGCAGGACTACTCAACAGGCTGCTCTGCCACTAAGAAATAACAGCACTGGGAGTCTTAAATTGTAGAAAAGGCATGTTTTCTACATGAAGACTTTGAACTTGTGGAAATGAAGTCTCAAAATGATAGTGGCACTAGTAATAGTAAAAAAAAATAATGTCTTTGCTAGCATAAATAGACATTGTTCTAGTTACTTTATTTTAATCAGCCTACTCCAGCAAGGAATTTGGCTTATAATTTGTGTTTTTAAAACCCAGCATCTTCTGATATTTATAATTGATTTTGGTACAGAATCATCAAAGGAATGCAGAACAAAAATTGAACAACTTCCTTAAAAAACATTAGCAGAGCTAAATTATATCATGAATATGAAAAAAAGCGTAGCACACAGGCAGCAGAAAATGAAAGGCAGCTGGGTAAAGTAAGAAGAGAGATCAAGGTGCAAAAATATCAATTCAAATATCCCAAACATGACTTAAATATTCATCAACTTGTTCTTCGGTATTTTACAGTTCATTCATCTGTGACTTAAGGGTCACATGATAGAAAGCATGGATTGAATTAGGAAACCCATCTTTTCCAGCTTTAGACTCAGCTTTGCATGAGAATAGGTAAATAGTATTTCCTCTTTCCCTGGGTTTCCCAAGCTATGCAATAGAAGTAATGATAATTATCTTCCATTTTCAGATGCTTTGCGATCTGTGATGAAAAAGTGCTCTGTCAGAGCTTAGATAAGGTGATGTTGCAGGCAACCTTCTCCTTATTTGACTCCATTTTTCTTTTTTCTGGCACAGTGTCAATCTATGGTAGGTGCCCTTTTGAAACTCAAGTTTCTTTTAAATGACCCCAGGCCTCTTAAAGGTCTGTGTCCTTTCATTCAGTCCCTCTGTGAGTACCCTTTGCACAGGTAACCAGTAGGCATGTTCCTGTGCAGTCACACTATCCCTGGCTGCCTTTGAACAGATCAGACTCTTTATGATGGCCCTCTTCACACACTTGCTTGAGGGCAAGCCTTACATTTTGATCTGTGCTAATGACCTGAGTTGTGCCATCAGACAGGGAAATATATTTGGTTTGTGATTCAGATTCAGTTTAGCAGTAGCTGAAAGACAGACACTGCCAGGGCTGGAACCAGACTGTTTTTAGAGCAACCAGTTCTGACAATATACTCTTTTTAAGCCAGGTAAACATCCTTCAGATTTGCTGGAGTCTGTGTGCAGCCTTCCCACATTTGCATGGGTCTGAAACATAGTAAAACTCATTCCCATTGGCACGCTCCAGTCTAGACCACCTTCTGTTCTTGGCACACACAATAACTATTTTCACCGCATCCTTATCAGCTTGTTCTTTCAGGAAATGCATTCTATTTTCCACTAAGTCCTTTTTGCATAAAGTAATTCTTACAGCAAGTAGTCTGCCAGGTTTGCTTTATCCTTGACTGACCTTTGCTAGGTTAGTCTGGCTAATGCCTTGCCTATCAGTTCATTACTCACAGGCTAGTGCTATTCTTATTGAGGGCAATGCTTTCCAGGAAGTACAGATAGAGCTCTACAAGCAGCCACTTCACTCAACTAGTATCGTGATGAGATCTATGCAGTGTTGAAATCTTTGGGTTTGATCTTAATAAGAAGCCACTTGCATATTTCTGTCCAGGTGCAACACTTCAGTTTTTAAGTCAGATTCTCAGCACCACCTGTGGATGAGAACAGAAGGATCCAATGCCTGTGCACAGGTCTGCGGCAGAGCGAGGGCCTGCCCACCTCGCTATGCCAAAACGCCTTCATTCACACAGGGCTGTGAAGGCTCTATGGCGCTATTCCACACAAGAAAAGTCATCTGAATCCAGCCCTTAGGAAGCGCATGCCAAATTTAAAAGCTCTGTTGTTTTGATGAATTAACTGGAATCCTGATTGCTCCAAATGAAGACCACAGAGGCTTTTTCTTTCTGCCAAGGAGAAGCAGTAAGTTCATAACACCGTAGGATCTAAAAGATCTTTTTGTGTCGTGGTTTAACCCCAGCCAGCAACTAAGCACCACGCAGCCGCTCACTCACTCCCCCCCATCCAGTGGGATGGGGAAGAAAATCGGGAAAAAAAGTAAAACTCCTGGGTTGAGATAAGAATGGTTTAATAGAACAGAAAAGAAGAAACTAATAATGATAATGATAACGCTAATAAAATGACAACAGCAATAATGAAAGGATTGGAATGTACAAATGATGCGCAGGGCAATAGCTCAACACCCGCCAACCGACACCCCGCCAGTCCCCGAGCAGCGATTCCCCGACCCCCCCTCTTCCTGGTTCCTAAACTAGATGGGACGTCCCATGGTATGGAATACACCGTTGGCCAGTTTGGGTCAGGTGCCCTGGTTGTGTCCTGTGCCAGCTTCTTGTGCCCCTCCAGCTTTCTCGCTGGCTGGGCATGGAAAGCTGAAAAATCCTTGACTATAGTCAAAACACTACTGAGCACCAACTGAAAACATCCGTGTTATCAACATTCTTCGCATACTGAACTCAAACCATAGCACTGTACCAGCTACTAGGAAGACCGTCAACTCTATCCCAGCTGAAACCAGGACATTTTGTCTAGCACCTTGTGTCACATAGCCTGGTGAATTTTATCCAGCTATTCATGTACTGAGCCCATTACCATAACTATGATGAAGGGTTAATGTCTCGGGCTAGCAATAGGCACTTCCAGGGTGTATGTATTGTTTTGAAATAAAAACAATACAAAGATATCTAAAAGAATGTAAATTATATCATGGCTGAGAATCTGAAAAGCAAAGTGATGATTCCTTCCTTGTCTTTGATCTGCCTTGTTGTGTATTATTATATTTCTGAACTGACAGAAAAGAAGTTCATTTCAAGGCACCAAAATGTCTGAACTATTTAGGAATTGTTGCCGTGAATCAATTCTGGTTTCATATACTGCATCTTCACAGGCATTATTTCTTCCAAATCAATTCCATCTCTAAACTAATTGTTTAAAAGCCATGACTTCACTCCCATGTTAAGGGAATATCTGTGGCACACCCAATTAAAACAAAAATATTTACAGTAGGATGCACAAGTTACACAATGGTATTGACAACAGTAAATGTTTCCAAATGCAGATCTTTCGCCTTTGTGCATACACAAAGCAGCTTTTTAAAGGCTGAAGGGCCTAAGTTAGAAAAACATGCAGTACCTACTTCAACAAGAGAATCAGACATCATTTATAATTCATGTAAGTATATTGAAGTTTTCTACTGCCATCCAAGAAAGATGGTTTCAAATCTATGGAGTGCAATAAGCCAATATTCTGTGTAGCAACTTCTATATATCTCACATAGATTTTACTCAGGAGATCATTTCTATACTGAGGTCTTCACATCTACAATGTGATACATTCAAACCCATCACTTTCTCTGCATATCTATCACCATTAATTTGTCAGTTTGTACCCCGTGCTATTTTCATAAATGCTTTAGGGACACAGATTTGTTGAACAGATAGAAGATAGAGTTAAATGTAATCTGAGAGTAATCAGAAGCAAGAGGAATAGTTATCTCAATATTATAACTTTTTTTTTTCATATCCAGTATAAAAACCAAAGAGAAATGAATGATAGCTCTGGTCAGTTCCTCTTGCATTGATGGGCTGATGCAAAACCGCTGCATGTAATTCAGCTATTTCCTACAACCACACAATTTAAAAGCCCAACAAGTGAGCTGCTGAGCTAAGGGAACTTCGTTACAATTCAACTACAAACAGTTCAGTTCTACTCAAAGAGAGACTTAGATTCTATTTGCCAGTATGAGGAATTTGCACTATGCAGTATTGCAACGGGCCACCATGGCAAAAGGCCACCATGGCGACAGGGCACCATGGCGACTGGCTACCATGGCAACCGGCCACCATGGCAACGGGTCACCGTGGCAAACGGTCACCATGGCAATGGGCCACCATGGCAACCGGACCATGGCAACTGGTCACCATGGCAACGGGTCACCATGGCAACGGGCCACCATGGCAAAAGGCCACCATGGCGACGGGTCACCATGGCGACTGGTTACCATGGCAACCGGCCACCATGGCAACGGGTCACCATTGCAACCGGTCACCATGGCAACGGGCCACCATGGCAACCAGTCCATGGCAACCGGTCACCATGGCAACCGGTCACCATGGCAACCAGCCACCATGGCAGCCGGTCCATGGCAACCTGTCACCATGGCAACAGGCCACCATGGCAACGGTTCACCATGGCAACCGGTCACCGTGGCAATGGTTCACCATGGCAATGGGTCACCATGGAAACCGATACATGGCAATGGGTCACCATGGCAACCCATGGCAACGGGCCAGCATGGCAACCGGTCACCATGGCAACGGGCCACCATGGCGACCGGTCCATGGCAACGGGTCACCATGGCAACGGGTCACCATGGCAACCGGTCAGTTTCCAACCTCCCTATTTCCTCATTCTCGTGTATATTCCATCTTCTGGTTTTGTAAAGTTCAGAAAGCCAGGCCTTTGGGAACACAGAGTGACTCAGCACTTCCTAACAGCATAACAAAGCTCTTTTTCTGCTTCTGTACTTCAAATTTATATTTCTGGCATAAAGTCGTAACAGTCTGAAGGTCCAGTAAAGGAAGAATTAGCAAAATTCCTACATGCCTCTGCGGTACAGAATGAGGCTGAGAGTCAACATTTGCAGTAAAGCCAATGCTTAGTCACTTGTTTCTGTTACCAGTGAACTTGACCTAGAGCAGGTGGAAGTCAATGGGGACAGGTCCAATAGAGTTGGTTAGTGTTAATAAGGTTCTTCGTTCTGAGAGTTGGCGTTAGTCTTCCAGTTACTTCTTCAGACTCTACTACTTCTCTTTTACAGGCATACTTAAAGAGCACGTTGAAGAGCTGGTTATTTTCCAAGAAAACTGTGGTTGCCTTGACCTCCACATGCTCCATATTTGCGGCATTTATTTTTTTAAAAAAAAACAAGAAAGCTTTCAACCAATGGTACAGAAGCCTTAATTACACTTCTGCTGTTCATGATGAGGAATAAAGCTTCACTTATTCCCAGTAATTGCTTTGGCTTTGCCTAAATCTGACTACAGGCAGTAAGAAGGTAATAGACTCAACTAGATGTTTCCCCAAAACAGGCTTCTCCTGTAGACTCTGCTACACAGGGGCAAAGTTACAGCTAGCATGCCTTTAAAACAGAATAGAACTCAACTGCAGGTTTATAACTACTCCCCTAGTCCAAATTTGTAGGGATAGGTATATTTTCATGGTGAAAGGAAGTGACCTAAACAGAAGCCATTTTCCAGTGATAACATAGCAAGTAATTGTTCTCAACAGAAGAAGCCTTGCAAGGCCTGGAAGCCTAATGAGGCACAACTTTTCTGCTATGACCAAAAGCCCGGCATCTGATTACAGCTACTAGAGACTGAGGAGCAGTGACTACTCACTACACCCAGGTTCAAAGCTACACCATTCTGGGCCTGCTTTGTACTTGGATGGGGATGACCCAGAAAGGTTGAGGTGCACTAAGCACAAAGCTCTGTCAAACAGAGATCACAGAAACGTGAAGACCATTTGGTACTAGAACTGGTACTAAAATGGACAGGAAAAGGCAACTGTGCCAAGGCTGAATCTGGGTCAGAAACAAAATTTTTCTTCATGTATATTTTAAAATATTCAGATTCTAGGGATTGGAATACATTCTTGTCACCAAAAAAAGGACCAAATTCTGCTCATTGCATTCAGTAGAGTTCTGCCCCTGAGCACCTGTACAAGAGCAAAGTTGGAAAATTTGCATAAAACTGGTACGTCACAGTAAGTTTCTACTGTATTTTTTATGGGGACAAATTCTGTCACTGCCACAACAGTCCCCTTCCCCTCTGAAAGTACCAGTTCAGGTCCCAACACTAGTGTCCTGTTACTATCTTGCAAAAGAACATTACCCAGTAGCTAGTCCTTGTCTGGGAGGAAGGCCTCATCTTCCTTAAGACAAGTGCCCTTAATGCTAGCCACCAAACAATATGTTTCTAAAAGGTTTCTTGTAACAATGTTTTATTAATGCCAGAATCACTGAAAAGGCCCGTTTGGAAGTTTCTCTTAATGACTTGGTCTCTACTGTGATGATCATTATAGGGCCACTTGCTTCAGCTACTAGTAGACACGCATATCATTTAGCAGAAACTACCTCTTATTGATTACTCTCACACATCACACAGCTTTTCACAGAATCAGATTGCAAGAATGTCTCACTCTTGAGTAGTTTCTTTCACAGTTATTTAAAAAGAGTTACTAAACTTTGTTACAAAGTTCAAAATATGAAATACATTACCAGGACTTTAAGAATAAAATGTAGGACTATCACTAAAGTTGAAATTCCTAATTTTCTTCAAGGCGCCCTCACTTGCTGTGGTCTCTGAAAATCTTCAAGGACTGCTCTGAAAGCCAAGGTCTTATAAAAACAATAATTGAGCTACATCTGCATGTGAGGTTGTATAATGCATGTGATTGTATAATGCATCACAAACGACTTTATTGGCTGTCATATACTTAAAACTGCTTTGTTCTGCACTTGATTAATTTGTAAAGCAGTTTATTTCAGATATTGAAGCTGCTTGTTCTGCATGATTATTAAAACTAAACAGAAGCAAGTATCCATTATTACCTAAAAATAATGAATGCAGAAGAGGCAGACACTTGGGACCCAAGGAAGTGACATTAATGTTCAACATCTTGAAAACAGCAGCATATCAAATTATTGATGCAAAGCATTTGACGACTGTCTTTAAGAGGCAGGGACAAAGACTGTCTAGACATGATCAGATATCAAAGTCTACGAGTTTTGCAATCTGATCATTTTGTTTCCCTTTTACTAAGGTAAAGAGGCGCCTGTCAGTATTTGACAGGCTGCAGACACAATGATTATAACAACAATAAGAATAACTGCTCTCTGTAGTACTATTATCCCCTGAATAACTTTGCTGGAGGAACTCTGTTGCAGTTTGTTTATTTGTTGGTTTGGTGGTTTGGTTGGTTTTTATCTCTGATGGAGGGTAATGTCTGTATATTCTGTGACCCTTTGTTACAGCTCCCATTAGACAAGGATTTAGACAGAGATTCCAGATTGATCTCGAACCACAGTGGAGAGACTAAGTGGCAACATCTGTAGAAGCTGAATTGGAAGGTATTCCAGATCTGGCAAGTTGTTCTTTTTTGAATTGGACTTAGTAGGTAAAATCGGACTTAACCCTTTGCATGCACTAGAAAACTTCTGCAATCTTCTCATCTCATGATTGTTTAACAGGCTGCAGGCACAATGATTATAACAATAACTGCTTTTTTTTTTTTTTTAGCAGCAGCCTACGATAATACATTTTCAAGTGGTATGGTACACTATATATTTAACATATGCCAACAGCAATTTTAGGAATTGCTGTGTGCTTGTTTTATAATTCTAATTCAATATATCCGTCAATGTTGCTTTTTTTTTTTCCCCCAGACTTCATGATTGTGCTTTTCTCAACAGAAAATGGCAATATTTTCCTCTAAGGGAAAATTCAAGGTCAAATGAAGGTTGAGATAGAAAGCACGTGGTAGCAGAAACTATGAATAGGGCATTTGGTTTAGTCTTTTCTTTATACCACATTGCGTGGGCAGCCCCTGCTAAAGTATACATAGGAACAAATTCCCAACTCAGTATTAGTGTTTGATTTGATTTAGACAATGGTGCTGATGTCATTTGGGTGAATACCTATGAGAAAAATAGGATAAGACAGCTACTTAATGAGAGATTAAGTGATTCAATGTGAAACATCACAATTGTAGTTCAAAGAATTAGAACGTGTTCTGATTCCTGAAACTGAAACTGTCAAACCCGTACTCTATAATTTTATTTTATATTGTCATCTTCAAGCTTTCAAATGTCTCTTAAGTAATAGCATCATATGATGCTGCATTATGACACTTAAGCCTCTGGGTTAAAATACCAAGTCTGCATCAAGTCATGCTGTCTCATACCCTGATCTTAAGTCACATGCAGATATTTTCAAAGGCTTTAAAACCAGACTGTGCCCAACTGCTATTTAACATCACTAGGAACTGGAATTCTAACTCGTACCTCTGTGAAGACTGATCTCATACTAGTGAATCAGTTTCCATATTGCAAAAAATAATACTGTTGCCAGTTATCAAGAGGACTTTAGACAACTGGTCAGTAACCATTTGTGATAGCAGCTGGTGCAAACTTCTAGTAGAAAATCAGAAAACTAATAGGAATAGGCTTGTCATAGCTCACCTGTAAAAAATGTTTCCCATTTCTTGCCTTCAGAAGACTTTGGGGGTTAACAAGACAGTGTCTGCTTTGCTTTGCAAAATCAGTGCCCTGTTGTGTTGAGCATTAGATGCACACACAGTAGGAAAATGTTCTTGTCCTTACAAAGTTAACTACATAGATCAGAAAACATCTTATTGTCCCATTTCAGAGCAAGGAAATCAAGGCCATTGTCTGAAAACTGCAGCAGAAGCAGGAAGTAAATCCACTTCTCCTAAATGTGCACAAATCATCTTTCTTTTGCATGATGTCAGTGAAGGAAAGACAGCGAAAAGCTGTGAAGACTGCAATTATTTAGGCAACTAGGGTAGCACTAAGGATAAGGAACAGCTGCCCTGTAAGTAATCGTACCATTCAGGCCAAAGGCCAGCTGCTCCAAGGGCTGCATCCCCTAAACCCCACCGATGGTTCCTTGGATCAGAGCTGAAGCCTGTTGCTTACAGTCTAAAATACGATTTGGTCAGCACTCCTGCATTGCTGGTGAACTGAATTCTTAAACCCCCACGGTTGTCATTTCTCCTCTACAGAGAATCCATACAGACATTTAGGTGCTTAAAGGTGCAATGGGCCATGTCTGATCCCAAACAGTAGTGAATCCCTGACATGTCCACAGTTACTGCATCATGGCCTGGTTCACACAGAAGCACAGATGTCAAATGTGCTCCAACCCCTGCTGGGACTTAAGAGTTTGAAGCAATGAACCACATGAGTGATGGGAAGGTTCAGGGAACCAAACTGAATCTAGTTCCAAGCAATGCCTCAGCCACACAGCGTGCAGATGCAGGGGCCACAGCACCAACTGCCCAATTCACTGCTCTGCTCCCACGGTGCCAAATAACCCCCTCTAACGTAGACATGACTATAGACACCCACATAGTCTGTAAAAATGCCTAAACAAGTGAGGGATGAAAGGCAAGCTCTTGTGAATCTTGGTGTGTTTGTATGTTTTATTAAGCTTTTGTCTGCACAGCTAAACTCTCAAATGCTTTTGAATTCTGCCCCTCAAAGTGCAGTGCTATTTGACCAGCCTTCAGGTAGCTGGGATTCCTACTTAACCAAAGGTCAGCCATGTCAATGCCCGATCTACTTCTCCCCTTCTTACTCCACAGCCTCAATTCACTAAGGATTTCTGATATCTCCTGAACTCTTGATCTGTATTATGAATAATGACAGATAAGCAGATAACATTACCAGGCTGCCCTACATCCATCTCCAGAATCTGGTGAACTTTTTCATATGTCAGTAGAAACACTTAATGGAAAAAGAGGCTTTGTCCCTGCAGAAGTCTTCATCTATTAACCCCTTTTTACTAAAAAAATGCATGTCTAATTCCAAATAGGACAGTTTATCATACGAAGTTTACAAGACAAACAAGTCACTACTTAACAAGTTGGTTAATAACATGGCACACAACTGACGAGAAATGTCAATTACTAGGGAGAAGGGGCACAGGATACTTTATGTAATCGCAACCGTTGCTCAGGGGCACTTATGTTTGAGTCTTTCTGACAACATCTACAACACTCTAATTGAACTGCCTGGGCATAGAGGAATTGCTTCTTGCTACTGCAAAATAGCTAGCAGAATTACAAAAATGGCGTATCAGAAAAATGTAGTGTATTTTCAAGCTTTTGAAATGTCACACTCCTGGGCACCAATTTATCTGAGTTACATTGCAACATTACAAATAGCCAGCAAGCCTTACAGGGCCATTTTTCACAATAAAAATACTTTCCTAACTGCTATTTTAGTTCAGTAATGATTGTATAGATCTGTTTATTATGCATTTATATTTTTCCCTAAATAATACCTTACTGTTGGCAACATACTGAAATGGAGGAAAGTGTGTAATATTAATGGGGCCAACCACTTGCTTTAGCGTAAAAATATTTTTGACTTCAGGGAAAAAAAAAGAGAGAAAAAAGAAAAAACTCATAAGAAATCCATAAAGAAAACAAAGAAATCCTTCAGCTATTTTTCTAATTTAATATCGCTTCCACTTCTATCTGTTGTCTTCAGGATAATGGCCATTATGATCATAGTGAAAAGATTACATTGATTGCAGAGTGCCAGGGAAGCTATATTAAAGGTCAATAAGGAAAAGTGGTATATCTCTCTGCTGGAGCTATGATTCAGCCTCTTGAGAACACTTCTTAAGATATTTCCATTGTTTTCTGTTGTATGTAGAAGCACAGATAAACTGCAGCTTTTAGAAAAGCACAGCCAGGAACACAGGGAATCCAGCTTCTAAATGCTTTAAAGCACCTATGTTGTACAAATTATACAGCATCAAAGACACTGTTAGGCATGGAAGTCCCAGTTCTTGGAGACTCCTTCATTATCCCTAAGACAGCTGTTCTCACTGGTATATGTCCTGCATCTGGCTAGGTTAGCTGGCTGTAAGGGCTGAACTTGGGATTCCTAGCCCAAACGCATATGCTAGGAATATGTATTTTTTTTACTAGAGCAAAATATGTTGCTATATATCTGGCTAATCTTCAGCGCTCTGTGGCTTATGCATCTCTTGGAGGCACGCAGCAGCATGTCTCATGAAATGTACACATCTGAATTTGACCGCTGAATACATGTTCCCTGTAGGACCAGAGATTGCAGCAATGAGTTAATTTCAGCCAAGTATGATACTGAACCATTTACAGCTGTGCTTCTAGAGCACCATTTCTTCTTGAGTTTGTCCTGGAGTTATTGAATAACAATTATTAATAGTAAATTAACATGCAATTGGCAACAAGCTAACTAATTAATTGTCTCAACAAACTGTCTGCATGCCCCTCTTACCACTGAGAAAATTGCAACTCTGGAAGGTAAGGATTTGATTTCAACGGAACTTCTACTGTTCCAGCTTCATCCTTTCATATATGTGCACACCTCACACAGGCACTTTCCTGATGCCAGGACTTATAGATGGAGTTAACTGATTCTAATACACTGGAAACAGCATATCTATCTACAAATGTGGTTAAAGTTATATTTTCCTTGGTAGTCATTGAAACAAGAAGGCAATTCCTATTCCTTGCTTAGAGTAGTTCCAACCCAATCAAGGAAAGGGATACATTTAATCTATTATTTTCCTCAGATACACAGTGGAGCCTGCTTTTGTCCCAGCTCAGCTCAGCATAAGCATCTACCTGAGGTGCCTGTGGTAAAAATACAGTAATCCTATGTACCTTCTACAGTCCCTAGAGAAAATTCTATATCTCCAGATGGTGGCTTAGTCTATTTCTGATCTGAATCA
Source organism: Astur gentilis (assembly GCF_929443795.1). Lineage (NCBI taxonomy): Eukaryota > Metazoa > Chordata > Aves > Accipitriformes > Accipitridae > Astur > Astur gentilis. The sequence continues at coordinate 18,420,174 of NC_064902.1, read as the reverse complement.
TATCTGAGGAAGTTAGTGTCTTTTCATTACCTACAGAAGGAATCTAAAGGGAAGCAACAAGTTAAACTCCAGTTAAAATTAGAGGGTATGAATACCCACCCACTGCGTCTACAAGCCCAATTTTTCTTACAAAGGGAGGTTTGGGAAACCTCTCCATTATGGTTCTGAGTGCCAGTAACCTTCTAGCAGAAGGAGCTGTTAAAGGAACAGCTCTGCCACTTGAAAAAAACAGTTGTTTTTCAAAGAATTAATTGCCACCAGCTTGCTTGGCAGTGAGAGCAATGGAAAATAGTTGGTGTGTTTCATATAACAGCAAATGGAAATGTTTTAGGACTCCTTAGCCTCCCCCTCTGATGTCATGCAGAGGTGAGCAGAGACTAAAGATAAGTATTTTTTACACTGTAATAAAAAAAGTTTAAGTACTAATAACTATTGTTCATTCTGTTGGCAGGATTTTTATACAGCACCCTTTGTCTTTGATTTTTAGAAGCATAATACTACAACCTGGAGAGAACAACATTTATACTTTATATGGACATAAAGCAATTCCATGTATTTATTCTAAACATATGCCTTAGCACAGACTACTCCACTGGGGGTGTGTGTCTATAAACTGGACTCTTTAAAATAAACTCTGGGAAGCTTCCAGATTAATTATCAAATAAAACGCATGAAAAGTAGTTCAGCCCACAGTTCTGTAGGTAAATAACATTCTCATAATAGTTTAATTTTATTTGTGCTTTTAAACTATATTTTAGGAATGGTTTGAGGAATTAGAGTTGTTGCTACAGGGAAACAGTGGGCTCAAGAGGAATCTTGGGATGAGCAAAAGCAGGCTAGAAACCACAAAAACAGAATACTGGCTATTTTGAAGGCAAACATGCTAGTGACTTCTACCACATACAGAGGGGCTACTAGAAGTTATTAGTTTTCTAATATATCTTCCTAAACTAACTTGTCTGTGTCTTCTCCCTCTTGTTTTGCAAAGGAGGAATATCTCTGTGTATCACCAGGGAAGCAGCTGAAGTCAGGATTAGGTGAGGAACATGCAGAGAAGCACTGACCTGCAGGATCGTCTCATGGCTTTGAGCTTCAGAGCAGAAAGATTTGATTATTCAGAGGGATGCTGAGGTTAGTATTCAGCAGACACCAGCCTATTCACACTTGGGAAGCTGACACTTGGGACAGTCAACAGGTCTTGGTTTCGGTGCCTGCTCATCTCTGGGGACAAAGGCTCTTCCCTGAGCAGCAGTAGCATGACTTTGCTTAAGTGATCATCTGACCCACAGGAAAAGCTGTTTAGACAACTATGTGCTACTGAAGAAGCCCAAAAGGAATTGCTTACACTTTCTTGACCTTTTATCTACTAGCATTGAGTGTTAGTATATGTCTATGAACACCAGCATGCTAATCCTCTCAGGAAACTGATGCTTAACACCCAGTGATTTTTATGTCTTTGATCAGAGAAGACAGGTAAAAATTTCCCATCCTAAACCAAAACCTCAGCTTACAAAATGTAGATTCCTAAAGAAGGACACAAAGCATAACGGCACCTTGAAAAAATCTTTGTGATAAACAGATCAAGTTTAAACAGTCCAATTTCCTTAGCCAGTTAAATCAATGCCAACCAAACATCTAACCCATCTTCTACAAAGCATTCTTCCAAGTAAGAATGTTACAGAACATTAGAGGCTTCCTTTTGTTCTTTTTTCTTTTCAACACAAATTTGAACTTCTGCATTTTCATTCAACTCACAAAATCCAGAGAATGAGCTAAGAAAATAAGTCATGATAGAGACTGGATACTTTATCAATCCATTTGATGGGAAAGACATCATTATTTGTTTTATTAAACAGTGCATAATTAAAAGTCAATATGCAAGAATGTAATAGAATATGTGTAACTAGTCAATTTTTTGTCAATGACAATGTCTAATTTATAGGAAATCAGTAATAATATGTTTGTTTTCAACAGTATCTGCAAAATTATTTGTATATTATGAAAATAAATTCATATGGCTTTGGGTCAGCAGATAAACATCCATAGGCAAAGTTCATGGGAAGGTGATCCAGCTTAGGCACTGAACCAAGAAGTGTTATTCAGGGAAGACAAATTATAGTTTACTTCTTCAGGTCTCTAGCACATTGTGCAGAAATGAGTTCAGTCCCTTTGAGAATATCTGTCATATCCAAGCAGGGAAGAATACTTTAATAGGCTGTGCCCATTTCATAATGCATACAAGATAGGTGTCTCCAGAGGAGGGAGAGGAGGAGTCTTATGCTTAAAAGTTTCTGAGCACAAGCTTTTTAAGAAAGTTGGCAATCAATTACAGAAACTAATCCACTCAATGAATTACTAGTGTTTGTTAGTAAAGCACCACTAGTATGAAATAATTTCATTAACGACATACATGCTACACCATGCCCTAGTCTCCATTTGCTCTAGCAAGTATAGCAGTCAGTTTTTTAAAGTCTGACATGAGTCAGAGTGGCAACACTCAAATCAAAGGAAACAAACCCAGTAATCCTAAGGATTTTACTTCCAAAGGAATTTAAAAGGAAATGGTACCTGTTAGTGCTAGTGCTCGACAGGAGGATGTATGAAAATAACAAAGGGAATCTACAGATTGAAGTGGGATACTTCCAAACAGTTCTTTGAAATGCGTGAAAACATTTCCAAAAGGATTTGTTTATGCCAAGAAAAGCAGTGTTTTTTCCATTGTTGCTCAAGGTGCCAGGCATGGTAGGAGCTCACAGAGAAAGGGCATGAAGCCAGACAGAATCAGCTTCTGTGCGGATTGGAAACAAGCTAAAAAGCCAACTCTGATTTACAGAGCTCAGGCTGAGATCTTGATCTGAACCTTCCCACCGCCTGGGTCAGTCTGAAATCAGACTCCTTGCTCTGGACCTCTCCTGAGCTAGTCTTGCCTGAATAAAATTTTTTTGTTGTTCTTCTGAGCAGAAGTGAGGGGGTGATTTGACATGCAAACAGCACAGCTCTGCAGCAGCAAGCACATGAAAGATAAGAGACATACTGCTGTAAAGTAAGCACCAGAATTTGTTTGCATTTTGAGCAAGGACATAGCTACTGAGTGTGCAGTGTTACAGCATTGGACTAATGGGCCAGATCTCCTGGGAAGGGGCTACAGAGATGTGAGACACCATAGGGACTGAGTAGGCGGATGGACCCCCTTTGATTCCGTGATTCCTTCCACATTCCTATTTACTAGGCTGCGGGACTGATGTGCTGATACTACAGCAAGTGTTAATCTGCCATAACAATACTTAGAACATGAAGCACTTTCTAGACCTGCCCCAGTTGTCCCTAAATAAGTGACACAATGAAATGCAAGTGTGCCAGTGCATTCAGGACAGGCAGTGTTTAAATTCTGTATCGCAAACATCCTAGAAGTACTCTAGAAAACCAGTTTCCCTCTGTGACCATAGGTAGGCAGAATACATTTCGGAGACATGTTGAATCCACACATACTTGAGCTTTGAAAAACTGCTGCCTGGGGCTGAGGCATAAGGGGGATGGAGGGGGGGGGATGAGGAGGGGGAGGATGCCTGATTGCCTACATGTAGAGCAGTGGCAAAGCATCAGCCTCAACATCTGTCCTTGCTTTTTAGCCTTATGTATACCCTACAGAAGTTTACACTGAGCTGTAGTAAATTGCCCAGATCTTCCTCTTTCCCACCTCCCCACCGGTGTCGTCCCCCCCCCCCCCCCCCGCCTCCAGTTACACTGTCCCTTGTAAAGACTTTGAAAATCTTCCAGTCTTAACAAGAGAGGAAGCAAATTATTACTTCCTCAGCACATGAGCAGAGAGGAAGCACGCTGGTTTGCTCTGTGGGCCATACATATCTGTGCTCTCATTAAAGTTACAGTAGAAATTTCACCCTGCTGAAGTCACCAGGAGTTTGGCACTGGATTTCATCCTCTGCAAATGACTGTGCTACACCCTTTGAAAGCACCGGCTAACATCTCAGCATCCCCAAACTACTAGAACCAGGAGTTTCTAGTTTGGAGGAGATTATCTCACCGATGGATTAAGAGGTTTTAGTAACGCACACACACACACCCCCTCCCCAGTTACTTCAGCTAGGACGGCTCCACATTCCACGAACAAGAGCCCCCCTCCACATACACCACCTGTAGCCTATTGCCCACGAAGTGTCTTCACAAGCCTTACAAAAGCTCAGGGACAAAATGCTCGCCACCTCTGCATCAGCAGGGAGTCCACTGCTGTGTTTGGCACGTCTCCCCAGTTGGACGCTGACTTTGGGCACGCAGCCCCACGATGTGTGCGATAGCCTGGGAGAAGGTGCATCTTAACACCATGACCTATAGAGATTGTTACTATTTTCCCATTGTATATAGCTGTCCGTACAGCAACATTTGGAGAAAAATTCTTTGAAATAATTTTTCAGTCTCTGAGCTTCTTTTAAAGTTGAGTTTCTGTCTAAAAGGTCCCCAATCCTGTAAGCTGACCATTTTCTTATCCCATGTGTTTTGCAGACATTTTAAAACACTGGGAAACGTGGTGAATTTTTATGGAACATTCTTCTTATCTGCAAGCACTCAACTACTTAAAAGAAAATGTATTTTTCAAATGTGTGCAGCACTGATTTGGCATCTTTATGTTAAAATTAACTAATTTGATGGTGTTACCTTCTGGCTGCTGCTCATGACAATTTAGAGCTTGCAGTTACAGCCCCATTATAAAAGGGAAGGGCTGCAAGAGGGTGTTAACAGCCTATTTAGGACATAAAGCATCGTGCAGTACACAGATTTAAATTCAGGTGCAGTATAAGGTCAGCCTTGAATTGTATGTATAATATGTTTGTCAGGCACCCCATGTGTAAAACTGACAGCTCTAACCTAGTTGCCACAGGCTGTTTTATACAGTTGGGTATATTATGTCTCTTTGACTTCGGTGATGTACACTTGAAAAGAAAATTGTTTCATTTTGAGGAAACTTGGAAAGCCAGAGCCTACTGCAGTAATGAAATACAACATAAACTTTCTAGTTAAAAAGGTTATTTGGAATTAATTAACATCAGCTCATGCCACAATTACATGCAATACATACACATTAATAATAATAATAAAAGAATAATGAAGCTCACGTAATCCAGTTTTCTTTTTGTATAAACTTGACACATGTAAAGTCTGGCTTTGCTCTGCTACACTGGAAACGTGAGCTGAATGCTTTGAGCACTCCAGATTCCAGCGACTGCTTGGTGCATGTTTCAGGAGCAGTGCACAGAGCCAGCAGTAGTCACAGCTCTGTACCTCCTACAGTACTTGAAGCTCGTGTTTTCTGCATGATCATGAAGCGCATGCTGCACCAGGATAAGGGCACTAAGTTCCCACTGCTAACTTTAAGACACAAATTGTTCCCCCCCCCGCACTTCCCACCATCTTGTGCAGCTGCGAAGCTGTGGTCCTACCTATTCCCAGCTGATTTGGTAATAACTAAGTTCTGTTGTCCCTGTTTTACAGTCTGCTCTAACATGGACAGAATAATCCAGTCATTGAGTGAAACATGAGAGTCCCTGGCAGAGGCAATGTTCTAGTGCAAATCATTTGAATTTAAACACCAGACCATTTCTCACCTACAGAAAGGTCTCCAACCTTTCAAAAAGAAAAGGATAGTGGAAAGAGAAAGGGTAGCTTAAAAGGAGCATGTTGGTGAAGAAATAGAGGCACACAGTGGCACCGTAGCTTGCCAAAGTCATATAATGGATATGGGACAGAACTGTTTCCCAATCTACCACCTCAGCAGAAAGCCCACTCTCATACACCACTTGCAACCAACAGACCGAAATGGAGGAGGGAACCTTTTACAACAATTGCAGAAATGACAAACCTGTAGGCTCTGAAAAGATGAGGACTGACCGGTATTAGGATACTGTCTCTTCATTATGCCCTACAGCTTTCTTCCAGAGAAAACAGTGCTGCTTCCAATCATTTCTCCCTCACTTTCTTAGAAGAAATGGATGATGATTTATCAGGCCAATGCACACTGATATAAAAAGTCCAGCTCTTCACAGAGCGGTTGGAAGATACCAAAGTTTTTTATGAGCGCTCTTGGGAGTTAAATTCTCAATTGGTGTAAAACAACACTCAGTAATGTCAAATGGAAATATGCCAATTTACATTGCCCATGGATTTTGCAGCTTTATTTCTTATATAAGTGCTCTCAATATCTTTCAGTTGCCTCCCTAAAAGGTACAATTCAGATCGAATATTTATCATCCTTCTATATTTCTTATCTTCACTTTAAATTGGAAAAGAAAATAACAAGCTGTCTGCAGAGTAATCAGTTGCTATAGTAAACATTACTTTAGCATACAATGCAGAACTTATCTCTGTTCTCTTTAATTAAATCTGTGGTGTATGCTGTCATTTGTCTATGCAGAAGAAGTGTTCTTCTTACCAACCAGAAACTTAACTCCACTAATTAACTCTTTGGTTTTTGAACAAATTAGGAAAGAGGTTAAATTAGCCTGATTTTCCTCAGGCAGTTTTCTCATTTCCCACGTTACTGCAAACCAGTCATTTTAATCCCCCAGCACCTCTGATATGCAGAATCTATGTTACTGCTCTGAACCAGCAAACTTCAGCACCCAGTTGTACTGATGGAAAAAATACTTATATTATGTAAGAAAAGCCACTTTCATGGGCCTTATTTATCTTCTAATGATACTGAATATTCCAAACCTAATGCTTAACTGAATATATGAATTTTTAAGTTGGGAGGATCACATGCAAGCACTGTGTACCACTAGAGAAGGGCAAAAGTATGAAGAAGATACTCATAAAATAGATGTGAGACTGATGCTTTCAAACATTGAGATGAACAGATATTTGGATCTGAACTGCTAATGTATACAGATATATAAAACAAGTATTGGTGTTAAACTTATAGGTCATTTGTTCAGCTGGTCCAAATCACTGAAAGATCCTTCTACATTAGAGAAAATGGTCAGGCTTATGACAGCAAAGAGTTTTGTCCTACAGTCTGAAGAGAAAGGTAGTATTCTGTCCTGGGACTGTCTCCAGCAAAAAATATAGCCAAAGGCATGTTTTCCTACCATTGAGAAAGAACCTGGAAAGGAATTTTAACTGAAGGCTTCAGCTATTAAATAGAGGCATTGCTGAGAAGTGAGATGCCCAAGACAGCAGTACATAACAACTCTCTTCAGTAAAGTCTTTCTGCTCCAGTTCAGAGAAGCAGCCCAAATAGTGCAACACTCTGCTCAGCTACACAGCCCAGAATCTGCACTGAAATCACTGTAAACGAATGATGCCTCTAGCTATTAGTCATATAGGTTTAGGACCCCACTCTGCCCCCAGACATGTGCAGACCTTGGCTCAGTATTATACTTGATGCACAGTTTGTTTCTGAGCTCACAGCTTCCAAATGCTGTGCTAGACCCTGAATAATCCCAAATTGGACTATTAAAAGCAGTAGCAACACAACACTGGTGGTAAAATATTGCCTGAATTTTTGTCAATGCACTTTGCAGATATGATGTTTTTTTCTTGTGTAACACATAACAGTTCAGTCACTCTACAGAGTTAGTGTATATTCTTGGTACAGAGACATGGAAAACATTGTGTTGTTTCACAGTTCTGTGGTAGGGCCCATGGGCACTGATCTAATTTCACTGCATCACAACAAGGCATCTGTAATATTACAGCACAACCTACAACTGAGCTGGAGTTAGCGCAGCCACCACACTACTGGTATAACCCTGTCATTTCAATTCTTTACGCTTTTTTCACCAGCAAAGTCTCATCTCCCCAGTCTAATAGAGTCAGCTAATAACCAATAACAGTCTCAACAATGGAAAATCTATGGAAAGTGAAAGGAACAAACTGGAATGATGAAACAGAAGTTCACATTCCTAATCCAACCCCAAGTTGAGGGAGTGGGACAAGAAGGTTATAAAAGGGTCTTCTGATCTCTAATCTAAAGGAAAATCAGGAAGCCACACTGTTCAATCTTCATAGTGACATTGCTTAAAAATTACACCAGTGTGACCCAAAGTTTTAGGATGATAAAACCAAAATGAACCAAAGAGTGAAAATCTCTTTGGTTCAGAAGGTCACAGCTCAACTGAACTGACATTTGGATGTGCATTTTTTGGTTTCCATGAAAACAGTATTTCCCATAGAGAGCAGCAAAATTCAACAAATAAATAAATAACAGTGAACCATCAGAAATACAGATTTTGACAGGAAATTCTCAGTTTACTTAAATATAAATGGATTATGGTGTGCTTAAGAATTAGCTCAAATAGGTTTGCTGGGATATTACAAAAAAGAACAGCAAAGCCACACAGCACACCAGGAATCTCTGCACATCTATTTTCCATACCAAATTCTACCCGTACTTTTATTTGTGCAAACCCATCATCTATTCCTGGAGTAGTGTCCGTAAGAAAAAAGATACCATAATTGATCAGCACAGTGGACAATACAGTGGAACCTCCTTGGAACAGTTTCATTTATTGAAGATCTCTTTCATTAAGCACGTCTCTGACCTGCCTTCTCCTTTTCCCTCCTTACTAAGAAATTTTCAAAGAGAAAGAAAAAGATCAACCCTGTGGAAACCACACAGATGAAGGAGCTTGCAGAAGGCTGTGCCACCTGTGTGTACCAAATTGCATTTCCAAACAATCTGCTTGGCCAGTAATGGAATGAAGCAGAGAATATAACCCTATACTGTATTTTCTTCAAGGACCTAAATGTGATTTAGAAACATAAATTAATTAAACCTCATAACACCTGGAAGAGGCAGGTAAAAGATCTGGGACTACTTTACCTGTCCTAGAGCAGGATCCACTGCAGCTCTTTAACAGTAGATTGCAACAGTATACATCTGTGAAAGGAAGAGAAGGGAAAGAATTAATATGCCCAACAAAATATTAAAGGGAATTTAATTCAGACTCATCCTTTATTCTTACAAAAATGGCTCCCAAACCTCTATTATTCATGGGTGCTCAGGGCCTCTATTTTATCTCCCATTAACTGCTCCAGAAGGCAATGCTGACTGCACTACTGAGGCATAGCTTCTGCACCAACTCGCAGACAGGAACTGCTGATTCTAAAATCAATTAGGCCTTCTCTTGGAAGTGTGTACTGCACCTGATTATTTTTTAGTTATCTTACTCTGTAAGTTGCAAAACAGATTCTCATCTCAGCTACAGCACCTTTTTCAGTGCAAGAACACTAACGCTGCACAATGGAAATGGTGACTAGTATCTGCCTGTTCAGACTATCACTTGATTATGGTCCAAATAACCCTTATATAGATTTAAATCAGTAGCTAAGATTTTACAATAATCCGGAAAAAAATGTAAACAAAATTAGGCTTCTTTACAAAGATTTAGACTATCCTCACACTATTCATTCTTTTCCACATAAGGTGAAAAACTATATGATCTCTTTCATAAAAACCATATTTAACTGTAAACTGTATTGCATACATAAAAACATGTTCTCCAGCTGCCAAAATTATTCTCCAATGATGCTAAATAATATTCCTTGTCATTTTTACTCAGACAGTATATTAAACCAATAAAGTTGTTGATGAAATACTGCATAATGGAAAAGGAAATATGTTTATTTTTCTAATAACTTCCATGTTTTTTAATCAGTTCAATGTGAATTCAATACAGCCAATCTTCTCTTGGTACTGCTTCCCTTATTGAAATCAATCCTTCAAAAGGGAAGGCAATAAAAAAAAAAAGAGAATGTAAATGTCTGAGTTACAATCAATGGAAATAATTCCACAGTCCACTTCCATTTCTGGGAAACAAACTGACTGGGGGCTCTGCCTTCACACTTGTGCAAAGTTCTCTCCCAAACAAAGCACTCAGATGTGATGCATCTTTTGTACCCACATGTGCAATTCAGAGTCTGGCCAGTTATCAAATCTGTGTCTTCTGCTTTTAGCATAATGAACTACACAACTTTCCTCTGGGTTTGAAAACTGCTATACAGTGGCTGCCTAAAGCACTTCTGATGATTTCGTTGTTCCCCATGACAGTCTCACAAGTAAATGCAAAATTCTTACCTAAGTTCATAATCAAAACACTATGCATTCCAGGATGTCTCTGTGTGATTTAATAGGAAACTATATAAAACAGTGTCATACAATATACAGAAGAAGTAAACAGCTTTCACAGTTCCCTAGTGTTGGACAAAACAGTCAGTTGTTGGTAATTTGGTATGATGATGATGCACTACAGTCTTCAATGACCAAATAGCAACAGATCCACTCAGCTAACTACAGGACTCAGTGTAACGACTGTTGAATCACGACTGATGAGAGAAGGTGTGCTGCCAAACTTCGTGCCTATCCAGTCACATCCCCTTTATTTTTATAGAATGATTTCAACATAACCACAACTATTATTATAAAGAAAATCCCACACCTCAGCAAAGAAATTAAAATGGAAATTCTCTGTGGAGTGGTATCAAACACTGTGATTGAGGCTTTAAACATACAATGGTAACAAGTTTTCTGGGACAACATGACTGTTTAGATTGCCGTAGGCCTAATTCTGGGGTCTTTTTACATTGTCCGTGTAGTTAGCCAGCTTCATACTCTACCACTTAATTCAAGACCTGAGAATGGTAGAGAGAAATTTTATTCAATCTATGGGCCAAATATTATTTTACACAATTTCAGGTTCAGGATCTTGTCCTTTTGGTTCAGAGTTCTGTCATTTTGGAAATATCCTGTTTGATGGTTTATTTTTAAATGTCCTCAAATGGAAAATAATTGCATGCATAGGAACTTAAAAAGCAAGGGTTATCTCAAGAAAGTGGTTTACCTTGTGATAAACTATTCTGTCAGCACTTTAGCTGAACTTCATAATTCTTCACTCCTGTGAAGCATATAATATTCTGGATATCTCTCAGACAGGATTTTTTAAAATTTTATTTTATTTTATGAGGAGAGCAGAATTAGCATTTGCTTTTCTACAGAAGAAATCTGCTTTCTCATCTTCTTAGTGCCTGGATTATCAAACAGCATTTGGAAGTTTACGTCATCAGTTTGCCCTATGCCATTTCCACCAGGGAAAGGACATTAGCTCTTCCTTGCGCTGAAGAAAATGTGTCTGTTCTTTACAATAACTACGAAAAACCGAAGTATCAAATGGACTAGATGTATCATGACATTCATGGTTCAGATATGATCATCAGAGGAGTAATGTGAGTAGGATCTGCATGGCTCTGGAGCTGTAGGATACTAAGTGTAAGCCAGTGTGCTCTTGTGTTCTTATTTTGCTAATTGAGGATGGGGCAAAGCAGAATAGTATTGATCCTCCTTCGACTCTTCCTTCCTCCCCTATTGTCTCAGCCTGTTCCCAATCATCCAGAGAATGTAGCTCCAGCAGCAGAAACTTCACAGATGTCAGATCCAAAGCAAGAGATAACAGAATTAGCTGCATCAGCTTTACACAGATGAAGATTCCCTCTAGCACAAGGTGTATTCTCCAGGTGTTAATCTGGCTAGTTAAGTTCATTTTGCACTGACTGAACTGGATGGACTGCAAAATCTATTTCACTATAAGCAAGTCTTATTCAAACCCAGAAGGTAAAAATAACTTCTTCTCCCTTTTTGAAGCCAACACCAAAAGTCCCATGAGTTTCCTTGCAAACTGGCCATACTCTTTTCTTTCTTAGTGTGATGCCACCTTCTCTACTTGGGAGAATGATATATAAACAATTTCTGAATATATATATAATTACATATTATAAACAAACCCACTCCTGCTTCCTCTCCAGTATACCATTACAGTCAGGAAATGGCATTTATGGACTTTCTTCTCCTTCCTTCATGAAGTCCTGAATTCGTTCTCTTCTTTTTCTCTTCAAATCCATTAGCAAGCCAAGACTCAGCCATGCCGGTATGTTCATTTATGATTTGCTACTTGAAAGCATCTGAAGCCCAGAATAAAAGCCCTGGATCAAAGATGTTTGGCTGAAGTAATTTGGCTGGGGAACAAGTCATCTTCCCTGGGAAAGATTTTCCGTCATAACGGGAAAGTTAAAGGGAACAAAAACTTTATCCCTAGCAGTAGTCACTATCAGGAAAGAGTGAAAACCACCACAAAGATAGGAAGAAATTTCCATGCACTGAATGCACTAGCCCAGAAACATTCAGCTACTGCAATGTTTAGCTGCTGTTTTCAATACCCTTTGGCAGGCAGGCTGCAGTAAGCATTGCAAAACAGTTGCTGGGGCGGGGATACAATAAAACCCATGCAGAAACACAAGTGCCTGTGCTATATTGGGTTCATGTGATTAGCATTGAAACTTGCCTGAAATGCTGAAATATCACCTTTAATAAAGGTAGTATCCATGAAAGAGTTGTCTTCAGAATCCCTCCTTACTCATTAGCATTCAAATTTTTTATGCATTGCAAGCATTTTTGACATTTGTCTCATCTGAAAGTTACAGCTGCACTCACAATCTTCACTTGAAGGCATCCTCACCAATGAGAGTTTTTCTGAGAAATGGCAACCTCTCCCCTCATTCGGAACTGTGATTTTTGAATGGAGTGCAGTTAGATGATTTCAGCTGAATGGGTGTCTTTTAGAGGTAGACTCTTACATCTTTTACACTTCCTTAATTTCTTTTTGTGATAGCAAAAGCCTGAGTTTGTTTATTCAATTACCATGTGTTTGAGCCTACAGGCTTTGCATGCTTCTACCTAGCTAAAATAGCTCTCTCCACTGCTAAAATCTAATTGAAAAGTTCTGTGCAGTCCCATTATGAATTATTCTGTGTTACGCTAGGAAGGCTAGAGGTTGTGAAACTAGTTATATCAGCAAAGCTGGCATCTGATTTCATTAGCTTACACTATAATTACCTTACATATGATGGGCCTGATACTACTACTCCTGCTCAGAGAAAATTTCTGCTGTCTTTGTTTCAGAGCTGTCAGTTCCACTTTGGGGCTTATGGCTCTGTAATCCTGCACTTCATACTACAATGAGTATCTGGCTGCTAAAAATATCCCAGGCAGTCAGGGTGGGACAAGGAACATGCCGATGCCATATGTATGTCTTACAGGAAAACTCTTCTACTAGTCTAGCCAACTCTAGAATTAGCCAGTCCATTTTAGACCACTCTTCATCATTACAGTCCTTTCGTTTCTTTAGAAGGACTTCCATGAAGGGAAGCTAGATATTCAATGCAGGCATGGTTAGAAAGAGGAGAGGCCGGTTTCCTCACTAGAAATAATGTCATTACAAGATCTATCTGCATTGTGCAACAGTAGTCTAGGTAAAGCAAGACTAGTAGGTCTCCATAACACTACACAGGGCCAGATAACAATGACAGTTCTGAGAGCAGAACACATGGGTCAGTGCTGGTACACAAGTAGTGACAAAGTACAAGTGTTTCCAATGTCGTCCTCTTCTAGTAACCTTGACCAATGTGGAGTCTTCCAGTAGGATCTTGGGAAGTGTTAAGGTCAGTATTAGCATCTCTTTTCCCTAGCCTTTTTTACAGCATTCATATCAATCACTGTAGTACCCAAATCGTTGATCAACAAGTTTGTCTCTCCTCCAGCAGGAAAGCAGAGTGGAAATGGGATCCTCTGTCTCTGCCATTCACAGGAAGAAGGATGCCATATACCAGTTATTAAGCTTCACCTAGATTTATGGTATGTGTTTGCCATGCAAAATGAAGACATTATCCACAAAGATTCTATGATTTATTACCTGGAGAGGTGATGCATCACTGAAGAAAAGGATACTGTGAAGGAATAATAAGAGAGAGATAAGCACAGGCAGCAGCAAGGTGGCAAACATTTTCTTCCTTTGCCTACAGGAATTATGCTTCCTAATCCATGCACCTCTTTTAGCTCAAGGAAAGGAATTGGAATTCACAAGGATTTCTGTAGGCAGCCTCAAATTGCAGCTGGAAGGCACACTCTTCTATCAGTCTCTTATCACTGCTTTTCCAGTTCAGTGTAATATTTGCAACTGTCTTTTCTTCCTTTTAAATTCCTTGAGCCTCGGCAGCAACTATATAATGAAAAATAATATATCCACTGTTTCTGGAAAAGTTGTGAACTTTACTCTGCCATTTTTTTCCACAGGAAGGAGATCACATTGTTCCTTCTTCTGGAACTTCAGAAGATGTGCACTTGGGCTCTTCATGTGCCATTGACTGAGGCGAAGCAGGCAGAGCTCCTGGGGATCTAGACCACTAGACCATAACACCACTACTAAGAATCACAGTGAGAATCACTATCAAACGCATCCCAAGAAATCAAATTCAATCCTCTCAGACTCCTGGGATAAGAATAGTACAATTGTCCAAAATACATCACATCGTTTATGAGCTCTCCAGCTCATTTTAAGTCTTTTCTTTGAAAGTATACATGAAAGTATAAAGTTACTGGCACCTTTAGTAGAATGTCACCCAGTTTCCTCTGTCTGCTATTGGATGCTTATGAACTATTTTGATGTAGTAAAAATAAAATGGTTTCATTAAAAAAGAAGTTGTAAATCATGAATGATTTTTAGAGAAAAGCTATAAAACAGTCTGTCATAAACCAGCTACCTTCTTGCAGAACACAGGGTGCTTGCAATACATACTCTACAAAAAGGTTAAATGGCTGAAGCATTAGAACAGTTTAATACAGTATTTGCCATTCTTTCCATTGTAGGGGTAGAAGATGCCAATATAGCTAGGGTACATTTTACTTGATGCTATGTACTGTTGGAATACTACTTTAATTTATATAAAGTGTCCAGCTATCCTTGGATTATTCAGCTTTTTTTTTTTTTTAATGCTTTACTATACAGTTTTATGATAGCAAATTCTTCTGGAACACATAGTATAATTGAGCTGGTCAAGCAACCATGATTTCCTATAGAAACACATTCTAATGGGGTATAAATTATTGAGTGATCTTGAGGAAGAAGGTGTAATTACATACACAATGCAATATTTCCAATGAAATCTCAGACTAGGCTTGAGAAAATGAATTTTCAAGGCATTTAACCATGAAGTCCAGAATGTGCAAGAATGAACCTAAAAAAAAAGAATCAAAACAGAGCTCCACAGGAAAAAAAAAATCCAGTATTCACATCTGTACAGATGGAACATCACTAAAGAAATAAGTGCATGTGCTCAGATCAGGTGGAAAGCAGCTGAAAATAAACAGGCTGGGGTACATCTGAGAAGAACAGCCACCCAACTCAGCCACAACAGGAAGGCTGACAAAAATACTTCTTTATGGCAATAAGATTTATCTTTGCTACAGAGTCCCTTGCAAGGAAAATGGATCAGAAACATTCCCGCCACACTGTGTGGACAAGGGAGTGAGAAATGATGCTGAGCAATCTATTAAACAGTTCTGCGATGGAGCTGTAAGTTGCATCGTAAGGTGAAAGGAAACTGAAGCAGAGTCTGTGACAAACTTAAATAACACAGCATTTGTTAGATAAATGGAAGCAAGTGACAACAGACAACAAGCCAGGCTGTCTGGGCAAAGACTTTGTAGCTCTGAACTTTCAGGTGACAGAAAAACACACCAATGTTTTTAAAGGCCTTTTTCCCAGAACCATTGACATGTCACTAGGGAATGTCAGCAAATAAAGAGACAATAAAATTTTATTGTAAAAAGAAATATTATGCAAAAGACAGTTGCTATGAATAATCAGTCATCGTTTTAACTAATATTTCTGAGGCATTTGCAACTGACCATTTCTATACTGGTTTAGTGCGCAAAATGCATTTTGGGCCCAGAACTGTGGGAAGCAGATTTTACAAATATTATTACGAGTGCCAGAAAGACTGTTGTCTGAGACAACTTCATATGACTTTGCTTGAGTAGTGACACTGGGGTAACATGTCTAAGATGTAGAGTATTCCTCACAAATTCATTGAATCTAAAAATGCTGAAAAGCTATCCTTGAATAACAACTATAAGGAAGGAAATTATGGCAGTTCACAGGCATCTCCTGAGCTGAAAATACTAATTAAATACTGTGTTAATTTAGTGCTTACCAAAATTTACCTACTTAGCTCCAATCAGATCAGATCTATGCTCTATATTAGTTGTAAGCCGTATTTAAATAAAAGGGTGCAACAAAGGTGGAAAGGGAGTACTTTTCTTCATATTATTGTGAACTTCACAAGTATCATCTGTGGCTATTTACTCTAGCTAGGGTAGATATAGCCTGTTGCTTCTGACATGAAACTCTATACCTTTCCCTCCTCCAGGGAAAAAAAAAAGTATGTGATATTCAAATCTTGAGCCTAGATCATAAAATCAGACCCTGTGAGACAAGTACCAGCAATGCCCTATCAACTAATATCAGTGGCTGGAAAAGAAGTTGAATGTTCTCTGAGTAAGGACCACATGCTTGATTCCAGAAAGAGTTCTTGCTGTATAGCAAGGCATTGATGGCAATACCATCAGCTACACTAAAATCAGAATCTAGCAGAATATTGATCTGCAGGATCTGAAAGCACTCTTAAGAAAGTTGGCCATCTAAATATCAAGCAGTAGTAAACCACAAAATATGTTCATTGCTTCTTAGTATACCTTGCTATCGAATTTTTTTACATCCCAGAAAAATTTACTGAGCTTATATAGTTTATTGTGGGAGTAATAGAATGAGTGAATAAAATAAAAGTACTCTATCTTCTATGTCATTCAAATGCAATCAGATTTGCTCAAAGAAAGACTACTGTACCAGTCTCCATCCCCAGTGTTAACATTCAGGACTTCTTCCTATGTTTGCTTATCTGATAACAAGCCTCTGCATCTGAAGTCTGATATTAATGCATAAATCCCAGAAATGTGTCTAGAAAAGTTCACACTATTCAACTAAAAAACATTAAACAGAACATGAAAGGAGGATAAAACCCTTTTGGGATAAAATATGATTTCTATGTTTCCTTTGGGAAGAGTAACAACAGACCATAATCTCAAGGGATATTGTAAATTCTCCAAGGAACAAACAAAATAGCTGAAAACGTCAGAGATTAATGATATTTGAATAAAAATATTTTAATAAATTAAATATTCACAACAACTCTGTTGTTTATTTAGGCCTCAATATTGTAACAATGTTAGACTACAGCACGGAGATAAACAAGCAATGAACTGGAGACCTCTGGACCTAAATATATCAGCTATTTCTGCTTGAGTTTAATGACCAACCCTGGAGCTAAAAGCGGTAACAGCATATCATATGTGGATTGGGACCTGAGAGGATAAGGAAAAGGTACTGACTGCTGGCCAATAAACACTTAATCATGTCTATCTATCTCTCTTAGGGTTTTATACTGCCGTCCATCACCTTACCATCTGAGTGTCTTCATGTAAAATCAATACCAATAGTGAAATCCCCGGAGAATGTCACAGAAACTCTAGCACATCTTCTCTTCTGGGTCAGCCTCTGTGTTTGCATAGCCATATAGTCATGCTCTTTGATTTTAATGAGACTATTCATGAGTATTATGTTAAGGAAACTTCCCATAATGATACAAACATTAAATTATTCCTCCAAATATTGTTACTAACAAGAAGGACCAGGTTCGGGTACTATGATTTTTTCTCAAAACTTGCAAATACTAGCTCAAAATATAGCCTATAAACTCATAAAAAACCTAAAATATTTCCTTTGAGTTCACCAAGAAGTATTAAATCTTTCTGAAGAGCTTTGTCTGATTCTGAAACTAGCAAATGAAGATGAAATGGATTTCAGCACTGATTTGCACCAACTGCTTAGCAATGGTTCTACAAAATGTTGATATTTAAAGTATTTCTGGTGCACCTACGAAGAAAGACACACATAGCATCTTTGCATACACTCTATTAACTTGGTTTGAACATCTGATGAACAAATGATTTTGTAGTTTACCCATCAGCTGTACCCTTTTCATCATTTACTGTCAAAAAATGGGATAGACAAATCCACAAATACTCTTAAGAAGGGCTGCTTCATTCCATAGAGGAAGCAATTTACTGTCTCCCTCATTCACACCCTTTGTCAGTGCTAATCCCGTATCATTGTACCTAAATGATGCTACCATCACCTTCTGTCATGCTGATGTCTTCACTCCATTTTTCAGCACACTAAAGACATCAGATCAGTTAGGAATAGATGTACTTACATATTCATATGGACTCAGCTTCATTTACTACCCCATGCAAGACTGAGGTTCAGTTATGATAACCCCTAAACAGATTATATTTAAACACAGTTCTGATTTTCTTCACCATACACCAAGTATAACATTATTTCATTCCTCTGATTCTTCAAATGTTAATGATTCCTTAGCAAAGCAGTAAAAGTGCCCCTCAGGAAAAAATAAGTGGCAAATAAATATGCCAAAAAGTTTGTACATACATCTCCCTCTCTTCTCAGTTCACTGAGAGATGGCAACAAAGAGTTCCTTTCCTAAGCTTCAGAGCTCCCACAGTTTCATACAAGTATTTTGTGAACATGAGCTAGATATCTTTTCAGATGGATGACTGAAAGCTTCATTAAAAACTGCAAGTTTTCTTCAAGAGATAGGGTTTGTGTCTTGCTATTGCCACATTCAAGGAGCAGATAATATGACCACTGATATATGAAAAAAACCCCAACCATGAGCTACCTAAGCCTATGTGACCTGTTGGACTGGCATGCTGAGGGCAAGCCAATGTCAGTGGTAATGGTATCCAAAGGAGGATTGTGGTAGCATCATATGGAGCTGCCTTTGGCACTCTAACCTGTAAAACAAGGTATAATGTATGGGTGGGCTGGCCAATAAATCACCCCAGACCTTAGAAGAACAGCCATGAACCCAGCAATACTCTGACTATTCTCTTTACATATTACCATATACTGGATATTTTATACAGGGGAACTGCAATTTCAGAGATAACAAGCAAAAAGGCTTGAGACAAGAAAAGGGCTAGAGTATAAGGAATCCAAGCTTCCTACTGCCCACTTTGAAAACATAAGTTTGAATGCCAGTCCAGAAGATTGAACAAAATTAATTTCTCCAATTCCACCTGATTGTACAGTTCAGAATTGAAGTAACAGTTGCTTGAATACCGAAGTATTTTCTTGGTATGTTCCTTTTTTTTTCATATAGACTATTTGATTGTTATTTTTCTTGCCACTGAAGGTCCAGATTAAAAATAAACTGGACTTAATTGTCAATTACCTCAGGAAGAAAAAAAGTAATGGAATGGCAGTGTATTGCTATGAATCTTAGATTTTCATTATCAATAAAGTTAAAGTGTAATATGTATGTCACTAAGGCAGTAGAAAGCTCATAGCTGAAAGAACTGCGAATAGCTACAGTTATATACATTATTTCAAGAACAATCTAATAAAGCCTAATTGGTTGAATAATAGAGGATTGAACAGAAACTACTTTAAACTCACTGTCCCCAAGCAAAAAGCCCATGTTCTAAATAAAGCTTAGAACAAAACCTCCCAGATACGGCTTTGGAGCTGTCACAGTATTGCACCAAACCTGCCCAATAGCCAAGACCTCCCTCTTTCATAGGTCATCCTCAACTATTAGCAGAGAGCTAGTCCTTCTGTTATCCTCTCTGTTATCCTGCTAAAGTCAGAGTATACTGGGCAGACAACCAGAAACCTTGAGGTTGCTCCCATTGCAGTGTCTGCAAAGGCAGATGGGATTTACACGCAGGCTGAGTTTAGGCAGCCTGCAAAGACTGTATGTAGGTAGGGATGCAAAGTATCTTATCTGAGCATCTGTCGTTCCTGGGGCTGGTCAGTTAAGTTACCCTGCAGATATGAACAATATTCTTGCACCGCTGCACTGAAGCAGAGAGAGGCTTTTTCTTAGCATTCATTTCATTCATTAAAATAAATCCTGCTAGTAAATTATTGGATGGGAATTGAGTTCTTAAACCACACACACTTAGTTTTGCTAGTTTTATGGTATGTACAATTGTATGGGTATCATTTCTCTAATCAAGTATTTTATATGTTTGTATTACAGGTATTTCGGGATGCTTGCAAGGGAAACTGGCACGTTACATTTTAATTTCCTAGGCATACAGGAATGTTGGATATGGATGGAGGAATCTTTACTGGGTTTCTCTCTTAAAATTGCCACTAATATATAGCAGTATTTTCTCACCCTCTTCTTCCCTCCCTTTGGGGAAAATGGTACCTCAAAGGCTCCTTCTTTTATGCAGTGCTCTCTAAGCCTCCTCTCCTCCAACTCCACACTCCCAAAATAGAGAGCTATGTCTGCCCCTGTTTTTGTCTCTGCTAATCACCAAATTTCTTCCTAAAAATTTTTTGACAAATTTTTCTTTACAGTATGTTTTAAAACTGCAGAAGGAATGATAGAAAACAGTAGAAACATTACAGCATATCCCCTTCTCCTCCACCCCCCACCCTATAATCTCTATAATTAGAAAGCAATTGTATTGCGTTTTGTTTTTCTCAGGCTTTCCAGAATAATTCAACTTTCAGCAAAGAACATATCTGGAAATACATTTGTGTTCTAAACATAGAAATAAAAATGTTCTAATGGAAGTTAAGTTGCACTCTTACCTACAGCATTCCCTACTGTGAAGGTTATTGTTTAAAAAGTCTGTTTATAATGCACCATCTGCTTGGCTTCTTTATACTCGCTTTATTCTTTATTGTGTGCTGTAATTAATGAGCCTTTCTGTATTACTACCATAGTAGCTGATGTTTTTCTTTATAAATGAGAAGCAATAGGTCCCCGATGAAAATTTCAGCTACTTTAACAAATGAGGGAAATTGCCTTAAGATTGGACCGTTGTTTAGGTGTCATTGCGGTATCTGAGCAGAAGTCTTAGCAATACTGCAGACAACTTGCCTTGAGACACCATGAGCATTGTTATAGATGAGCTGGATGAAGTTAGGATGGCAACCTTGTCTGTAAAGGAGAGTTGTCACATGTAACTACTGTACTCTTTAGCAGATAACAAAAGAAACAAGACAAAAAAATTTAACACCAAATCTCTCTGCGAGCTTTTGCTTCATCTTTGTTCAGTGGCTTCAAAATACATCACAAAGATAAGGACATGCTGTTAATGCCTTTTGACTAGGAAGACAATTTCTGTATGCTCTTGCTGGCTCTTTTTTTTTTTTTTTTTTTTTTTTTTTTAAGTTGCAGACCATCTTATCTTCCTGGGGAACAACTGAGTATTTTAGATATACAAAACCAGCGTTCTTTGCAAAAAGAGCAGAAATTGAGTAACAAACATGCACTCTGGTTTGGTTTCACATAGACAAGGGAGCAAAAGTGTCACACAACATGAAACAATTCCTGGCTTTCAGTTCACTTATAAGCACATTGTCCTAAAAGGAAGGACTCTCCTTTTCATGGACTTTGACTTTGTCTCTTCTCTTCAACTTTCGTCTACAATAAACACCCTTCATTCTGCAGACCACAGCTGTACATGAGATTTTGCACTTGCCATTTAGTCATAGCTAAAGCCTAAGAGATAATCAACTGAGGCTAAAATGACCTCTGATAGTTGCCTTTCAAATACCTAACAGCCTACCTTCAAAAACACATTTCTCCATCAGCCCATCAAGAAAAATGGTTTCTGATGGTCTGTACTCACTGTTCATCGAGGACTGATTTTCTCATTTGGGTGGAGTTTTATGGAGCTGATTCTCACTCTCTCAGCCTTTTGGGTTATTAAGAAAGACCAGCCCAGTCTGATAGCACAGATGCAACAGGGCAGGACTGGGCTACATTAACAATTCTATGCAATTTGGTCTGTATTATATGCAATTAATCTGTACATGCTTGCTAGCAATCTCTGGAATATTAGGTGTACTGAAACTTCCACATAATTTTGAATAAGCAGGAAGAAACTGGAGGAATAGGAAGGAAAATATTGCAGAATTCCTAATGTCACAAAAAAAAAAAAGTAGAAGAAAGATCTTATATAATATTTTAGCATATCTTTTAATATAAATCTATCAGTAAAGGTCTCCTATATGTATATATATCTCTATCTATCTCTACACACACAACATATATATGTACACATATCTTCTGTGCTTTATATGGTGCCAGAAATCTTTGACTTATTACTCTCACTGGCCTGAAAAAAATGAGAGACTTCTGCAGGACATACTGGTTACAAGTCTGTATAAATCGCAGTGCCACTGCTTAAGTCTGTGCTTCTGCTATAAGACAGCGTGAGCCTAACTTCTCACATTGAGAGGTGAGGGTTAAAATAAAGACTCATTGCTATTCTCCAGGAACTCTGGACAAGAGATGAATCCCTTCTCAAGCCTATTTATTGTCCGTTTATCAGCTGGAGCTCACATTTATATGCTGCATCACAAGATCATACTTAGCAATAAAGTTAAGTGATTAACTCATAGCAAATATTGCCTAACAAATTCTTCTCTTCGTCATAGAACACTGATGTATTTTGCACATTCCTCAGTTATTTGTTGTTCTGAAGTAATGAATTAATTGTAATAATCTTCAGTTTTATAGGGTGGTAATAGTTGTGTTTTCAGTTGAAACATGGCAGGCAGTTGCACGTGTCATACAAGTCATACAGTATTGCTTTTCTTTCCTGGCTGGCAATTTATGCAATTATTGAAGGAAACACTCATAAACTCTTACATAAATATAAAATCCATTAGAATTTGGGGGAGTATTCATTTGCAATATTAAAATTCTCTAAAATTCTTTCAATTATAAATGACACTTCATGACTTGGGTATTCCTACATTATGCACTTGCATTAATATCTGCATGTTGGTTAGTATTACTAGGTTCAGTATTTTGTATAGAACTGAACCATAGGCCATAGACACCATAATAACTAAGTGCCCAGAAACCAGCAGAGATAAGAAAGATTACTTTTGGCATTTAGCCCTTCAAACTCTGTTATTTGTTGGGAATCCTACTCCGAATTCCATCAAGTAAGCCACATGTAGCCTTGAGTAACAAACTGATTCATTTCAGTATATAGCTCAACACTCATTAAAAATACGTTAAAAATCAAAAGAAGCTAAATCTAAAGTGAATAGAAGAGTGATTTTCTCAGAATACTACACTTTAGATGCATATTACCTTAATTTTAAACAAAATCATCACAGCCTTTAAATGAGCTGTCCATGTAGATTTTCTATTGTTTCCCTGAATTTTTATTACACTATGCATTTTGAGCCTAAATGACTCTCAAAACAAATCACATACCTCCTATGGCAGTTGTTTTTAATGAATTGGTCTTCACTGGTTTTCTACTTAAGATAAAATTCAGCATTTTCTGAAGCACAGACGGATAGTACAAAAATACCCATTGGGGTAGAATTTTGACTGTAGACTTGCTTGTATGCACTAAAACATTCCAAACTTTCCTAGAGAAACAAAACCATCAAAACACATTTATTAAGGACAAACAATACACATAGCAGAAGCTATACCTGATAGTGTTAAATTTAACAGCTAAGCTTGCAAATGCTACTTTACTAACTCAGATGGATACTAGAACTATCAGTTGCTTGGATAAATTTTATTCCAATTTCCTTTTTGATGCAGAATACAAAAGAGGAATTTTTTAGGCTCTGCCACAGCCAAGCTGATGGCTAAAGCATTCCCATTTTGATTTGCTTAACAAATGCATATTGATTAAAAATATGGTAATTCCTACATACTTTTGTAGGAGCTATTAAAAAGACAGGCCATGGGGAAGTTCTTTTTGATTCCTCCTAGCTCTACTAGTAGAAAAAAACCTTTCTATTATTATTTCCTGAAGCATGAAAAACCTGTAGTGTATACGCATACATGCTCATAAGATTTGAAGGCATGATTATTTGTGTATGTCCATATCCATGTGTTTATAAAATTAGTTGAATGCTTATTTTTTATTACAGATTGGAACAATCTTCATAAGCAAAACATTTTGGAGTTATTTCTGGTTACAAGCTAAAAAAAGTTTTACCAAAATTAAGTTGTTCCTTAGTCTGTAAATGACGTGACTTACTGAACAAAATGCATCTATGTAGAAAGGAACCATGAGTCTGTACCCTCCCTACTTAACCTGTTCACATAGATACTGTCCCATGAGTGTACAGCCTTTGCTTTTTGCCAGGCTTCCCATTCTCTCTTTGAATTTCCACAGAATTTGCAAACACTATTCAAACAGCAAATACTAATGCACCTTATTTACAGTCCTCCTCTCCTCTGTATAAGGGAGGTGATGCTTGCAAATGTAGCAGGAATTCTGGTCAACTATTTAGGCTATATGGTTAGGAAAATACTTAAGAGTCCATCGTGGCCTTTGTCAGTTCTTATTCATTTATATTTTATGTTCTCATCAGGCAGCTAAAGGCTTCCTGCATGCAATTTGAAGGGATCTCCAGAAACATTCACAGCCTGTTTTTTCTACTCCAGAAACTTACATTTTCACTACACTTTCATTTTTGAACAATTGATACTTTATCTGGTAATTGATACATTAGCTAGCAAGAGACACCTGAAAGCACCCCTTACCAGTACTATGCGTAGGAAGATCACTATTCACTGGTAGTTTCTGTTCCAAAGGGAACAGATTAAAAAATAAATCACCACAGCCTTATGTGTGTGGTTGCATCTGTAGATATTCTTCTCCTCACAGCTGGTCTCAGAGCTGAGCCCAGACAACATACCAAAAATGGAAAAAAATTATACAAACTTTGGCCTTTTTATATAGAAGCACTTTGGGTGAATTCATGTTTGACATTTACATTCTCTCGTTGCAAACCATTCAAGGTTTGATGATGACACTGTCCAATAATGAATGACATGAGGCCAGTGCAGGAAAAAGTAAAAATGGAATGACTTCATGTCTAAAGTACAAAGAGTATGAAATACTGAAACACTGTCTGAAGAAATGGAAGGAACTCTAAACTGGAAGAGAATAAACAGTACAGAGAGGCAGCGAGATGATAAATTGTTGAATGGCAAATTGAGGGAAGACACCCAGTAACCCAGAATAGTCTGTACTGGGTCTGATACCAGCACATATAATGTCCTCTATATAGTATAGAACAGTGTATAGTACATACCAGATCTCTGCATGGTATGAGGTACAAGACCAGGAGTTACGTTTTATAAACAAGTGCTATTCCAAGATCTCATTAAGGCATTGAGATCTTTTCAAACTACTGGTGACTCAGTCTACCTACAGTTGTGACTGCAGACAGCACAGCTCCCTTAGGTGTAACTACGCTTGTCACCACCTAAGGCAAAAAATCCTCCTTTATGTTACATACTTGTAAATGTCCATATATGCAGTTTAGATAACAAAACAGTGAGCATATGCACAAAATACCATAGTAACTGTTGTTACCCTGCTTTATGTCTAGGCAGTTCAGTTTTCTCTGCTGGTGCATTAAGGTTTTGCTGTAAGATGTTTTACACAGTGCTGCACTTCTTTGTTAGGCTGTTCAGAAAGGTTATGGTTTTCATGAACTTCCGTGATCACTGAACCACTTGCTGGTGTCCAACCAATTGTAATGAAAGTGAAACCTGCATCTGTGCCAAAAGATTTTACTGAAATAGGAAAACACGGCAAGCAATCTACAAAATCCACTGAAATAGTACCCCATGACCCCAAACAAAATAGCATAGAGAGCTACTTTTAAATCAATACTTAATTCGGCAGAAAAATCAATTTCCCTCCCTCTGCAATCCATAAAATTCATCAGGAAAAAATTAACCCTCACATATTAGCAGCCCTCTCACCCTACAAGTTTAGAAATTAATTACAGTAGACAATTTCAAGCCCTGTAACAGGCTGGGACAACATGCTATAAGGTACTTTGCAACCTGTGAATTAAAACATGGATTAGATGTGGTATGCACACCTATAGCTTTCGTAATTTGCTTAGCCTCCCTTTGGTAAAGGCAAACACTGCTTTTTTAGCTACAGCTGTCTACAGTCTCAAGCAGTATCCAGGTTTCATTCCTGAAAAATGTTCACCTTTTTGCAGATACTGTGCAGTACACAAACAATCCTACATAACAAAGCTTGTTCTGTCAGCATCCAAATAATTTCTCTTAAGGCAGCCACATCTTGCCTTTATTCTTCCACATGGGTATTCCAGCCCTGCTGTGAGATAGTTAAAGAGCTTTACTTCGTGGCACACACAGAGTTCACAGATTCCTATCAGTAAGCATGTGCCCTTGGGTATGGATGTTCCACATTTGACTGTCTGGGCAATCTCTTCATCTGTGAACTTTCCTTTACACTCTAGACAGCTTGCTGTTAAATATGTTTTTAAATATAATGGCTTGCTGATAAATATGTTTTAAAATACAATGTACAGAATATTATTGATCTAGCCAAGATTCTGCTTCATATTTAATTAAATCAGTGTTTCTTTTCAGAATGTTTGAATGCATAATAGACTGAATGGCTTAGCTTACACATGACAGAGCCTGCCTTTTCATTACATCACTGTTTTGCTGCTATTCTAACCTCCATTCCTTTCCCCCAAGTAACTCTTTACCTTTTTTTTTTCCCGGACTGTTAGAGGTATCTTTCCTGAATGTAGATTGTCTATACTTTTTAAAGGCTTCAGAGTCTGTGGGGATATAGTCACATCTTATCAAAGAGGTCCAGCCTCTGAGAGGTTGTTTTCTTCCACTGTATCCCACAGCTCAGATCTTTACACTTTTTGTATTCACAGTCCTATATTGTCTCTGACAGAAGTTCAATAAAATTGCCTTTCTACCCACAATATCAGGGTTCTCAATGTTGTTGGAACTGAGTGTTATAGACCCACAGTCTATCTCTGCTGAGGAACCTGAACTCCCCTGTCTGCCTTATTATACAGTAGGCTGCTGGCAAAAGGTAGCAGTACATCTCTTGTAAATTGATGCATCACTTCTACTGTTTTCAGTCAATTAATTTATGTCATAATTCCTGAATGTTTCCTTTTTACACAGAGTCAAACGGTTAGATATCAAAAAGGTGGAGCATTACTGTTACTATTGCTCCCCCTGGTATTGCCTCTCTTGCTATAAATCTTTTTAAAGTCAGTTGCTTCACTACTTTTTCTCTTTATTCTTACTTGTTATTATTTAAACTCTTCCCTGGTTTAGGCACTTCTTTTCCATTTCTAGCTTTAACTACATGTCAAAGTTATCACACACTGTTAAAATGCGGCACCCTGGCTTCCCACAGTATCAAACAGAAGATGCAAAGACCATTTTAAGGCTTCATTTTAGTCTTTTGCTCCTAGCCACATATAAATTCCACTATGTACAGCAGAGTTGCATACAATTTGAGAATGAAAAAGGCAAACTGATATTTACATAGATCGATGATGCAGCAATAGACAGAGCTCATATAGTTACTGAAGACAGTGCAACCGAAAAGTCAATCCTACCTAGCCAAAAAACACCCTATCTTGCTTGTTTCCAGGATCCCTCCCATTATATTAAAGTAATTTTTTAATGAATGGAAATTTTGTGGCTGTATACAATGAATGAACTCAGTGACCTAGGAGGTTATTTACAATTACAATGCTATTTTTCATTCTTTATTTTCATCCTTCTTTTGTTTTCTAGACTTGAACATTGTTAATTCAATTTCAATCTTTCATTACCCTTCCTCCACTCATTGCTATATTTACCACTTACCATAAATTTTCCTTTTTGGTTTTATGTTTGGAGACAATCAAACATGACCAGAGAAAAGGAATGAGGAACAGCAAAGGACAGGGACAGTATCATAGACTGAGAGGGACTTGTGCATCAGGACTCATACTCTGTAGTGACACTGTAAGACTCAGCCTATGATCTTGTTTGCCATTCTTTAGTCACCTATTGGTGGGACGATTTTAGTGAGTTTGTTGCAGTTTTACTACCCTCTTGCACTATTGTTGGGGATGCTGTGTGTAGTGTATCTTTCACATACAGATTAAGTTGTTTCTAGGAAATGTATGTGGATATTAAGCTCCAGTTCTATAGTTGACACAATAATAATTACAAAGTAATATGCACATGATGAAATGTCTTTCAGTCCACTGTTTACAGTTTTCTGAAAAACGAGGCTACAGCCCATCAAAAACAGACTAGAGCAACCATATTATCAGTGAGCAAAAGTGAAAGCGTGAAGGCTCACCTGACTCGCAGGTACTCTATTGAAATTGTAAGACTAATCCTGTGAACAAGAAAAGATGCATTTGGCCCAATTCTATTTCAGCCTCAGTTAGAAGAGTATCCTATCCATGAAAACATAGCTGCTCCCTGCTTCTTTGCTGTAATAATGGTTTTATTCCTGACATGTATCAGCATGAGCTCAGATATGTTACTCAGGAAAAATTAAGCAAAAAAACCTCCATTCAGCTCTGCCAGCTATAATAAGTTTGTATTTGTCAAATGATTTTATGGTTAAATGAAAAGTTAATGATAACCAACCTTTCTGAATGGCTGGATACACCATCCATGTGCTGGGTGTGACATCCATCTTCAGCAAATAATGGTTTGGGAGGTAATCTGTGTGGATGAGAAAACATTGCAATGAAGAGGAAATGCAAAACCACTTAAAATTATGCTTTACCTGTGATAAGGTAACTTTTTTTGTTTTTAAATGTTTTCACTTGAATGCTGTCAACTATTCAGGCTTAAGGATAAGTTCTTAAGAGTTATGCCTTATGCGATGTTTTTTCAAACCTAATTGCAAAAACGTTAGTGGTTGTTAAGTAGACCACTGCTAAAAAGCTTAGCTGCAATCTAGCTTTTTATGCATCCTGAGGAAGATACGAGAGAGGCAGCACCCTCAAGTGAGATACAGGGACAAATGTTTGGAAGCCTAAAAGGAACGTCCTTTGAAATCATCCTCTCTACCCATTTTTATTTTTTAGTTCACTCGCCTTCCCTCCTTATTTGTGAGGGCAGTGTGTTGGGACTACTCCTTAGCTGTTCCCAAATTCCTGCACACCAAGCGAGTTTCCTAACAATAATGAATAATGTGTACCTCTTCTCTCACCCCCCGACCCCCACATCCTTCCTTGTACTCCATACTCCAAGAAAGCTGGCTCTTGCTTGCTCTGCTAATTGCTGCAGAGACCTGTTTGATCTAAATTTTCTTTGGTTTACACATACATAGAAGGAAACTGAATGCGAAGACAATGAACCTCTATACCTTTTCTCCTCATGCTTTAAAGATCAGGTATCTTCTACCCTAGAGATAAAAAAAAATCATGTCTTGGTGACTAACCCAGACTGTGTGTTTGCACAGTGTTTTTCCATTTACTAAATCTAAACAATAAAAAATATAGTAAAGAAGGTTCTCCACTATTTATATTATGCAGTGAAAGTGCTCCTCATAGCATTAAATGGTAGCGTTGCATGCAATCCACACACATTATCTGAAAGCTTATATACCTGTTATATATATAAACCTAATGCAGACAGCCATAATACTTTGTATGAATAGGAAACACTGTGCTTACTGAACCACAGTCACGCAACTAAAAATAAAATTATATTTCCTCCATCACAATACCAAAGTCAGTATATAATATTCTGAAAGAATAAGTGCACAGTAATACCTAGGTTAATACTGGGTACCATACATTATTGCTCAGCGCTATCAAAAAGCTGCATCTTCAGATTCTTTATTGAAACATATTACATTACTTAAATTGTCATGACAAAGACAAAACTGTTCAATTTCAGATTTTTCTAGCACCTCATTTTTTATGAAATTGCAGATTTTTTTCTAATAGAAGTATAATTTATTTGCTGATTAAATTCCAATAAAGGAGTTGTTCAGTCCTGATTTTTTTAAAAACACGTTTAGGAGTGCAAGTTCTAAGCACTGACAGGAGCATCCTCCTTCGTTCCCACTCACATCCTGGACTAGAAGATGGGGATTTGACTGTTTTGTTTATCCAACTATTTCATCATAAACCACTGAATAAATAATGTGCAGCATAACTAATGCCTGCATATGCTGCTAAAGTCTGCATGCTTCAGTATAGGTGAATTTAATATGAACTGTTGTAAAATTGCAAGGGTATCTCATCTGCTGCTCATTTTTTTTTTCAAACCATCATCATTAATTGGTAATTTGTGTGAACCATTTAAAGTCAACTCTCCATTACTCATAGGTGGATTATCCACAGTGTGCATTAATCAGAAACAGAACTGCTCAGTGGGCTCACATACAGACTGTATCTGCAAAGACCAGGCCATTTGACTTTTGAGCTTGCTTCAGACTGTAGACATACTACACCTGTGTCCACACCAGCCCCTAAGTCATTCCTGATGGATGGAGTGAGGTATTTTCACAAATCTGGCTTTTGGGACTCACAGCTCAGACTAGGACCTCATATGCTAGATTTTATACCCATGTGATAAGTCATGAGCTATCAGGGCTCTGGTTTTAAGCACTGTCCCCCAGCTGGGCCTGAATTCAGTGTCTCGGTTTGGGTGTTAACTAACAGGTTTTTACCTGTGGATGAAGAACGAACAGAGGCATTTTGTGGAGTTCAGGTTTAAAGTGCCTATGAGGAGTCAGCTGGATCCCAGCAGGCTTTATTAGGGCTTATTCGCTTAGATTAACTTAATATTTCCTATTAGGAAAACAAAAACCCAACAAACAAACACAAACCAACTGCTTTTAGTCATGGAAAAAAAAAAAAAAAAAAGGCGGCAAACCAGTCAGGGGAATACCTCTAGCAGGCAACGACCTGCAGTCCCTGGCTGTCACCTCACACTACCCAGCCCCTCCGCACACGGTTGCTCCCTCCGTTCCCAGCCCCCGCCTTCCCCACAAAGCCCCTCCTTGCTCTAATCACCCACACCGGCCCTCCCGGTCCCACACGCAGCCGCGCTCGGCGGGGGTTACCCCCTCACGCGCCTTTCCCCCACAGCCTGCCCCAAGATGTCCTCCCCGCGCCCCCACACGGCACCCCACCCCTGTCAGCCCCTCACGGCCTGCCCCGAGGCCGGCAGCCCCGCGGCGAGGGCCGCCCCGGCCGTTAAGGCCGTCCCCTCTCCTCCCCTCCGCAGGGGTGGGCGCCGCGGGACCGCGCCGAGCTTCCGCCCGGGGAGCGGGGCAGGGCGGAGACAGCGGCGCCGGGAGGGTACGCGGCGCGGCTAAGATGGCGGCTCCCCTGGCTGGGCAGGCGGGGGTTGTGCTGCGGGACCTGGCCCTGAGATCCGCCCGCCTACGGGGCAGCTTCCCGGTGAGTGAGCCCGGCCCCGGGCCGCCGCATCCCGCCGGCTCCGCTCGTCGGCCCAGGCGCCGAGGGATGGGCGGCGGGCCGCGCACCTGGCGCTCTGGGGAGCCTCTCCTCGGAAGCCGCCGTTGCTCCCCGTCCCCTCAACCGCCGCTTTGCAACCCCCTGAAGCCGCCTGTCACGCCGCGGCCGGCGGGGACCCCCTCCCCGCTCGCAGCCTCCCCCTGTACGCGCCGGTTGCTCGCAGCTGGAGGGAGATTTTTCGCTTTCTGCCTTGGCGGAGCTCGGGCTGCTGCTGCTCAGGTTTGGTCGCCTGAAGGATGCGTTAAGCCCGAAGCCCTGCTGTGGTTTTAGCGGTGGAGCTAAACGGAGCAAGCGGCCCTCGCTCCGTTGGGGTCGGGGCAAAGGTCTGGTAGCGGCGCTGCGGCCCCGGTCAGCCCCTTTGCCGGGTCAGGGCTGAACCGACGAAAGCGTGACCTGAAGCGCCAGCTCTGAAAGCCTCCCTGCCCCAAAAACTAAAAGTGATTTTCGTTATGTCAGCAGCAGAAGTAGGTGACGCTGCGCATGAAGTAACACCATTTATTTCTGGTGGGCTTTGGGTTTGCATTGGTGACTAAGGTTCGGCTGGAGTGAGGATGCCCAGTTGTGCTCACCTGGAAAGGCTGGTCATAGCTTTGACTTCCCAGTGGTCCTGAATCTCAGAACTGCGATGGGAAAGAGTAAAGGGGCCTCCTTGATGGGCTCACATTCAGGAGCTCTCTTCAGGTGTATCAGGAGTTCTTTATTCACCTTGACAGCAGACATGCTAAGGTAAAACAAGATACGCACATTTTAGACAGCTCTGGTGCCTTTGGCAACCAGTCTCTTTATTTTGTCATTTTATCAGTTCAGCAGCTGCATGGGAATCTACTTTGGTCCACACTTCTGAGCGTAAGCATTTTCTCAAAAGCAAAAGCCTCCAGGGCGAACAAAGCGTGTTTCTGCCCGGTTCTGCTCTGCAGGTGCTGCTGCTGGGGGTGCTCATGGCTGCCAGCGTGCGGCTGCATGGGATAGCTGTCGGATAAAGCATGGTGTTGGCACTGAGCGTAACTTGCATTGTACATCTTTCATGTAGTTTATTTTTTAACCTGGAGGAAGTTAGCTAGCTTGGTTTTAAATCTGAATCCTTTGTGCCCAACTTTCCTTTTTTAATGGTGGGTATGGTATTTGGCAATTCACTGCAACTGATGAATCAATTTAGTGTATGTCCATGTCATATATACATATATATATAAACAAAGACAGGGAGAGAGTGTCTATGTGTGTGTATATATACAGACACCTGAGTGTATATACCCATATAGTTGTCTGTATACATACATACTTAAATCTATTTGTGTTGATGAGCAATCCTGTCAGTCCCAACAGTGTTTGGTGTGTATTTGTTACATGGTTGAAGATGTGTTCCTGCCATCGTGACTTATGTGACTCTGAACCTACAACAAGGAACTCGGAGGTAACCTCCCCGGTTTTGTTTGCATCCCTAGTGTTGTAGGTCTCTGATACCGAGGACTTTTGTAGGGCTTGAGTATGGAGCACTGTCTGGACAGAGTCATCTCAGAGTGAAGTGTAGAAAGTGCTTTGGTTGAGTTCAGTTTCAAGC
This sequence comes from Astur gentilis, assembly GCF_929443795.1. Lineage (NCBI taxonomy): Eukaryota > Metazoa > Chordata > Aves > Accipitriformes > Accipitridae > Astur > Astur gentilis. Next base: position 18,387,315 of record NC_064902.1, on the reverse strand, counting down.
CCTGTGTTTATGTGGTGCTCCAGTGGGTATTTGAGATAGAGGTGGAAATTAGGAGTTCATTCTCTATTCTGCCATCTCTCAAAGCCTGAAGTGATCCTGTAAATTACCCCACTGAAATCACTGGATATCTTGGGATATTAAGGTGGCCAACTTTTTAAAAAAAAAATCTTTTTTTTTTTTTTTCTTTTGTTACTTATGGAGATATTGAACTTGTATTATAAATCACATTTTATTCTGTTTCTGAACTCTGACAGATATTGAGAGCATCTCACAAGATCTGTGCTTTCTAAGTAGACTATTTTCAAGAACCATATCAATACTGTATAACAACAAATCAGGTTCTTAATTTCAAAGTAAAATACTTTCCTGTAAAAAGGTCTTAATTTTTGCAATGTTACATTATATAATTCCCATCTAAGTAATCTCCTAATCTTTCACTGTTTCAGACTTTAAACTACAAATAAGTTCATCAACCAGAGTCTGCATTTCTGTACTGCAAAGTAGGATAAAGCATCTGAGAGTGAGAAAGTCCCTCTCTTGATCAAGTTTTTCTTATTTGTATCATTCACTACTTAGCTCAGAGCAGAAGTTACACTGTTGCATTTATTTATATATTTACCATAAACCAGGAAAACCTGTCCTCTTCTCAAAGCCTATCACATTGTTCTTTTCACAGATAAAGGTCTTCCATATGGTAAGGATATAATCAAGAAATATCAATCTTAAAACTTTGTTGTTTTGGTAACCCTATGTGAACAGATACTTGGTGAGTCTTTCCTCATAACTTTCAAGACTTACTAGTGGAGTGGTGTTTGTATGCTTTGTATCTGTTGCTAAATTTCTTACTATTTAAAAACTGTTGATGTTCATGGCTGTGTTGAAACAAGCTTTTTGAGAAGTTTGGTTGTATACTGTCATTATAATCTACACACAAACATTTTTCTGTGTTACTTCATTTTAGAGGTAGAATAAATGGTACTTGATCCTATCACATGAAATATTTTAATCATCTTTCTGCTTTCCCTTTAGCTCTTTATTGTTTATAACTGTTAAACATTTTTTACTTTTTTTACTTTTTATATTCTTGATATATTCAGTACTTTGTGCTTTTGGAGTTTAAATCTGACCAAGTGTTTCAAGAAGATAAAAGATAGATTTCAGTTGTCTGCGGTGCATGTGGACAAGCGTTTTAGACCTGCTCTTACTGGAGCAATATTTGTAAAGAGCTGTGACAAACGCTCCAGGGACCACTCTGTAGCAGAATTCAATCTTGTTGGCTAGCAACAAATAGGCTCCATTGAAGGCTGTTTATTTGAATGGGAGTTGGATTGGGCCCTTTGGGAGAATGCTGTGTTTTCAAAATAGCTTCAGATGCAGTGGATTTCAGCGATGAATATAAATGAGGAACAATTAAATCAGAATCATAAAAAAAATGCTTAAGGTAACTCTCCAGTTTTCTAATACAGTGAGCAGATTGGCTGGTGCATTATGCAACCCTATCCTAGCCTTCAAAACGGTCCTCAGTCCTGCCGTAACGTTTCCAAATTTCATGCATGTTAAGAAAATAAAAAAAAAAGGGGGGGGGGGGGGAGATGGAATTAATCATTATTCCTGTTATAATATACTGAATGCTATGTATATTAAAAATAGGGAACTGTAAAAGGTTGCTCACTGCAGATGCCCTCAATTCATAGACTTGAATACCTATAAAACCTCATTAATGCTGAACAGAGAAAGTTCTGTTTTTGTTAAGAAGCTATCATCTGTGAGTTTAATGATCTTCCATGCAATAGAACATTACTGAAAATAACTTTCAATTCATTACTTCTATGCCAAATTCTTACTTTTTTTCTTGGCTTTGTGTTAAGTTCCTGAAAGTTTCTTGAAGGTTTGGGTTGTTGCCCTGTTTGACTTTTCCTGGTTGACAGTTTTGCTATAGTTGTTAAGGTTTTACATTTAGAGGCAGGAAATACATGAGCCTACAGACTTTCATAAGCATTTTTTTTCTATAGGTACCTAAACCAAATGACTGGAAAGCCCTCTTCAAAGTCTACACAAAACTGAAATGCCAAAGTGGAGCAGATGTTTGTCCCACTCTTCCCTGGCAGTTCCATTAAACGCATGGTTATTGAATCCTTTTTCGAGATGAAAGAAGGAAATTAAAACATTAATATAAACTTAGACTGTGATTTTAATTTTTTTTTTTTTAATTATTTTTTAAGTTAGTTTTATATTGGTGGAACTTCTGCCTTGGGAGCAATCTGGCTCTGGCACAGATATTCACAGCTTTATCTTGAAGTAGAAAAGCTGCACTTTGCTGCATTTATTTACCTTTTTACCTCATGTAGGTATAATCAGGGGATAGGGCTGGTTAGATGAGACAGCCTTCATGAACATGCCATTAGGTTGAGAATTAGCTGGGACAAGTGCAGTCTTAAACCTGGCAGTGGAGAAGTAAACCCTTCTTCCTGACCCTCCATCTGAACTCCCAACCAGTTTACCCAAAGAAACTTCTTACCTTGCTTGGGTATATCTAGGATTCATGAAAGTTTTTGCTGTAAAATCAAGTGTTTTTTCATTGATCTGCCCCCTGAGGCAATAGCTAAAGTATCAATAGACAAACTCTGTGTTTTCTTTACAGGTGTCTGGGTGATTGTTTCCTCCCATTTTTCTCTGGAATATTGTCAGTGCATGCGGCAATCTTTAAAATTTATTTTTTTTTTTTAAACTTTCATTTAGTCTTTCTGGCTGATGACTGCCAACAAGGATGCTATGAAGAATGTGTGAAGATGTTGAGATTCTTTTGGGAATACAGAAAAGTGAGATGAGGGTTTAGAAACACTTAGGGTTTGATGTTTTCTTAGTAGATAATTTCTCCACTATATTTTTCCCTCTCTTGTTTGGAAGGTTCATTTTCAGCAAAAATTGGAAGTGTATTAATTTAGTGCTTAGAGATATGATTCTCCCCCTCCCTGCTTTGGAGACTCACTTACAGGTATAGTTCCAGGATGACTTAACCCCGACTGATATTTTTTTGTTGTTGCTGTTGACCACACCTGTAGTGAGTAGTTCAGCTCATTATTGCCTCAGCCAGTCCAATCTTCCCGTGTATGTTTGAGACTATAATCTGCAGCTTTGAGCATATACCCTGAGGATTTTCTCCAGAATATTTTCTTCTTTAATACTCTCTGCTGAGAAAGCCAATTTCTAGCCATCTGTGAATCAGTTAGCTGTATACTCATCTCTTCCCTGCTCCATAGCATTTTAATAAAACACAGGAGATAGAAATCGTGTTATCTGTGCAACTGATTATGACAGTAACTTTGGAACTAGTAATTAAACATTGATCCATAATTAATAGCTGGCTATTGATCTTATTTTAACTAGATAACACAGCAGGAGTAGGCATGAAACTTAAGAGAAGTTAAGATTGACTATTCTGAAAAATTCCTTAATAGTGGAAGTATGCTGTGCAGTTGAATAGATGCTGTGGAAGTCTTTGTAGCATGAATCATACTTAAAACAGATTCTGAAGTGAAGCTGAAGCCCTCTTTTAATATGGTAATGGAAATAAGAAAATAAGAACCCAAGATTGGTGGGGGTTTTTGCAGTGGTTTTTTTTTGTTGTTGTTTGTGACATTATGCTGATGGTGATGTTCTTGTATAATTAGTGACTAAATGTTGACTGTGAAGGAATTGAAAAATAGCAAGTATTTACACTTATTTGTTGGAACACTTTTTAAAATCTTCAGTTAAAATTTTATACTGATAGCACAAAATATATTCAGTAAATAAATGTTCTTGAGTTTCACTTTTTTGTTTCGTTTGTTTAAAAGGTGCTGGTTTGTTGTGCAGATTTACCCATGAGTTTTTTTCTTCCTGGTCTCTGTCTGGTGTCTTTCTGCTTACTTATAGGTTTCCTAAACTACAAGAGTGTGTGCCAAAATTGAATTACATTTTGTTTTATTTCTGTGATGATCTGATAGTGTATAAGCTTAGAATCCCAAATCATAAAGCTCTAGGCCCTATCCCCATTGGGCATGAAGGTGGATTGGGCTACTTCACTCAAAGACTGTTGTGAGTCATAGATTACTATTCATTTGTGTTTATTTACCTTGCACATTGGTAGTACTTGGTGACAGATCAATTTCAGTCCATCCTGTTTGTGCAGTACAGAGCCATAGAATGGTTTGGGTTGGAAGGCACCTTAAAGATCACCTAGTTCCAACCCCCCTGCCGTGGGCAGGGACACCTTCCACTAGACCAGGTTGCTCAAAGCCCCATCCAACCTGGCCTTCAACACTGCCAGGGATGGGGCAGCCACAACCTCTCTGGGAAACCTGTTCCAGTGCCTCGCCACCCTCACAGTGAAGAAATTCTTCCTTGTATCTACTCTAAATCTACTGTCTTTCAGCTTAAAGCCAAAACACCTTGTCCTATCACTACATGCCCTTGTAAAAAGTCCCTCACCAGCTTTCCTGTAGGCCCCCTTTAGGTACTAGAAGGCTGCTATAAGGTCTCCTGGGAGCCTTCTCTTCTCTAGGCTGAACAACCCCAACTCTCTCAGCCTGTCTTCACAGGAGAGGTACTCCAGCCCTCTGATCATCTTTGTGGCCCTCCCCTGGACTTGTTTCAACAGGTCCATGTCCTCCCTGTGTTGGGGACCCCAGAGCTGAACGCAGTACTCCAGGTGGGGTCTCACGAGAGTGGAGTAGAGGGGGAGACTCACCTTCCTCGACCTGCTGTCACACTTCTTTTGATGCAGCCCAGGATATTGTTGGCTTTCTGGGCTGCAAGTGCACATTGCTGGGTCATGTTGTGCTTCTTGTCAATCAACAACCAAGTCCTTCTCAGGGCTGCTCTCAATTCATTCTTTGCCCAGCCTGTATTTGTGCTTGGGATTGCCCTGACCCATGTGCAGGACCTTGCACTTGGCCTTGTTGAACTCCATGAGGTTTGCACAGGCCTACCTCTCCAGCCTGTCAAGGTCCCTCTGGATGGCATCCCTTCCCTCCAGCCTGTCGACCGCACCACACAGCTTGGTGTCATTGGCAAACTTGCTGAGGGTGCACTCAATCCTACTGTCCGTGTTGCTGACAAAGATGTTAAACAGCACCAGTCCCAGTACTGACCCTTGACGAATGCCACTGGTCACTGCTCTTCACTTGGACATCGAGCTGTTGACCACAACTCTTTAAGTGTGACCTTCCAGCCAATTCCTTATCCACTGAGTGGTCCATCCGCCAAACAGTGTCAGATGCTTTGCACAAGTCCAGGTAGATGGTGTCAGTTGCTCTTCCCTTATCCACCAATGCTGCTGTAACCCCATTGTAGAAGGCCACCAGGTTTATCAGGCATGATTTGCCCTTAGTGAAACCTTGTTGGCTGTCACCAATCATGTCCTTATTTTCCGTGTGTCCTAACATACTTTCCAGGAGGATCTGCTCCACGATCTTGCTGGGCATAGAGGTGAGACTGACCTGTAGTTCCGCATAGCACAAGATAATGGTACTCCTGTGTGCATGGACATACACCCATCTCTATGTGTTTTCCTTGTTCTTGTATTTTACCTTTTGCTAGTAACATTCAGAGAAGCTGTTGTATTGCTTGATTTCTGACTTCCATCTTTGAACTGAAATTGGAGCCATTAGCTGCCTGACAGCATTTACCATCATTTAGCAAAGAGCACGTTCTGGTGGCCCAGGGCCTTGTTACTGGCTGTATGTGCAGGGTGTGTGTCTAGGGACATGGTGTGTGGTCACTGGGTCAGATCCGTGCCTCTTTTTCTGGGTGATTTCTATGGCTTAGGCAATGGGAAGCATCTGGAAAGCTGGAGGCAGCTGGTGGGGGTGTCCTGTGGCTTGGCCAAGTGACCATCACTCTGGTCCCCATTGATACCAGGCATCCTTCCAGGGAAGGAAACAGCCTGAGATCTCTGCTTTCACTTAGTTCTAAACCTTTATTTTGAAGCCTCAAGAAAACATTACAGATTTTAAGGCATTGTAAACACTTGATGACTTAGCATCCCTCTTTTTTCTCATAATCTTTCTGCATGATGTGTTGGTTTTCATTATTATTTTACCACAAGATTAAATTTATGAAAAAAAAATATCAGCCTGCATCAGACATATTAAAAGAACAGCACAAAGGTTGCATCTTCTGCTGGAGCTGAGACACACTCAGAGCAACAAGGCTTTGAGGGAAAGGTTCCTTTCCTCAGAGTATGCTGCCTGCAGCCAGTTAGAGAGATGGAAGGCAGCTCCTCGGTGCATATGCTCCAGCCCTAAGGGGTGTTTTGAACAGCATTTTCGTTTGCTGCATAGTGCTTTATTGATTGGCCCTAGGGAGCAAAGTAGTTTAAATTTGCCTCTATCATTTGTATCTTTGTATAATTAATGATTTGGATTTTAGTTTTCTGCTTTTCATAATAAAAAGGTATAGATTTGTGTTGTTTACAGGTGAAGGACCAAAGGTTATGTGAATGTTCTTAGCAGCTAAATTAGTTTGTGCAAAAGCATTATAAATGTTGCAAATTTGCAGTGTGTAAAGTGTAGAGTGAAGATGTGACTCGTTATATAAAGTGCCTAGGTATTTTACGTTAATAAGTTTGGCAATTTGCCTTAAGGAAGGTGGAACAGGTAAAATACTGACTTTGAGGATTCAGTGGGCAGTAATTCAGTTTGGAACAAAAGGGATATTTAATTTTTTTTTCTAACAAACTGTAAATGGCAGAGTTCTATTTGTCTGAAAATGGGTAGATATTTTGAGAGCATCAGTAGCAGCAACTTTAAACACCCATTCGTACAGTGTGTGTTTAGAATACTTCTGGAGCAATAAGAAAGCTCACGGGAACAATAACTGGGAAAGATGAAAATCAGCAAGGTATTACAGGACTAGACAGACTCTGAGGAATATAAGCAATGAGCAACAGCCTCAATTTGCATCAGGAGGAGAATCACTCTTACCGTAGTTACTTTACCTGTGCAGTCTAACTCTTGTCCACTTAAATTCTTTGTGAGATGCAAAAGTTTTGTAGGAATTGCAAGGAATGAAGAATTAAGGGAGATTTTTGATCATGTTTGGTATTTTTGTCTGCTTGTCCAGGACTTTTGACTAAAAAATACGAAGCTGCAAATTAAAAACCAGATACAGATTACTGGTGGAACACTTCATCATTCTTTTGAGATCTTCCTCTGAGGGATCTCTGGACAAAAGAACAGTTTAATTTGACATCTGTTAATTTAGTGACAGTGAGGAAGGCAGTTACTACCTTGGGGGGGGGGGGGGGGGGGAAGTTGCTCATACATAATATTGATATGAAAATGTCTGGGAAATTCCAGTTATGGGAAAGTTATATGTGCAAATTATAGATAACAATGATAAGTATAGGTAAAAGATATAGGTACTTATGATAATTATAGATTAAAGGGCTGTTAAAAGCAACCAAATACTTTTTATTGTCAACATATTACTTGCTTGAGGTCTGAAGATGGCATGGGAAATTTATTTTCTCTTAAATTTTCTAGCTCCTTCAACTCTGCCACTCCAAACACATTGGAAACAGTGAATCTATTTAATTGAATTCTTTCATGCAGAGTTTCAGTCTGGATTTGTTTTTCAGTTAAATAGTTCAGATTAAAATAGTCTAAAGTAATGCCATAAATTTCAGGAATAGAGGAATGGATATTTAGAGCTTGCTTTAAGCATGATGTGAAATGTTATGTGAGAGAGCAGCTGGAATGTATGGAGCTCCATCTAGGGAGGGTTGATGACCTGGCTGGTCAGGATTAGCCGGCAGACCAACATTATTGACGATGTTATTGTACATATCTGCTACAGACGGCTTGATCAGCAAGAATCATAAGAAGCTTCAGACAACTGGAGGAAGCCTCGTGTTAGCAGGCCCTGGTCCTCATGGGTGACTTCATTCACTCCAGTATCTGCTGGAATGACAGTGCAACAGAGCACAAGTCATCAAGTAATCCAGGAGGTTTCTGGAGAACATTGATAACAACTTCCTAATGCAGATGACTGAGAAGCCGACAATGGGAGACACTACTAGACCTCACGTGTACAAGCAAGGAAGAACTGCTTCGGGATGTGAAGACTGGAGCAGCCTGGATTTATGAAGGGGAAATACTTGCCCAACCTGATAGCCTCTTCTGGTGAGAGGACTGCTTCGTAGTTGAGAAAAGAGCAGTGGATGTCATCTATTTTGATGGATACAGCATGGGCTGTAGTAAGGCACTAGGAACGAGGCTGGGAATATTCCCAATTTCCTTAATCAGTGAAGTAATGCCATCATCCTTTGGGCTTGGAAATCTGTTGCATTGGGTTAAACCTCTTTTCCTCTCTCTCCCTCCATATAGTCAGGCCGTATATTTTAATAAGTTTATCAGTGTCATTCAGAACTATGCATACTCCTACTGGTTTTTTTTGGTTTTTTTTAAGCTACATTTAGTTTACTTGTGATTTATGTTATGACTATTATACGTTTGGATTCTGGAGCTGCATAGATCTTTTTATGTCAGGCACCAACCAAGTGTAGAAAAACCCTAGTGTATAACCTGCCTGTTTGGGATTTTTTCCATGTCTGCTCAGTTAGTACTTGTCTATGTAGTGCTAATGGAAGGGTTATTTTGGTCAGTCCATTTTCAAAATCTTCTAGCTGCCTGATAGTCTATCCAAGGTGACAAAAACATGGCAGAGGTGTCAGTCTGTCCGATGGGGAAGTGAGGAGTTTCATGTTCTCCGCACTCTTGCAGCATGGTACAGATTATAGATTGTAATGTCTGGTCAGTTTTCAATATTTTCTTCCACTGGTGCGGTGATGTCTCATCCCACACCACACTGGTAGCATCTGTTAAGAGTGAAATAAAATTAGATTTTATGATTAAAAAGCAAGATACATGTTTTTAAGTCCCTGACTTCAGTAATAGGTGTTATTCCTTTGAAGGTCTAAGTAACAGATATTCTGAAAAGCCATCCCTCATAGACAGTTGTCTAGGGTACTTTTTTAGACCATTCCTATAGCAGTGGGAGATTTGAGGTGGAGATTGGATGTCTTGCTTGGTGTTTGTCACAGAGGAGCCCAGGGCCACGAGGAGCACTTGGGCTGGCACTTCCCACCTCATGCAGGAGGTTGGCTGGGGGTGTCTGGCTGGTTACAGATTGCATTTCTGCCAGCAGCTGAACACTTTGTTCATTACTTTGCTGTCTCTTATGAGTAGCCATTTTGGGTTGGCATTGGCTTTGCTAGTGACCTCTGTCACTGCCTGATTAACGTTATCAACTGGCAGGTAGGCAGTGTTTTTAAAGAGCTACTCAACGAACATGCTTCTGATGAAGGATTGCTCTCCCCTACTCCCTTTGCTCGCTGATTAGCTTTTACTGTACACCCAGCTTCCACGTGTCTGCAAGTCTTAGTCATTCCAAATGGCCGAGCACAGGCAGTGAACATGCCTGTGTTTTTAGGAAGCAAGAAATCAGAGATTGCTTTGTTTTAAGGATGACTTGAAATAGACTTTTATTTGACTGGAATGTTTGATCAGTGGTATTAGAAATGTAGAAATCCACTTTAAGGTCAGAGTCTGTGATGATGAAGAGATGCTGCTGCTTGTAGTGTCCTAGGCTTGCTTTGAGATTTGAGAATGGCAGCAGGGTGAATTTCCAGTGTGATAATGGAGAAATATTAATAAAGATATGACCTGCAAAGGAAGGAAAAATGTTCATAACTTTTGGCTTCCTATTAAAGGCATACGTTAATTATTCTGTGGCAGTTTCTGGTTTCTCCCCAACTCTGAGCAAGCAGCCAGAAGGTTCTCTTCCTCTTATATGTTTGTTCATTTGAGTTTGCTTCATGTCATTCTAAGTCAAACGGTCTAATTAAAAACAAGATTTATTAACAATAAAAAGTGTGAAGCATTCAGACTTAAACAAAAACTGTGTACCAGTAAATTTTTTGGTGCTTCCAGGATAGAAACTGTAACAGTCCATTCTGCACTAGTTTGCTAAACCAGCTATGACTTAGGCATGCAGTAGAACTGTTTCTGTAGATACTTTTCTATATTTCTTTATTCTACTGCTGTGGGCATTTGCATCTTTATTGCTTGGGAGTGCTATGCTGCTTAGTGCTCAAAGTCATAATCTTCTGTGATGACATAATTAGGTAGCAGGGAAATTATCATGATTTGACTTCAAGTATTAAAGAGCTGGAACAAAAAACTGTGATTATGCTTCATATTTGCCTCTCTGTGATGAGAAATGGAGTTCAAACTGTCTAAATTGGCATTTTATTGGTGTTTTTCTTAAAATATCAGCGACTCCTAACACTTAATTAGGATGAAGTGTACAAAGAATTGATAGTGAGGATACTCTGAAAAGCATACTCTTTGTATTTCGTGGTTGGTGGTAAAATAGTTTTAGAATTAATTTTTCCTGGTTATATTTAATATTTAAAGCATTTCTTCATAGTTGCATAAAAGTATAATTTTAATCTTGTAAAAAATTAGGAAGTTAAACACTTTGTAAGATGAGAACAAAAATATTAAATTTCCCCTCAAGATATTTAAAATAAAAGAATATTTCTGATTTATGTGGAGAAGAGCTCATTTCACTTTTTGAATATGTGGTGCATATCACCAATAATCTTCTTTCATTTGCAAAGGCAGGGAATGTATTACGGTATTTTCTGCAACTCATTATGCAGTTGTGTATGGTAGTGAGTTTATTTTCATCAGATACTTCAAAGCCCTTACTTTTTAGGTCAGGAAAGTATGCTTTTCCTAAAGCTTTGAAGTTTTAAATAAGCAAAATGAACATAATTTGACTAAAATTAATTACTAATGCAAAGCAGAACTACTGATGGCTAGCAACATTGACAAAAGCAGAAATTGAATCTGTGAATTCATATTCTTGTTTCCTTTACCCAAGCAAAGGCTCTGAAAATTGATTCCAGAATTATAAAGCTTCTGTAGGCACGCTTGCTTCTTGGTCACATGTGGCTGTACAATAAGTATTTTTAATACTGTTTTATTCTGCTGAAGTGTGTTTAAAGAATGCAAGAAAAAAATGTTTTGCAAATTTTTCTGAAGTGGGGAAGGCATTGTTTGCCCCTTTGAGTGGACTAGCAGCTTTGTGTTTGGGCCGGCTGCTTTGTTTTCTTGACATTGTGTTTGTTATGTGACCTTCGGCTTGTTGTTCAACCCAGAAAGTTTTCACATAGTCTCGTAGAATAAGGAGCCTGCCATGTTTCAGCTGGGTTTTTCGAAGTTGCTGATTCAATGCTCAGGTGAACATTAGTGGTATTGGAGTATACTCGGCTCTGCTCAGTCAGCCTGTCAATGCTAAGCAGAATGCATCAGAGAACTTATCAGCACCAAAAGTGTACTGTCACTTCATTTCGAGCAAGTTCTATTTTGGTGTTTGCATGTAAATAGAGGCCTCAGTACTCTGCTGGGTGGAGAGGCAGGTTGCAGGCTGTCAGGGATTTGGCTATGTCCTGCTTAATTTGGAGGTCAGTCTGTAGCTGCCTGACTGAAACGACTGCTGAACAATAGGCTACCAAGGTACGGGAAATAGAGTAGTGAGGTCAGGGTCTTACTGTTCAAGAGGACATTCTTTCCACGGTCTCCTCTTTTGAGGAGTACAGTCCTCACAAAACCATATCCACAGACATACAGAAAGATCATCCAGGTGGTAGCTGTGAGGATCTGCCTTGTAGTGCACAAGTATGTGGGCTCAGATTCTGGTTTTCTGAGATAAGGAGAATAAGGATGACAGAAGGAGCTCAAGTCTGACCCTGTGCATGTTCCTGGTAGTTTACAATGGAGCTTAGTGGGTAGGAGAGTGTATTTACAGAATAGCTGTCAAAATCCCTGTGTGTAAGCAAGCTGTAAATAAGTCTATAAAGTATAATCATTACTGGAGACTTTAAATCTGCAATGAGTGAAGGACTTGCTTCAAGTTCATTCTTGTCTGTGCTTCCTTGCATGAGAAGTAAACAGAAGGATAAATCAGAAAGCTGAGTTTATAAATGTGATTTAAAGGCACATTGGAACAGAATTGTGTAGTTTCTTTTTTTTTTCTCTTGAGCTAATGACCCAAATGAGTTCTGCAGTGTAGGAACATCACACCATGCTGCATTATTTCCAGGGGAGTGCAGAGGTTAAGCTTGGGATCAATCAGTTTGCAATCAGACTGACTATAAGAGGACAAGGAGGAATACAAGATAAAATCAAAGAACATAGCAGGACAAAAAGGTAGAGACACATTCGGGAACCCTTTAAGTAAAAGGGTTTCTTGCAGTAGACAGCTATCAGGAACATTCAGGAGAACTGTTAAGGGAGGCATTATGGTTTTGTTAAAATAGCAGTTCAGGATTTTCAGTTCCACTTCCACACTGAGTACATTTACTAAGAGACTGGCAAAGCTTAAATAATCCTTACCATTTTATCTGCAATACTGTGAAATATCCAAGACAACTGAGATGCTTCTAAAACTTTGTGTTTTTCATGTGCATCTTGCTATGGCTTAGGTAAAAGGGAAAGGTTCCTGAATAGATACTGTTCCATTTTTTTAATCCAATCTATATGGCTTTGTAAATCCAAGTTTCAGAATTGTGAATAATGTGTGAATGAGTTTGGTGCTGTCTTCTGGAGTCCTCTTCTGTTTCTGTGGCATTTGTTATAGTGCAGCAAAATTATACTGTTTCATGTTGGAGCCACTGTGGAAAGATTTAGGAGGTGGGTTTTAATGAAAGAGATATATAAAGCAAAGAAAGCCTTGACAGCATCCAGCCAGTTCAGAACTGATGGATGCACTCCTGATATTCCTCTTTCCCGGCCAAGGGATTCCACCATTGAGAGAGGAAAGAAAATACTGAATCAAAAATAAAGAGGGATGTTGAAGTATCTATCATTACATGTTTCCAAACAGAACATTGATTAATATATAATTACAGATAAATATATTTTTTAATGGCAGGGAGTGTTGGTTGGAAGAGGTAAATCCTCATGAGTATGTTACATATTTATTAATGAATTAATTTTGAGGTATTGGGTAGTGAATGAAATTTTTGATCCCCCCAGTCATGATAGCATTTGAGTTTTAATCTTAAAAAGCTCAAATAGAGCCACATATGTTTAGATTCAATTATCTTGCAAAGTTGACAGTTCAGCTAGTGAGCAAGTTTTGGGAATGTTCACCCACTTCAGTGAGGAAATCAGGGGAGAGTTAAGAAGTTTGATTCATAACTTTACTTTGGGGTCAAATCCAGTAGGCTTATTTCTTTGGTTAAATCATTTGCTCTCCCAGGTTAATTTTAACATTCAGGGTAGGCTGTTCAGGTTGAGGCTGAAACTGTTCTTTTTCTAGATGGTTTCTGCATGATCTTGCTACTTTGAACTGTCCTGTATTACTCATAAATGTCAGACCTTCTTACTCTGACAAAAAGTGCACCCTGCTGCAGTCTCTTGTGTCTGACTTTGTATTTTCTCCTTAAAAAGCAGAAGTGTGGCTTATATGGGCATAACACGTAGAGAGTATTTTATAGGTGTTTATTTGATATCACTTGCTGTTCATTTCTGTGATATTATTGAAATAAAACTCCTTTGGCAAGACCTGAAATTTGAGGGAGAAAGTAATATTGTTTCTCATTTAAATTGTGTATGAATAAATGATTACAAATTGACAGATATTGCTCATAGTGATTCCTTTCTTGAGTGAAAAAACAATTTCTATTTCCTTCTTAATTTAGGAACTTAAAATTCTTAAGAGATAAAAAGAGAAACTAGAGGCAGCCCCAACACAAGCAAAGAGAAATTATGAGTTGAAAGCTGCTTTTGTTTTCAGGGCCATGTTGCACTGCAGACGGACAATCTTTTGCGACACTATTCCTGTAGATAGGTTAGAATTTATTGGTAACACCACCAACAAAAAGGTACAATAGGTGGTTGTGTGGAAAATCCAATGTACTACATTCTTCCGTGTCCCTAATCTGAGTCCTTCAACCTCTGCCCTGGTGAGCTCAGTAGAACTGGTGTATCATCTCAGCCACAGTTTCTCAAACAGTCCCTACCTGTTAGAGCAAACGTGTTAACACATGCCCAATTCAGCATGTGCCTCTGCAGGGGTTTATAAAGCACTGACACTTGTATGCCAGATGGGCACTTTCTCTCACCTGTGTTCAGGAGGGTCAGAATCCCTGGGTGTAATTTCCCATGCACATAGATGTGGAGTTTTCTGCTGCAGCAAGTAGGTTTTTAAGTCTGTACAGTTTTGAAAACTTGTGCCTTTTCCAGAGAGCTCGTCCTGAGGATTCACTCACTTCTAGGCTTTTATTACTGCTTTAAATAGAGTACAATATGTTCTGGTTTAATTTGTTTTGAAACAATTCAGCCATACTTTATAATGCCTTATGGAACTCATCAATACTGTCTGTATATCTGTCTAATAAGAGTTCAGTAAATTAGCATAATCATTAAACAAACAAATTCTCATTCTGTTAGTTATTGGTGACTGCCTGTTTCTCAACAGACAAGTGATGTCAACTGACCTTTATTAGTTTTTAGTATGCTTTGTTATCTACAGGTAGGTAATCTGTAGTTTATATCCTTGCTTTATTAAGTTGCATTAGATTAATCACTGCTGCCTGGCGATGGAAGAAAAGTAGTTTCTTTTAGTTAAAAGGATGAGATGACTAAATATAACTGCTTTAGCTTTTCAGTTAAAATACCTTCCTTTTCTAAAATTGACATGTTACTAGTTCAAGAAAGCTCTTCCCTTTATTTCTTTGACGTTTGTCACCATCTTGATGTTTCCTGCTGTGATGCACTGTGATTCCTGACTTCCTATCTCTGTTTTGCAGTGGCTCCTTTTAAAAGAACCTTGCAACATGACAAGAGAAATTGGCTTTTCCTTGAACTATGTGAAAGTCTTCAGGGGAAGATTTAACTAAGCGCTTGTTTTGATTACATGAACTGGAATTAAAATGGTGACACAAACACCTAATATAGTAATAAAAAAAAAAAATCCTTTGATTGCTTTAAACCGTGGACTTCTGAACTATAGCTCTTCTGGAGTGTTACTGTTTTCTACAATGAATTGCAATGAATTTGAGTAATTGCTTCAGAAGGAAATGTGCAGTTGAGTTATCAGCGTGTAGTTTCACATTGTCTTCCCCAGGCTTGGTTTGCAACAGGCAGTGCAGTCTCTCGTGTGTCCGCTACCCGTGGGTAAGGGCAGGCTGTTCTCAGAAGGGGTGCCCCTGCCCTCACCGCTGCATTGCTGGTGTGTCTCTTGCACTGGCTCTTCTCTTCACCTGGTCCTCTGGTGGGCTGGGTCATGGAGTTAAGGGGCAGCAAAAGAAGCTTTCTGCAGGGTTAGCTCCACTTCAGGCTCAGGGGACGCGAGGGAGGGCGTTGGAGTGAGCGGCTGGGGAGCTGTGGTTGCAGCTTGTCTCCGGGTCATCTGAGCAGAGATGGGAAACCGCAGCCCTGTAGTAATGACTTCTTCCAGTACCTTGGCTTCTCGGTTTCAAGTCACACAGAGCAGTTGGCTATTAGAGGGGCTATATGGCTCTGTGAGGTATGTCAGCAATATATGGGAGAGTGGTGGTGAACTCTAAACTGGTGTCAGCTTTGTCTGGGAGACTGCATAGGGCAGATGGGGTAACACAGCACTAGTTTTCCTGGATTGCAGAAGCACATGGGAAGCAATTGGTTGATTAGTGGAGAGTGCTGCTATTTAAGTGTCACCAAACTGCCTATGGATTGAGTTGATACACTTCTTCAGTTTAAACATGACTTAAGGGTGGATTAGTGTTTTCAGAGGCTACAGAATCTCTGTTTTGAATAAGCTCATTTGGGTAATTGAAAAGCAATATTAAGGCAATGCGGGGAAAAGATTTTCCAAATTAGGATTTAACTTTGGGTTTTGCTATCAAGATTTGCTCACTCAACATAATGGCTAGATTTTCAGTAATGTGGACTTCTGAGCAGAAACAGTTGCCTGTTTCACTCTTCTGAAGTTTTTAAAGTTTGTATACTTAAACAAAACTTATGCTTTCCAAGCTCTTGGCCATCCTCTCAACTGTTTGTCTGAGTCTAATTTTTGTAAACAATTTAACAGTAGAAATCCGAATCATAATATTAACTGTGTGCTCCTTTTATAAGCAAGCCCCTAATTTTTCTGGTATTTTTTTGCACATAGGCAGGAATCATTTATTTATTTAACATAGACATCTTGTTTCAAAGAGTCATATAGCTGTTAGGAATAGTAATAATTATCCACCAGAACAGGCTGTCTACCTTTAGTAAACAACAATGTAGTGGCATATTTCATGTGGGTTTTTTTAAAATTTTATTTGAAGATGAGTTACATAAACCTTAACAATTGCAGCGACAGATCTCACTCATTCTGAACTACAGTTTAGTAGTATAAAACAGTAAATTGCCCCTACAGATTACTGATCAAAATGTCATAGCCTTTAAAGAACTGGGAAGTGTGGTATTTTTTTTTTCTCTGAGACATACTGCATTTTACTGCTCAAGATATTTCGTGTGGTGTATTTTAAGTAATAAATTTGAAACTAAAAGGCCTATAACTGTTAACTAGAGTTCACGTGTTGCCTTTGTGTTAATTCAGCTAAAATAAATTCCCATTTGTAGAAATAAATAATGGAACTTAACTCTTAAAAGGTCTCCAGCTGCACCTGTGGAAGATTTTAAAATCAAATGCTGATGTTTAAGGTCAAGATTGGTTACAGAGTTTTGATACAAACAATAAGAAATAAGCAATTCCTAACTGCTGTGGACAAAGGTATGGAAACTCTGTTTTTGTCAGGAAAATATTCAAGACTTCTTAAACTAGCTCACAGGATCAGTTTTATCCTTTATAAATATATCACAGAAGTCTAGATTGAGACTTTGATCAAAATGCTCAGTGTTAGATGAAGCTGATGGTCTCTGCTGATACCAAAGGGACTTCGGTATTGTATCCAAAGTGAGCCATTTAGGATGTTGATGGAACATGGTTTCCTCTGCGGCTTTTAAATAGGATGGTCTGGATGCTAACTCCTGCTTTGGAAGATTAAAATTACTGCTTTGTGGTAGCCAACAGGACATTACTTGGAAAGGACATTTGCTGTCCTGTTTTTCATAATATACCCATAGGTATGTGGCCCTAATCATCTTTGGAGAGAAGGGGATGTGTGGTTTGACTTAACATGGCAGACCTTATAACTGATCAGTCTTATCATGAGTCTTTCCATTTTCTTTTGTGCTTGAAATACTTGCTTTCATACAGAGCAAAGTGTAGTAATCTCTCTATGTTTGCTTTTTATGCCTTACTTTTGTGATAAACTTTTTCTGTTTAGAGTAGTGCCTTTTTTCTAAATTTTTGTTTCTTGTCAGACTAACTCTACGGATACTTATTCTTTATGTCAGCACTGCCAGCAAACTCAAATAAGTGTTTTAGTTTGTTTTCAGTGGCTTATGTGGTATATTTCAAGTATATGATCTAATAAAATGTACCTGTACCGTGGTGGTTTATATGAAGGTATGCCATTTAGTTGTATTTCTGATGGCTCCTTTTTGATAGGAACCTCTCCTACAACTTTGTCAATTACAGTAGCTGTATGTCAATAAATATAATAAAGGTTTATTTCTTATATTGATGAATGGTATGCTGTTTCATTACTGTCATCTTTGTGTATCTGGTTTTTTTCATATGTGCTTGGAATTGTATTACAGGTCAGAGTGCACAAACTGAATAAACTGGAATGGTGTAGAATGTGTTGGGTAAGCAAATAGTTGTGTTTTTTTTTTTTTCATTAGATGCTTTTATTTTAGATAAGATATGCTAAACACACTTCCATTTTATTTTGGATACAGAATCCATCTAAAAGACCTCTGAATAAACACCACAGCTTTTCTCCCCAGATGACTTATTTCCAGTATAACCATTACAATATAGTCCATATTTATAAAACTTGATACTATATACATTTGACACATAATTTGCATTCATGCAGAGATAATTTGCCTTGGTAGAGCTGTTTTATACTGGCACAGGATCTGTTAGCATAGTTACAGCGACATTACTTCAGTGGAGCAGCAGTGTTGGGGGGAAAGTAGTATGCATTTATTTGACCAGCTTTAGCGCCAGGTACTTTTAAGAGATCCATCTTTATTTCATTATGTTAATACTGGCTTCCATTCATACTGTGAATGAAAAGAGAATGTTGGATGTCACTAAAGTGTGTCTTCCTTTTAACAGTCATGCAATAAAATGCATTAAACTATGTTAATGTAAACAGTAGAGCTGCTCAAATTATATAGCTGTGTCAAGGGATGTTCAATTATCCCAGAAATTTGCTTAGTGGTAGTTTTGTTGTTGTTGGCCATTTTTCTTTCATAGTGCTGATTATCACTGGATTCTCTTCCCTTAGCTAGAATTATTTTGCATTTTCCAAAAGTACAGGTTTAACCTGAAGAGACTGGCTAAGAGAAAATAAGTATTTAAAGGTAGGGCTTTTTTTAGTGAAATTGTCTAAACGTGATCACTGAACTCAATATGGTGAAATATGTAGTTGTGGATGCGTAGCCAAGGTAGTTTCATGTAGAATTAGGCATGAAATGGCACAAAATTTTTTGAAATTAAATTTCTTAAGACCATAAAGTCTCGGTTGTAATAGAGATTATAATTTGAATCTTCAGTTGTTTGTCAGACTTGGCCTTTCAGTTCTTTTCAACAGTTTCTTCATACACTTGTTACAGAAGAGAGTTAAGCGATTCATTTATGTTTAAAAAATATATATGGTGCTTAACAGTTAGAATTGTACTGGTAGGTAGTGGTGTCTGCCTGAAAACACTGCTCTCCAGCCCTTGTTGCTATTTTCAAAAATGATTTCACTTTTATTTTGGTTTTTTTGAAGAGTGGTATCTTGTAGTAGTAACTTAATGAGTTGAAGGGTAAGTGCAAAGTTATAGTGATTGGTAATACTGCTGGCTAAAAATGTCATAAGCGTCAGTTGTTCTACTGACACAGCTACTTGTAAGGCCCTGCTATGAGCTGATTTGGCTTCAAAAAGCCACTGATTTTTTTTACGTGTGTTCATGTCGTCATGGTGTTTTCTGCTTTTTTGTTTATTAAAGCTTGTCTGCTTATCTTACCTGCTCCGGTGTGACACTATTTGGTACCTGCTGCATACATGCTATACAGCAGTATTTATGTGAAATCATCAGTCTTGGAGTCAACCTTAGAGGTTTTACCAGGGAGGCCACAGAGTGAAAAAACATTGTACTGAGATGATACTGAGCATATAGGTTCAGATAAGAAGTAATCAGTAGTCTAGTTTGACAAAGCTTGCATTTACCGATGCTGCTTTTCTTTTGTGGGTATATGGAACATATATTTCTGAGCACATTTTTGCCAAGGTAGTTAACATGCAATTTGCAAACTTCTCCGTGAATATGTTAAGAGAGTTGCTCCTGTTTTTATGTGTGTGTTTTCTTTTTTCAAAAGCGAGCACTCAAACGATACCTCCTGGGTCATCTGAAAGATGCTGCTTATATATAAAAGGACAAAGAAGTCTCTTTGCAGTGTTTTCTAAATCTTTTTTTATTGTATATTGAAGGTGATTTCTGCTATAAAATGTACTTGTAGTTTCACTCCTTTTAAACTATATTGTTATTTTTTTAGCCAATATTCATATAATGCAAATTATTTTTTGTTGCCATGGGACAGCTCAAAAATTGGCAAACTGAGCAGTGGAAGAATCTAATGCAGCTAGTCTCCAAATACATTATTCGTTCAGAGCCCTTAACATTTTATATATAAACAAATGAACAAAAAAGGGTGGGAAGTAAGAGATTAGGTAGATTCTGTGAATAATCAATTCTTTTTCTCTAGCAGTAGTCAATAAACCACAGATACAGTTATGCAACATCTGGCCTTGTTAAGATGGTCAGGAAGAGATGTTTGATTTCTTGATGTGTATGCCATTCATTTTAATGATACTATACACATGTAATTGGACCAAACATGGTATCTAGGTATATAAAGAAGTAACTTTGAACAGAAGGCTTGTTGAGAATAAAATACTCAATTACCAGTAACAGTACTTCTCTGAAATCCTTGCCTGTCTATAGAACTTTGGTCCATATTACTGTGATTCTGACTGGTAACAAAAATTTTGCGGGGTGGAGAAGGGAAGGAAGATGAGAGGTGAACCCCAACCATATGATATTTTTGCTTTTGGAAAATGCCAAATAATTCTAGCCAGCAGGAGAGGATCCAGTGTGAAACTTGTACTTGATTAGATAATTCTGCCTTCATCTCACTTCATGTTACTGTTCAGTTGAGGCCTTTCGTTCCACTTACTTGAGTTTCGGGATTTTTGATGCTGTTGTCAGGCTCTAAGGAAGTGTTATCAGTTGTAATAGAGTCCTATTTAAGTATATTAATCTCTTTGATAAGCACTTCCGTTAGAAATTTAATCTTAGGAAATATCTTATTAGGAAGAATTTAATTCCTTTTTAAAACTTTATTATTTTAAATAATAAATTATATACAAACATGGATATGTGCTACTAGTGGATGTTTTTCTTAGTTTTATGAACTGATTTATTCTTAAAGCTTATTTGTGATTTAAAATAAAGGAGAAAAAAACCCCTTTCAACTTACCTGGCATATCTGAATCTCAAATAAGAGCTACTCTTCATCTACAATGTGTATATCAATACACAACATACATAAGGAGCTCATATGAAAGCCTTTTTTTCTTGTAGTAATGTAAGGTCTGTTGGAAGTCTTTAGCAGAGCCATGAATTATACTTATTTTAGCCTTTTAATAAGAACTTGCTTTCAAAAGACTAAATCCTTTAGTTTGAGTTTTTCTTTATTCCATTCTGTGAAAACTTATTGTCTGGATTTTCATTTAGGCTCACTGGAGTGATTTTAAGTTTTTCTTTGTTATAGAAACTGTAGCTAACATGCTAAGAAGTAAAATGCCACTAAAAACAGGTTTAGAAAGATGCATTTAAACCTACAGCCCTTCTTTGGGCTGTTCAGAGCATGACAGAAGTTAATATTCAAGATTAATGTCTATTTACAGTAAGGAGAACGTGTAAGTTTAGTAAGATGTTTTAAAACTTTTTTTGTTGTTGTTAGAAAAAAATGTCTTAAGGACAACAGAAAAATGCCACCAATGGAAAATTTTCTAGTTCTTCTCTGTCATCTTATCAAGATGAAACATGAGATGTCACATAGAGGGTCAGGTTTTACTGAAGTCCATGTACTATTTCCAGTCTCTTCTTCACAGACTGGTGTGACAGAATGTACTCCTTGTACTCCAGTGCAACCTTGCAATAAAGAAACAGGTGAAACACAGATATATCTTAAACTGTTGGAACTGTTGTCTATGGTGTTTCAACCATAGACAAAGCTGCATGGAAAGATCCGAGAGAGGTATGGTGTTTTCCAATATGGTTCTCTGACTAGTATGTGGGGAGAGGAGATAAAAGTATTCAAGCGGGGAATAAGCTTGGGGATAGAAGGTGGCGAGAATCAATAAAGAACAGAAATTCTTAAAGCGTAGCCTCTGCTTTCCTGTGCTTTAGTTTCCCTTTCACTTGCTTCTCCACCACCCCCTTTCAGATTGAAATTATTTTTCTGATGGTAATTTACAACCTAATTCCTCAGTCTGTCTTTCATAGGAGACAGGACTGCTGCACTGGTGAATCTAGCTAGCAGTGCTGTTTAATGCTGCTGGGAGCAATTAAATTGTTGAAAAAAGAGTAGAACTGTAGAATGGGAAAATAAATAATACAAAGATGCATGACACTGGAGTTGTATTCTGTGCCACGTTAAAGTGTCCTCTTAATAAGTTTCAGGGGGAAGGGATGGATTATGGCTGCCTATAGAAGTCTAGGTATGGGTAATAGTTGTCTTTCAAAACTTTGTAGACTCTTGTCTAAGCTGTTTTAAGGCTGTACCTTTGTGCAGTGGCACTGTTATGGTCCATCGCAGGTGATTATCTGTAGGATAAATGTGGATATCTGTAGGCTATCTGTGGAAATTTATGATGCCCAAGAAACTTGTGCTATTTGAAGCCCATCTGAAATTCTTCTGAATGCTTAGTATAAATGTATTTGGGAGGGTTGGGAACTATATCTGGCAAGGATTTTTCAAGATTCTTGCGCTAATTAATTCTTTTTATTGCTGTCCCTTTTAAATCATTCATATATATATTTTGCAACCAAAACATCTTTAAGTTGGGAATTGGTTAAGGGAATCATCTGTTTACTCAGATTTCTAACATCTCATGATCACTTTTTTGCTTTGTGCCTTAAGCCTAAAATACATATGTTTGCAACTGTTTTGATTTTTCAAGATGGTCTTGAAAAAGTAGTCATCTTCAAAGATTCAAAGCTTTTGCTTTATTTCATCCTTTATAACTGCTTTGTTTTGCCTGCTCTTCTCAAGACATATAGTGTGCGTACTGCAAGTGCTTTAAAGCAAGTCTTTCATGTTCCTTGCTCATCAGAGCTTCTAATACAGACTTTGTCACTCCTGTATACAGTGGTAGGCTGTACTAACTCATTTTATTGAGTAGTTCGTTCACAACCAGGAGTTTGTCTTTTGTGGAAAGTTTTGATTGAAAGTCTTCAGCTGGTGCTCAGTAAGATGGTCTCTCTTAGAATCGCCTAATACAGGAGAGGAAAAAAAATATACGTGCCTACTAACCTTACGTTTGTAGGCTTCACTTTCTGTGCCAGCAGTTCTTGGCCAGGTCTTTGTTTCATCCCCCTTTAGGACTGCTTTGACAGTTCTTTCGAATGAATTATTCACTTATTTCCTTTCTGTGTTCCTCAGACCTGTCTGGTTCATAATTTATGAAGGAAATATTCCCATAATCTCCTAATATTAATTGTCTAATTTTTATAAGAGAACAGACCTGTGTCCGTATGCTTATGTATATATGCACTGTATGTACGTGTAATATGATTTTTAACATCTCAGCAATGATTTGGAGTATCCCCTAGAACATTTTGAGCTATATCTTCAAGTTGTAAAACTGATATATACCAAAAGCTTTTGTAAAATGCGAGGAGGGTGGTTGGGGACAGAGCTCATTGCAGGTTCCCGTTGGAGCTGTTAGGCTTGCTTTATTCATTAACTAGGCTGGAGCTGAATTAACGTTGGAGTGCCACACCAGATGGGTGACACTGGAAATGACCTTTCTTCATAAAACAAACAGAGCGTTGGGTGCTTTTCTTGCTGTCTTCTCTGTTCTGTATCTGTCACGTGTTGTGAGTTATCACTGGTGGCCTTTATTAGGTGGTGGCCTTTTGCAGGCCATATTATATAAGAGAGTCCTTAAAAGATTTTATTACTTAAGCCTTGCTGGTTTAAACTAACAGTGGAGATGGCAGTTGACACACTGTGCTGCATTGCAAATTCCTTAACTACTTAATTCCTGCACAAACAGAAAAATTGAAAGCAAGTTGTGCTGAAAGACACTTTTGTCAAGCAACAGCAACAAAAGTCTGCCCCAGAACAAGATTGTTTGAATATTTTCCTTTTTATTTATTCGATTTAGATCAGTTTAGTACTACATACATGTGAAACTGATTTACTGCTGTAAATGATGAATAAAAACTGTTTTAAAGACTTGTTCGTAAATTATAAACTCGGTGACCAAAATTTTATTAGCTGTATTACTGAGCTGTAGAAGCCTTTATATAAACGAGTTAGTTGTAAATAAACGCACGTAAGCATAAGAGAATTGTAAGTAAACATACTTTATATATAAGAGAAATCCTCAGTAAAACTTTTAACTCAGCTTTTTATTAATACAGCAACTTTTAACATTGTTTTTTCTGTATTTATTTAATTCTATCCAAGATCAGCTCGACATGTGTCTCAAAGATCTTTTGGCTTCTAGTAAATACAAGAGTACATAAAATAAAAATAAAGAACTGTATCTATAAAATTTATAAATATATAACAGATGAACAAAAAGTGCTGTCAAACTTAGCATAGACTTATCCTTTGTTTCAAATCAACTTCCAGCTAAGGAGAATTAACCTCTCTTCTGGAAAGTACAAATAGAGAATTTGAGTATAATTGATTGTTTAAGTCAAGGTTTCTTCCTTTCAGATTTAAGTTAGAATTGATGGTTTATTTATTTTGGTATAAGTCTACTTTAACTAAAGGTGTGAGCTTATTTTTCTGAACCCTGAAAGTCAGATTAAATTCCTTGTTGCTCAAGAGAAATGGATTGAGAAATGTCTTTGTAGATGTTCTCCTGCTGTAGCTCTGAGCCTCCAGGGGGGAGTGCACACATCGGGTACGACTTTTAACTAGAGCAGAATGTCTGAAAGCTAGTTAGTCAGATGGAGATGTGTATTGGTTTTTCCTTTTTCCTTGCCTCCCTCCCTCTGTAAATGAGGTTGGCTTCTGATTGCAGTTGGGATGTTCTTTCTTTTGCTGCTGCTTACAGCTGAAAGGGGGGGCCCTCTGGAAATGTATTTTAGTCTTACGGTAGCTGTCAAATAACACATTAGTAGACTCCCAGCTGCCTGTGCAGATTCAGGTGATGCTTCTCTTCCGTGTGTGTACACATATGGATTATATGCATGTGTCAATAATGAAGTATGCTGAAGTCATAATAATAATAATATTGTTATTATGAGGTAGTCTTTAGAGAAACAATGGAAAAGAGAAGGTTAATGAGTCTCAGGGATAAAACTGGTATTTTCTCCAGTCATGCTAAAAGCTCTCTGTAGCTTGATAGAAACTAAAGGCTCATGGCATAAGCTTTTGGTTGAAATTGTCTGGCCTTTTTTTATATGAGGCTAGAATCGACCTTCAGGGTCCCTCTTGGCTCCTCGTATTAATCCCTTTGTGGAAATGGTCATGAAGGAATAGCTGTTAGAGCCTAACACAGAACTTCAAATAGGAAAACAGATTAAATATCAACAATTATGGAAGTGACTTTAAATTTTGACCCTACATTTGAAGGCATTGCATAAATGTAATAACATATTGTCTGTGAATAACATGGAGGAATATAAAACATACTGAGGTGCCTGTATGATGCCTAGAATTAGAGATAGCCATAGAGTGTAATGACAATATGTCATTTTATTCTTCTAAGATATGTTAACCAGGTTATGGTAAAAGAATTTAAAATCTGTCATTCTGAGCTATTTGTAGCTGTTTAAGTTCTGTGGGAGTCACTTTTACGGAAGACATGTGGTTATATACTGTAAAAGATGGGGTTTGTATTTTCTTTATGCATCAATCTTTTGTGCTATGTTTCAAAGCAAATAGGAACAGATGGAGGTTTGCTTTTGATACAACACAGCATTTAAAACTCTAGTATTGTGAAAAGGATATGTGTTATTGAAAGACTTTAGCAGGGAGGTTTTTTGTTTTCAGTATAAAGTTGCATTAGGATAATACTTTTTATCACTCTGTTAGAGATCAAAGTATTAGTATAGTAAATAATCCTCTTTGTCTAACATATCTAAATATATAGTGCTAGCTTGCATACTGTGCTCCTTTACTTCAGGAGAAACCCAAGTATTGATTGCGGGCTGTCTGCCAGTAGGACAACAGTTTGTCTCTCATGTGGGAAGAGCATCTTTTGCTGGCACAAAATGGGATTATACCATTGCCAGGAGTCAGCTCCACCTTTGCCGTTATACCATTGCCAGGAGTCAGTGACAGCTCGTTAATTATTGCTTTTGTCTGTAATGATTTATCCTGTGTGGAGAATGTGTCCTTTCTTAAAATCATTCAGTACTGTTCCTGTGACTTTTATAGCGTCTACATTCAATGTTTACCACCAAGACAAGCAAATGTGATGTCTTTGTGTGCATGTGTAAGGTTGCCGTATCTTTGTATCCATGATAGATATATATACATATATGCACATGCCAGCATCTAAACTAGCATGTTGAGAATGGAAGGTAATTCTTCTCCAACTGGTGTTGGCTTTGCCTGGCTGGCGTGGTTGTGCTAGCATCCTCAACAAAATATACTTAGAAGTGCAACCAGCTAAGCATAGATAACAGACCACTGTAAACACATCTATTAGTATATAGTTTCCTAGAAGATGATTCTAATAATATGTCAGCTGTCTTTCTTCTCAGATATGCTGCAATGCACAGAATTTTATAGAGAAGAATTATATAAAATTTAGTGTAAATAAGGAGATTGAATATGAAACAATGAATTTGTTTTAAGGTAACTGTCTATTAATGTTTTTATAGCACAGGATAACTTAAAAACATGAATAGAGTTCAAGCCAAGTTGGCCAATCTGTGTTGATATTAAATGCAAAGCATTTTGTCTAGCCAAGATCACCCAGTGAGCCTTGTGTAGCTTTTAAAAAATACCTGTAGCTTTCAGAGTATTTTGGATGCACAAACGTTAAGAAAAGGCACTTAGGTAAATCAATACATATTTTACCTTTTCTGTGAAAGTGTTGTTTAACTGCTGGTTTGAGATACCCATAAGGCAGAAGAGCTCAGTTGGCTGTCTCATGAACTGTTCTTAATGAGCATTATGTTATTTTCCCCTCTCGTTTTTCTAGGCTGTTCAATTAACCCCTAGACGATGGCTGAACCTGCAGGAGTACCAAAGCAAAAAAATAATGGCAGACCATGGGGTTACAGTTCAGAGATTCTTCGTAGCTGATTCTGCAAATGATGCCCTGGAGGCTGCTCAGAGACTAAGTAAGTTGACTGATAATGGGAGGAATCTGCTTCACCAGATAGCAATCTGGAAAATAAATTGCTTTCTAATAAGTTGTACACAATCTTCAAATTGATGCTTATTGAAAAGCTTTCATATATTATCCAGACCATAAATATATGCTTAATTTTGTATGTGAACAACAGTCTATAACAGCAATATTTCTTTAGAACTTTATTTCTAAAATGTTTTGTATGCAGCATGTAACATGAAGTCTTTAATTAACATTATGTAATTTTGAATAGTTCAGAATTCGGAATAACATCATGAATGGTTGCTGAGGAAAATTATTATTGTTGTATACTTGATATAATTTAAGGAACTAAAGTAAATGAACTTGTGTAAAAACTTGTTTTCAAACAAAAATTTGCTGTATTAAAAAGCTAAAGAAGAAAAAGGTTGTGGGCTCTCCATTTTAAAAGATTTCAGAACCCAGTTGGACAGTCTGCTTTAGGTGACCCTGCTTTGAACTGGTGGGTTGGACTAGACAATCTCCAGAGGTCCTTGCAACCTCAACTGTTCTATGGTTCTATGAAGAAATAAAATATGTATGAGAGAATTATATACATGTATATTTGTTCACATGTATGTTTGTCCATATGGAGAGAAAAGAAAAGGTGAGTTGAGGTACCTACCATCACAAAGGTCTTGACAGTGGTTGGGAGAGAAGACCATGCTTCTGGAACTTCATTTTGGTTCTCTGCCAACATCCTCAATTTAGTGTGGTGAACGTAAGATGATAGTGTATGTCAGAAATCAATTTATATAATACCTTTTCTCTCAAAAGGAAATGCGTTTAAGTACTTTGTCGCCCAATTCTAAATCTGAAAATTCTCTACTTCTTTTAAAAGTTAATAATAGTTTGCATAGTTTTTTTTCATTTAGCTTTTGTTGATATTAGTATATCACACATCAAAATGCCAGAGGCCAGATATTATTCTAGTTTAATTGTGTAGTAACAGGAAGGTTTTTTGTTTTGTGCTTTACATAATGCACAAGCCACTTAGTTAAATGCATTTCACTTTTGCACACTGGAAAGTAAATTAACACAACTTACTCCTATGAAAGATCTTATCAGACCTCAAGTAGCTGAATAAGATTACCGTAATGGCTTGTTAAATCTCTATAACTTTATTAGGGTGATACATTTTCCAGTAATCAAAACCTTCTTACGACAACTAGTATATTTGAAAATATATTTGAAACAAAAACATTAAATGCAACTGTTATGGTCATTTAGCAGTGCAAAATGAAAAATGCTGACACAAAGCAAAACTCGTAAAATCGGAGGGTTTCCTCATGTCTGGATGCCTGAGAAAATCAAGAAATGCTAACTGAAGCTGTGGCAGGTTTTTCACAAATTTTACAGCACTTAAACTCTCCTCTTCATGATTGAACTCGTAAATGGATTGGTCTATCCAATAACTATTACTGTTCTCGATCTCTATAACTATTTGGAGAAATAAATGACTCCATTAAAGGCAGTGAACCTCTTCTGTTTTATGATGCCAGATTTATTTTAAATAACCTCTGTAGCTTGCTTGCTTTGCAAATCACAGAAATATTGGTCTATTAAAAAACCCAACTGTGTTGAAATTTAAATAATCAAAAGTAAAAACTAAACCCGAAACTTATTTGCTAATGAAACTTTATCGGGTAAATTGCATGTATTTTAACTGGGTTGGCTTGTTAACACTTTAAAAATTATGTCAGTGGTACCTTTTTTCATTCTATGTAATTTCATTCAACCATCCTGCATTAATGGGCATTAAAGAATTGTGGTTTATAGTGTGGAAGCTATTTCATGTTGAAATGATTGACACTCCATTGATCCACTAAATAATTAACAAAATCCTTGTAATCATTCTGATAGCGTGCTGTCGTCGTACTTCCAAAATGCACTTTGAAAACTAAGCATCAAGAACACAAGTTTTGCTACTGTGGTCGTTGTTCTTCCAAGATTTGATCAGATTTATCTTCTTTATGATCCTTCAGACTAGTAGTATCTCTGTCACTCAGGTTTATCTGCACAATTTGTTATGGGCTGCCGTCTTCTGAATATGCAACCACGCAAAGTAAAAAGTTACGAGCAAAACAAAAAACTTCAGCCTACAGGAGGCACAAAATATTCCAAAATAAAATAACAAATGGAGGTGGCTTTGGGATGTTCTTGATAGACAGGCATTCTGCACTAAAAGATGGTGAAAGGAGAGACCAATCACACCTGCCAAGTCCTGCTCAAAAATCTCGTGGTTTAGATACTGTATGCCACGTTGCAGCTGTCCTTAACGTTTGCTTCTGCAAACAAGAAAGGATGCTTGCCAACAAATTTCTAAGATTAAAATAGAATAAAGTTGTCAAAACTTGAAACTCAAAGGTTCGGTATTTTTCTTTTGAAAGGAGGTTCTTTCTGTAGACCTGTCATCATGAGTACAGGAGACAATCATTTTCCTTGACAATCTTACAGCATTACATCACTCTCATAGGTCTCTGTGTGTGATAAAGGGGTACAGAAGAAGGGATAGAAATTCCTGACATGGAAGTCTTTACGAAGTCTGGTATTCACAGATTAATTTCACAATTTCACCAGATACTACATGCTTGGCAGAGCTGTCTGTACTGCTACAGTGCCTGTGCTCACCAATTTTGCTATTGTTGGATTTCCTGTTGATGCAATGGAAAGAGATGGGATTAGATTATTTTTGCGGCTGTCTTCACTTGTCAGGAAGGTGTTAATGCATGTGTTCTTGAAAGCATTTGCCTTTATCCAGTATCAGCAGTTTTGTTATAGTTTGCTCATTTCCTCTGTTGCTCTATTTTTATTAATATGTACACTGAATACACTGAATGTTAATGTTCTCAAAGATCTTCAAAACTTACCAACAGCACAAAAGGCAGTCTACAAGGAATTTTTAATGGAATTAAAGGATTGTTGTTTTTTTTTACTTCTAAGATAAGAATGGGAGATGTGAAGAAAATTAAAATGACATCACTAATATTGACTTCAAAAGAAGTTGTACACAATAAGGAATACGGAATTAGACCCCAAGGAATTCATTGCCTTCTACGTGCTAAGCAATTTTCAGGTGTAACTCTCATAGAGAAGGCAATATTTACAAAATACCAAGAAATGCAGTCACAAACGGTTTTGTGTTTCCTGTTAAAATTCCTAGATTTTCAAGAGAGGAAAGAAAAAGACGTTGTGCTGTTTTGCTACAACAGTATGGTGTTGCTTGATCTGCCATCTGACGAAACACAACCTGTAAACAAGTTCTTACAGTTCTAGTGCAGCTTTTTAACAGAACAAAGTGAAATATTTGGGAGCTGAGTTTTCGTCTGAAATGTAAGATCATTTGGCTACTCCTGCATTAACTCAAAGTCTTCTGATCTCATTCTCACTTAAAGTAGTGGTACATTAAGGGCTTGTTTAGCCAGAGAAAGCATCTCCTGTCTTGCTATTTCTTTTCCTCATACTGAGGTACTGATATAAGGAGAAAATCCTTATATATGCATACATATACCCACACTATTGGAGTGTGTGTATTTTCATTGCTTGTATTGGGCAGATGCGCTGTGCATCACTTCAGGGTCCATCGTTTTCTCTGTCCCTCTCCACTAGAGGCCTCTAAGTCTGCTTCAGCTCATGCACTGTTCTTTATGTTCTGCCTGATGGAGAAGTTATTAAGGGAACCATCATTTTAAACTAGTAGGTGGACAAAGCTGAGAGGGATTATAATTATGCTGGAGGGTGTTACTATGTACTGTCAGTTGGCTCTTTGAATCAGTAGAGAACTTACAGGGGTGGTTGAAAATGCTGACAATCCTAAATGGATGCTGGAAGCTTGGCATGCGTTTCTTTTTCTGATTTTTAACAAAAGCAATAGAGTGCTGCTCGTTGAGTGACTTAGAAACACTTAGAGTGTTTCATTACATTTAAGAATCAGTCAGGTGCAGTGTTCACACTCTTATCACAGAGAAATGCAATTGAATTGAGTGCAAGGCTTTTATTCACTCTTCTTTAAAAAAATGTATAACAAAATATAGTCTCTGCATGTCCTACTTCTATTGCCTTATGCATGAGGGAACTCATAAAATTCGGCTTTGGACTGAAGGCATGCTTTTTATATCAGGCTGGAGAGGTAAACATGTATTTTATACAGAACAGAAGAGGTTTATTGAAGCCTCTTTCCATGAGGTCATTTACCTGTCACCTATTATTCACTATTTTTAGAATATTGAAAGAGTTCTCAGTCATGTGATCACCCGTCTCCTTCCTATCTCAGCCTGCTGGGTTTTTTTCCTTTGGCTATGTTTAATTTAGTTGGAAGGCTGCATTTTTAGATGCTGTTTCAGATCCCTAATCTGAAAGTTCATCTCTCCAATACAAGTTGGGAAAACTGCTTGAAAGCAATTTATGTCTAGAAGGGATCAAAAATTGACCTTTAGCTTGGTAATGTCCTCTTTGTATAGATTATGAAGAAATTGTTGGTGATAATGCTGTCTGCATTTAATCTAAGCTTTTATGTTAGGAAAAATGAAAAAGATCCTTGAACCTGATGTTTCTGATGATATTAAAAATGTGAATTCAGATTCTTTTTTTGTTATACCAGAAAGAGCTTTTCTAAGAGTATCCTGTACAGACCAGCTCTCTGTTAAAGTTGTATTTAAGTAGCTGAATTTACTCCTCAGTCTTTGAGTTTATTGGCTGCTTAGCTGATCTTTTTTGTACTATCATCATGTGCTTTGCTTACATGATTTAATTCCCTTTCTTCTTCTTTCCATCAGGATAGGTAGAAGAGGAATTTTGCCTCCTTGCATTTCTGTGATTTCCAAATTTCTTTCCATTGTATGGTTCACTGTATAGTAATAATTCTTCACCTGTGCATAATGAGTTATTTCTCAAAAAACCCCTATGTACTCAGTGGTTATAACTAGTTATTTTTTAGAGCTCTTTGGATTATGCTTCTCTGCATATGTTGAAAAATCACACATTACTGAAATAGCATTCCATGGAGCTGTACTCAAAGAACATGCTTGGTGTTAAAGGAACAGCTCTCCCATAAGTCCTTTTATTTTTTTCTGACAGCTTTTATTAAAGTTCCTTACACTTAAATTATGGCTTTCTGAAACTATCCTTTCAGGCAAAATAATGCTATAAGTTATTGACTAATACGATTCTATTCTCAAATGGGCAAGTATTTAGAAAACAACCTTTTAAATTTAATAGAAAACTAGTGGTGGACGAGCTGCCTTTGGACCACATTCAGCATTGCTGAGCATGAGAATTTCTCTATTCTGTTTAGCATGTTTTGAGTCAATGGATTTTGCCTTGTCCGAGTGGTGAAATCTAAGACTAGAAGGAATCTGCATTTTCCTGCAACTTCTCAATGATAGGAAATACCTGTAATACTCTGTTATTCCCAGTCTTATAGGCATCTCTTGAATGCATCCATTTCAAAGCTCTACAAAATTTGCCATCGTCTGTAGTTTTAGTCTTTCTGTCCCTTGTTCAATTTCTTGTTGTATATTAGAGCCCTTTCCTCGTTGTATCCATTTTCTCTTGTTTCTTCCCAATGCTGTCTTCCACCTTATGAGTTCTGACTGAGAAAAGCCTCTTCCTTTTTTGTGCTAAACAGTTATATCTTACCTTACTTACAACAAATATTTAGCAATTGTGTACTGCTAAAATCTGCTGTATGTTTAAGTGCATACTTTTTTTTTTTTGCTTGCTGAAGTGTGCTTTGCTTAGATCACCATTTACTTGATATAGTAGTCATAGAAATTGATGGTTTTGTGTCTGATCAAAAAACAAATAATGGTTGCTAACAGTTCAAATAATATTTTTTCTATATTTGTCCACTTTGAAATGGTTTGATTTTTGGAAAAATTTTCCAAATTTAATTGTTGTGCCAACAATTTAAAAAATCTCAGCTGTGTCTGAAAATTATGAAAGTAATAAACTAGAATAAAAGTTATGAGGGTAAGGCCTTGTTTGTTACAGTTATTTAAAGTAATTTTTTGTGGGAGGCTTAATAATCAATATGTCAGTGATCCAGTGTATTTACCCTATCTACTGGATGAAAAAATCAGTTGTGGAAAAACAGAGGAATTAGGAAAGGTGTTAAAGGGTTGTGTTCACTGAAACCGGCTTTACTAAGGATTTTGTTACAAAGTCGTGGAGAGTTTGCTGTGATACAGCTATAGTACAAAGCTAGGGTATAGCACTTACTTGATAGTAGCTCTTTTTATGGACATTCTTCATTTTCTCTCAGATTGCTTTTAGGTGCTGTAACTTAATCTGTTTTGGAAGCTAAACCACACAAAGGCACAATTAAGGTCGAATTAGGGTTTCTATTTGAGGATTTCCTACACAATGGCTGTTCACACTGCTGTGTAGCAGGACCTTTCTTCCTGGACATGAACCCTAAAATACTACTGCTTTTTCCTCTTTCTGTACATGTTTTGTTTGGTAGGTTTGAATCTTGTAATTCCTGCTTGTTCTCCCTCCCCCTTGCTTCTGTCCTTCCTCTGTGTTTCGTGCTAAGAAACTTCATTTCACAGAGGCTGCTGATAAGTGGCGAAATTTTAGGCGCAGCAGTATTTAAGCAGTGCATTATCCTTGGTAAACCCTGCAAGGGGTCTCTTGCGTAGCTTTTTGCATGCCTCATTCCCCCTCTTCAGCTTAGGAATGTTTTTCCACATCAGCCCTTGGCACCTGTGTGAAAAACAGGCAGCTGTCTAACAGCACACGCATTTGTTGGTAATGGCTACATGTGTTGCATCCTACATGCCAGAAAAACAGGCAGAAAAACTTCAGCTTCCCTAACTGTGATTCTGAGTTTTATTCTTTTTGAAACAAAATTAATAAAAGATTTTGTCAAAGCTTACCACTGGGTATTGTGTTGTTTCAAGCTGAACCTTTCCGTTTCAGGTTAAATTACAAATTGTTGCTTTTTTAATATTAGATATGGAAATTCTTCTAAAGGCCCTCAGTCTCTTGAGGAATTACAGAAATGGTTAATTTCAAATGCAGTTTTATGAAAAACAAATCTGTTTTGTTTTTCTTATCTGTTCCCTTTGTTAGAAAATTACATGCTGAGTGTGAGTCAGTAAATGCAAGCTTGAGACTGCTTACAATAGTTGGGTATTTTATAACCATTCTTAGTCACCAAATGTCTTCATATTCAATAGATTTATAGTAATATGAGTAATGGCTAGGGGGCTAACAAATCAAAATCTCATTTCAGATGTTTGACACTAATGTTGTGCTGACTTATTGTTCTCTGTGTTGGATTTCTGATCAAATTACCAAAATAGCTACTTGGAAGTAGCAACACAAAGTAAAAAATACTCTAGAAATGGGGTACTGAATTTTATATTTAATGTGTGCCATAGAAAGCGGTCGTTTACAAATTTCAATTGTGTTAAATATATTAGTGGATTTTTGTTTATAAAAGAAGGAGGTGACAGAAGCCATAACTCTTGATTCAAGAATTTCAGCAGGTGGTAAAAAATGCAAAATTTCACAAGGAAGGTACAAGATGACTGCTGGTATTTATTCCAGACTTGTCACACCATATTTTATAGTTCTTCAAGGTACTTTTGCAGCTGCAAAACAATAACCAGATGCATAATTGAGAAGCAGCTGCATGAAATTTTCATTTTTTTATGCATAAAATCAGAACCATTAGACACGCTTTATGTATAAGGTATGAAACACTAAACAACATTGTTTTCTCTGCAGTACTAGCAGCTGCGTAAAGGAGAGAAATCACACCTTCTACATTCTCTAGATGCTCATCTGCTTCTAAATATTTGGGGGCTGATTACTGAAAGCGAATTTCTTTTCTGTTTTTGTTTTTCCTTTTTTTGTTATTCTGTCTTGCATTGGAATGTATGTGGTAAAGCATTTGCTTTGGTTTTAATTTGTAAAACCCTGTTGTAAAAATCCATCTGTGACACTGAAGAGTTGGGTGGTATTTGGGGTTTTTTTTTGTTTGGTTGGTTGTTTTTTGTTTCTTTTGTTGTTTTTTTTTTTTTTTTTCAAATCACCTGTATTTATAGCTGCTGTTTTTATCTGAATGCCACAGTGTATCCCCTTCTGGGAATGTCCATCTCTGATGAAAGATAAATGAGTTGTGCTTTTTTTTTTTTTAGGATTCTGCCATCACTGACTATATGTGTTTGAAGGCAGAACTGAATCCCAAGTTTTTTGTTTGATAGAAACTACAGCACTGTTGAAAGAAATACCAGCTTGTTTGAACAATCATTTAGTTAGTACTTATATTTTAACAAACTATATGGGACAAGGTATAAAATAATGGTAATTATCCAGAAGCCATGTGTCACTTTCACTTGAGAATTCTCCTCTTATTTCCTGTGAAGCCTGATGTATGTATTTATTGAAAAGAAATCTATGTGTTGATAGTTACTGCAGTTTAGCACATTTCTGGTAATAAATACTGCAAATATTGTGGCTTTAACTTGTGACAGAAAAGATCAGTTTCTCAGCTGGCAGTCTGCAGTTTTTCCTCCCTGGGCCTTATTACTATGGCTGTATTGGTGTGATCTTTGGGGTGATTGTGATCAGAAGAACTGCACTTCTTTTCTTTGCATAGTATGACTCCTCAGCAGGAGATATGTTTCAGGTATTAATTTTGAAATAGTGTTTATTAGTTAGAAACTTGAAATGAGATGACAAAGCTTCTGGAATTGATGGGTCTTCACTATGAAGTGCTGCATCTTCTGTGTGATCAGTCTCAGTATGTAATCCCTTGTATAAGGGTGTCAATTAATTGGTGCTTATGTCTGTAAAGTGTGGGGTGTGGGGCTTTTTAATTTAAACTTTTTAATGGAAGTACTAGTAGCAAAATCATGTTGAACTGAATTAGTATAAAATCTAAGAGCAGAATGATGACAGTCTAGAGAAGAGGATAGTTTATACTTAGCCCCTTTTGTACTGTCTGTTAGGTCCTTACCAGCAAAACTCTTACATGTGGTCAGTAGTTTGGTAGCAATTTCTTCAAAGAAATATATAATCTGTTCCTTCCTCCATACCATGAATATTTTTATCCTTGAAACTGATTTTATTTGAGGCTGCAGCTTATCTGAAAAGGGGGCTCATTCCTCCTAGATGTATGTAGAGACCTTTTGTTTTGTAGTCAGGCATCAGATAATTGGCACAGTAAAGAACAGGAGGAACTGGGCGAGATTTAGAGAGAGTAAAACTGGGAAACTTTAGAAACAGTGAAGTTCTGAGTAGTTCTTTCAAATTAATAGTTAAACTTACACTGCAAAACCAGCTCTTACTCAGATGCTTTTCTTTAACTGAATCCTGAATTATTGCTCCATCTTTTACCATTTCTTTTGTTGAGTGTTTAAAACAACAGTTCTGGTTATTGCCCTACTTTGATACTGTCTTAATTTCCCTGATCTCCACTAGTGTCCCCCAGGTGACGCAGGGTACAGCAGAAAGGTACTATTAGATAACCACTTCCCGTATATAATTCAATTGGGGAAGTTGCATTTTTTTAATCTGTCAATTGTTTCTGTTAAATTTGTTATACCTTTTGTCTTTATGGAATAGGTGGTGGTTTAGGATGGGCTGTGATTGATGTGTAAGGATATTAGCTTGTACATTTGCTATAAAAGCACACGGTTTTGAACCAAGCCAGAAATCTTCACTCACAGCTGGCCTTTCAACTTGTATAAAGCTCAGAGAACACGCAGCATACAGCCTGCATACCATGGTTCCCTTCCCCTCTTTTCTTCCTTCAGCCTCCTCCACTCTATGAAGTAATCTTAACTGATATTTTGCAAAGGTTAGTATGACTTGCAAGAGCTTGTTTTATCTTTCAAGATGGGAGCAATTTACAAGCTGATATTCTGAATACATCAGCAGTTGAGAAGTATGATCATAGGAGGCTGTAATGATTATTTTTTGGCGTAGATAATCTCTACCTAAAATGGTAGAGCAGTTTTTGAAGCTGAGGTTGTTCTGACATTTCACTAATCTGCTACTTCATATTTGAGAAGGTGCTGTGAATTTAAAATATGTTTGTCTACATTTCTTCAAATATTTGCAGTTTAAGAAAAGTAAAATATTTCAACACACTTATGAATATGAAATGTGTCTTTGTAACCCTGCTGGATTTGATTGGGAGATATTATCTGACTTCCTGCATCACAATATATTTTAAATGAGGCTCTAACCCTTGAGAAGTCATCACGAAAAACGTGTGGTGGGAATCATGTTCAGGTTGCTTCCAGAAGTTAGCTATGCTCTTATTTTAAGTGATTTTTGTTTTATTAAGAAAAATCTGAAGTTGACAGTTTTACCTATATGTGGTATACTCTACTCTGTCCTACAGTTAAAGTCAGCTATTGTTTCTTGCATCATTGTGAAGGAGAACATTTTTCTTGCACCTCCCCTGGGCTTAGCTGGACTGCTCACCTGAGTAAGATAAATAGGGCCAAACTTCAGGCTATAAATCTTAAATATATTTATTGTTCTAAATGCTTAAGAACAGCCCTAGGATTTTTGCAGAAAGAGTAAGGAAAGGCAGCTGTGAAAAGTTTACTGTATAAATAGTTAACAATTTAAAGTCACTGGGAAGATTCACCATTGCTGTACTGCACTTCCCTCTACTCTCTGCCAAGTCTTATCCCTCTATTCCTCCAGTTATTCATCTGTGTATTTTAGTAGTAGCTTTCCTGATCTTAGTATGTGTGAGTATTGTGCTCCACTGAAGATTTTTGTTATAATAATCCTGATACTGTGTCTGCGTGTCCAACATCCCCTCTTGTTCTTGTTACCACAGATAAATCCTTTACACAGGTTTTTGTTTTAGCTCATTAGATGTTCAGTGTGGCTGATTTTCTTATTGCCCTTTCCACATCTTACCTTCAGTATAATACCTCTTTTATTTTGGATATGTTGGAATAGAAGTGGAACAAGAGAATCTTGAGGCTGATTACTGCAAATTTAACTTTCTTAGAAAAAAATAATCTTATAAAATTTTTCCCCCTATAAATACAGGCTTATGTCTCATGCCATAAAGTAATCTGCCATTTAAATATGATGATTAGCATGTGCTATAAATAACTTGCTTATTTTTATCTTTTGAGTGACATTCCTATTTGAAGTGCATTTGCAGATAGTATTTTCTTATCAACTTAGAAACTTAGTTGTTTCTTTGATCCCTTAGAAGCTAAGTTAAATGCTTAAAGGTGCTTTCATAGTGCAAAGTTATTTTACAATTTTGAGATGAAAAAAATTCATGTATTTTCATATTTTATGTTGTCAGTTTCCAAAATGAGACTCCTGTGTCTTTTGAGTTTATTCAGCTTTGTGTCCATTTTCACAATTGTAATGGTATAGGTTCCAATTTATGGCTGCTTTTTACACTGAGTTTTTGACATTGAGTATCCTGTAAATAGTGGTATGTATGCACTTCCATAGACTGTAGTAAGCATTCCTTCAGAAAACTCTAGGCTGATGAAGAAATGAAATAAACCCGTCAAATACTAGAGAGAGATTTTTAAGGGCTAAGGTTCAGAGGTAATTTAACAGGAGTTGCATATCACTGAAGATGTCTATATGATGTGATACTTGTCAGTTGTGCAGAAAGGAATGCAATTAGTGCAGTTAACAGCAGGTAGGGCAACGTTAATTATACATTCTCTTGTCTCTCTATGAATTGTTTTAGCTATTTAGATCCCTCTTCTTTTGCATCTTATTAGGTAAATTATACCACAAGAGACTTTCTGAGAGTTAACTGTGACCATTACTTACACAGATGTCATTTATACTGCCTCAAATATAAGTTCTGAACATGACCTCAAAGTAAGAAGGTTGAATGGAAGACAGAGCAGAAGCATGAACAAAACATGACGCAAAAATTTTGCCTTTTAAAGAAAAATCGCCCTATTGTATACCTGACACTTCAATAAAATCTGGAACTATTTTTTGCAGTGTAGAGAAAAGTAATAATCTACTGTAGCATTCTTTTCAGCAGTTACCTCTTCTAATTTGTAAACCAGGCAGGCACAATTAAGTGACTCTGTGCAGGAGATGAGAAGTGGGTTTTCCGATGTGGTAAAGCAACTTGCTGACCTTAAGTTAATGAAATACTAACCAGTTCTTAACAGTTTGTTGGGATGTCAGAGAGAGCATCAGTTTTTGAGGATTCATAGGAAGGGTCATTGGGGTGGTGCTTAGGTCACATATTTGTGAAATAGCAGACTAGCTGAACCTACAAACTCTCAGCTGGGCCATGGTTATAAAGTTGGTTGGTGTACAGATATCATCTGCTGCTGACAAGTTCAACACAGATTTGATTCACAGTCCTGCTCATCTGAAGCTGAGAAGTTGCTGAACAGCACTGTGCATAAAGAATGTGAACATTTGAGATGCACTTGCTCACCTGTTATGTCAGTCCCTTTATAGGTTCAACATAGGTTCAAAACACTTAAAGCAGCAGCACGTTCTCTTTCTTTGCAAACACAGTTCCTGCTTATTCCAATTTTATTTTTTTACCCAGAAAAATGCACTTTATATGTGAATAATTGAAAAAGCTCCAAATTCCAGTTTGATGCGTCTGCTCGCTCATTGTGATGTTTAGACTGTGCAATTTCATTAAAATATGTAGAATTCAACTTCCGAGCGTAATACCTACCTGCAAAGTCCCCACAGAGCTCATCTTGCAGTAAGCCTAAACGTAACAGCTTTGCTGATTTCAACATTGTAGAGATGCATCTTTTCCTGTAAATGCTGACTGCCAAACCAAAAGCTAATGCCTCACTATTGCTTTTACATTCATTTTTCTAGGCTAATTTGATGTTATGAACCCTGGAAATCATGAAGTCTTCACTGTAATGTTATATCTTTGCTGCTGAGGTGGTGATTGGAGCTTGAGCTGTAAATGCTAGGCTGTTAGAAATAGTGAGTAGGTTGTTTCTGTTCCCTCAAAGGGCTAGGAAAGGTCTACATGGGACAGGCTATTGTGTGAGGAAGGCATGTAGGCTTCTAAATAACCAGTTCAGCTCTACTAATAATTGAGGCTTGTGCCATGTGGCTAGTGTATGTAAGTGTATGTAGCACTCTCTATCTTTTAACCACCTAAAAGGTGCCTTATTGGACACTAGAATTCAGTTGTCTTATGTATCCTCCCTCCTCTTTGCAAGTGCTATTACCTTTTGGTAATCGTATATCTTAAGGAGAATCAAAGTTTGTATTCCTTGGATTTGAACTTATGAGTGGTTGGCCTCATTACAGACTGTTCGGTCATAATTATACAAAATTTGGTATGCTATCCAGCAAACTGTTCTGAACAAAATCCTGTGTGACAAATCAAATGCTGAATTGATTCAAATGAAATGCTTGGGCAAAGCTGTGTAAGCCTTTCCAAGTTCACAGAGAAAGAGAGATTAGAAAGACTGGAACAGTCAAAGGAAGCATTGGAAAGCCTGCAATGGGCACGAGGTTCTTGTGCTTCTAAGTGGGCATTTGTGAGGGCGTGTGTCCTCAGATTTCCTGGGAGGTTCAAGAGCAGCTCAGTAGTTTGTAAGCTCAGTTTTCTTCAAGGACTTAATAAGAATTTATGCAGATAACACAGGAAATTTGCAGTCCATGAGTACCAATAATACCTGTAGGTGTTAGGGAACTTTTTTGTTTTCTGCCAGTATCAATGCTTTATTCTGAAATGCAAGTTGTGACCAAAATCAAATAAATTAATTATTCAATAATTTTGATCACACAGTGGGTTAAAATGTTTAATAATAATAATTAGCCTGTTAGAGCACACAATATTTCTCATTTGAAGGTTAACTATTATATTCAAAAAAGATGATAGATGGCATTATCACCTGATGAAAGATGTCTAAGGGGCTCACTGACTGCATGGTGAGCATGGGGAAGCTTCAAAACTCTTGAGTTACAAGGTTTATCTTTGAGTATTATGTGAAAGTGTAAAATTGAATATAATTTATTTTGTTCTAGACGTCATGGCTTTCTCTGGTGACTCAAGATTGTTCTTAAAAGGTACTGTAGATAGTCTTCAGTGGGACAGGATTGAGGCTTGTCAGACTTCCTCTGACTGAACTTTCCTTGACCTGCTTGAAACTTTGATTTACTTGGTTTAGCTGTAACAACATTTTTTCTAATTGGCCCAGTATCTGTGGCTAATTTGGTTTACTTTTGTTTATCTTTGTATGATGCCACTGTAGTTTACAACTAATGTAATGATGCAGTATAGAGAAATACAGGCCTGGTACAATAAGAGGCTATGAGAAGTGGGGACACAGGGTGTAGTGTAGAAGAGTCGAGGTACGGGGTGATGAGAGACAGAGCACAGGCTTGGTGCTGGAGATCCCACAGCTATGAATAACTCACCAATGGTTAGTTAAAGAAATGCAGGCCACAAGCAGGATAAAACGGTTCTAGCATTAACAAGGAGAACAAAGAACTGGTATCTAATATCTGTAAAAGGCACTGTATACAGTGAATTCAGGTGACCATGGACCAGTGAAAAAATGAGAAAATTTTAAAAGTGTGTGGATCCTAGAGTGAGGAAGAAACCATCAAAATAAACATCATATTCCTCCCAATAAAGGACTCCAGATGGTGATGACTTGCTCTAACAGCCCTAGACCAGAATGAAGCTGTCAGCCGTAGGACCCAGAAGAGCACTGGAAGGATGAGCATAATGCCAGGAAAAGGGGTAGAAACTAGGAAATAGTTGTATGACAATTTTAACTGCATTATTATTGAAACTTTTTCACATATAGGTATTCTTTCTTGTTCTATACAAGTAAATCTGGAGTAAATTTTTTTAATTGGATTTTTAAGTTTATGGTCAGACTTCCAATGTATTCTTGGCTTTGTATGTATCTGAATATGTAAGCCATGCTTTCTCTTTGCTCATAAACAAAGTTTTGAGTATAACATTGCTAGTAGCATAGGTTTACACAAACGCCTAACAAGTATGACTGCTGCTTCCCTGAAGCTCAGCTTCTGTAACTCTAGAATGTTCGTGACGTATGTGTACTTCTCTGCAGGAGGCCTATATTTTGGATTTTTAAACACACCGTCCCCCCCTTTTTTGTTATGAAGCCACAGTCAGTACACTGAGAATGTTCCCCACTTGAAAAATATTTTTTTAGAAGAACAAAAAGACGGTTTCTTTTGTATATAAAGAAAGAAATAGGTTTATGTGTGAGAGTGAAGGATCTTAAATAAAACATTGTCCTTTTTCTACTTTAGTTCAACTGGGAAAATCAATTTTTGGTTCTTCGACTGCAAAGAAAGATCAAAAGGAAAAACTGACAATCCAAACAAAGGGCAAGGTGATATGGGCTGCTTGCACTCCTGTTCCCTGGTGTGCTTCATACAGGCACTTTTCCAAGCAGAATACATTTACAGAAGAATCAAGGGTATTTTTTTTTTCCTCTGAATCAACGATGTTGGGAGTAAAAGTGACCTGAATATAAAAGTAAAAAAATACTACTTTATATTAATTTTTTGGAGTTCTTTGGTGCTAATATAGGCAACAGTTCTCAGATGTATGCGGTTCCTCATTGCAGAATACTTATGTTTTAAAGAATTGTCACGGATTTTACTTCACTAGAACTGGCGAAAGCTATCGCTTTTTTTTTTTTAAAGCACATTATGTAATGCAAGAGAAAAAATGTTCAGTCCCATGCACAGTTAGAGTGTTTTATTCTTGCTTAAATGCCTTGCCGGGTACGTATTTAAATCTTCATGTAAAAACTAATTTCAGCCACTGTAGAGGGAAACTTTATAGAGATTGGCTTTTCTGCTTTTTATTGAATCATATTTTTACCTTTAATAAATAAAATGTGATTTATTCTTATAGGCTCATATTTACAAGAGGAGGATATTAAAGTGTCAGCAGGAAAAAAAAAAAGGGGGGGAGGAGTGTGAAAACTTTCTTCAAAACACACAAACAAAAAACCACCCCAAACTGAAAAACAACCTGGAAGACCTTTTACAAAGTGCATTCGTTGTCTTCTGCATAAACATAAAAAGTTGAAAATAATTACCAAAGTATTTGACTTCAATGTATTTCCACTTTTTGGAGAGAATTATTGTGTAGGCATCACCTTTGTAACCATACTAAATGTTAATTCAATGAATACTGTAAGTATAAAAAATAAACAGGCTAAAAATAAACAGGCTGCATCTGACTTGAGGTGTATCTTTGCATGAAAATATTTTTGTATGTATGTTTTGTATCAGTATGTTTGGGTCTTTACCCATGCAGGCAGAATGCATTTACATTTGGGACTCTGTACTTTGGCATGTCTTGGCATGGTAGAGATGCAAATAACTGTCTACGGAATGCTCATTTCAAATACAGATGGTCTGAAGTTTCAAAAACAGCAATTGTAGCTGGCAGCTCTGGGATATTTTGGAGAGTCTGGTGTTTTCAGGGAAGGGTACTCCGTACCGTAGCATTCGTAAAACAGAACCTTTAGAAAATGCTTCCAAATGATTGTTACAAAGTACTAGTGGTTTATAAAGTTTAGGCCTGTGATTTTTTGATCAAGAATTCCTCAAGCACTGAGAAGCTCCAAGACCACCTCCTTCAAGTCGGGTATGTCCAATGAAAGCTTTAAAAACAAATCCACTGGTTCTAGACCTTAAATTTGGGTGCCTATGTAATAGCTTTGCAAGGCTGATGTCAGTATTTCATAAGCAATAAAAATCTGGCTGTGTGTTTGATCTATGTAGATTTTGAGCCACTTAAACTACTTGCAGCTTTTTTTATTGTGGGGTTAAATCTTAAGTTCTAATGACAAATAGTGTTCTGAATTAGGTCAATGATAAGAAGCCATGT
This sequence comes from Astur gentilis, assembly GCF_929443795.1. Taxonomy (NCBI): domain Eukaryota; kingdom Metazoa; phylum Chordata; class Aves; order Accipitriformes; family Accipitridae; genus Astur; species Astur gentilis. The sequence continues at coordinate 18,343,690 of NC_064902.1, read as the reverse complement.
AGAAAAATGACAGCAGTAATGAAATGTGCCTGATTTTCTAACTGTGCTCATTTGCAAGATTTTTTTCTTTCTTTGTTCACTTAATTGATTCTGTAACAGGATAGTTCCTGGGACATGTTGACATTTGTTGTCCTGTTTCTTCTTTCATTAGGCTAGGATAGTTGAGAGCTTTTTGAAAAGTTTATTGCATGGAGCACATATGACTAATATGGGTGGCCAAGGTCAGAGCCTCAGATGTCTTGTTCTCTCTATCAACACCTTTTCTGCACTGCTGGCTGAAGCTTTTCTCTAGAGCTACACTGTACAGAGCTATGAAACAACCCGCTCCTAGGGGAAATTACTTTATTTCGCAAGATGGTTCAGATTCATCACTGATACTCTTCTCTTGCTGCCAGGTCCCTTGGCCCTCTGCAGTCTTCCTAGGTTACAAGCACTTTGACAGTGCTTTGCCCTGGGGATGGTGAACCTTTTATGTTTTGTTCTGTCTTCTGGTTTGGCCTTTTGGGATACCATACAGACTGCCTTGAAGGGTGGAGCATTTCATTTTACACAGGCCATTGTTCTGTGACATACTAGGGTTTTGTTTAAATCTGTTTGCGGTCTAATAACGTTCCCTATGCTGAAAACCCAGGATTTCAATTGTTTTTATTTCAACTTTGCTGCAGGCTGCAAGTTAGTAGGACCTAACCTCAATTTAGTTGCCACTGCTTAAAAATTCCTTTAGCAAATGCAGGCTTGGTTCTGCAAAAGTCAGCTAAGGAAATGTCAGAAAAGCAGCTTGGTGTTAGTCAATTGAAAGAAAAGACATGATTGTAGATGTTCAGTTTCAGATCAGTGGTAATAAAGTAAAAGAAAATTATTGTGTATGTTATCTGATTTAATTTCTCATGTATCCAATATGTTTGGCTTTAAAACTGTAGTCCAGAGGCGGTGCATCCGATTTACTTTGAAGAAAAATCTATTGCTATCAGAACAGCTACTTTGTAAGAAATTTGAAAAAGTCTTCCCTTGTGAAACAATAGGAATTTGTATATACAAAGAAAAAAAAAAAAAGATTATGTTAAAAAAGAAAGTTCCAAAAATAAGGAACGGTTTAGATTCATGTGGGTTTGTTTAGGAAACATGTTAGAGATAATGTTTCGGGGGGGGGGGGGGAAATTGGAAAATTATGAGTATGGTTGATAATCACTTTTATATCCTTAATTTAAATGAAATCAATGATTGCTCTTAGAAATGTCACTTTGGGATAAATGACTCTACACCAAGACATATGATTTTAGTAGCAGTATTTTGTCAGTAATTTAGCAGGTAAAGTGCTGGTTTTCAGTATTTGTTGAAAGTTAAAACATTGATGAGGTTTATAATGTAACTAATATACGAAGAATAACCTTTATCCTCCTTCTAGTTAACATTTGGGTTTTTTAAGGTATAACCATTTTTTATTTTTACTGTGGAATTGTTTAAAGTCACTGGGATTGTATTAACAACCAAAAAGAGTGTTACTGATTCCAGCTTTGCACTGTAAGCAGACAACACAAGATTTGAATTCTTTTCCCTCTATCCCCAGCCAGATAACTCATTGCAGTACGACTCTTAAGAGAAAAGTGCAAAGGTGTATATCCAGGGTGAATCACACCACAAATTCAAGTCTTAAAATTACCTTGTAGGATGCACACTTTCCCATGGTTTTATTGGATAGGTAAAACTTGAAATATGAAACAGTTGTTTCTTTGTATAGCCTTAATCAGCTAATTAGTTACAGGCCTCTTAAGAAAAGATCTTCAGGAAATGCTTAAATCTATCCCCTGTTAATTGCTGAAAATGTGTACTTATATGGGGTTACTGAAAAAATTGTTGTCTTCTTTTAGACTTCATCTGTTTTCTCTAGCAAAACATGGTATTTTAGTTTAAATACCCAGAGAACTTTTAAAAGCAATTCTGAAAGGGAAAAATGGGCAAATGGAAGCATCTGTGGAGAGCTGTTTTGCACCCAGATAGCTGCCAAATATTTTCTACTATTGTGTGTCTGTGTCGTGTCCTAGCTTGGATTGAATCATGTAGACCATGTTGCAGACTCTTGAAAATCTAAAACAAATACCAGCATGAATGCCCAATGGAATACCAAGGAAAGAAAATGTAAACAGTGGACTGTGTGAGTTGACTCACCCCCTAATGCAGATGTACCCTTCGATTGCACCAGCTGATATACAGAGAGGGATATATAACTTTCCAGGAAGAACGATCACTATGCCAGGGCTCACTTTCCTGTGTCTCCAGCAATGTACCTACAAAATTAATGTTTTAAACCAGATTGACTTTAATACAGAATTTCAGGTATTCATAGTAACAGGAAGATCCACACATCGCTCAATAACACAGAAGCTTTTTACAACAGGCACGCTCCATTTCTTACGCTGTGACATACTGCCCTGATGCCTCTATGGATTTGGCATTGCCTCTTCAGGACTGAGCAGTAAGATACAGCAGTAACTATGTCTGTTTGGCTTGATGCAGGTTGGTGAGATATGTTAGACCTACAGACTTGTAATATGTTGTAGAAGTGTAGTTTCTGGGAAAAGATCATTACCCTGGGAAGCAGTCTTGTTAAGCATTCTGTTCTCTTTTAATAGCTAAATTTATAAATTTATATATATATATACTACTGTGTGTACATATATATATTTTGTAATATGTATCTTAATAGTGAGACCTGTGAAGTTCTTGGGTATGTAGCCTTCTTGCTAAGTGCTTTTAGGGTCTGTTAGCACTAACTGAGGTTACAGACCTGACACTAATTGAATATTTCTTTCTTTATGCAAACAGCAGTCAAATTGAGCTCTTTTTTTGATAAAAAAAACATGAGAGAAATGTTTCCCCCTCTTTTGCCCCTTCACTCAGTGTAATTTTTATATTCTGTAATTTAAAGCATGCATATTCCATTTTAATTTTTTAAATTATTGACATCTTTATGCTGGTGGATCTGCATATATGTGTGTATATATAGAAGAAATACATAGATGTCAGGGGGAAAAAATATTTCTGTGAATATGAATTTAAAAGGTTGTTATATTTTCTTCTCTTTGGCTTATCTTCAGTTACAGCCTCAAAGTGTCTTCCCACAAAAGATGAATTTGACAAAATCACACTCTTGAGAATTGACAGAGACCATGGTATACGGTATTTTTGAATGCACAAATTCTGCATATTTAAAGATAGGTATATTTTGAAAGGCATACAGTCCCCATGACTTTAAAATAGTCCATTCGTGCCTAAGTTTATAAGATATTCTTTTCCTAATGCTTTTTGTTTAGCAAAATCTCTTGTTAGTATTATTCCCAGGCAATGTGCAGGTAAGAATGATTTATATTATGAGTGATCATGTTGACATCAGACTGTACTAGAGGTGAATATCGCTTTCCAGGTACCCAAGGCCAGTGTGTGCTCTGCACGTCTGGATTCTCATGCCAGACAATACAATACCTCTGCCCATCAGTTTGACTTCCAGTGGTAGGCAGTAGTAAAAGCAGTTATCCAAGGTGCTTCTAAGGAAACTTCTCACCTCATGTATGTTTTTTTCCAAAAAAAAAAAAAAAAAAGTCTGATGAGGCAGGTAGCCTTGTTATTTCTGTTTTACCATAAGAGACTTTAAGAGTTTATCTAACTTCAGGTACTCGGTGTACTGAGTGGGACTCCCTGATCTAATTGCTCTAGAATCAGCACATACAGAAGGCATAATAAAGGGCAGGAAGGAAGAAAGTGGCTGTTAGGGGATCAGTTAGACCAGCAGCCTAAGTTTCATGTACTTGGAGTAGACTAGTTTCACAATTGCAGTTGCATGCCTGTGTTGGATAGTGTGAATTCTTACTTGCTGAAAAATGACAAGGTCCTATAGTAAGTTGACAGGCTCCCAGATCCCAGTCCAGTCTGACACATAGAGGTGATTTCTCTGACTGGCAGATCTCTGCAGGTACTTATGGCTGGGTGGGACAAAACTGTTAACAAATCCATGCAGCAGGTAAAGGTGAAGAGTATCAGAATCCCGACACAAGTTGTGCTACACAGGTCTTCATACAAGCTGTCGTTACGAAGTTCCAGTTTCAGAAAAAAGATCTTAATGATGATCTTTGAGGCATACGCTATGATTAATTGTAACATCCAGGGGCTAGCGTGGACCAGAAATGTGTGAATGGGGAAAAGGCTGAGGAAATGTTTGGAGCTTCCTGGACATCTGCAGACATTCCAAAGCTTAATTTCCTTCACGTCATTGCAACCATATGTATTTTTATGGGGGTTTTTTTTTAGTGCCTAAAGATTAGAAAATAACTTTTAATTGTTATTTTTGAAGCACCGTATGGCGCTCTAATTTTGGCTTCTCATGGAATGAGAAAAATGAAATTAATTGGAAATCACACTCAGAAATCTATTATTAATTTAATAGAGGTAACAGCTTGTCCAGTGTCCTCATACAGAGCATGCTGTAGCTGCATATAACAAGCAACTCTTTATAAGTCTGCAAAGAAAACGGAGAGGCAAAGAGAGGCCAAGACAGGAGGAAAAGCTGCGTACATTGGTACGGTGCATGGTCATGAATGGTTCAGCTAAAAAGCTACTGGTTAAAATCAAGGATACAACATGTATTTTGACAACTGCTCTACAGTGTGGTCTAAACCATTAACATTTTCTTCTAGGTTCATGAATTAGGGGCTCATCTCAAGGGATAAAATGCTTTTGTCCATTTTTTTTACTTTCTTCTTCCTTCATCGTGCTGAGCAAGTAGAACTTGTTTGGGGTCCACCCAACTAAGTTGTTGCAAGCTTGTGTCTCTTTTGTGGCTTATGTTCAATGAGTAGTGGTAACAATTTAAATCTTGAGGGTTTTTTCTCTTAACCTCTCTTAATATGCCATAAGTCTTCAGAGCTGAATCTGTGAAGTTTGCATTATCTTGCTTCCACCAGTCAAAATTGAAGACCTTTAATACAATGGTGTTAAAAAGAAGAAATCGCCAAGATGAAAGACTGTAAAAATCACCAAGCTATGAAAAACACAGTGGGACTTTTTTTTTCTCTTATCTGGAACAGTCCCTAAATTGCCTTTCTCCAATGTTTTTGAAAAGTGTCTGCAGATGGTGTGATATTAAGAAAAATATCACAGAACAAAAAAGAAATCTAGAAAAAATATCTAAATGAAGTTATTTTTCTTATAAGGCTAATTAGTATTGGCAGGGATGCATTGTTAGGGATGCATTCTGAATGATTTTATGTTGAATGTCTTGGTGTACTGCATGCACATGAAGGAATTGTATATGTTGGTTAACTTTATGAAGCTGTAAAAAGAACATCATTCATATAATAAAGATTTGACACTTGATCTTCTACACAAAATTTTTTTGGCTTTGAAGCTAAATTCACCAGTGTGTCATTGATCAGTGAGATGTCCTTTTTATGGAATAATTAAGTCTGAAATATTGAATTAAAAATTAACAGATTCTTATAATGGGTCTCCTCTTAACCTTTTTCCAATATTAGATTAGTTTGGCAATTGCTTCTATTTCACATATGTGATGAGTAAACAAAAATAAGAGGAGGATGATAGTACATCCTCTCCCATGTTAGTTGTGCTTAGTGTATTACTGGTGTTATCTGACATTAAGTTATAAACAGTTGCGCTTACCAGAGATGAAATTTCATCTGCCTACAGTAGTTAATATTTACCAGTTGCCAGAGGGCTGAAATATTTCTTTTGTACTGCTTAATGCAGTAGGGGTTTTTATGAAATAGAAAGCTAGATACCATGAAAACTAACATCAGTAATCCTTAGAAGGATTTTAAGCAAACTGTGCAGGAAGATATATCTAGGAATAAATATACTTATAACTCTGGTTGCAGCATTTCTGTATTTTAAATAGATATTTCTCCATTTATTTTTGTATCCCATTGTTTCTTGTCATCTTTAAATCTTTATGTGGTGAGCTTTCTCTGTCTGTTTCAAACTTGGATAACTCTGTTTTCTAGATCTCAAGCTCTAGCAGTGAATGAGTTTTTGTCTAGAAGCCTCCAATTAGTTAACCTCCACTTGACAGGAACGAAATATCAGAACCAGTTCAGGTAGTTTTCTTCTTCTTGGTTTTTCTTTTCACTCTGGGTGAAATTCATTGCTACTCCAGATGGCCAGAGCCATACCTATTCATCACTTAAGTCCCAGTTATATCTGCAGAAGAACTTAAATGTCACATAGCTTTGTGCAAGCCTTGCCTAGCATCTCTGTTACTAGATTTTACTTCTCTGTCTGGATTTTACTCCTGCTATTAGATGTCTGTTAGAAGCCATGCTGGAAAAAGATTGTTTCTTTAAAATAAGTTAGATTTTATTTTCATTGTGGAGTCTGATATTCTTTCCTTCTTCAAATAGAAAATACCTCAGTAAATGAGACTACATTTGAGTGGTAAATACTGTGGTCTTGAAAATGTCCTCTTTTAAGTATGTAATTCCTATCCGTAAGTAGTTCTTTTTAATGTGCAGAAGGTAAGGTGGTGGTGGGTAGACATAAATTCTTGTATGTGATCATTTTCCCATCCAGATGTTTCCCAGATAATGACCAGTCTAGCATGATTTTCTTCAGAGGCTCAATAAATTATTTCAGCAGTACAGTGAAAACTTTGTACTTAATTCCGCAATGTAAGTTGGATAATGAATCGGACTACTGGAGGACTTTTTGATACTACTGGGCTTGATTCAGATCAAAACACTGCCAGACTTGCTATTCTTTTGCATGTTTCTAGTTTTGGTGTGGATTGATTTATTTATGGTCTGAACAGCAAAATGTGTGGTATCTAATGCAGCCCTACACAATGAAACAAAAGCTAAGGGATATAAGGCGAAGAGGCAGAGCAGAACTGTTTAACGGTAACTGTCTCTGGGAAGGAATGTTAATTTTGCTAAAAATGTAAATTTTTAGCTAAGAGCTGTTCAGTATTTTCATCACTTTGGGTAAAAATGCAAACTGTAGAAGAGCTTTAGGTTTGGAGCTTCATTAAGAATTCTTCATGAAACATGTCAAAGCCCCACTCAGGGAAATATTTATGCATGCACTCAAATGCCAAGCTGGCATTAGTGTGTGCTTAAATTAAGCGGATAACTACCTGTTTGATGAAAGCGTCGGTATTGTGTCACTGTAAATTATCGTAAAGAGGAGAAATGACCACTGCTGATGCGATGTCGAGTACTGTGGAAGCAAGGAGGTCCCCTGAAGCTGGGTGGTGCACGCACACATTAAGCTCTCTGGTCAGTTTGTCCTGGTATTTACAAGGCAGTAAGAGATGATGAAACCCTTTAAAGGGACTTAGTCCTGCCCTAGTACTGGCAAACTTGCAGAAATTGGATCTAAAGCTGCTCCATCTTCAGATGCCTTCCTTTTAGCACGTGGCCTGTTTCTTGTGCTTTTGAAGGTTGTAGATTATGTGCCCAGCCACCACTGCGTGACGTGCGCCAAATTTCTTTTAGCTTTGTCCTCCGTTTTAATGCATATTTTTTTAATGATCTTCCCAGGCATAGCAGGCCTGTATGTAAAGACTGTGTTCAGCAAAGGACTAATTATCAAGTCTGTACTTGAACGGGGTTCACCTGCCAGATATATTACATTATGAATTTGTTAACACTTCTTAAGCAATGATGGTAACGTTGCAGTTGTCTTTCCTCTCTGCATATTTACTTGCTTGTTTACCGTGCAAATTCCCTGGTTTCTTGCTTGGGTTTCTTTTGTGCTCCATGTCTGAAAATCTCTTCTATTACAACTACTCTTTTATGCTTAAAAGTGAATTATGAAAAAACTAATGTATGTTCCTCAGTTTTTATATTTTCTACACTATTTACAAATGTTTCAAAATCACCTCTGCAGTTCAATAACGGATAATAGAATTAGAATCAGTCGGAGAAGACTTTTTGTCTTTTGTGCCTTACAGATAATCACAAACAATGAAATTTTGAAAGCGTTCCAGGAAAACAGGTGTGTGTATTGTTGCAGCTAGGGGCGAGAACAGTGTTTGTTCTTAATGACTGCTTGACTTCAACACTACAGATTGCATAAAGCCTGTTCTGTGAATTGCATTAAAACAAATGGTGTTATGGTATTCAATCAAGAATTTAGGACGCAGTTGAACTGCCTGAGTCTGCTAACTTTAAAATATGTTTTACTTAAAAAGAAAAAAAAAAGTTTGCAGAATATTTTGGCAAGGAAAACTTGAAATCCCTGTAAGCTTTAAGAGGTAAAGATGCAAAGAAAACTGTCAGTATATTCATTTCACTATAACTTTTTTTTTTTTGTAGTTTAGGGAAAAAGGAAGGGTGGAAAGAAATGACTTGCTAAAACTCTGGTAAAATGTCAAATTTTTGAATGACAGTGATTTTAGAAAGCAAGTTTTGTGATGTATCTATGTATTTTATATTTATAAGGAAAACAGGTCTACTAAACCACACAATTTTGCATGCCCGAATTTCTTAGTGCATAATGGATTATCCTGAGAAGCTTCCATGGTGGTGTCAGGTAATAAGGATCACAACTAATACACAAGGAAAAGTATTCTTTGTTTGCTTTCACAGTCTCTTAAAGTGAAATCATCAGAAGAGGAGAAAAATTTGAGTAGGGCATAATTTAAAGAATATTTTGAAGTCTAAAAATTGCAAGAATGAAACTCGTGGATGTAATGACAGAAGAGCACTGTATCAATTTGCATGAATTTTTCCATTTTGTTCAGTATTTACTATGCAACGTGGTGCCGGATGCCAGGTTGACATTGCAGGTTTACAGAAAGTGGCCTTCTCGGTTTTACCCATAAAATGGCTGTTGCCTAAGAGCTGGCAGGAAAAGCTTTTGCTCACTTGTCAGTAGACTTCAGTGCTCTTCCACCAAATGAAGAACTTGTTCCTCTCCTGATGGAGTTTTCAAACTATGTCTCCTCTTGAGTTTGTAAGCAAATGTGACCAGTGTGACCCTGTGTCTATTACAGAGGAAATCTACATAAAAAATAATGAGAATTTAGGTTGAAAAATGAAACTGTTAAAGGCTGGAAAATATCAGAAATAAGATATCCTATGGAGTTTTAAACAAGCATATACAATGAACAATTTTAATGTGAGAACTGTTTTCTTGATACCTGCCTTAATGTGCATATTTTTCCATGCATTATAGTGGTGCTGCTGGATCTAGTGAGGCTCTGTTTGCTGTATAAGTAATTTATCAGGTTTAACTTAAATATAGGATGTGAATACTTGATTACTTCTACTCTGAGAAGGTTTAAGAGTGCATTATTAAGAGTGAGCTTTAGCTCAGCTGATTTTATCTAGCTTTAAAATTTTTATCACTGGTGAAGTGTGTAGTAATGGTTATGAAAGCAATTAATAACAGTAGTGACAGAATCAAGAGACTGACTAATTTATCATTATAGATTTTAATGAGGCTTATAATCTAGCAATAAATATACAATATATTCAAAAGTATGGAGTTATAAAAAGGATGATTTATTTAACTTTAATTATAAACTAGTCTGAACACCAAAGGTGGTAGAAACTAGGCATGTAAGAACATAATTCTTTTTGGTGTTACAGAGCAGAAGAATTAAAATAACAGAGGAAGGGAGTTTAATTAAAATTATGGGGGGGGGGGGAATCAATTGTTTAACTTCATTCTAAAGACCTTTAAGCATACCAATAATTTTGTAGATGTGGGAGGTATCTTCCTGTGGACAGCTTCTTTTTCCCATCTCAATCTGCTTACTTGGCAGAGCATGGGAACTGTCTCAGACGCTGCATCCCCGGAGTTCTCAGAAGATGGGGAACAGTGAAAATGGCAGCAAAACTTGCTCGTTGGGAAAAGCTGTCTCAGATTTCAGAGCAAGCTCATGAAAAGAGACCCAAATGTGAAAAGTTAGTACAGCAACCTTAAGATTTGGTGTTCAATTTGGGAATTAGGGTTTATTACCATTTTTTATGATTGTGTTATGTTCATTATGGTCTTCCTTATAGCTTTTATTCTTCTCCCTTCTTTCTTGTGCTGGAGTAAGTATACCAGGGTGTCTCTGGACAGGAGTATTGTTAAAAAGTAATAAGCACCTGACAGGATCTTGCCTGAGCAGTATAACAGGATGGCTGAAATTTGGAAAATTACTTGTAGCCAGTCTTTCCCAAAGGGAAGTTAGAAATTCAGGTGGTAGTGGTAGCATTAAAACAAGAAAGAAGTGAGCAACAACAACAGAACAGGGCAGATGAGACCACAAAAAGTAGGTTTTCTTACTGTTGGATCAGCTAGAGGTAGGTAAAAAAAAAAATGAACCAACCCAAACTTGACCCTTTCAGGGCTTGTAAGGGAAACCCCATGTGTTGGAAGACAAGCTCTGAGCTGCAGAGATGCAGTTTGGGCGAGATTATCTAGAACCCTTACGGGACATTTGAGCATTTGAGGTTTTGCATCAGCACTGGTGAGGAAACTGAAGTAGGAACGGCATGTAGGCATTCTGGGTTCTGTTGATATCTTTATAGTACTTGTGCGATCCAAAATGAAATATAATTGCTGTCAGAAAATGTCTGTAATGTCTGCCTTGTATTCTTCAACTCCCATGTTATGAAAGCTAAATTATAAAGCGGGGGGAGGAGGGGGGAACTTGCTTTGGGAAGAGAAGCACTGAATTTACTGCTCTGTTTTAGGAAATCAGTGTCCAGCATAGGTGGTTGGGAGGTAGAATTGATCATGCAGTGGGAGTCCCAGCCAGTCCTTAGTGGAGTAATATTCTAGACAACCATGAAAAAGGTGGTGACTCAAGCTTGGCTGGCCAAAGGGAAGCTTAAAGTTGCACGTGTCCAAGCATAACAATGATTTGTGTCCCTCAGAGGACTCTCAACAGATAAACACATCATTAGATTGGCCTCTGCCTCTTCTGTAGAGGTGGAGAGTTTGGAGCCGGTTGCAGATGCACGTACCCCATCTAGCTCTTTCAGGACTTAGGCAAGGAGGACGTGTTCGAAGAATTCTGCTCATCAAGCACAGCTTAATGACTTCTGGTAAAGAAGGGTGACTAGCAAAGTTCTTGAAACTAGTTAATATCTGCCTAGCCACAGTGGGCGGGGGTCCTCCTGTGCATACTGAAGGACAAAACAGTCTCGTTAACCCCAGCCGCCTTTATGGAAACAGCTCTCGTGTGTTTATCAACTCAGTGTTTATGCTCGCGTTTGGGGCAGTGAGGAGGCAGGGCTCCTCTAAGACCTTGATTCGGCATGTCCTCAATTTGTCTTCATTGCACTGCTCCCGTGACACTGGGTTTCTTCCATCTATTTTGCAACGTGTACTAAGCTCGTTACAGGAGAGATCAGTGCATTTTCCAGTGATACTTTCCTGTTGCTGCAGTGCTTATGGTGCTGCCAGGGTTTGGAGTCAGCCCTTCTGCGATCAGCCTTACACTGGGGTAAAAATACACTAATGTAATACTGAATCAGGTTCTGCATTTTTGAAAGAGGTGCAGATGCTAATTAATTTTCACAGAGCCCCTGCAGACAGAGAAGGCGAGCTGCTGAAAGTCACATGGTGAGACAGAAATGCGATTAGGTTTTTGTGTGAAACCTCCTCCCTTTCAGTCCCATGCTCTAATTCTGTAGTGTAGGATGCCTTGCCAAAGTAGTCCTGAGTACTCGCTGATAGAAAATCTTTTGCTCATAAACAGTCAAGAGTGAGGCCTATTACCATGCAGTCTTACATTGTCTGTTCTTTACAGTAGTTTATTTTTTATAAGCTACAGCACATTTTAGTGTAATTGTTAACACGCCTAATTTGCAATCACACAGTCGTATCAATAATAATGGAAAGTTGTTCACAGGTAATAAATTAGCATACCATATAACTAGCAGAACTATGGTTCTCAGTATATTGTTTCATGATCAAGAATTCAGTAGTTAAATATACACAGCAGTGGGCTGAGAACAAGCTGTTCATTTTTGCTGCAAGCAGTACCAGTGGACCAGAGTAATCATAGCTCCCAAAAGCAGGACTGATTTTATTGATTTTAAATAGGCTTTCATTATAGAACTGAGCCTATTACAATTGCAAGGAGTATCACTGCCATTTGTATTCACAGCGCTGACTGAAGGGAAGGGGATGTATTGTTGAATGCAGTGTAGAAGATGCTTGTCCCTTGGAGTGTTATATTCTGTCCTGCTGAAACATCTGAATTTATTTCAAAGAAAAGTACTTAAGGCTTTTTCCTATATTTAATTTTTTAGAAGTGTGGTTAGACCCAGCTACAGTTGTGAAATTTTAAATTCTGAGGACTTTTCTGAGGAGTAAAGGTCTTGCTTATTTATTGGCATCTAACATAGGGACAAGCTGTATTTTGCTCCATTTTTTTAAAGGACTCTTTGGAAATGTTCATGTCTCTCTTTTTTTCTGTAGAATAATGTAAAAAAGACAAATATAAGATCCAGAGAATAAACTGTTAAGTCTGAGATATTAATGTATTCAAGTTATAATTAGTTAAGAACACATGCTGTTACCAGAAATGTGTCATTAATCCGCATGGAGCAGTTTGCGGCTATTTGCTGCTAAATTAGTGACACTTAAAAGCAGTCTTTTTTTTATATTGTTTTGAATGATAAAGAAAATTTTAAATCTGTGACAAAAAAAAAATATCTATGTACACTTAAGAAGCAGTCTGTTTTGTTATTTGGGTTTGTTTGGTTTGGGTGGTTTTATTTTAAATTTACACAAATGCTTATCAGACAGTGGACATAAACAGAAGTTCATTGAAGCCTTAATGACCAAATGCAGTGCTGTTGAAAACATTGCACTGTACTTTATGGTGGTGTAAAGACATGTTGCTTGTGCTAGGTTCTCTTCAAATCCAGTGTTTATATCTACACAGTCCTGCTTAAACATTTTTCCAGTGTTACTACAGAAGTTTGGAAGGGTGCTAATGGAAATCAATTACAGCTTTTTTTTTTTTTAATGGGTTTTATACTGACTTTGTGCACAATTTTGTAGATTTTTTTTTTTTTAAATATATTACAGCCTACAAGTGAAGGTGAATTACTTCATATATTCCAGCTAAAACCAAATTTTTCTTTTGGGGTAGTCTTCCATAACATAATTTGGGAACCAGACAGGAGATAACATAAAAACTTTGTGTGAGCATTTCTAGAAATCGGCTCTTTAAATAAAATGGTGATGCTAAGTAGTGAATCAGCTTGATAAGTAGTGAATGATCAAGCCTAGTTACTGTAAAATAAGATCTGGCTAGTTTACTTCATTTTGCAGAGCTTGGGCAAATAACTATTGAATTAAATTGCTTCCTGTTGGTTTCCCCCAGGGCAAGAAGAACCTGCTGTACTGTGCTCTGCTGAGCTGCTGTATTGATTAGTTTTTCAGGTCTAATCTTTACACGGTTATGCTTACTTTGTAGTATGTTTGTTTATGGTTTTGATAGTTGTTTTTCTGAAGTTACTGTATTGCCTTGATAGTCCCCTGGTGGATTATAAAAATGTACACATTAATTTCTTTCTCTAACTTCATTTGTTGTAGCCAAATGAAGATAATCAGCGCTTGCGTAGCATGCTGGTTAGGAATGAGGGTAGTGATCACTCACATAATTGATATCACGTATCACTGACAATCAAAACTCACCCTGTCAGGATGGTTGGCACCTAAAACCTATCTAATTAAATGCTTGCAGCATCTATTAACAGTAGTATATTAGATTCATTATCACAGCAGCTATTGTGATTTTAGAGTTTGCTTCTGCAGGTTGGAAAAGTGATTTATAATTTTAATTCATCTTAATAATTTGTGTGCTTAGGAAACACTTGATATAAAACTTCTTGTTGCATTTAAATTTCCTTGTTATCTGCTGTGCAGTGGCATGAATAATAGGGAGCCAAGAACTTGAGTATATTGGAATGCATGAAGTATTTTCAAGGAGAGTATTTTTAAGGTTCAGAATGATATATGTCAAATGTTACTGAATGGATAAACGTGGAGGGATTTTGCCTTCAGAAGCTTGGAAATCGGGCATCTCTTAGTACAGTACCTCTAATAGCTGTGTTAAAAATGCATTTCGGTCTTAATACAGAAAACAGATTATTTATGTCATAATATTTATTCTATCCTAAGATCCAACTGTCTTCTAGTTGCTTGAGTTTATTATACTGGAACTTTGAAATGATGCTGTCAGAGCTGGCCTGCACCAAAAATTGCCACACCTCCAAACTTGTCATCTGTAATATGTTTTTATGTAATCCAAGCCTAGAAAGCCTGCGTTAGTTTGAATGACAGCATCCATATCCTCTGTGCCACATAAACAGTAAATTTGTCGATTTAACAACAAATTCTCGTGTTTTCTTGCATACCTGCATAGAAGATTGTGATTCAAGGTGTGACCTAATTAATCCAAACATCACTGAAATCCGAGATTACCACAGACTTTAGAAAAGGGTAACAATGTTAGCCTTTTCTAGGCACGCTTAGTGATATGTTAATCTTAGGATCTCAGACTTTGCAAAATACCTGGCAGTAGTATGATAAATGTGCAAAGTGACAGTACTCAATATTAATAAACATCTTACAGGCAACTGGCAGCTCTTTATGGCTCAAGAAGCTGCTATGGTCCATGGAGCTGCAGAGATCGTAACTGATGTTTTTGTTTGGTTGGGTTTTTTCTTTTCCCCTTTTCCCCCTTGTTTTACTCTTTAAGGATGTTAGGATTGCTTCTGTTTGGAACGTAGGTCTTGGTGCAGTTGCTTTTGTCACTGTGTGTTGCTGCACTTTCTTGTTACTAAGATACTGTTACACTCACATTGCCAAAGATTCGAGTGATGCCTCACACACAGATGAACATCTTTTCACAGCTACTGCCCTTGCTCTACGCTTCCTTGCCCTTTGGAGGTAGGGATTTCTTCTTTTAGGACCACATCCATTGGTTTGCTTACATGTGTTCAGAGCAAGGAACGGAATTTATTTTCGTTGATGACCATTTGTTTGTTGTGCATTCAAGACAAAATATGATCTGATTCATGTCTTAAAAACTGTGCCAGTGTAAGCTGTCAAACTGTATGCTGGTTATGTGGTTTGTTGTGCAGGCCGTGTAGCATTAATAGCATGGTTTTGATCTAAATAATGACATTTTTATCCAGCTAATAAGTAGTGTGTATATATCCTTTAACTTGAACAATTCTTTTTTGCAAGGTTGCTTTATAAAAATGCTGAATTGACTGTAGTTTTATTGCTCACTAGTTGCAAACAACTTCCCATTGTTTTTAAAGAGTCTAACCTGGAAATGGTTTTTAAACTTACACTAACAAGCTCGATAAATGACACGCAATAGAATAACAATGTGTTTTTTCTTTTACAGAGGCAAAAGAAATTGTTCTGAAGGCACAGATTCTGGCTGGAGGGAGAGGAAAAGGTATTTTCAATAGTGGATTGAAAGGAGGAGTGCATCTAACTAAAGAGTAAGTCTTTAAAGTGGAAAAAGCATAAATAAATTGCTTCTTTTGTAATATTTAAGCTGTTTGCAATAGCTGTGTGACTGTTTCTTTTAATATCTTTCAATAAACTAACCTTTTTCCTTTGTAGCCCTAAGATTGTTGAACAGCTTGCTAAACAGATGATTGGGTACAATCTGTCAACAAAACAAACTCCAAAGGATGGTGTGACAGTTAAAAAGGTAAGATTTTTGCCTCTTGAAAGTTGAAAACTATGTTCAGCTGCAATTTTGCATTAATATGCTGGGGTGTATGACATAGATTTATTTTTTTCATTCCTTCTCCAATGCCTGATGGATTGCATCTAGTTGATGAAAGAAAAAAAAAGTTACTTTTTCATTCTGTGTGTGTATGTATTTTGTCTATCAATTTCAGCATACCTAGTGGTGGAAAAATAAATTCATTTCTGCTACCTCTGTTGAAGGGAATCCTTTGTCATATGTTCATCCTTTATCAAGTACATAATAAATGTTAGCATAACTGTATATATATAGCATTAACTGTACGTGCTTATTGATGTTCTGCTTAGAGAAGTAATATATACATGATTACCTGTAGTAGTAATATTATCCACATTTCCTTCACCCTCAGCTTTGGGCAACTGTTATTAAAGACAGTGACAGATGACTTTCATAGAATCATAGAACAGTTTTGGTTGGAAAGGACCTTTTAAAGGCCATCTAGTCCAACCCTCCCGCAACGAGCAGGGACATCTTCAACTCGATCAGGTTGCTCAGAGCCCCGTCCGACCTGACCTTGAATGTTTCCAGGGATGGGGCATCTACCACCTCTCTGGGCAACCTGGGCCAGTGTTCCACCACCCTCATTGTAAAAAATTTCTTCCTTATACCTAGTCTGAATCTAACTTCTTTTAGTTTAAAACCATTACCCCTTATCCTATCGCACCAGGCCCTACTAAAAAGTTTGCACCCATCTCTCTTATAAGCCCCCTTTAAGTATTGAAAGGTTTGCATGAGAACGATCTCTATTTAAAAAAAAAAAAAAAAGTCTGTAAAAGTAGATTCCTCCTAACTTGTTGCAGATACAGAGTAAAATGTGGTCATGGCAGTGGTTCAGCTAGTATATGGTAATTCATTGACCTATGATGGTGCATACTGCAAGGTGTCAGCATAAATGTATTGCTCTTTATTGGCCTAAATAGGAGAAGCATAGATTGCCCTTCAGCAAGATTCTGCTTTACCTTAGTAAATTCGGTAAGTCAGGAAATCCTAGCAGTTGCCTATCTACTATATATATTTTTATCTCTTGCTTTGTTTTACTGAGCGAGGATCTTCATACAGGTATGTAGTCAAGAGCTACGCTGTATTTGATGCCAGGAGTTAATTTGGCGTGAGCTGAAAAGAACTGCAGTTCACTTTTAATATATTGTGAACAGCTTGGTATATTAGCATAGAAGGGGAACACCTGTCTGGAAAGATACTGTCTAATGAGAGCTGGAGGAAGGTGCTCAGGTGGTTCTTCTCTTGGGGAGCAGGGAGAGCAGATTACCATCACTCCTTGTAGTTGTTAAAAAGAAATACTAGCTATTAAAAAGAAGGAACAGTATTACTATTAGGGCATGTCTGTCAGAGATCGTGATAATACTAAGGATATAAAAAAGGATATATATTTCCTATATTAAGGCACTCTGCTTTGAAAAAATTGTATTGTAAAAGCAGCTTTCTTTTATAAATTCCTTGGTTTTATTCTTTTGCCCTAGTTGACCTACTTTGAATACATCAGTACAGGAAATTTCACTCTTTTGTCTGAGTGCAAGTCTGTTCGTTCATTTACATATTCAATTCTGAAAAAGAAACTTCTAATTCTCTTTGAAATTGATAGAAATGAGAGAAAAGTATGGGTGTTGGGGTTTTTTGAAATGGATTATTCAAAGGATTTATATTAAGATGACTTTTGTACCATGTATAGAATAGCTATAGAAGATGTAACTTGTAACTGCTTTCCTTCCCATCCACACATTGCTTGTATGAATAAACAATGGTCAAGAGCAAGTAGCTAGGGCATATGTGATGTTTAAGGTGAAGTTTGCATTGCTGAACTTCAGATATTTATTTTGGTGGTACAGGAAAGTATATAGACTGTGTATTTTTCCTTTGCTGTAGGCTTACATGGAAACTTTTCAGAACACAGCTTGCAAGTATTATAATATTGATGCATGAAAAGCCAGTGTGATGCTTTTCATCTGTTGTCACAGACTTCCATTCTGATGATAGAGTTGGCTTTTAAAAGCCATAGGCCAATTCATATCTTCATTGCACACATATGTAACAAGGTGATAGTATGTTTTATATTTTTGGTGTTAAGATTTTGATTCTTGGTAGTGTATGGAAAGAGCATGCACCCTGTTTTAAAGTAATTCATTACATAACACTTTGGCCAATGGTTTCCTCATTGCTAGTTACATAGTGAAGAAAAAATGTTTAAAATTATGCATCTAGGTCATCAAAAGACCATTTCACAGAAAAATTAATGTCTTTTAAAAGCATTTATCTTTTCCAAAGTTAGCTCACTCTAGGATCTTCGAAGTAGTTAAAGGAGTTGAGGCATTCAGGTTTGTAGTATCAGGGCTACAATGTCAAACACTGAAAATTTGATCAAGGGGTGAACTACAGTAATATGATTAAAAGTATAAGTTTAGCTATGTCTAAGATGTCATTTAATGCAGTGCTTAGTTTGTGCACAGAAAATGCCGGACAGACTCTTTGAGCTTGCTAAGAGCACTGGGGAAGTTGAGAATGAATAGCTGGCATTTTTGTTCTATTTCAAGGCATATGCTTTCTCTGTATGTGTATGTAAGAATATGTGTGTGTACATGTACTTAAAGAAAATTGCAGTTCAGGAAGAAAAGAAAAGGCATGTTTTTAGGTTTTGTGTTTTTTGAAATGTTTGGTGTTCTGGAGAGTTTGAACTCGTATGTTTTAAAAAATTTAGGTAATAAATGTTTTTCAGAAGGAAAATAGTTATTAATTCAGTTTCTGTGAGGCAATCAATGAGCTAGTGTCAAGTCAGAGAGTGGAAGTCTCGTACCTTTTACATGTATTTCTAAGGAAGGAATAAGAGAAATTTTCTACAATTAGAATAATGATGGAACAGAAAATGGTGTTTTCAGCTTGTTTTCTCAGCTTGTGCGCCTACTACAGAATTTAAAGCATGTTTTTGCTTCTTTAGATTGATGTTTCTTAAATAAATAGCAGTCTCCTCAGTTCCCTTGTAACTTGGAAGCTATTTTGTGAGTTTACATAAAATCCTCTTATGGCAGCTTGGAATTTGGAGAGCTTGGTTATCTGAGAAGACAGTCTTCTCTTATCATGACAACTTGAGAATTTGCTACCTGTGTTTTCTCTCCAAGCAATAACAAAATTAACATTTTGAATATTTGATTCAGTATAAAAGAGCTGTTATAGTTACACTTAATGAAATTATGTGTATGACTTAAACTTTTAGGTAGTGATTTGTTTTTAAGAAGGAAAGCTTGAAGTTGTCAGGGAGTTTTAAAGAAAGCTGATTTTTCCCCAGGACATCTTAAATATAAACCTGATGTGGTAAACCGATAATGATGCTTCACATTCTTTATCACAAGCAAACCAGACAAGATATGAGAAGAGTCAACAGTTTGTAGATTCAATTGCGCTACTCTTAACTGTTCATTAATGTGTTTGCATAAGTTTTGTCAGGTGAATGATAGGTAGACTTTAACAAATAATATTTAAAGACCTTGAACACCAGTTTCCCTGGATTTGCTCTGCATCAGACAGGGAGGATGGTGAAGGCAAGAAACTGTTTTTCATTGGGAGAAATGAGAGATGTTGCACAGTCTGACAATTTTACTCTGCAGTAAGCTTGCCTACTGTGAAGTAGATGGACTCTCAATGGTTTTATGAATTAAGACAGAGAAGTATTTGTCAATGTTGACATGGTTAATTAGCAATAGTGAGGAAAATCACTCGGGTCAGAAGTAACAGTTGAAAAGATACCTGATTTAATAATGTGAGTTCCACCTGCTGTGCTTGCAAATATATTCCTCAAGACTTGTTGAGTGGATTCCCATCCTAAATCTGGCCCTGTTCCTGAGCACTGTGGAAACTGTCTGAATAGCTCAGAAGAGATCCAGTAGCACCAATTGGTTTTATTTGACCTATGTCTAAAGCAGTTGATTCACGTTTTTCAGATACATTGATGCAGGATATGTAAGAAGGTGAAAACATGCATGCAGGTAAAAAGACTAATGGTAGCAAATCAAGGATGCTTTCCATATCTTTGCTTGTTAATTTGACCAATCTTTGTAGGTAGCTGAGCTATGTTTCTGAAGTTGGCTTTTAGCATCCTTTTATAGTAGCCTAAAATAGGCAGATGCTTTTTAAGTAGTGCAGTAGTTTTCTACATTCTTAGTTGCCTCCATCACCCTAGATTTCTTTAGTTTGCTTTTGAACAGTCGCTTATTTGAATGATTCCTTTACATCACCCTATGTTCTATGAATAAAGCAAGGTAAAAGCAGAAGGAAACAGAATTACTATAAAGCAACTTTCTTCCAAGTAAAAAAAAAAAAAAAAAAAAAAACCATAAAAAAAATAGCATTTTTTCTTCCATTCTGAGCACAGAGGGCTTTACTTAATTCCTTGTCTCTTGATTTTTTTCTGTTCTGTTAAGATGTACAGCCAGGCAGAAGGTACGTACATTCTTTCTTATGTACTCTGGAGTAGAATGTCAAAGAAGTGATGTGGGTGAAAGTATAGTGCATCTTTCTTGTTTATAGTCCTTTAACTATGAAAACCCCAGGAATACTTATTTGATGGAACACATCTTGCCGGGTGGGCAGAGTTTTAAGACTGCAGGTGTACGTATACATGCCTTTCAGATCTAAGGAGTTTGAACTGCTGACTGGTAGAATGAATTTCACTTCATGTTTCATTCAGACTGATGATCTTCATCTACAATCATTGTTCAAAACTGTCGCTTTATAAACAGACCATGTTAGAAAGACATTGCTGCTTAATCCTTCTTAATTATATTAATCTTAGGGAAGTGATTTTCCTGATTTCTGCTACTTCCATTGAAAGGCAGGAAATAGTAGCTCTGCTAAGGAAGAATATAGTTGATTGTCGTAAGGAGAAGCTATGCTGCTAATTAAATTGCAGAGGTGGCTGCTCAACTTCCCGGTTGAAAAGCAAAACTGTAGTGCAGAGCGGATTTACAGTCTTTGCACCTGAGTTTGTGGCACCTGTTATAAGGAAGAATTAGTAGTGATCATATGCAGATTTTTTACTTCTTAAGATGAAGAACATTTGGGGGAATTTAGTATTCTTGCATCAAAACATAGTTTTGTGAGCCCTTTGCCAAGTGTTAAAACTACTTAATCTGAAATTGCTTCAGTAGCTATTGTTAAACTATTACAAAAATGGACAGTTCAGATGAAGAGGAAGGTACAGTTATTGTAATACTAAAATGACTTTGACTTTGGCATGTTTTTGGCAAGAGAGAAAAAATGTAACAAAGAATTTATATGGGCCATTTTCTCACCCAATTTTAATGCAAGTACTTGTAGATTCCAAAGATGTAGGACTTGAATCATCTTTGTTGTTGTGTGCTGAGGTATCTGTCAGATACTGGTGTGAAAGGGCTCTGTAATTTATAGTAATAAATAGAGATTAATAGCTCTTCGGAAAAATAAATTATGTTTCTGGATTGTGCCAGTATCTGAAGGTCCCACATCTACTTGTGTCTCTAAACTGAAAGTAAAAAGCTGGATGGCAGAATTATCTGTAAGCCCATTTCCTTAGGAAGTACTTAAGCGGGGTAGGAATTCAGTGCTGAGATTCTGAGTGCGGGATGGCTTTCTGTCAGAATGAGGGAGAGAACTTAAGCCTGAGACTTTACTGGTAAGGAACAGCACTCCTGATGAGATGCATCTGAAAGCCAACATAGCCTCCCTTACATCTATGTGATTTGCAAACTGTACTCCCTTGTGACTCAAGTTGTTCTGGGGACAGTATGTTAAATTGCTTGCTGGGAGTCAAAAGGTAATACGGAGGTCCCCTTTCTGGACACAGCAACAGCAACGATTCTC
This sequence comes from Astur gentilis, assembly GCF_929443795.1. Lineage (NCBI taxonomy): Eukaryota > Metazoa > Chordata > Aves > Accipitriformes > Accipitridae > Astur > Astur gentilis. Next base: position 18,322,092 of record NC_064902.1, on the reverse strand, counting down.
TTCTTGGGAAAACCCCAGCAATTAGGTGTTCCTGGTTTACACTGCTTGGTACATGCCCCAGTGAGAACAGAAGCATCAGAGGAGTCTTTTATTTAGGGAGAGAGGACTTCTTGGGCAAAAGATCACTGGTTTGTAATATCTTGTAAAAGCAGTGAAACAAACATTTCTGTTCAGGATAGCAGGTATCACACTGCTGCGTTTTAAGGCAATGCAGAAAATGTGAGCCACAATGTTCTCTGCTTCACCAGCTAGATGGACCCATCAGAACTGTTGCTAGTTTGGGTTTTTTTCTTCCCTATATTCATTTTTAGGTGATGGTTGCAGAAGCACTGAATATTTCCAGGGAAACATACTTCGCAATTTTGATGGACAGAGCTTGCAATGGACCTGTTATGGTTGGCAGTCCACAGGGTGGCGTTGACATAGAAGAAGTTGCGGTCACTAGCCCAGAACTTATCTTTAAGGTATTAAAATAATATTTTACACTAAAAATGTTCCTTGTCAGTTATCCAAAAGAATATATCTTCCCCTCCCCCTTCCATTTTTTCCTTCTTCCATGTATGGAAAGAAGACAATAAGAACCATAAAAATTGTGTTTCACCAAATAGGGGATCAGATCTGTCGTCTAGTAGATGAATGAAGCATGTTTAACATCTGTTTTTGTTAGTGTTTGTGTCTCCAGCTTGATTAGAAAAAGAGCTTAAATCTGGCTGTTATATGATATGTTAAACTTAATATCTGAAATGTTTTGGGAGTGAGTTTCACTTTCAGGAAGGTACACAGTTTTATCGCAAGTGGGTCAGTGCCAACATGGTTATTGTTTCTGGGGTTGTTTTTTTCTAATTGACAGAGTTGTTAATTATTTCTTTGTACCTGGATGACTTGTGCATCTGAAATACAACTGTTATAATTGCTTTCTTAACGATGACTATATTTAAGTATTTTTTATGTTACTGTGGCATGATAATGAGTAGAGAAGCTATTCATCTGGGAAAATAATTGATACAATCAAGTATAATTATTAAAAAAATTGTAAAAATATTTAATGTGCATTTTAAAATTACATAAACTTCACAGTGTTACTGGGCAGTGACACTCATCGCCTTGAAAATATTCCAGAAGATGTCATAAAAATTAACAGACTAAATATTCGTCAACGCCATCTGTACAGTAATTAAAAGTGAAAACTGGTGTCACATTGTCTTGTCAGCATGCCACCCTGAAGAATTATATATTTTTTGGAAGGACTGTTTCATAGCTGGTGTGGTAATTATAACATACCCTATAGGCAGCTGCTATAGCCTCAGTCTGAAAGCTTTGGCAAACAGCCATGCTTTAATTACTAATTTGCAAATGTATACTAAGTGTTTTCCTTTTGAAGTTCTAAATCTCCATTCAGATTGAATATTTAGTTGTATTTATGCACGTTATTGTTACAGGAAGAAATAGATATTTTTGAAGGCATAAAGGATCATCAGGCATTGCAAATGGCAAAAAATTTGGGATTCAAAGGACCTTTGCAACAGCAGGTAACCTGACTCTACTCCCTCGGATTTTACTGAAGCCTTTTTAGCCCAGCTATAACAATAAATGCTTTCCAAATAGACGTGAAAGGCTAAGTGTCCATTAGATCAGGACCGTTTTGACGTTTTAAATACTAAATTGCACCTATATAATTGTCACCAGGCTTTAGCATTTTGAATAAGATCCTTATTGTTCCAAAGTGAAAGTCCCTGGTCTTTGAAGCAATTGATGACAGCGTGCTGTTACACCATGTGGGTTTCTTTTGATTTCTTTGGAATTCTGTTGAAGCTCAGTGAATTGCATGGGTAGAACTTTTTTTGAAAATTTGGCCCTTAATATGGGGAGAAGTAGAAGTGTATCTTTCTGTGTAATTGAAGCCTTTTTCCCCCTCCCCAGTCTTCAACTCAAAACCAAAAGGCTGCCAGCTTGTTTTTTCAGTATCTCTTTTCTATATATATTGGAATTCCATATTGTATACAAATATGCAAGATATTTTGCCTTTATGAATCATTTTGCAGAGAAGAGGAAAGCTTGTTTAAGCTACTTTTGCCTAGTTTTTTTCAATAGTATCCAAACAGTCATTTTTGTAGAACTCCTTTATTTTTAATTCAGCAGTTTTAATTATTTTCCATCCCAACCGTGCAATTAACAAATGCATAATCATTAACTTGATTAACACATCTGAAGATTTAGCTGTATATCTAATGAGGAGGAATGATTATGTAGAACCTTTCAACCCTTGAAGAGTTCTGGTACTTAATAATTAACAGCAATATATGGACTTTTCAACAATACATTTAAATAATGCTGCAGTGAATGCATTTCTTTTCCTCAACTCAAAGGAATTTAGTGAAGCATAGAGACAAAGTTTTTATTCAGACAAATCCTAGTGTTTACTTATACATTCACTATTTCTAGGTTGGGATTTTATGCTTTGCCTCAAAGAGGCTCAGTACTTGTAGACCTTGAGAAAGAGACATGTTGACATTAAGCTGCCTGATTCAGAGAGGTGCTGAAAGATGGAGCAACCCTTAATAAAAGTTAAGCAATTCTGGTGATCTGTTAAAATTACAGCAGTGTACTAGGGCAACAACAGCTTTACAGGTTGCCCAGAGTCAATGTGGGGTTGCACAGTGGGAATTCCTCCCTAGCATCACTGTTGATAGCCTTAGCCATGTGTTATCAGGATAGTTTGTCAACCGGCGCGTTCATGCCAAGGAAACTGCTGCCTTGGTGGGTGCGGATTTATAACTGATAATTATTTTTTTTTTAAGTCAAAACCACCGAGAATGCTTCAGCTGATGACTTTTGAGCAGGGAAGACTTCATGAGCAATTCGTATGCTGCTTCCAAACTCTAACTCTTTAAAGAGTCTTAGACGTGTTGGTCCCAAAACTGGACACAGCACTCCATGTGCTGCTGTGTCAGGACTGAGTAGAGGGAGATAGGAACATCCCTGACCGTGTTCTTCCTGATGTAGTGCAGTATTGGGGTTGAATCTTTCCAGTTGTAATGTTTTCTTTCTTATGAATGACACTGTGGGAGAAAGCTGACTTCTGTTTTTTTATTCTCATTCACTTTCTTATTAGGAGAGGTCCCAGATATTTTTGGGTTGTGTACTTCAGTTAACTGATCAGTAATGGAGGAACAAATTTGAATGGTTCTTTATTAGTGCACTTCTGCATCTGCAGACTTATTTCAGCTAATAGGTTGTCAGTGTGTAATGAACCAAAGGAATTTTTTTATGCACGTTCACGTTGCTATGGTTTAAGTTGTTCTGTTAATCGAAAAATGTTATAAGAGCAAAAGACTTGGAAGTTAGTAGTCAGTCTCAACACTTGCGGCCACAGAACCAGTCACAGAGATAGATGTGAGGAACAATAAGGAACAAGCAAGAGTATCTTGTAAAGAGTAAACAAGCATGCTTCTGACATAATTTCTTCAAGAAAACATTTCAGACTGATGTAGGAAGGAGAAATTTATATTTTTTTTCTAAAGTCACTAATGTGCACATACTGCGTTATGATTTCTGAATTTAGACTGATTAACGTGAATACAACTTGGATCTCAGCATACTGGAGAATATGTCATTATGAGCTGTTAGGCACTTTTCAAATTAAACTTGTCATAGTAATAGTGCCGTTTATTTTGTAGATAATCTCCAGTTCATGTAGTCTTTAAATGCACATTTACTAAATGTTTTGCAGTATCATAATGCTATATTATAGCTATTTATGATACTATATAAATATGATTAAGAAAACAGAAATAAAAGCAGAAATAATAAAAGTTGTTATCTAGAGCTAGTGTGCCATTTAATACATTAAAAATAATCAATAATGGTTTACCTTTGCCTTGAAAACATTAACTTTTATTTTTCTGTGTGGTAATTGTAAATCGCTTGATCAAATTTAGGCAGCAGATCAAATTAAGAAGCTGTATAATCTCTTCTTGAAAATTGATGCCACTCAGGTTGAAGTGAATCCCTTTGGTGAAACTCCAGAAGGGCAAGGTAAGAAATTGAAGGAAACAAATGAATGCATTATGATTCTTTATTTATGCAAACTATAAATTAAATTGCATAGAAGGCTGTAGCAGCAGCTTTGCATTAATTTCATTTTGTAATGTAATTTAAGCAACATTCATAAATATTCCCATGGCAGATTTTACATTTCAATACCTTTTGTTATTTCATCCAAATACTGGAAGTATCGGCTTCTACATGTTACGCTTGGTGAGAAACAGCAACATTTTCTGCTCTTCTGCTCTTTGTACAAAGTTGGATTTTTCTTGGTTTTGTTTTGGGATTTTTTGGTTTGGGGTTTTTTGTTGTGTTTTTTGTTTTGGTTTGGTTTTTTTGTTAATGCTGCTAGAATTACTGAGATTGTGTGGAAAGAAACTTGTTATTTTATGTTTGTAAACATATGGATAAGTTAAAATTGTAAGTGCATGACTCTGTAACCTACTAGATCACAAGAGAAATTCCAGCTGGAACTGACACTTAGCTACATCCTTCGGGAACAAAAAAGGGTAACTGATCTGCTTCCCCCGTGAATATAGGGCTAAGAAGGTATAGGGTAAAAATAAGGAGCTAGGTTAGCTTTCGCAACATTCTAGTAGTTGGGTTTCCAGCTGAAACCTTTCCTTCCATTTGTCATTTTTGTCCAACTAACTTGGACAAGGGCGAAGAGGGGAGGAAGTAAAGATGCCTGTGGTATTTGGAAACAGTGGGGCTCATCCAGGTGAATCGTAGTTACCACCTCGCTGTTTCATTTGATGCCAGAGCATTTTTACCCATGCATTCACTCCTAATGCCAATAATTTACGGTATTCATGCCCCTTCCCTTTTTTATTTCTTGTCTTTGATTTAAATGGGTAATGATGAGAAGTTGTGGACTCGGGGGGGAGCTAGCTGAGACTTCGGTGTCAAAGGCTGCAGGTCACAACCACTAGTGACTTCCTAGTAGAGGCCCTACATACAGTGTCATTTTGTGACTTGAGAGAAGTTTGACGTTGGGAAGTGCTGGTGGGTGTTTCTTGAGTATTCTTTATCACTGTTTGTCAAGAACGACAATTCCAACTTTTCACCAACTTTATAAGGTATGCCTACAGATTAAAGTGGTAATTAGAAAATGGAAGGAGAAAGCTTTTACCCATTTCAACAGACATTAGGAATGTGGCTGCTTAATTGCTGTTCTGGAAACTTTTGGAAAAAGATCACTGCTACGTCAGTTAAGAACACGAGTTCCTCATAGGAGTCAGTACCAATGGAAAGAATTAGCATTTTTAAAATACTTTTTATGTCCCCATAGCTTGTTTGTAAAATAAACAGCTTTTCACTAAAAATCTATATTTTTGGCTCAGTTGGTCAGGAACTCAGAAGCTGAACTGTGGCTAAAAACTACGCAGTCTCTTCCAATTGTCCAACCGTGGTTTTCCCTTTTCATTAAAAAACAAAATACAAAAGAATTGGCAGAGAATTGTCCACAGCTAAAAAGGAAAATTCTGCTGGTAATCAACTCTGAAAATGTCTAAAAGATGTAAAACAAATCCTGCCCCAGAGTGTTTTATTAACACAGCTTAAAAGATGGTGGTCTTTGTTATAAAGTAGGCACCGGGACACTGAAGTGCCCTGTTGTAAAGTGGCATTTTAAAACCAGATACAAAAAGGAATATCTTGTCTATTATATGAGGTTAATTCAGAGACAATGATAAAAATGATAAAATGTGCCCTTTTTTTTTTTTTTTTTTACATAATGAGCTGTTTTCAGGTTAAACTAAGCTAGAAGAACGTATTCATGGATTGAATGTATGAATTTTGCTTTGATAGCAGACCTTTTTCGAATTCCTTCTTGGTTGGGGGCAGGGGAGTTTAGTGTTGTTGCCACCAGAATCCTTTAGCTCTCTTGATAGACACCAAATTCTTTAACTCTTTTTATATGAGACTCTTTTGCAGCACTGTGTGTTCAGATTTCCAGATCATCTGAAGTACCGTAATAATGTACGCATTGAATCGGTAGTTTCTGCATTGTAAACCTCCCTCAGCTTAATAAATATAAGCCAAATTCTTAGCAACTAACTCTAGCTCCATTGGTTATTATGCAATTTGTGAAATGCGTACTGGGGGAGAGAAACAAAAAGCCCTGCTGTTGACCAGTGTAGTTCTATTGTAGGCTGTATTTTAAATGGAAATCTTCAGAACCCAATAGACTGTTGATTTCCCCTGCCATTTAAATTGATCCATTGGCCTCATTAGAACCAGTTGAGAACGAGGTGAGGAGGACATCTTCGTTTTGTGTTGCACAGTGAAGTTAAAGCAGAGCAACGAAATAGGGCCTTGTAAAATGAATGGTCTGGATTTTTCACGTTCTAGCAATGTGCAACACGTGACACTTTTGACCTTTGGAAGATGAATGGGACCTTTAAAATAGGTGCAACAAAAACTGCTGGAACTTCCCTACAGATTATGATGTTCACTTCAATACAAATTCATTGGTATGTTTGCTATGGCTGATGTACTTACCAGGTTTATTTTGTGGGTTCAAGACCACTGATACTGTAAAAACAAAACTTCCTTCCTCAAAACTTGTTGAAATAATTTTTTTAGTAGACTAATTGACCAAGATACCTTAACCTTGAACGGTGGGCAGTGTGGAAGGTACCCGGTAGTCCCTTTGCTCAGTCAGATGTCAGGAATTGGGACATCTATGACAATTGCCTTCCATCAGGCAGGGAAATGAGCTTTAGGTGAGCTCTTTGTGCCAGGACTGAGCTGTTTGGTACTCACACTTGCTGGTTCAAAGCTAGCTCAGATGACTAATACAGAAGCGCTTTACTATTCTGCCAAAATAACTTTTGGCAGAGCAAAGGACAGAATCCCCAGTTCAGTACCTCCATCATCTCAGCCGTGTAGTCCTGCAAGGAAGACCTTTAAGTATGTCTTGGGAGTTAGTGGGTGGGCACTGTAGATGTGTATAGACGCTGAGAAGGGCAGAGACAGCGCTGTCAGATAACAGGATAGGGGCATCATTGAGGTGCTGAAGATGTTGAGGTGTTTGGCTGGGTACCAACAGGGGAAACTGGTAGACAACTAGGGGCAAGTGAAGGAGAGGACAGTTAGGAATGAGGGGAAACAAAGCTGGTGGTCCTAAAAGGTCCTAAAGAACCACGGTGGTACTAATTTTGCATCCTTGCTGGACTACTATGAGGTGGCACTGTGGAAGAAATGAGCTGATTTGGATTAGTCGGCAATTTAGCTTTTCTGTAATGGCTGTGCATATTTAGTGAGGAGGGCTTAATATGAGGGATGGTAGGAGGTTTTATGTTGTTTTCTCTGAGGTTTTTCCCCATGTGTTTTGCATCCAGGAAGCTGAGGAGCAGAAATGGAGTGGGTTTCAAGCTGTGAAAGCTGTCTTACCAGCAGACACATACAGAAGTCTTCCTGTGCTTATTTCTTTTTTGCTAGCAGTTTCTCCATCTGAAATGTCTTGAAGAAGAATAAAGATAAAACAAATGGAAGAGCATTTGAGTAGCTTAAGGCAGTTATTTCTAATGATAAAATATAAGTCTCTGTATGAAGACCATTATTCCTGTCAAAGTAACAGTTAAGATGGATTTATTTCTTGCTGTGTTTTGTGTTTTTCACTTGTGTGAATTTCCATTAGAAAATACATTGCCATTTGTATTTCCTTTTGTTTAATTTTGTAGCAAATTCTTTGTTAATGCTATTGGGTCAGAAGCCTGTAACTGCCAATTTCTTTGGGGGTTTTTGTTTTGTTTGCTCTCAGTGTAAGCTGTTGAATTGGCAGATGACAAAAATCCTAAACTGCTAGCAAAAACAACAGAAGTACTCCATGAATATAAGTATTGGAGCTTTCTTTGATATTTGTTTAAAAGCAAAATTCATTTGTATAATCTATCATGCATGTAACAATGTGCTTTTGATGGTGAAAATGGTTTGATAAATATTAATAGGTGTTTTTCCTGTTACTTTGCACAGCATGGCCTTTGTTAAAGATGAATGTTCTGTAGAAATTAGATTCTATTAATGTGACATTGAGGATGTTCATGTGCAAGGTAAACAGAACTTCGAAACTGCAGTTTTACTCTACGTTTGAGTTGTTTTAGCAATTTAAGGAACTGAAAGCTTGAAGAAGAAAAATGGTACAGGTCTTGTTAAAAAAAAATAAAGCAGCTGTAGTACAGTAGAAGTGTATTATGAACTTCAGACGTTTCTCCTTTTGGCAGATTCCCACATGACGGTTGACCGGGTAAGATCTAGACTCTTCCAGGAGATATTTATTATACACTAACACTCATGAATAGTTCTGAAACTGCAGTCACTGAAACAAAATTTGATCCTGTTTTAATTTAATCTGGTATTGGTTACATATCAAATGTATTTAAAAAAAAAACCAACACAAAACCCCCAGCAACATCAGAAAACCAAAACAAGAAAACCCAATGCAAATCAAAACATACAACTGAGACTCTCCTGTTTGTGTAAATGTTTTGTTTGCTTTTTGCTTAGATATTTTCCCCCAAGTTAAGCAATTGTATATTAAAAAAAACCAACCAAACCCAAACCAAGAGAGGTATTTGTCCGCCAAAAAGATTGTGTGATTAGTTATATTAATTGATGGATATCTATATCAAAGACCAAAAATTGTCTTTTTAATTGTACTTGACCTCTAGTTGCAGAGATGTGTACAATGTTCATGAGCACATGCACATGTACAGTGTATGTGTTTCAATGGCAATATGAATCAAAACACATCAGAAAGAAAAACTATTAGATTTTTCTGGATGCAGCATTTAAAGGCACTTAAATCTGGTTTGCATTAAGAAATTAATTATACTTCAGTCAGTAATTATAATCATGATATAGTACAAATCAAATTACTTACGTAGTGAAATGGTAAGTATATAGTCTTACATTTACTTACAACATCTTAATCTAATGAGGTGTTTGCATGTGCAAACCCATAGAAATAATGAGTCAGTAAATAGGCAAATAAACAGTTCACTCAACATGCATTTCTGTTACTGGTGGGTTTATGTGAACATTATTTCTATTAGCTAGTCTTTTGTATCTATTATTTAATATAGTCAGGTTTAACTACTTCTTAATTTTTTTTTACAACCATAGCGGATGTTGACATTGATGAGAAGTTTTGTATTTACTTTTAAAATTTTCTTTATTTAAAAGTAATCTTTTGATAATATTTAACACATATTGGCTTAAAGTTGTTTTAATTCAAATCTTTAGTGAAATAATGTGTGTATAGCTAGTAACATTATAAACTACAAATATGGCTAAGGAAAGCATTTTGTATTGCTCATAAATAAGTGCATGTTACCAAACATTACTTTGGATTTCTAACCTGTTACCTGTTGTATGTGTCATACATTCAAAATATTTAAAGTAGACCTTCTTATGTAATTACTGCAATCCACCTGTCCAAATCATAAAACTGACTTCATAGCTTAGGGGAACTTTGTTTAAAGCAAACACAGAAGATCATCCTGTGACAAGGGTATGTGACTGTAGTGTGGAGATGCTTGCTGTACCTTTTCTTAATATAGGATTTAAGGAAAACTTGCCCAACTCTACCGGACTGAATGCTAGAACTTCAGCTGATCATATGTTGGAAGCAGCATCAGTCCCTAAGCAACCTTCTCCCCCTCCCTGCTGTAGTAGTCATAATATTTCAGAAGCTCTAACTGTAATCTTTAAATGCCTATATGTTCTTTTTTTTCTTTAGTTGTTTGTTTTGATGCCAAGATAAACTTTGATGACAATGCAGAATTTAGGCAAAAAGAAATATTTGCCATGGATGACAAGTCTGAAAATGAGCCTATAGAGAACGAAGCTGCCAAATATGACTTAAAATATATAGGACTGGATGGAAATATTGCTTGCTTTGGTAAGAACAAATAAATCCAAAAGGCATTTGAAGACAAATTCATACTTGTTCAGTGTATAGACTTTGTTTACATTCTGACATTCAATCCACCCTTCGCTGTATTTCAGTCTATTTTGCTGAGGTTGTCTGTCCTTCCACAAGTTCTTGCAGGAATGAAACTAAAATTGTGTTGAAACTGTGATGAAGGCCACAGCAGACAGGCAGGGTGCATGTAGTATCAGAGAGAAGGCAGGCTAAGGGAGAAGGCCGTGGGGTTTCTACATTCTGAATTTTTAAGCTGATGCAATTGGTCTTTCTAGTAATTAAAACAAAACAAGAGAAGTCATCAGAATTCAGTCATTAATTTTCAAAAATTAGACTGTGTTACTTAAAAGACTCTGCAAACGTAGGTGTGTAAAAACATGATATTCCCACTTACAACTGAATATTGAACTCCCATTTCTCTTTAAGGAAAGCTGCTAAAGAAGCTGCTTGGTTGTTTAAAGGAAAAAAAATGGGATTTTTAGTTTCCTGAAGTTTCTGTAGAACAGAAATTACTCTTGTATTTAGAAGAGATAAGTAAAGAAGTCACCTATGCTCTAAATTTTCATTTTGTACAAATTCTGTTAGCCAGTACAGCTTTTTATTTTGAATCTAATTGAATTAGGCATTTTATCTCAGCTTGATGAGAAAATATCCAGCGTTCACTTTGCTTAGATGTGTACTCTTAACTGCAAATCCAAAAGATACTGATAATGTGTTGCAGTTGATTCAGTAAGTGACAGTGAGACTTTAATCTCAGTTTAAAAACAAAAACAAACAAAAGAACCAACCCCCCCAAAAAAACAAAAACCCAAACAACAATTGGCAACACTACAGTATTTTTTTTAGTATTAGGTATCACTGTTAAATTACAGGTGACACAGAATCCTTACTTTGTCCAGCAGGAGCAACTTACTCGGGACAAATAATTCTTGTCTACTTTTCCTAGCTTAGAGGATGTTGGTGCCCATGGCAATGCTTCTAGACTGGTGCAAATGCAAAACAAAAGGCAGTTTCAGGAGCATTTGAGCTCTGTCCCCAAAATGTGGTTGTGTTTTACAGTAATACAAAGCATCACCTACTGCTATCGCAATGGTAGGAGGGAAGCTTAAGGAGTCAATTTGTCCTTCATGTCTCATGATGCAATCACTATTCCCAGAAGTTTTTGTGTGTGTCTCTCTCTTTTTTTTCTTTTTTTTTTTTTTTTTAAATCAGAAGGTTTTGCATTTCCACAATTACCATTCTGGTGCTTGTGCATGCTTAAGGGAAGGTGCGCATCTAAGTCCTAAAATTGATACAAGTCATAAAGAAACCTCAATATCGGGGTGTGTGCACCAGATTTTGAATTATTTGTTGCATTGGATATCCTTAAATAGGTACTGACCTATTTAGAAATAGCTATTTATGTAACATTTTGAGCCATGTTATGTGCTTGTGCTGATACGGTTTAAGCCTTTTCACAAACCTTATATACTTTTATGTGAAATACAACTACTTGATGTTTATGATTACAGTCAATGGAGCTGGACTTGCAATGGCAACATGTGATATAATATCCTTGAATGGTGGAAAGCCAGCCAACTTCTTGGATCTCGGTGGAGGTGTGAAAGAAGCACAAGTATATCAAGCATTCAAGCTGCTGACTGCTGATCCAAAGGTAAAAAAGTTGGGTTGGGACCAGAAGCTTCCCCATGCAGCAATACAGTTGTGTTGTTAGCATATGAATAGTATGCTGAAAAATACAGATAATGGTGTGAACGCTGAGGATGAGTTACTAAAGGGGCGATCTGGCAGGAAAATGATTTCACTGTGAACCACTGGACTGACTTTTCAGTTCCTGATCTACACTCAGGCTTGCTGGTCAGTCTTGAATGGGTAGTTCCTCAAGGCAGTTCAACACAGAAATGCAGATGTGGTAATGCTGAGCATTGCAGTGCTGAACTTTGAACATCTGGCTCCTAAAGTAGAATTTGTGAGGAGATTTAGATACTTAAAATATCATTCCTAACAGTATAGTGCCACTGTAGAGTGAGAAGGAAAATGGGAATTCTAGCTAATTCTAAAGGTTGATTTGTACTCTTTTAAGCAAAAGGTTTCTAAAATATCTGATTCTGCACTGTGGGATAGTCTGTGTTTAATTAACATTAACAGGCTCAAATCATAGCCTGGTACTTCATAACACTTCCTTTTGCAGATGGAGGTACAGTTGCTCTTTTCGAACAACAGGAGAAGACATTAGTCTGTATGTATTGAGTAGAAGTTATTTCTAGAGATGCATGTGAGCATGCTGAGGTCATTGGTCGCCTTTGCAGACAGAAGTAGAATATCTACTGAGAGAATATTGATCAGGCGTAGGCATTGGAGCAGTGCCACCTGACCATCCCTGCCAACACGGAGTTATGCTTTTGTATGTAGCCAGAACGTAAGTTGCTGTAGATTTTTTTACTAATGAATATCTGTCGAAGGGCTTTGATCATCTTTTCTATCTCCTGCACCTAAGCATCTCTGCTGAAGTCCCAGTTTAAACATTTTGCTTCTTTTTGTGGATCTGGCTTTGTCTCCTTCATCTCTCTTTTTCTGTGCTTCCATCCATTTTCCTCATGTTCATTGTGTCTGTGATATTAGCTCCTCTAAATACCACCTTCCTGTGAAAATTGCATCCCTGTAATTGTATACCCTGTGCAGCTCGAAGTGACAAAATGTTGTGACTTTTCAAATAGAGGTGGATCTTGTTTGCAGCACTATTTCAAGGCAAAATCGGGAAGAAAATTTACAGTACAAAATAAGCACAGGTCAACCTCATATTGTAAGCTCTTTGCAGTTGTAACTCTGCTTGCATTTTTTTTAAGACACGTTGTACCTTGACAGCTCAACTGTACTAGAAAGAGTCATCTGCAATATTTAAAACATTCTTCCTGGATCTTTTTGCACTCCCATAGACCTGGGTCATGCTGACCTTTTGTTTGTAGAGGTCTAGGTTTATGTTCTTCCCAAGATCCACAGGAAGAGAACTGGTTGTCTCCTTCTGCTTGGTGATCTTAGAAGATTCAAGTCATTAACATGCCTAAAAGAACACAGACCTGGAGAAGTAGAGAAGCCAGATATCTTGCCTGGGGCAGAAGGGAGGCAGGATGGGACTTGAGATTCATGCTAGAAAACCTGATAGTTTCCTTCATTTTCTGATGCTAGTAGACACTGTTATGCTTGTCTTCATTTGTGTTTCAGCTATTCTCAGGACATTACACAAAGATGTGTTTGTGCATGTTTGAGTTGTTCTGCAGTGCGTGCTTCGTATGATGATCAAGGTTTGGCTGAAATGTAATTTAGTTCTGAAACTTGTGTTGGTGGAGAAGCAGGTGCAGTAAAGTCTTAGATACACAACTTAGCTGATGACTATCACTATGCTAAATGGGTTCTTCTGTCTGCTACAGCACAAACAGCAGGTATTAATTTTGGTGATGAAACTTACAGAGTTCAAACAATTTTAAAACAAAAAGGCATTTCAGTAGCTTTCAGCTATATAACATCTGCATGCCCAACATTTGACTTGTAAACGTATCCTTCTATTATATGTTCTGCTTATGTATTACTGCTTAACACTAGCTGCTTACACCAGGGCTAGTGAAGCTATGCTAATTGAGACAGTGGGGCAAAGTAAAAGGTAGCATGGAAAGGACCTGAAATAGTCAGTTATGCTTGTGTCTATGCACAGCTCTAGCTCTATCATTCCTGGCTTTGACTGGCTGAAGATGCAGAAGGCTTTAGCCTAAATGCAGCACAACCCATTCGCCTTTAATTTGTTGCTTCCTTTCTTCCTTTGGAATGCCTTTTGTGATCTTTTCTCCCTTCACAGGAAGAATCACAGAACAGTTCCATTGCATTTCTCTTTTGCCTGTTCTCTTTATTGCACTCCAGGAGAAAAAGGAAGGATGACTGCTTAGAGCCTCACTAGACTGTTTATTTGGTATGGTGTAGGGGAAAGAGGATGCTTCTGAAATCTATCTGCTCCAGGGAGTGCAGTCCATAGCAAACTTGGATGCACATATGTAAGTCACAGCATTGTCGGCCACAGACATTGTGTTTTTATTGAGATTTAATGCTGTCTCCTATTTTTAGGTTATTAACATTGTTCTTTTGAACGTAGCCCTGCACGTGACCAGTCATACCACAGCTCTTATCTTGAGAGGTTTGCCAGGTTTAAGTGAGCCACTTCTAAACTGTTTCTTGTCAGCCCTTTCAATTTGACTGATTTTGCCTTTATTTTATGTCACTGTGACCATCAGCAATACTGTTTCAGCTCCACATGACATCAGGTGAAAACCATCTCTTAACGGTATCTGATGAAGAATATTTATGAGATTAGATTGGGATCAGGGGAAGATATGCTGGCATCCCAGTACATAATAGGAGACTGAGGCAGCCCTGGCAGTTATAGCAGGCCTAACATCAAAGCCCTTGTTTTTCTTACTGCTCTGTCGTTGAATATTAATATCTAGCTATTAAAAAAAAATAAACGTTTCATGTTTCATTCTGTTCAGAAAAGGTAGTAAATGTCTGTTATTTCCTCTCCTGATCCACCATGTCCATTAGCTCACTAATATGCAGTAAGATAATTGAATGAATATTCTCTTCTTAGCCAATAGTAGGCTTTCAATCCCAAGAGTCATTGTGGCTAATGCAGCATTCACAGTTTGTATCTGGTCAGTAATTTCCCTGTAACCTTTAACCTGATTCCCACCTTGTTTGAGAAGATAAAAATTTGCTCTTGGGAACTTGAAGGGCAGTTAACTGTTGTAAATGTCTCTAAACAACATGGAGCCTCTGAGGAAGACTAAGCAAACAAAGAAAAAAGTCTACAGGGCTGTCATATGGAGAAGCACTGTCTTTTAGTTGCACTGAAATGTGTCACTGGCAGTGTTAAGGACATTGAAAGAGAAGAAATATTCCAGGAGGAAATGTTCAGCTGCACTTTGAAATAGATCTTTCTCTCTCTTTAGTTGTCTTTAAAACATCTATTTTGAATTAAAGCAAAAAAAATACAGGTATGCCAATATTTGATTTAGTGAAGCTGGGCATATTATTTTGAGAAAAATAAAGGTCTTGGCTGGTTTGCTACTGGTTTAATCTGGCTGTTATCAGTGTCTATAATTCTTAAAAAACAACAACAAACAAACAAAAAAACAAACAAAAAAACCCCAAACCACAAAAGGTTACCCACTGGCTTTTGGATGAAAATGCTATCTCTGGAGTCAGTGACCCTTTTATACTCTGCTGGTCTTGTTTGCAGTCTGCCATATCTGATACTTCCTAGGTCAGACAGGTCATTGCAACAGTTCTGAATTCCTTTCTTTTACTATCTAAATTCCAGACTCTTTTTTTTTTCTTTTTTTTTCCCTCCTTCCTGCCTGTCTGTTTCTATGAGTTTGTGCTGTGCATCTGCTTTGGCAGAAAATTAACCGTCTTTCTTCTTTTCAAGTAGTAACAGGAAAGGGAAGATGGCTCGATCTGGGTGTTCAAGCTGCTGGAAGGCACTGCAGGAGCTTCATTGCTCTTCTTTGTCTCACAGTCAAGTAGAAGAGGTTGTTTCCTTTGGTATTTCAGGGGTTCTGAGTGATGCCTGGCTCTCCCCTGCATGTATGAAGGTCTGTTTCAGTCATCCTCACTGAAGTCCTCATCCTTGAGTACTCTCACATCCTTACCAAGCTCAACAGGTGCGCGTTTTTATTCATCCTGAAGACCTGGACTGTTATATTTACCATATGATAACTGTTTGTAGGATTCAACAAAGTTTTGGAAAGGCTAAAGCTGAAAAAAAGCCTTGTCGATAGATCTGCTGTCAGGGACACTGAAGCTTGGTTGCCATCTCTGCCCTCTGCTTTGGCCTGGAGTCATCCCACATTTCTGACACTCCGAAGTTCCTGCAGGTTTTTTTTCTTAGCTTTTTTAGGCACATTGCGGAGTCGACGTCAAGTTTCAGATGTCAGGCTGGTTGAATTGTGTTTTTGAAGACCCTAGTGAGTGTGAGGGCCCATAACGACTAGGCTCTTGGTGAGACATATTTAGTGTCTACAATTAGGCAAAGGCCAGAAGCTTATGTACAACCTGAAGCAAGTCATATCCTCTACCTTTTTCTCCCATGCAGTCTTGATAGAATAAAAATAATATTGTATAGGTTACTGGTATAGGAGAGTTGCCCATTAATGCTAACATAAGTGGTATGTGTGCTTGAGATGTGACCCAGATGTAGGACTACATAGTCTTTCCTCAGCCTTTTGGCTATACACCATCCCTTTTTTTTGTTGTCCTGTCTCCCTAACAGGAGCTAAAATACTGAAATATGAGTATAGCAAACTAAGCTGTAAACAGGGGGGGGTTTACCATTGACTGGCTCTAGCCCTGAACTTAACAATGGACTCCTATTAGAAAGTATCACTGAAATACAGGCAGTTTAAAGGCCAAAATTGTTTGTTGTTCTTGTTCTCCTTTTCCCCCTAAAGCTCCTTTGACAACCTTTTTTTAAGCCTGTCACTGATGGTATGACTAAAGACTTATCAAATCAATTGATGTTAACAAGTGTTTGCTTGTCATTTAAGCAAAATACTATTGACAGATTGACAAACATTCCTCAGGAAAAAAATATTCCATATTGACATCTGTTAACTCATACCCGGGGAATAATTAATATCAAACACACAAAACTTAATTTTTTTTTTCCCTTTAACTGTTCTTTAGTCCAAATTCAAATTATTGTTTTATTAATATGGAATAGGCATTCTTATTCCTGTCACTTTGCTTTGCCTGTTTGCTTATGTCAGATGCATCTCTCTGTCCACCTCAGTGACAGGAAAAGTAATGGCACTGATGTGTCTTTCCGTTAAGTTGCATGTGAAGCAGAGGTCTTGGGGCTCTTATTTTCCAGGCATCTAAGAGAGTGAACAGAATTCTGAAAGAGGATATCATTAAATCATAATTTTGAAATTCACTTATTTTCCAGCTGTGCTTGGTGTGAAAGTAATACAGTTTCTCCATTCTTATTATGTAAGACATTTGTATCGCTGGTTTATCCTTTTGGCTTGAGGGATTTTTAGTATTAGTCTTCTTAACACTGCAGTCCGTTATGTGGCAACAGAAGGGATAACATTATACTAAGAGGAAAGATTTGGGATACTATTTTCTCAGATTTCAGAAATAAAAATAGGGTTGCCTTGTATAATTTATTTGGTCTTTATTTTGGTTGAATTAATTCAGAATTGGGGGAGCTAGTTCAGTTAAGACAATTCAGGAAGTTTGGAGTGTAGTTAACTGTATCAGTGTGTTACTGGACTGTTTGCTCTCACCCTACAACTTTAAACAAGGACCTGCTCCTAGTTTAAGGGGGAAAAGGCTCTTTTGGGTATGGTTTCTAACTAGGCTTGACTATACAGCTAAGGGTTTTGTCCTGGAAGTTGTGCAAAAATCTGTCTTATTCAATGAGTCTGTGCCTAGTGTTTGACTGTTGGGTTACAAGCCTGAGCCAAAAAGCGGTTTTGGCAGATAAGCTTCTTCTGTTCCCAACCAATTATTCCCTGCATTCTGCCCACTGAGGCATCGTTTCAAACAGTCAGGGAGAAAAGAGAGTGGAAGAAGAGGGGAATGTTGTCACGTGGCATTCCTGATCCAGGATTGGGCACTGACACATTATAATCATATCAAATAAAAATAATGTCGGCAGCCAAGTTGTGAGTGTAGGCAGTTTGCACAGCTATTTAATATGGTCTGCAGAATGTCTGTTGCAGTATTAGCCATGCCAGTCAATCAAGGCTGTCAAGTCTGTCTTGACCAAGAGGAAAAGAACATCAAAAGCAACATCCAGAAACAAAGAACCAACTCGTTTGATTTTCTTCTAGAGCTGCCTTTCCCGTTGATGAGAATGGTTATTATTGCTGTTAGTCCTGGAAGTTTTGTGTGGAGTGAGAGGAGAGTGCTTTGGAGGGTGGGAAGGGGACTATTAAACTTTAAAAGTCATAAATAAAAATAGCGTGTAGAGGTTTTAAAAATACAAAAATTGAAGTGCCCACACTTGCTGTGATAGTGAGCTTTATCCTAGTTAGAGCATAGGCTAGTTGTGAATAGTTTGTCATGCATTTTCTGCATTTTACTGACTAATTGTCAGTAGTGGATTTCTCAGTGTTACAATAATGTGAAACCATAAATCAGTAGGATCAGATAACCTTCTCTATGACACATGCAGCCTATGTCAGTGTGTGTATAATGTTGAAGAAAAAAAATGAAATGTAAATAGCATTCAGTTATGGACATATAATAGAGTGTTAGCACTGGATTTGTTTGAATTGTGAGATTGCATGTCATTTCAGATAATGCAGAGGAACCCTATTCTTACATAGTCATTAGAAATCTTTTTGCTTTCTCATTCAAATATCATGTACCCTTTACACACTTCATTACCCAGCTCTTCTTTACACAGCAAGAAAAGTCTTTATGCCTTGTGTGTTTTTCTGATTCACACAAGAGGGTGAAGCATCATATGCTGTTTTGAGTACTCTAAAAGCTGTAGCTGAAGAGTTACTCTAGTGCAAAATACCTGTGTGTTATAGTGTACTGTTCTACCAGTGCTAACTGCTAGGGCAGCGTTCTCACCTCCGCATAGCCCTTTATAGCTCCAGCTGGGTATCTGAAAATGGTGGCATTTGAATTTAGTGGATGCTTTTGAAAGTTCAGGCTTTGACTGCTCTGTTTTTCCCCCTCTGTGTGAATTGTGGGTTATAATACTCCATAGATGACTCCACAGGTACCATAGATGACTGCTCTCAACACTGATCAAAAATTATATGGTCTGTTAAAGAAATTAAGTGCTATGGAAATGATAAAAGTTATCTTCCTTTATTGCTTATTACATAGCCCTATCCTACTAGCAGTTTTGTACTCAGCATTGTTTTTGTAGAACTGAAATATTAAATTTTTAAAAAGAAAGACATAATCAATAAAAGTGTTGAGTTTGTGTTGCAATTTTGACATATGTGTAAGACCATGTCTAATCAGTCATTGAAGTATATCACATAGTAAGATCCAGCTTCCAAAAACTGTGTCATCTTAATATTGTCTCCTAATAACATGTAGAGAGCCCCTTTTGCCTTGGGGGTGTGTGAACACATAGGCAGAGACCATCCTTTTCTCCTATTTAAAATATACAAAAGACTCAAAGGTTGAAAGAGGAACCAGACACAGAAAGTTGAAGGAAACCTTCAGTTAACCTGGATAATCTGCCCAGTGCTGCAGGTCAATGTCTGCCTCGGCAAGGCAAGAAGTAGTAAGGTTTAAGTGCAGCAAAGAAATTTAGGTTAGCTGGTCTTAAAATTGTCGAGCAGAAAAGGTAGTTGAGTCCTACAGCAGTTTATTTTAGGAACTTAGAGGCTATCTAGCACCACAAGTTTTTAAGAACTAGCTAAACAAAAATTTATCCAGAGTGTTTCAAGAAGAGTTGATCCTGCCTTGGGGCCAATGAATGGACTGGAGGTTTCTTTTCCTCTTTCAGAGAACAGCCCTAAACCTAAAGCTGTGAGTAGTAATTTTGTATGGGCAATAATGCCTAGGCTTTTGAAGCTTGTTGAAGTTTAAGATTACTGTCGTAGGATGACAGTTTGTAGAGGTAGAAAAGACCTATTAGAGCACAGAAACATCTTGTAAAGCTGGGAAAAGTTGACAAAGGCATATTGTATATTCTACCTCAGAAATTTGTACAAATACTTTGCCTTTAACCAAGGGTATTGGAGCAGCTCATACTTTTATAGATACTGTAGGATTTGAGTTTATAGGACTAATTTAGGAGTTTCCCCACATTTTTATTAGTGCTGCATTGGTGAGAAAATATAGACTAATAGAAGTTTAACAAGGATTTCTTCTAATCTGTCTTTGCAGTTTTGCAGGAATTAATGTGAAATGACTAGTCATCTTTTAGAGCACTTAAAGTATTGAAAAGGCATTCTTTCATTTCACTGAAGCATTTTTAGAGACTGATAGTGTATTGCCAATATTTATGAAAAAGTGACGACAATTATGCATTTAAAATACATAATTGAATTGTCTTGATTTATAATCAAGAGTAATGTATTTTTCAAGAGCATGTGTAGTATTGAGTCCTAAGTAATTGATATGTAAACATACTTTAATATGAATCTGCCATTATTTATAGGCACTGACAAATTGAATGCCTCTTGGCATTTTAAAGTTGGCTATAATGAATCTTAAAAACTGGATATGAAAATAAACTTAATAAGCAAGAGGGAAACTTGCAGAGATTTTATAATTGCCTCCTTTGTGGTGGAGTAAGGAAAAATCACAAATTTTTCCTTAGAAGGTAAATGCTGAAAAATTTGTGGAAGAACAACAATAAAAATTGAGCTGTTAGGTTTGGATAGAATTTGAAATGTTTGTGTGCCAATTACCCTCTCTGTAGTGGTATCCCTTCTAAAATAGGGACAGAAGAACAGGCGTTTCCATTTCTTCGAAGACAATCTGCCTCACCCGCTTGAGATAGCTGCTGTGTGGTCAAGGCTTGTTGCATTTTCCTGCTTGTTTGGAGGTACATTTGATTAATGATCAAAGTGATAAAGGATTTTTTTATTGGCTTCTTCATTCATTAGTGCTTGGGACTGGACTTTTCTGAGGAAGCCACTAATGAGCCAGTATGGCTGAGCCTGCAGTGGGAAGTGTTTAAGAGAAGTCCATGGTAATAGTTATGGGATAGTACATGTTTCTTGTAAAGTGGTATCACCGTCTCACTCCAAACCACGGCCTAAAATGAAGGACAACGGATACAGACAATAAATCTCCATCTTGAAAAGCTTGCCAGCATCACCTCTAACTGCCAAATGCCTGATGTTGCATCCAGCATGTGCAATATAATGTGCAGTTATGTTTGTGTGTCTTAGTATGGCCTAGTAAAAGGAAATGCCATGCATAATGCATCAGAAAAGTGTTTAATCCTTTACTGTACTTTACAAATTGATTAAATTTTGAAAATTTATATGACTCATTTCACAATTAGTGGGGATAAAAGAGAAGATATTTTAGGAATCTCAGTCCGGTAATTCATCTTGGTGAGATGAGTAATCTATTATGAATCTATTTATAGATCATCTATCTGGCGTACTTACAGGAGAATGAAAGACAAATCACTTGGTAATATAGGTAGGAAATAGTATATTAAAAGAAGAGTTGTAGGTGTCCTTAAACTCTTCTGTAGAGAAAATCACATTTTAATAGCCATTCTTTTTGAAGTGGTTTGAGGTGTTATGGCTGTATAGGAAAGTGTTTGTTCTTTCCATCAAAATGAAGAAATTTAATCACCTTACCTCCATCTGTTTCTGATAGAGACAGGCCTAGATGATGAACTGTATATTTCAAGCAGGTGCTTTTAGCCATTTGTACTGGGTAAGACACACTCTTCTTCTGACAATGAAATTAATATCAACAGTTTTTACTTATAATTTCAGAAGCACCCCTGATGGATGGAGCACAGTTAGATAGAGCATAGGTTAGTTGAAGAATAAGACTCAGTTTTGGCAAAAAAATCTGGTGAAACATGACAAAATTAATGAGCATTTTCCTGTCATAAAATTATCTTTTAAAGACAGAAGAATAAAGGGCCTGATCTTGCTAAGATTTTTAGTGTAAAGATATGCCTATACATAAGAAAAGCCGGGGGTGGAATTTGAAGCAGTTCTTTAAAATGAGCGTTTTTGTCTCTAAGATGAAAAAGTGCAGTGTCGGGTTCAGTGATGTGCTTATTGGGGAAGAGGAGAGAATTGCATGGAAAAATACACATTGCACTTGTCTCTGCTGTGACACTTGTGCTCTGGTTTGCATCCTAATATAGGAAATAATTATGATAGGTGATCTTGGTCTAACCTATTATTATTAATCCCATATGCCATCTGAAATGACTGGCACAGTGATGTGATCAAGAATAATATGTAGGTCTGGCACATATGTAGCTTTTAAATTCATTGGCATCTTTTTAAGAAAAAGATCTGTTAGAACATCCACCCATTTCTATGGAAATAGCATTTTGAGGTGCAGTGTATCTTCTGATATTTTCTGTATTCCACTGTGGATGCCTTTTTTTTTTTCTTTCAGTTTTTTTTTTTTAATATTGAGGTAGGGAATGTATTTTTCTAAAGTATGTGAACTTTGTTTTTGGAGCATGATACACTATCTGTCCAGTAAGAGGAATGTATTTAATTTGTATTTGAATAAGAAAAATATTCCTTGGCCTGCGTTCATCCATTCATTTGCATAGCTGAGCACAGGATGATGAAAAAGCTTTGGAAGAGACAAAAATTATTTGAAATACGGTGTAATGAAAGAGGGAAAAGCTATTTCTTTCCCTTAAATCTCTGTTTTGTTTCAGGTAGGACTGAATTATTTCACAACTTCATTATTCATGCTCCAGTTCAACAAGATATTCAAACCTGTTTCAAGTTTTAATATTTTATTATCTATTATTCTGAGTGGATGGGTAAAGCTGAAATAAATGAGCCTATTCACTTTTAAAGCTTGTCATGTGCTTAAGTACTTGGCAAATCAAGTCCACATCTACCACAAATGAGTAGTTCTTACTCTTGTTGCTAGAGGTTTTGTTTCATCTTCTAATAGAAAAACTACCCTGTTATAGGAAGATGAAAATTAGTCCCCGTTCTCAAAAGATGTTGTCTGTGCTTTACCTTTTAATATTTTGTTGTACTAGGCAGTCTCTAAAATCAGGTGTTTTCTTTAGAGTAGTGTGAAAAGTGAAGAGCTTATCTCTTTTAGTGCTCATACTTTTGATAGCAATCTGCAGAAAACACAAGTTATTCCATCTCCCAGTGCCCAATTCTTTTATGTATGTAGTCTGGGAAGGGTGAAGGAATAGGAGGAATATTCCAAACAGACTCTGTGGGCATCTAACCACGTTTCCTTCAGTTGCACAGGAGTTCAACTGATTTAGATGGCTCCAATATTCGTGTTACCAACTGTGAGTGGGGAATAGTGGTGCATAGAGTCTGTGTAAAGCAGCATGAGGGTGCAAAGGACAAGGTCTACAGAAATAACCACTTCAGTCAAAAGCCAGGCAAAACTTGAGGACCGTCTCTGCAAATGTATTGGATTTTGCAGTTATCACACTGTTATCTTCATATACCAAACTTGAACTACCCTTGAGAAAAAACACATTATCATGTGCTGTTTATGTCAGGTACAGCGAACGCATCTCATCCACTTGATCTTTCAATGACTTTGGCTTGAATTAAATGTATAACCCTGTATTGGGTCTGGCTGAGATGGAGTTAATACTCCCCATAGAGCTTAATTAACTACTTGAATTTTCTTTAGGGTTCTAGCTAATACCTTTGGGGAGTGAAATAGTTTCCCTGTGGGTTTTTTTGTTTGTTTGTTTAAACTTTTCTCTGCACCTTAAAAATCCACGTTTGATTGATTTGCACTCCCAAACACCATAGCAGATTATGGCTTAACTCTGGTGAATAGAAAGCAGGACATTTTTGCTCCCCCATATTTCCCCTCCTTTTGTAACAACTCAGAGGATGTTACTTCTTTGTCCCCTTTATTCAACAGAATCATTTGCTATGTGGGTACCTTCTAAAGCAGCAGAGGGGAAAGTAGTCCTAAATACCCATATTTAAGAAACTCATTCCCTCTGTATTGTGAAAATGACAATATTCCTTTCTAAAATGTGGACAGAAAGTCTAGTGAAAACTGAAATGAATAATTCAACCTTCTACCAACACAGATTGATACATTCCTACAAATCTATAAGCAAAATTAGATGGTTTTGTATTTTTTTTAATTGGGTAAAGTGTATTTACAAATTAGCTGGATAAGGTTATGTACCTCATTCTGATGCTGGTGCTTCTCATTGAATTAGAGGGGAGTTGCCTCTGGTGCTGAATGTCCAAGGAAGGGATTGTACATGGGAGAAGGCAGCAGATAGCCATGGGGGCTGGAAGCTACAAACTGGGCTACTGCTGTATTTTGGCATAGGCTACAAAGCTGGGATCCTATATAGGCTCTGATTGTCAAGAGAAAAGTGGGTCCCAATTCCCAAGCATTTTCCCATGTCTCTAATGTAAAACAGAATAGAAATAATAAGCTATTTTTTTGCAATGGCAGTACCTAACTGGTAGTAGAAACTGCCACTTTAACTGAAGGGTTTTAATTGAAAATCTGAGATTTTTTATAATGGGAACTTTTGATTTTTCTTTGGTTTGGTGGAAGACCACACGTTTCTTCAAGGGGAGAGGGCTGACTTAATGAAAAAAGCTGAAACCTTAGTTTTTAATCAGTTTTGAGTTTGGTTGGTTTTGGTTTTTTAATGGTTTTCCATGTTCAACCATTTTGAGCCAATTGGCTTTGAAAATTCCAGCTAAAAGCAAATAAGTGCCTGTGAGTGGAACAACAGGTGGATAATGTCTGACCAAATAGATTTTGCTGAAATTTCCAAAATTATTCAGAGGTTTTCAGCAGAAAAAAAGCAATTTTTTTAAAGATTTTTTTTCAAGCAATTAGAGGAGTTGATCAAGAATAAGGTAGCCTTACTCATTGCAAATTGTTATATAATTTGTTCTGTTTGGCAGAGTGGAGCAAGTATTGTACTATTTCAGATATTTCTAATGAATAATAAAAATATTTCACTGCTTATACAACACCATTTTCACCTTGAATGTTCTGCTGTGGCTTAAAAATATCTTTTTCTATTCTTTTTCACTTATATGCATATTTTGCTCATTGAACAAGTAGGGGGAAAAGAGAGCTAGATTTTTTTTTCTTAATTTTATATATGCAGTTTGCTACAGTGAAGTGTAAATGGCTATGTATATGTGTGAGTATCTGCATACGTACATATGATTGCTGCTCTTAACGCAAGTTGTGTGCACGTTTCCACAACCTTTTTTTTACGCAGTGTTGGGCGTTGCTGTACGTCAGAAACCGTTTCTAATTATTTAAGGATAAGCCTGAGCAACCAAAAGAGCTGCAGGGCACCAGATGTGCATTCCCCGCGAGCGTGGGGGAGAAGGAGCGCGCTGTTGCTGCCAGCAAGCTGCTTCATGCAGAGGAGCAGCCAGCCGTAGTTGTCACGGCAGAGCGTGGCCTTCCTCCGACCACGAACCTCTGAAATGCCTCAGGGTAAGCCACAGAGCAAGCCTGCCACCAGTGCCATAAAATTACATTTCTGAGTGGACGATATTTGGGCTGACCATGTAAGCCAGTAGTCACTTTACCAGAAAAGGGAATGAAATCTCTGTTGTGCCAGCTTGGCCAGATTGGGCTGTATTTACAGAGAGGCTCTAGCTGAGAAGGTCGTTAAACAAAAGTTAGCATAAAGCTCTCTCCTTTGACAGAGTAATGCCAACTTTGTGATTAAAGTAGAAGCTTTCGTGTAAACTATGGATGGCGCTTGTGCATTAATAGTGGAATTAATAGTGATAATAGGGGAAAAGAGTAAAAGCATCTCATTAAGAAAATAGATTACATACATGCTTATGTGGTGTAGACAAGATTAAAACTTTAAAATGCTGAGGATCTCTTTTTTCTTAATAAAATCTCAATTAAGTCAACCTCCCAGAATACTGTTAGAGGCCTGTAAATGGCAAAAAAAAAAAAAAAAAAAAAAAAAAAATCAATTATTGGGTAGAAATGAATGAATGTGCAGAGTCAATATTTTATAGTAGGTGGTGAAAGTTGAATGCCTGATGCCCAGCAAATCATTTGATTTAAAGGTTTGGGACTGCAATGCTTGACTTCTCATTGAAGAAATATAAAAGAACAAATTACTATTTGCTGGAAAGTCACAGAAACCTTATCAGAATTGTTTAGTTCCTGCTGCTCCCTGGAGGTTTTCCTCTTTAACCATTGATTGAGTATGTGCTCTCTGAATTGTGAAGGATTTGCCTTTAATCAAAACTTCCATGGGACCGTATACAGTTGTTTTGGCTTTTTTGTGTGTATTTACTTAGAGAGAATCTCGAATACATGTTTTTTTTCGCTTAGTCGTACAAACTGTGGAAGTAATTGAACTGAAAAGGTAAAATAAAAGCAATTTAAGCAAAGGTGGTGCCTACATTTCAGCAACATTTGCGTAAGTCCCTTAATAATGCTAAAAGTCTGTTGATCTTCAGTAGGAAAAGCAGATGGGTTCAGCCTTCCCCCCTGCCAGTGGAACAGATTCCGCCTTACTGACCACTGCAGTTTTTGGCTTCTTATCAAAGAACTTCCTTCCTCCACTTCTAGTATCAGCGGTCGGCTCTGTAATTCCCTAGTGCCGAAGAATCAGGTCTGTGGCAGTGTATCAAAGGTAGTACTCCATGGCTGCACCCTCCTTCTCTCCATTTGCACCCGCACTCATCTGACACCGCAGTGAAAAAGCTCAGTGAGCTACATTGGCAGAAGACTAAACCAGTAGAAACAGAAATAGATTGGTTGCCTCACCTGGCTCGTTACTAGGTCAGATGAGTAGTTCCTGGAGGACAGTGCTGGTTTAGATAAGCTTCAGTCCTTCACACCTACCGTTGATCCCTTGTTCACGCCAGATTCTCACGTTCTTTCTTGCGCTGCGCGATGCTTCCATCTTTGAGTGCTCCTATCGAATTCGGTGAAACTACTTTCTGGTCATATGTTGTTCGGCATAATCTTCTCCAAAAGGAATCTGGTCCATTAAGGAAAATTAATTATTTGATATTGTTGATGGGGGTGCTGATTATATATAAAAATTATCTAGCGTTAAGCTGCCCAGAAAAAAACCCCCACAAAACCAAACAAAATAACACAGCCATTGTCTGGCCTACGACTCGATTTGAGCTCTGATTAGAATAGGCTTCCTTTCTTCATTTCATAAATCACCGGTAGTCTGTGTACTGAGAGTTTTGACTCAGATCCAAGAAAAAAATGAATTTTGTGTGTGTGAATATATTTACATATTTAATGTCCTCAAAAAAAAAAAAAAGAGAATTAAGCATTAAATCTAGAGAGATTTTCTGCAGTTCACTCCGATTAGTGATCAAATGTGCTGTACTCTTCCACCCTTTGTTTGACACCTGATGATATTTCATTTGTTCGTCTTGCTGAGTTCAATCAGTGTGTTTTACCACAGAGCACTCCATAGTGCTCACAGTCAAGAGCTAGTCGCCAAACTTGTATTACTGTTTAGTTTTTAAAACCAGAGGAGCAACTTTAACACAAATTTGATTGCAGTAGAAACTAGTATTAGTGGCGTGCTGGTATTGGTGCTGCTGCTCTGTCCGGTGAGAGGTCTTCTCTTTATATTAAGTTGAACAACACCAATATGAGATTGTACCAGCAACCCAAGAAGAGCAACTCCACTATTGAATTCTCAGGTGCAGCATCTTGGTGTATAAATCAAACCTTGTCTAATTGTAGTACCAACTTATTGGTCAAAATCTTAGCCCTGGTGTTGAATTTAATTACACAGTAGGTAAAGAGCATGAAGTACTTTCATGTTATTTAGGAAATCGTGGTCATGACTACTAAATAGCTTGTATTATTCCCTGAACTTGGTACAGGGCTAATTGTTTATCACTCACAAAGTCCCTCATTTTCCCACTTCTTATAGTCAGTGGTGCTGTAAAACCCCAAGAGAAGTCACAATACTACCCTCAAGAGAGGAAGATGATATTGATCAGAAATAAGGGGAACTCGCTATCGAGCTAAAATTGCTGTAAAGGTGGGGGGTTTTTTCCTCTCTTAAGAGAAGAGAAGGAAAACTTTGTAGTGAAAATTATTTTATTATCTCAGTTCCTTCTGGTTTTGATGTACTTTTATCAGCTGATTGGCTCCAAAATAAAATGCCTGAAATGAATTACTGTATTATAAAAGAAAATACTCTTTTGGTCTGTTCTTCTTTCCCAAGCTGCATTTTATGTACTAACACAATTTTTTAGTTACTTTGAGGAACTATATTTGCAGAAAGTGGGGAGCTGTTTTGAAGTCCAAGTACTCCACTCCCTTTGTACACTGGAGTGGAGGGGTTGGTTGGGGGTTTTTTTTAAAGCATTTGTCAGGACAGAACAGCTCTAGAGGCTTTAAGTAAAGCACTGATTGCCCTGTCAGTCAGGGTGCTGAGGAACTGGGAACTTCACAGATTGATGCTTGACAGAATAATTAGAAAACTGTCACTTGAAGTAACCACTCTGGTGTTCCCTAAAGAAATGTGCCCGTGCCAAATGTGTGCTGTCCAAATCTAGAGGTTAAATGTTCAGTAAGACAAAACATAGCATGTCACCAGAGAAAATTACTTCCAACATGCTGTGGAAGTGATGCTCCTCAAGCCCCTAAACAGTGACTACACAGTTTATTGAGCTTACCTGCTTTGATCTTGCTCATGTATTCAAGAGCTTTTCAGCCCTGAACTAGGGGGTTTAACTTAGTAACGCACTGAGGCATTATCTAACATTTTAGATAACAGAGAGTCTTGAAGGGTTTGAGGCAAAAGCACTTAAAGCTGTAACGATGTTTTCCAATTCTGGAAAGATTTTACAGCAGTCCTCCAAGTGTTTTTGAGTACCTTTCAGTAAAGTAAACAGAGGCAGGTAGTACGATGTGCTTCTTTCTTAATCCTTAGCCTGTAAGGAAACCTGGATGTATTTTTCAGGTTTGGGTTGTTTTGGAGACTGTTCTGAGGAGTGCAGAATGGGCTGTGACATTTGTGTGCTTTGATTTTCATTCACGTTAATGCTGTGTTGTCTGGGGAGGGGGCTGGCATATCAAAGAAATTAGATTTGTTCTGGGAAAGGTTGCTACTAGTTTGTTGGAGTCAGTTCTGGAATCTCA
This sequence comes from Astur gentilis, assembly GCF_929443795.1. NCBI lineage: Eukaryota > Metazoa > Chordata > Aves > Accipitriformes > Accipitridae > Astur > Astur gentilis. The sequence goes on along the minus strand of NC_064902.1, from coordinate 18,293,285 downwards.
AGCTGGGAAGATCCAAGGAAGGTGTCTCCAGGGAGGAGTTTTTATGGTAGCAAGCTATGTTCATTCCTGGCAGTGCAGCTGCTGGTCCCAGCTCTGCTCCGATGGAGTTAGAAAAATCTGATGTCAAAGCAGTTTCTGCAGCTTGAATCTATGTACCTGTTGCTTCATAGTAGTGGGACAGGAGCTGAGAAGTGATCAAGTACAATATTTGTTTTCAACTAAATAGTTCAACATGAAGATGTCACGTACAGTTTCTATATGGGGCAATTCTCCAGAATGAACATAATAGGTTTATCTTACGCCAACCAGACTTGCAGAGTCATCGTGTTGAGGTTTGTCTGATTTGCAGCTCGGAGTTTATTTTAAGGTATAATGGGCTTTTTCAGAATTGTTATTTTACCTAAACTGCTTGTGGATTCTCTAGGTAGTAAATACAAAGGATAGTTTGAGATTTGAATTGGAGGCATACATTTTCTATTGATTTGGAATATTATAGGAACCTGTGCTTTATTTTGTCAGTGTGGTGCTTAAGGTCACTTCATACGTGAGAGTGGTTTCCTGATTGCTTGTTATCTGTAGGGCTGAATCTTGAATCATGCAATTCTCTCAACCGAGGAAAAACTGCTTGAATAAGTTAGAATGAATGAGTTATGGACACTCAGGTTGCATTTCTCAACGCTTTCTCTGGAGCTGCTGAGACTGTATTTGCAATGGATCCGTCAATCAGAAGTGGAAGTGTCTTTTCTTTGAACGTTATAGATACTGAAGGTCAGTGCTTCTATGGATTTAACTGAGAATAATTTTCAAATTTCTTTTTTCAGAGTTATAGATGAAATTTCAGAACTGTCATAGGAGGAGAAAAGATTTATTTCCATGAGCAGTCAAGGTCTGTTTCTCCTCTCAGTGAGATATTTCTATTAGTTATAAATCTCCCGGTACTGGAGTGTTAGTGCTGTTTTGCATTAATCTAACTACAGTCAGGTTGGGTCCTTAATACCTGTTCAGTTTTTTCTCGTGCAGAGTGAACTAATTTTTTTTTTCCAGGTAATGCACGTATGCAGTTCTGTATATGCATGTATACAGAGTCTTAAGCAGTGTTCACGTAACTGCGTGCACTTTGAAGCCAAATACTGCTTGCTGGCATTGTGACAGTTTGGGAATGTGGGGTTTGTTTTCATAAACTGTAGATTCCTCTTTGGCTTTATTTTCCAAACAGCATTTGTGACTGTAATTTTGTAGTGCTTTTACGGTTTCAGTATTCCAGAAGGAAAGGGGCTGTGGCGAGGGCCATACAGTACAGCCACCAAGAAGTTACTAAAACTGCCTCGCTGCCTTGGTGGAAGACCGGGGCTCCAGCCACCTTGCTAACACAACAGGGTTCCTATGGTCACAACAGCTCTGCCACAGCACTTGTTGGAAAATCTTAGCAGAAGGACAACAGGAGGTGTCTCATACCTTTCAAGAACAACTGAAGTAATTTCATTCAGATCAGAAAAAACATCAGGAATAGATGAGACAGGAGTGATCTTGTTCTTGAGACTCAGGATCAAAGGCAGATAACTTGTTGAATGCAGGACTCCTCTGTTGCATAAGGTGGGATGCTAAGACAGAATCCTTCCTTTGGGAGTGTGAGAGGTCCAAGTTCTACTGGAGTTGGAATTTTTTACGATACTGTTCTTTCTCAGCAACTGACTGCCTGCAGAGTTTCTCCATAGGTTGGATACAGTACAGCGAAGCACTGACCGTCCACTGGGTAAAGGTAGTTGTTGCAGCCACAGATATAACAGACATGTCAGTACACTTTGTTGGGGTTTTTATGTTCTGGTTTTGTTGTTTTTTTTACCCAAACCACCCTTCAGATTTCAACATGGTATGTAAACTAACTTTTCACTGACACAACTTTTCATGTGCTGCATCACTGACAGAATTGTTTCTATAGAAACTGCTTTCCTCAAAAGACCAACATCAAAAAGCTGAAACCAAATAAATGGCATGAAATAAAATGTGATGGTGCAGATGCTATATCTTTATGATTATTGTCACTCATGGGGGAAAATTCACATAGGACATTCATATCTCTGGCACCCATAAGAGATGTTGTCACTCCAAGCTCACAGTAGTGAAACCTTTAGAGGTTCCCACACCATCTCCTATTAATTTTTATTCCCTTTTTTTCTGTCACACATACCAGTTTCCCGTGCATGCTCCATACACATTTTTATCACAACAGTTCTGAGTAAACTTCCCTTATCTTGCCACTATTCTTCAGTCCAGAGTTTTTTAAGCTCTATCATACCTTTCCTACCCTGAGGTACAGTAAAAGTCTTCACTCTTTTTTTCTTCTTGTTAATATTTTTTTAAAGAAGGTGGTGAATTTTGATTGCATTTTGTAAATACGTGAATAGGGAAAACTTTTATTTCCTACCCTTTGAAATAATTTCCATGTAGGTTTTGATAAATTGGACCTGGCATAAATGCCTTCATTTTCTCCCTCTGTAAAACTTCTGTGTCTGAATAAATCAAAGAGAGCATCAAAAATAGTGGAGGCAGGGGGTGAAAGGGTTATAGGGAAGTGTTAAAAAATTATACTCCCTAGGAAGAGGGACATGCTGAGCGTTTTGAAGTGTATAAAAGGTGTAAACATGAGGGAGGGAGTATAGTTATTTAATCTTAGTAAAACTGGAACTAAACATTTTTAAAAAACAAAGAGCAGTGAATTTCATCAAAAAAATTCCTAACAGCAAGAGCTATAATGTAAGACTTTGATCCTGAAATTAACTTGGTATGTGCCCTTCCAAATGCAGCCAAGGAGTCTGCTGAGTAGGTTCTGTTCACAAAATCCTGCCAAAAGGTGCTTAATATCTAAAATAAAATGGAAGCCATCTCTCTGGAAAACTTTAAAAGGAAATAGGCTGAAAAGGGAAAGATATTTCATGGCCTGTCAAGAGAGTAACTGGAACTCCTCATAGGTATTTTTTTTGTTTTTTAATTAGTGATCCTGTTGCATGCACAGAAGATGGCAGGTGGTAAGTGCTGTTTTTAGAGGCTGTGGCATAATTCCAGATTTGCATCCGGTAATGGGATCTGGCTTCAAATGTGTTCTCTCAGTAAGTCCAGACTTTCACAGGAATTACCTCTACAATTCCTCCCTCTTCTTCTGCGTCTTTATCCTTTTCCATACGGGATTCTCCTTGCAGCCCCTGCACTGTGGTTTGCACTGGCACTTGTAAATATGCAGCTTTGTCCACCTCCCTGGTAGGAAGTGGTGACCGAGTACTTCTCCACAGTTCAACACCTCACTGATGGAGGAAACAAGAATTACTCTGAAAGATTAGTAAGGAAGCAGGCGTGATGTCATTTATTGCCAAGATGCGTCTGAGTAGGGGTTAACTGGTGTTCCAGATTTGGGTTGTGGGTGTTACGTTGTTTTGTCTTCAGAGCTGTTCAAAACTCGCCAGATCCGCTTGAAACTGAGAACCAAATTTATTCAATACTTAGGCAAAAGTCAGTGTCAAAGGCTGAAGGGTCCCAAGATCAGGGTCCCAAAGTGTTTTCCATGGCATTGACTTGCCCATGCTGTTTTCCTTTGACTCATTTTGGATATTACCTTTTTTAGAGTTAATAGTTTGGAGTTAGTCTCTTTGTTTGTAGCTTTTATTGCAGAAAGGAAGAGATAAATTTCCTTCTATGCTTATTAATTTTCTATCATTTTTTCCCGGTCAACACACACCACATTTCTGCCTTATCTTAAAAGCAAGCTTTTTCAGTGCTGGAGTGAATTTTCTAATTGAATACATCCAGTTGGCATTCTAATAGCTTGTCAATTTGCGTGTGTTTGACAGCTAGCCCTGTTGCCTTCACAACTAATGCTAGTTGAGTGCCAATATAAATGAGTATGATAATAGTCTGATATTATGTCTAGTCTTTTTCTAAATGTAATGTCAACATTTTTCTGAATCTGCTGTGGTGTTTTCGTCAAAGAAAATGATTGAAAAGTAATGAAATCTTGCTTTGTTTGTCGTGTCTGTGGACACTGAACCCTACAGAGAATTTTTCTTTTTCTTTTGAACGTCAGAGAATTCAAGTTGTGAATGCATTGTAAAACAGGTCTTATTAGGCAGAGTATGACAATAAGAAAAGAATGTAAAACCTGATGTCCATTTAAAATAATAAGAGAAAGGGAAAGAAAAAGGCAAAGAAAGGCTGCCCTTTAAATGACTGATGGGCTGCCTAGGTCAGGTAATCTCTAAATTAGACACATTTGGATAATTGACCTTCTGAATGGATGTAGATTAAATTTGATTGATCATGTCACTATTTGAATATAGACTTTATTTTTTACCATGTATCATGACTTTCCAAAAGAATAATAAATTGTTTGGAGGAAAGATAATTTTTACATGCTGTATCACTTTGGTGTACAAAATTACGTCCAGGTGAACGTTGAGTTTAACGGGCCCTTGGAAGAGATTTGTTGTAATTGTTTATGTTGGAGTACGGAAGAAACCTGGGCTGAAATCAAGGTCTCTTAGTCAGCATCCTACTGTAGAGCTCCTCCTTTTCTTAAACAGTTTAAACAGGTACAGCATGAAAAGAAAAAGGTCTCTGGAGGTGACAAGACTTTCCCAAGGTTACCCAACAGTCAGTGGCAGAGCCTGTGTTAGGAATCGGATTCTTTGGCCTTGAGTTGTGCAATGCCACATCCTCGACTGTGGTCTCCTGCTGCGGATGTCACTGGTGCTGAGCTGGCGGGGGGGAGACTGCATGTGTATATATTTATAAAGGTATCAAAGATCAATGACGTATTCAGCAGAAGTGTGGAGAGCTATATAGTTCCTCCATATTGTTGTTTTTCCTGCAGCAGAAAGAAACATAAAAAGTGTTCTCATTAAAAATTTTTTCCTGCTGTCATGCTGGCTAAGGAAGGTTTGATATCAGCATTATGTCAGGAAATTTGCTGAATTGACAAGAAAGGAGATGTTATTTATTAGTGTCCAAAACAAATATATGCAAATAAATGCTATTGTTTTGTGAAGCTGAGGAGAATCCCTGTAAAACAAAGTCACTTTCATTTCATCTCATCGGTCTGCTGTGTTGAAATAGTGGCCTGTGAAGAGAAAAAAGGTTACTTTTTGAGATTTAATGCCCTGAAAATTTACAGGCTTGATGCTTAAGCAGTAATAAGTGAAGCATTAAGGCATTTCTTGGGGATTAATGACTGGCTGGGAGGAGTTGATGGCTTGAAGAATAGCTGAGGACCATTAACCTCCACTGGTCATTAATCTTTGAAGGCTGCCTTGAATACTGAGGTCATTATTGCTATTAGAAAATAAATATTTGAGGAGGGGGAGAGAGGAAGGATCACACAGACTTCTAAAATATATGGTTTGACTGGTTTAGGAGCTACCCTGTCTATCATATGTCGTGCTAGGTGAACAGTCACTAATATTATTAACTTACAGGATTAATAATAGTTTTAAATTTCCACTGCTCAGGTTGCTTTTATTTTATTCACTAATTCAGGCTGTGAAATCCATTAACATCAGGAAAAATACAGTTTTAGAAATGTGAATGTAAGGCATGTACGGCTGTGTGGTTGGAGAATGGACCATGTAATGGTGCTTCTAACATTGTTTTCACGTTTAAATGGGATATTGTGGCTGCCATGAAACATCCTTTGTTCTGCAACCCCGTTCCCTGTTTAGGCACATGGTAGGTACATGATTGTATCTCATTTCCCCGTCAAGCGACACAGCTTTCCTTGTCTTAGGTGTTCAGCAGTGGTGTTCTCTGCAATTCTTGGCAGAATAGCATGGTGCAGCATTTTATTTCCTGCTAGTCAGATTCGCTTTGTGTATGAAAAGGTCTAGAAGTGGCCTTCTCTGTCTCAAATACAAGTGAAAATCAAGCTGGTAATACTGCTGCTCTTCGCAATTTCTGGCCTTCAGCTGCAAGACCGAGAACAGCATCACCTGAAATAGCGGATGCACAGCATTAACTGGAAACGGGTGTTTCTAGCAACCTCCAAACTGCACTGCTTTTATATGCTGTTTGTACAGCGTTTACCACATGAGGAGTATTTTGCATCTTTACCACGGTTTGTGCTGTTAAAGGGGTAATGTCAGAGGAAAATCGGCTTGTCTTTATCTTTGTTAGGGTTACAATGCCTAGGGTTACAAAACCGAGCAAATTCATGAACAAAACATTTGGGGGTTTTTCTTCATCTTTTTGTTCTTTTCAGCATAGCTTTCTGTATATGCTTATTTTATTTTCTAGGTTGAACTACCCTGCTTTCGTCTCGTGTCCTGCCATCACAATGAGCTGTCAAGGGAGCAGCTGATGGATATACTGATGATCAATCACCTGGTTTTTGTGTGTACAGGTTGCTGCTGCTTTTAGTGTTCATTAGGATGATGCTATGTCACTCTCTTACTCTCAGTACCTTACACTCAGTACTCTCAGTACCTTGAATTACTCTGGACTTCACAACTACTACATTTTGCAAAGATGATCACTGAAAATGTGCATTTCTTTGTAGTAGGTGCCACCTATGGGACAATATCTCTAGCCTTCTAAGACTACTGAAGGCCAGCAGAAGAATATGAAGGGATGTCTTTTGCTATTAGACATAGTTATGCGGCCGAAATGTGGATTAGCCTTTGCTCGCATCCAGCCCTCATTTAAGTCAATGGAAGATTCTCTATGGATTCTGGGAGGCTCTAGACGAGGTTTTGGAGTGGCACGTAGAAGCTACATGGCTCATTTTCTCCTTGCCTCAGCCCAGGAAACACCTGCTATGTGCTCCAGTCATTAGGTATTCACCCACTGGGAATGCTTAGGGAAAGTGAGGCAGGATGCTCAAGGCATGTAGTAAAAAGGATCACTGAGGTGTAACCTTTAGGGTGTTGCCTTTGTGTTTTGCAGAAGCTTGTACTTATGTAAGTTAGTGTCTGCATTTCTAGAGCATACAGACACAAATACTTGGGAATGTTGTTAGGTTTTTTTTTTTAACTTTACATTATTCATAATACTCATTTTAGAAGCTTGAAATTAAAGCTTCTTTCCCTACTGATTTTGCCCTTTTTCTATTTGGCAAACACTGATTTTTTCTCCACCCTCTGTGTTTCTAATGAACCCTGAAATTACTGTAGCCTCCTTCTTGATGCACTGTCAGCATCAGTATTGCAGAAGATGCCCTAGTTGTTTCTGTTTCTATGACTTTGAGTGTATATCCAGGGAAACGCTAGCTTTGATTTACTTGCTTGAGAATCTCTTTTGGTTATTGTTTTTTATTATTAAGGTACATATTCTTTTTTTGCATGATGTCAAGTATCTGCCATTCCAGTTCAGTGTTTTTGAACTCAGTTTCCTTGTGTACCTGCAGTACATTAATGAGACAAATTTGTTTAAAAAATTGTGGGCCAGCTGTTCATCCAGTGCAGCCTTACCAAAATGAGTGCAGGTGAGCAGGCTTGCATTTGCTGGTTCTATACTCATAACTAGTTATGCAGGGGAAAGCCAAGTAAAAGCTACCCTTTAACTTTAGAGTAAACCCAAATTTATATCTGTTATATGCTCAATTGTTAAGGTACGTGGAGGTTATACAAAAACAAATCTGTATGTGTTCCTTGAGACAGATACGAAGATTAGGAAAGACTGTTTAGCCTGACTGCCTTCAAACTCTTGACTAGAAATTCCTGCCTTGAGTTCAAAGTCCTGTGACTGAGTTAGCGCATGTCTTTTTTTTAGAAGAAATTCTCAATCTGGGTATACATACTTCATTAGTTTAGGCAGATACCACACATATACCTGTAAGTTTTTCCATAGTGAAACTATTTTTAAGCTTACTCATATGAACTTTCAGAGTTTATGCTTCCAATTGCAGTATATTGTTACCTTCTAATGTATTAGATTTTTTCTGTCAAAAGTTATTCGGTAGTCTTCCATTCAGTAGTGCAATAGATTGAGTTTCTTAAGTCAAGTGAATTTTTGAGATTCTAAGTAACTCTTCTGGTTGCTTTCTCCAACTCCATTTTCTTGCCCAAAATCTAAGAATGTGAGAATTAAACTCAACTCTAAGAGGAGAAATGACCGAGACAGCCATTGCTTTGTAGTCCTTGTCTTTTGCACAGGAAGAAATATCTCAAAACAAGAAACTTACTTAGATAGCAACAGTAAAATTAAGTTAAAGACTTCCTTAACAGCTGTGCATAATAACAAGTTTGAAAGTGTGACAAAGATGCTGGAAGTCCTCCTTCTAGTTCAGTTTGTAAAATCTGCCTCTTCCTACTAAAATATTTTAAATGGAAGACTTTACCACAAGTGAAAGATGAATTAATCAATTTAAGCCTAAGGCAAGACAAGGTATATGTCAAGTTACAAGTTTTTGGTGAAAAGCTGTCTGCTGCTGTGCTTGATGTGTGCAAGTTGCATAGCAAGCTATGCAATGAAATTGAAAACTTAGGAATAAATACGTGTCTGGTGTTGAAAAGTGAATGAAACAGACTTGTACTGCCACTGAGTGCTCCCAGAGAAGACTTTTTCTTGTAGAAATGAAAAATTAATGAGAAACAGGCGACAACTTCAGCATCATGTTATACTGAAGGAAACTGCTACCTGTAGTTTTTTTTGTAATTGGAAAACCAAATGAGCTATCCAGAAATCAATAAAACGGTTCTTGTTTCTTTGGGGGTTTGTATGTAAGTCTTAACATTTGCAGTTGTGTGCAGTGTTCAACTGTGTCCGTGCACATTTTCTGACATATGAGTGGACCAACATGCTTTTAGAAGAATGCTTACAAATGCATGCCATACAGGTGAAGGCCTGAAAATAACCTGGAAGTCAACCAAGAATCCAAACATCCTTGTGGCATCTGTATTCAGCATTATATAAGCTGAACTGTTGCAGAATTCTGTGTTTTAAAAAAGTTTGTCCTGCCTATGCCACAACCAATGGTTGTAGCTAAATGTGGATCCTGACCAAGGCATTTGTCTGATTTTGTGAGTTGACAGTTAAGTAGGTTCTTAGTTGTTCGGCTGTAAAATGTTTGAAAGAATTTCAGTGCCGCCTTCATGTGAACCGTTATTAACTGGGAGCATTCACAGCTCTGCCATTAGATGGGTTTGTGGAATTCGTCCGTCAAATAATAAATTGGGGTCATAAAGGAGGGTTGCAATTCCACGGTGCTGGGTATGGTAGAAGAGTTCGGACAGATACAAGTAGGACTTGCAAGGCCTTGCTGGGTTTTGATTTCAAAGCCTGAAGAGTAAAAAATTATTTCAAAAGTAGCTTTGTAACTCATGCATGAATTTTATACCGAAGGGAGAGCAGCAAGCTCTTGGTGTAGAACTACTTCAGCATTTTCTGCCAGTTCCAGTGTTTTCTAGAAGTCATCATCACAGCTGTAGCCGTAAGAGGAAATCAGTGATATTGGATTTGCTGAGGTCCTGGTAATCAAAGCCTAGCAGGTAATAATAGAGGCAGGCTATGATGGTGATTACCTGGACCACAGTTGTTTTGCAGGAAGGGAAATTTTATAGGAACGTGAAGTCCAGGCCAGAAAATAACTGAGACGATGACATCGAATGAGTGCTTATTGTAAATAAGTGCAAAAAAACAATGGCGTTAGAGGCATAACTGTTTAGACTTAAGAATCCAAACATCCTGGTGACAGTAATATGTCACATCCTTGGTCTTGTCTTGGCAATTTGCACTAAAGGATGATGTTGAATAAGCTTCCTTTGGAACACTAATAGAGTGAGCTTTCTGCACCCCCAAGCAGCCTGTCCTTCAAGGAAAAGAATACAGAATCAGTCAACACAGGACATGAGCAAAAGCACTACTGGTTTGGGTCAGAATTGTCATCTCTGCTAGTCATTGTATCTCTGACAGTAGCCTTTAACAGATGGCTACTTAAAAGAGAAGGGTTAAAGAAGCCCTATAAGAGGCAGTTATGAACCAAAAATAAAAAATCTTACTCAGATTTCCGGAAATATATTTTTTTCATTTACTTGAACTTTGTATTGACTCTTCAACAATAAAATTCTTATGCTTGGAGTGGTTAAATATATTTGTAAAGGTTGTTCTGAGAATATAATTTCAATAGCAATGATTCTTTTAAATTGTTTTATGTATTCTCTGTACTTCTGATAGTGGTGACTATGAAAGAATGTTCTCTTTATGTGAACAAGTAAATATATTCATTGCATAAGGATTAATGAAAGTCAAGTGTAGCTATGTTGATTGCTCTGCAAAGTACCATACCTGTTTACATTTGATTCCATTGCAAAACAGTTTTGCATGAGATTTTTCCTAATCTCTGCTTCGTTGATATTTGGAAACGTATATGAAAATGAAGAATTTTGAACACATATATGTAGGTGCCTTGTTATCCAAACTTGATTATTTGGACTTCGAGCAGGTGTTGTTTTTTTTGACAGGATGACTAAAACACTGCCATGTACAATAATCTTACCGGTCTACTTGAGCAGAGGAATACACTCACACATGAAAGAGTGCAGGAACTGGTAAATTGGATCATTTCAATATTGCTTTATTATTGTTCCTTCTGATTTTCGTCGACTCTAGCCAGTTAATTTGCTTTCTTTGGATCACTGGCTGTATGACTCCTCACCTTTCTGGAGAACTTGTACATATTTTAAATGAAACCCTGAGACATTCGCTGCCAGGTATCTGCCAAAATGAACACTGACCCTTTCATTCTGCATTTTGCTTTCTGAATCCAACCTGTCTTGTTCTTAATCCACGACAATGCTTTTTCTTCCACATCAGGTTACTACTTTGATAATCTCTTACAAGAGAACCTTTACAAATGCTTGTGTATTTTAATTACAGTGCATGACTAGCCATAACTTGTTGTTCATTCTTTCCTTAATTCTAAATTGCAAAGCCTCTTGATATATTGTTAATCAAATATTTGGGGTTTGTCATCCGGCTAGTTGAAAAATCAAGAAATGATGACTGTAAAGTATTTAGGTATTTATGAGAGAAATGTACTGGTTGTTTCAACAAGGACTATCACGCTTTTCCAGTGCTTCTCATTTCTGATTTGTATCAATTTTGCAGCAATGTGTTGCCTGGAGTTGCAATTGGTAATCATTGCATTTCTGAGATATCTTTGATCATGTGCTCATAGAGGATTTTGTGAACAGTCTATCTAATTCCATATGATCAGAGTAATCCCAAATGAAAGGAGTGATACAGTAATCACTGTACCATTTACCTTGGCTTTAATTTGTTGATTATTTTTTTTTTAAGTATATGTTCTTTGTGCAGTTTCAATAGTGTTTCACTCTTGGTTTTGGAACAAAGACGACAGTTTGTAACTCTAAAAAGGGGAATATTTTTCTGCATTGATATGAACAGCAATTTTCACTGTTTCAGGCATTTATGGTGAGAAGGAATTATAGGCAGTGTAACAGATTTAAAAACAAAGTTGTTTGTTTGTTTTTTTACTTTATGAAAGTCCTTAGAGACTTAGATATGCTTCTAATTTGGATCAAAATTGGAAATGTTCAGAAGTTTGTAGAGCAAAGAGATTTTCTTGATGCCTTACTTTTGATATGTCTTAAATTTTTCATCCAGTTGTGTTCAATTCTAAAGAGAATCAGCATTCCAGCGAACACCAGGGAACAGCCTGTTTGTTTTTCTGTTAGGTACGATATAGGACTTTTTGGGTGTCTTGAAGCAAAGTTTTGAAACATTGCCCAGTCGTTTGTGGAAAGAATTAAATTCATAGGCTCAAGTCGAGGGACTAATTCAAAAGAGTTTGCCAGTCTGCAACTGGCAAAGGATTATAAATGAGTATATCTGTCAGCTGCAGACACTGAAGACAAATGACAAAGAGAAACTTTGATAATGAATGTATTATTATCTGTTGTCATTCAAGAATCATTCAGTCGGCTTCATGGATTATAAAGTTAAATTGTTTCCCCTCCTTTCCCACTCCTCTTTCAGTCACACCACCAAAAAATGGTTTGCAGTACTACACATGCGTTATAGGTATCTAAAAGTCATTGATTTTTAAGTACCTGTGTTAGACTTCTGGAGCAATCTTGTGTTAAGTCTGTAAGAAATTGGTGTTTTGTTAGTTCAAGGGTTAGCTATAATGAAGAAGAGCACTTAGAAATAAGTGGCATCATGCTATTCCAGTCTAGGTCTTGGCACAACTTTTGTGTCCTTAATTGTTTGTGTAGTAGTTTTTTCTTTGTTTATTTTACCAGCAGAAGTTTTTTGTCTGTCAAAGATGTCACTTGTGCAATATGCCTGCATATTACTTTTATTCTATTTGAATGTAATGAGCTTGTAAAGATCTTGTAAATTTACTTTCCCCATTTAAGCAGAAAAAAAAGCAAACAAATGCTGCCATTATATTCAAAACCCTATTCAAGCACTGGATTACATTTCTGGTCTATTTTGGATTAATATAACATTCCTACAAAGAATTTAATCTTTTAACATAAGCAACATAGGTTGCTCTGTCTTCGTGTTGACTCATAATTGTTGCATTTCAGAAGATGAAAATAAGGTTTTAGAAGAAGTGTAATCACAGTCTTTCAGATCTAAACATCTGTTGATATGGAAAGCAAACTATTCTTGCAAATTATTTAAGTCTGAAATTAAATAAGCTCTAGTGAATATTTTTTTTATATCTGAAACTCGGCTTTTATGTTTTCAAAATAAGTCAGGATTTCAAGCAGTTAATTCCAATGACAACTTTTCACAGCTTAAGAGTTACCTTATTTTTACAGAATTAGTCTTAACCCATGGCCTTTAACATTTTACCCACTCATGCAGGCAATTTTCAATTAATAAGAGGGCTGGCATCTTAGCAATGAATATAGAGAGGGAAGCCTGCAATTAATAGATAACCTGAAACAATAGTTTTAATAGCCCATGATTGAGCTTATTTAATACGTAAGGAGATTTTCTCACTTAAAACAAAGAATAAGTGAATGTGTGCGAGATTACCAGCATGCATCAGGGGTATACCATTGTCTGGACTGAAAAGAGCCACGCATCTGTAGATAGTTGATAATTCAGATAATTATTCATTTATGTGTAACTGACTATTTCATAATAAGAGAGGGGTGCAAGTTTGGGGTTTTATTTTGTCTGAATTAGATAGGGAAATGATTAATTACAGAGCTGTATTTCGTGTCAGGTTGTGAATAAATATGTTTAGCATTCATATGGTTGTTTACAAACAGGAAACCCACACTGCTTGCCAACAGTTTGATTAAAAAAAAAAACCAACTTTCAATTCATCACTAATTCTCTGTAGGAAAGATCTTTACGTTTGTGTAGTTTGGCATATTGTAATTAAATTCTTTTAAAACATTTTAATTAGGCAGAAGTAAACCAGAGTCCTTTCGTTTGCTCTTTGTAAACACTTGAAGGTGTCACCGAGGTGAGAGCTATTGAGAGTGCTACAGGGTATCTTGGCTTTTGAAAAGTACTCAGCTTGAGTTTTTTAGTGTGTGTCCATATTTAATTGGTAGATGGCTTTATCAAATCAAATAATAAATTCAAGAAACCGTTCTTCAGTTAAAGTTCTTCAACTGTGTGTTGGTGCCCTAAAGACCAAATGTGGTAGAGTACTTTGGACCGACATCTCACCGAAGTGTGAGTATTTGTGATATTCTCCACCTGAAAGAGAAGGAACGTGCCTTCTGGAACAGGGACTTGTTGCAAAGGTCTTTAGTTTGCCCATCTTTTTTGCAAGCACCACTGAGAACCACCGAGTTCCCACCCCTTTCAAAGAACATGGATAAGGTCTTTTGAGCATACGTCCACGTGTCATCTGCTTGCCTCCCAGAGCTATCATCCGTCTTTTGGGGGCCAGCACTGGTGAGAATACAGCCACGCGTTGCTGCGGTGGGTGGCTGCAAGCGCCTCCATTCGTTCAAAGTGCTTTCCTGTGGAGGTGAATTGTAGCACTAAAATGGCAACTACAGTGAATTAAAAGGCAATAGCTTGAAGAAAATGTGGATTTGCTTTCAGGGCCAGTATATTAGTTCCCAGTGGAACTACTGTCGTTTTGCAGCTGCTGAATTAGGGTAATTGCTGTTACAATACAATGTCATTACTGTTGTTGTTACTGGTAGTATTTCTCCTTTTGTACTGGCTCTTGATGGACCAGGACTTCGTTGTGCCAGTGTATCAACGCAGCATAAAAAACAAGTCTCTAATTCAAAGAGCTGACAGTCCTAGCGTATGACTTTGCATTACAGCTAGGTCTTTTTAGGTGAAAAGGCAAGGTCTTGCTCCTCTATCCTTCCATTCACGCTTTAATTGAATTAAAGCCATTACAGGAACCTGTGCCCTGAGGTTCCAGCAGGGTCCAAGATGGAAAATGGAGATGGAGAGCTACAATCCTACAATCACAGTGATTTCAGGTTGCCAAGTGTCTTACCTTTGTCAGCCCGTGAGGTTTTTGGAAGGTTGTAGATCTCATGACTAAAAGGTGTCAGTGGATTGGCATGGGGGAGTCTTAATGGGAAGCTTCTTTCAGACATGAGAAAGTGCATTAAGATGACTGTTTAAGTTTAGCTGGTGGCTGCTGTCAACTGGCAGGACAGAATCTAGGCAGGAACCTACCCTGTTGGTGCTTGAAAAGAGAGGGTGAGAATGAGATTTTGGTGGGCCATTAAGGGCCTTGAAAGTGAAGGCAAGGCTTTCCTGATTAATCAGCACTACTATGGCAGACTGTGGCTCAGCGTGAAACACCCACTTGGAAACGTTTTTATGTGCTCTCTCTTTCAAATTCTCTTTAGCTACTACTGTGCTTAAGTACTTAAAAAGTAATTAACAAAAACTACATGCAATACATGCATTAAACCGTTTCTGTCTGCATTAATTTCCTTGCTTATAACCATTTGTATTGTTTTCTTTTGAAATACAGGTTTTGAATTCACTTTTACTTTTACAGCTTAGCCCAGATCGTGACTGCTTCTCGGTACTGTGTGTATCGGAGAACAAGGTGTGTCTCTCAGGTGATGAAATAGATTCTGACAACAGGAATTTTTCCTTTCTGTGGATGTTCAAGCAGTGAAATAAACAAAAAAAAAGTTGCCACAAGAAGGTATAAATCCGTAATTTCACTTTTATGCTACCAAATTGTAGAGCGAGTAATCTGCTTTGGATGTACTTGCTTATCTGATTTTGAGATCAAAAGGTATGAGACACGGCTTAGCACTAAATGTTATGATTCAGTTTTGTGCTATAGTAAGCTTCTGAAGTAGTTTTTGTTTGGGAGTTGGCTCTTCATTTGTATCTTTGAATTCCTACACCAAGGAACTACTGTTAAGTTGCCAATATAATACTGTATTGATCACTGCAGAAAATCTGAATTTAGAAAACGTCTGCTACTGAAGCCAAGTGACAGCTTTTGGCTGTGTGATAGATGGTTGGTTTTATAACTGAATATTTGCTGGCTATTTGTTTGTTTTCATCATGCTTAGTTTCAAGTGTTATGACTGCATGCATTTGATGCTCATTCTGACAGTTTTTTGCAATTTAATGTGGGAGGTTTAAATCTTTATAACATTTTTCTAATTCTCATTGAAGTTAACAAGTATCTAGGAGAGACATTTTTTGAGATATATATTTTCCTCGACCATACTGCAAAATCACTTGTGAAGCAAGGGAATATGGTTAACAAAGACCTACAATTCCATGTGTTGTTCTGTACAGAACTGAGTTGAGATGTAAGAAGCAGGCTGTGATTTACATGCATCTCCTGTTAATTTGAATGTATATGACTCCCTATGGCTGCCTTGAGCATCTCAACCTTGATTAATCTAAAGTTAAGTTCCTTTATGCTGGTTTATCTCTGATTGTTTTATGCTCACTCCATCTGTTTCTTAATGTAGCTCTATAACTTATTTCACAGTTCAGATTTGCTGATTATATCACTTTGGGGTTGTGGTTAAAACATTCAGCTCTGTTTTTATTACAAGATGCTTTGATAAATTTGTGAAAAGTGGCTAGTAGATCATTATTGAATAATTATTTCTCTGAAGGTGATTCCCTTCTTTAATGCAGAAAATAGGGGAAAAGAAGTTTACTGAAAATTAAGATGATAGGTTAAATTATTAGGAGAAGTGGCATCACTGATTTGTATTTGTCAAAGAGTCTGGCCAATTTTCTTCCCCCTTGTTATAAGGAAAAAAAATGTTAAGTTGCATTCTTTGATTTTGCAAGTAGTAGCAAAGCAATCCAAAGAGTCTGTAGAACCACTTTGTCAACTCCTGAGTCATCCCATTTTGTAATAATACTGTTCTTAGCTTAGCATCCTATTTGTGGGGATGTTATTACTGGCCATTAATTTTTAAACTGTCACTTTTTTTTTAGTTTAAATTACTTTATATAAACCTTGTGGAAGATAAAGATCTTTATCTATCTTTCAGCAGTCCTGTTCTGAGCTGAATGTCTTTAATATATAATGCCAAAGCGGCCAGTCTTCCAAAGAGACGTTTCTGGAACAGAAGTTCTCACTAATGTTTGGGTGGTAGCAAGTCCTGATGGTCACCTACTGCTGGTGCACACTGGAAAGAGTCTGAGCTGATGGGTAGTAATCTGCCCCCCATCTCCTTCTGCTGGTCAGGAAATGTTGTAGGCTGTTGTAGGAGTTTAGCAAGGTGGGAGGAGAATGTCCTAATTCTACTTCTGCTGTCTTCTATCTAGGGCTTAATGAGTAGGCTTAATGAACCAAGAGGAAGAGGGCATACATAAGGTATTCTTAAACTTGGTCCCTGTGTGGGCAAAGTCCTAGGTATGAATTTCAGTTTCCATCTTCTGATTGGACTCCTATCCTTGAAAGGATAGGAAAGAGCAAGGAATTAATTCTATTAAAATGAAAAGAGAAGTAATCAAAATCACCCATTCCAATCACTTGTCTGGTGCCACATACCTTAATGATATTAAGTGCTAACTGCTGAGATTAGACAGTATTATAATCATTGAAACTGGTAAAGCATATGACTCAAGCATTAACTATTTTGTGATTTAATTTGGACGAGGAGGGGTGCATAGATGTGATAAAGAATTATGGCTATACATTTTGTTTTATTGGAAAAATGTAACTTCATCGAGTAAGGTTTGGATCTGTCTGGATCTATCGTTTTTCTCCAGTAGCAGCCAAAAGCAGGTTCCTAGAGAAGAGCACAAGAAGAGGACAAGTGTGTGAGGGTACTTTCCTGATACGTTCCCCCTGCTTTCTAGCAATCTTTGTATTTAGTAGTCTTTGTTAGCTTTCCTTCCATGAATTTGTTACTGTATATTCTCAACTCGTGTAAGCTTTTGACATAAACAATATCCTGAGGAAACGAGTTTCACACAATAACTATGCTGTATTTAAAAATAACAGTAAAAGGACTCCTTTTGTATTTTTACCATCTCTGGCATTACAAGAACTAAGGACTAAGAAATAAAATTACCAGGAGGCAGGTACAAAATGGTTGCACCCTGTTCCTTTTTTCTCTTGCTACTTGCAGTCTTTGCTATATATCCTCCTTCAGCTTTCCTTTTCTAAGATAGAAAGTCTTAGTTTATTCAGTATTTCTGTATACAAAGCTCGTTCAGTATCTTTGTCACCCTTCTTCGTAGCTTTTTCAGTTTTACTCTTTCTATTTTGATTTACTTATGTGTTAATAGTTAGCTGATTTTTATGTGGTAGTAATTCAGAACCTAATGAGCACAGTAATTCACATTTTTGATGACTACAATGTTACCATGAAAGAACAGGTTTTAATTATTTGGAGATTTCAGATGTGTATATGCAGTTCAGTACCCATGACAATGCATTTTTATATTTTAATTAAGCTTCTTGAAGTACGGAATTCTTTTTTAAAAGTTTCCATTGTCTCAGTAAGAAAAGCAGTGTGACCTAGATAGGAGCTTCTGTGGCATTTCATTCTCTTCTGCATGGGGAATACATGTCAGAGATGCTTCTCAGGTGACGAAATAGGAAGATCCCAAGTCTCTCTAGAGCACAAGAATAACTGTTCTTCATCTCTTTTTTCCCTTGTGGTGGGTATGATCACTTAGTATTTTCATACTCTAGATAAATACGGTATTTATATTTCTAAGGCTATTTCTAAAGAGGGAATAAAGATAGGTTTTGATGACTGTTGGTTTCAGGAGATAAATCCTTTGCCATGATGGTTTGAAAAGTGGTACTTGGGCCTGTCCCTTACCTAAAACAAGGTGTAGAGCTGAACGTGTAATGATGGGGAAAAGAAATGACAGATGACTGTGGTGCTGTGAAGACTTACAGTGTCAATCTTTCAACATGTGGAGTCTCTCTTAAAATTCCAGCTCCAAGATTCCTGTGCCTTCTATAAACAGAAGATAAAATCTTCATGTAAAGTGAGTTCCTAGCATTCAATGTGGGGAGAAAATCAAAGTCTGTTTTAAAGATTATTTTTTTTTCTTGTTCTCCTGAGCAGAAATGCAAAGCCACAATGATTGACTTGCCCTTTTTTTTTTTTGTCTTCCTGGGAATTAGCAATATTTGTCAGGCTCTCTGGTTGCTCACTTTGTATATGTCGCCATTCCTTTAGGACCTCATTTTTCTGTCTGTGGGAACTGTTTCTGATGCTTCATTTGCAAATCATTTTCAAAGTTATGTTACTTTTTTTGACTCTGGTTTTTGGGTTGGGACTATTTTTGTTCATAATAAAAGTGTAAGCATCAAGCATGCTCACAAAAAGACCCTTTAATTTTGTACTTGAGATTTTTCTGAGAACAATTCTTACTGTGCAGACTGGGAAGTCTAAAAATCACCAGACCTAGAACAGACCTGACAAAACTTGTTTTGCATTAGTCATTGCTTTGAAAGTAGCCATTGCCAAATACTTTAGAGAAGGGTGTAGTAATGTTGCCATGAACAAACATAATTTCAGTATCTTGCAGGACAAGTTAGTTTTTACTGTTTCCATATAGTGGATGGCAGATGTTTGAGAGCACAAGCATGAGATTTTGATACCTCGTAGACCTGTGAGTATTCTCATCAGCCATAGGTGTGCCTTCTTTCAGAGAGCAACTGTATCCATACAAGTCTTGCTATCACCCCGGATCACTCCAGTTAGATAGGCTGCTTTGATAGGAATCCATGAGCCTTTTGAAGGCTACATAGGTATCAGATATGGGGGGACTCCAGAAGCAAACTAAAAAAAAAAAAAAGAATGTTTTAAAATAGCTTTAAAGTGACATGTTGAAATGTTGTGCTTTGTTTGGAAATCTCACTAGTGGTCCTCAAACATTATTCACATCAAGATTTCAGATCTTAGTGCTGTTTTGGGTTTTGATTGGGATTGGGGTTTGTTTTCTTTTTACCTTCCCTGAATTATGAAGTAGCTCTGTGTTTACAGTAAGGCACATTCTGGCTGGATTTGTGTCAAAGTCAAACCAATGGCCAGCAGGTAGAGCGAAGGCATGCCTGAAGATGTTTCCAAATTTATAATACGTACATTTTTAATTGGCTCTTCAAATAAACATGAAGACTTGAATTAGTCATCAGATCAACAGTTCTATTTAGTCAAGCCCTTTTGTGGACATTTGTGATTGTATCATTTAATAGTATCAGCTTTGGTAATTTGCCAAGTGTCTGTAACACACCACAGTGCACTGACCAGTGTAACTTAATATTTGAGCAATTCATCTGACAGCAACCCATGCTGTGGACTGTGTACTGCACCAGTTGCATTTTGATCATATATCCGTGTTCTCCAGGTACTCCCTCTTTTGAGGAATATTGCATTTTTTGAATTCAAATGATTTAAAATCGTTCGGCCTTTTGCCTTTTAACACATCATAAAGTATGATGAAACTGTACACAGAAGCACCCCAGGGCATAGTGTGTTGCTGAAATAACAGGAACACATGCTACCTGTTGTATCACATTGCTTAAATGATGATCACATTGCTACATTATTTTTCAGAAAGCTGCTTATTGTTTAGCAAAAATCTAATTTGAACTTCAGACACTAAGAACGTTAGGGAAACAGTACCATGTGCCTTTGAGAAATTAATCTGAAGTGCAGAGGCAAAAATCAGCAAATATTGGATCAATTTCATAGACTTTGCCATTGTGGAAGGACTACTTGCACTCATGCTACTGTATAAACTATCTCGGGTGAGTGCATTTGGAGGGTATCTATAACTTATGCTAACATGAATTCCCTAAGTACTTAATGACCAGTGCTTACTGCATATGCCTACAAGAGGGGTGGCGTGGGTGTGTCTCGGTTTTGCTAGAACAAAATCTCCCAAATCAGACCTAAACATGCAACTACCCTTAGTTCTGGGTGCACAAAGAGGAAATTAAAAGAAATCTGAAATATTGCACTCTCATCTGACACACAAGAACTGATCATGTGTGGTTTTTCAGTCCTGCAATATGTGGTCATGTAGGTTATCATCATGCCTTAATTTTATATTGGTCTGCATTCTGATCTGCTCGTCCAGGGGCTTGATCTCCTTGAAGCTCAGATATTTAAATGATAGAACAGATTTATGTACTTTTATTCCTTGTATCCATGATCTGTTAGACTTATCCTCCCATATTGGCACCAAAAATGCAATTGTTCTAGCAACTACCAGCTGCATTTTTTCCCGAAAAACAATACTAAAAGCTGTTGTCCTGATTCTCAAATATACTTCAGAAAATAGTACTTTGTGGTCTCAACATTTTTCTTTCCCTCTCTTTCCTTAGTCTTATCCCCTATTATCATAAATAAGGATTACATTAGGAGGTGGTTGTGCTCCCTATCAGTGAAAGAATATGCCCGCGTGGTTGCAGGCACTCACTTGCCTGCTCTGCTGTATCCTGAAGTAGGATTAATTAGCTCACGCTCCGGACTGTATTAACGTGGTGTGTGGGGTTTCTGGACGGGAGCTGACTGATGTCTTGCCAGGCGGTAGCACAGACGTAGAAAACACGTGACGGTTTACATCTTCATAAACACATCTGAAGTGAGATCACATACCGAGGGCTGCCCGGGAACGGTGGCATTATTGTGATGAATGTGTTTGTGGCAGTGCTCGGGGTGTGCAGAGTGCAGGTCCTGCAGATGAGGAAACGTTCCCAAAACCGGCTCGATGTGAGACTTGTCTCACTGAAAAGTAGTATTGAAATGAAGATTCCCGAGGTCACGTTGCTGCCTGCCATGATATTTTGGAATTTGAAGGAGAATGTGTGCCTAGAATTGGAATACTTCTGTTCCCCAAACACAGTCTGCTCGCAGCTGGGTGAAGGAAGGTCTCCAGGGACTGTTTCCAATACCATACTGTGGTGCGTAATCTGCCAGTCCTCATTTCATCTCCTACCACGAATTTAATGAGCTCTGATCCTGAATTTTTTTTTTTATGTTAGTGCTACAGAGGAGTAAGACGAAATCCCAGGACAGAGATGTTCCTGGTAGTCCATTCTGGAAACTGTCTTTGGTGTGGAAGGGTACCAGAGCTTTCCCGGCTACAGAACCCTGCTTACCTGCATGTTTTTCTTACCCCATCGAAGGGCCACAACCTGGATCCTGGTCAATTAGCAGAGGGTTGTTGCTGAATCATTTTCAAACCAGCAAAAGCCAATAAAATTGTATCCTGTTTGAGATCCTGAATTTGCTATAAGCAGGAAAGAATGAAGACTGTAGGTTAACACATCAGAAACTGGAGCCACAAAGTTTTGATTTTCCAAAAATGCGGTATCAGGGACTTGGCGTGGCACCGAAGGAGTCGCGTTTCCAAAAAGCCTTCCTCCAGTGCTGGGCTGGTACGCAGGCGAGATACTGCCATCTCACCAGCCATTCAAGAAAAGGGCTTAATGTACAACAACTGGCTGTAGCAGAAACAGGGCATTCACTCTTGGTGAGACTTGCATTCCTCAAGAACCCCTTGAATACAGGCCAAAAAACAGCATTGGAGAAAATCCTTAATTTGCTTTTCCTACCTGTCAGCCAGTCCCCCCAGACAGAAAAATCTGAATTTTGTTTTGGAGATTCATCAGAGTTCCTTTCCTCTTATGGCATAAAGATGCATTACTAGTGAATTTTAAACCTTGACCTGTTTTAGAATAGTATAAAACATTCAAAATTGCATTGTATCAATATTTCTTCACCTGACTGCAAGGTTTCTTGCTTTGCTTTTTGTTGATTCAACCTACTTAAATTTATCACCATCAGACTTTCAAAATTCCATCCCAAAGAGGCAAAATAATATTTTGCATCGTTTTATAAAGTAAAATGAGATAGTTTGGCTTTAAGTGGAAAAAATAACCCTGCTCTTCTCTCCAAGGAGATTGTTATATTCCTCTTCCACATTGAATTGCACTGTCCTCTAGTGGATATTTTAAGCAACTGGTTTTGTGTTTGTAAATCTTTCATACTGCTCTGATACAGTAGGTTTAATCTGTATTTTCAAATGAACCGTAAATGTTGTCTGATATAAAAAGCCAGAGGATTAGAGTAATATTTCAAAACTGGATAAGAAAAAGTTACATTTGACCTGCGGTCCAAGTTATAATAATATAGAGACATTTTTAAATGTTTGTATCTGACTTACCCGTTGGAGCAGAAAGATACAGAGTAAAGATGCAAGTGTATGGCATCTGTGTTTTATTACATTTTATTACATTGCATTGAGAGTTGGAGAGAATCTGCTTCTTTCACACTGAAACAAATCTTGTAAACGAATTATGAATAAAGAATAATAGGAAGGATTAAGTGCACCTTATTAGATTCAAAGTGAAGAACTGTGCATCCCATTTTACCCAGTGGTTTGGTTTTTTTCTTAGTATTGCTACCTAACTGTTAAAAGGCATAGGGCATAGATGTTTGTCTGGGACACAAGAGCATTTGACTTGTAATGCAGGTAAACTCAACCGTCTCCAAAGGGTTTGGAAAATGTCCTCACCTCTCTGCCTCAGTGTCTGTGTCTCCTAAACAGATAAAAAGGAGACTCGCTTTCTCCTTATCATGCTGAAGATTTCTTTCTTTATAAAAGCAATGCGTAGCCTCTAAGAAGCTGAATGAAAGTTCCTTGCTTACCTGTAGCTAATTAAATATAAGTTCCTGGGATTCTCCGATGCTGGCAAAGTTGTGTTCATGAAAGTGTATCTCGCCTTGCACGTCTCTAAACTGCAGCAGTTCTTGATGGTTTACGTTGGTAAAGGTTCCCACAATCTTCTAGCTCTGTGAGAAAGAAGCTCTTGCATGTCATTGTTATGAAGACCGCTGGATCTTTGTGAGGCCAAGCTGCAACCTGGATATCTGATTTTAGAAGTGGTGAATACCCTTCTTTTTAACTGGGATTCCCTGGGGTATTCCAGAATGGGAATATAAAGGTCTTAAGTGACAGTGCTTGTCAGGCTTGTGTACGTTTGCAGTACTGGAGGTCTGGATCCAGCTGTAGGTTACAGCCCCTTTACTTTCCCTTCATGAGCTGGAAATACATCTGCATCTTCGGTGCTCGTGTCCCAGCATCCTGCAATGTGAGCCTCCATACATTCTTTTGATATGTTTGAGCAATTTGAGTTATCATCCTTCCACTGGTGTTTATTATGTTGAAGGAAGGAAAGAAGAAACAAATGCCTGGCAGTATGCTGCTGGCTTGCTTCTCTCAATTTTTTTTTTCTGGCAACTTAATGATTTAGTTTGGTAAAAGAATGTGTTTTTGCAGACACAAAATTAGACTCCGCTGACCAGAAGGACTGGGAGACACGATACATGTTTTAACTTCAAAAAATGCTAGAAGCCTCCAGGCAGGAACATGTTTGCCAGCTGTACCGTGCAAACCCACTGTCTTCCATGAAGATGTGACCTGTGGCACCCTGGAGAAGAAAACTTGACAAATACAGTCTGCTGCATACTGTCTGGGTACACTTTTAGCTGATGGAAGAGTTAGGAGTGGTCAATGAATTAATTCAGTTAGCTTGAAATGTAAAGGTGGTTTTTTCAGATTTCAGTCAAAGCAAACTAAGCAGGTTCTTTGCTAGTATAGCTTTTAATTTGCTGCAGATGCAGTTTTACTGACGGCGAGTGGCTTGTTTTCAACTAAAATAAATGGATTGAGCTTCAGAGCAAGAATTTACAGGAAGGTCAGAGATTGTATTGGTGATTTTATAATAATATAAAATATGTGTGAGTCACTGTGAGTGTTCATGCATCTGTGTGTGCATATGAGGAAGAAGATGCATTCAAAGTCACAAGGCATGCATTTGACACTGCTAATAGTTGGAAAACTGTTGTGAGTCTTTCCTGCTGTCATCATCAGATGAGATAATGTGGGGTTTTTTTTGAAAGAGTTTCTCATGAAAAATACACTAGCAGAAACTTTGATTAAAGGGATCTGAACACTGGAATAATTAACAAGTTTTTGAGCTATCATTATGTCAGCCATCCTGAAATATTTTGTTAAAACACATAATAAAACCCCCCACACATTCCAGTATATATTTTCGGTAGTATTCAGAAGAGATCTGTGCTGTACAATCATGGTCGTGGTGACTTGGGGTCTGATTTTTATTGGACAGCTCTCTAGTTGTATTTCTGGCCTCACATTTTTGTACATAACTAATATTCATTCTGATCCTGAAAGGCAATAGCTAAGAAAGTGGTTTCACAATTGGCTTGACACATTCCCACCTTCTCCTGGGCCCTAAGAGCACATCGGAGGTTCTTTCTTGCTTCAGGGCCAGTGTTCATGTGTCTGCAGGATCCGTCGCATCCAGGAGCTGCTTTGGCATCCGCATGGCTGAGATGCTAATACGGGCATGGGAGGGGGGTGTTTTGATTATGGAACCGCAGCCTAAATTAATTTGCATTCGTGTTTGGATTTCTGTTTTATGTGAGATTCAGAGCTTTACCATGTGTATCTGCCATCGTTTAGTGCTGCAATGTGTTGTTATCCTAAGCCTGTTGTAATTGTTCTGTGGTAATAACAAAGGTGGAAAATGAAAGAGAAATAACAACTTGGAAGTGTCAAGTTTTTGTCCTCTCTCTTTTTGTGTACAGAATTTGTGGTGGTAGTGTGGACTCTGAAGGTCAGTAGACTGGAATGCAGCAGCTGCAGACAGCGAGACGTCCTGTGTATAGATTTATAAATGGGCTGTAGGAAAGGTGAAATGCTTTATAGGTGCTGCCTGTATTAATCCTTAAGTGTATGATGATCAGATGTCAGTGTGCATTTTGTTAAGTCTAAGAACATTTTAGAAGGGAAAAAAAAAGAAGACGATAATATAGTAAATGTACACACGCACTATATCTTTTTTTTAGAGTGCAGGCAGGTATGCTAAAGCTGCTTCTGCTGTACATAGAGTGCCCTTAGTTGCATGGAACCTGGCAGCCTTGTGGATTATGTGGGTGATCCAATACAAATCTAACAGTAATCTCCTAGCACCGTTACTTCAGTTAGTATACAATTACACTTATTTGGGGTGGATGGTTTTTGGTGCCAAACATTCAAAGCAGAACTGCAGGCTTTGTCAAGGCTCACTTTAACAAAAAATCACTGTAAATGAAAACTGTTAGTTTTATTAATAAAGCAACGTAGATTTTATGTAGCTATAGCTATACAGAAGTATATCTTATCTCTTATATAAAGAGAGAAAAGGCTATACGGTATGGTTCATATAGTATTTAGGAGCTGTGGGATTAATGGGTATTCCAGTATTAGCAAAGATTCCATACCATATCTAGCACGAAGACAGTGATAATGCAGCACTCCCTTAGTTTCTGTCACTTTTGCTTCCCGGCATTGGTGCTTAGACCTGGCAGACTGCAGGTTGTTACCACTATTGAGGGTGAAGTCTTCATGCTATTGTGGGTTCCCTTACATCTCCAGAGGAGTCCATAATCAGCTGCAAGTACGTTTGATGTTGATTTCTCATCTATCAATTGTTTTGGTGGATGTACATGTGGATGTACTGCTATCTTTAGTTTCCTTAATAATGTTATTGAAATACAAAATTATTTTGTAAGGCATGCTGTTGGGTAAAAGTGGTTATTAGAATAATAATGCAAATAAGTAACCTGTCTTGTGTGTAGACAGTTTGTCCTCTCCTTAGTATGTCTAATAGTCCATATGCATTAGATACTGAGCATGTAATGGTTCTGGTATACAATGGGAGGTTTATTTTTCTCATAGACTTAAATAATACAGAGATTGTGCATTCTCCGTGCACATGAAATACTGAAAACCTTTTCATCCATCTACTGGGTTTGAATGTTAAAGTTCTTCCAGCTGGAAATGCAAGATCTAGTCAGGCTACAGAAGCATATATAAACAATGTTCACAAATTTCAGCAGAGTTAAAGTGAATCTCAGCATCATTTGGACTGATCTTTTGGCTTATTTGGAAGATTACAATAAAACCCAAGATTGAATTCTCTACCTGATTCAGTTTCTTATTGATTGAATCCTTTTAGACTCCTCTCTAATTTAACAGTGTATTTTTATTAAAGCCAAGCATACAAACATCAATTATCCAAGCTTCATCTAATTTCCTTTAACATTTTTTTTTCCTTTTGCTGCCAATGGATTAGAAGACCTGATTAGAATTCAGCTTGAAAGCTGAAAAGCAGATCCTTAAATGAGAATGTCTGCATTAGGAATTAAAATATCTGTACTGGGCATAAAATCCTCCTCCTTATCTCTAATAATGTAAACACACTTTGTTAAGTAGATCTGTCACATGCCTGGTGCAATGTCCCTGAATTAGGAGCATGTATTAGAAAGGGCGGAATGGGTCTGTGGCTTGTCCCGCTGTTAGAATCCATCACCAGTATATTTTAACATCAAAGTGCTTTGCGTAGATATCTCTCTACCACAAGGGTTAAGGTGGTAAGAGTTTGAAGGGCTCAATTTTTTTCTTCTCATGTTTTTGCCTCCTAAAACCAAGAATGTTTGCATGTGCACAAGCAGTAGGAGCAAGGCAGAGAAGGGGCCTTCTAACTTTTCATCATTGGTAGCTTCTACAGAGTTAAGGATTTTGTAACAATGCAAAGGTGAAATAATTGCAATGGCATCACCAACTTAATATCCAGAAAACCCTGAAATGGTAAATGCATGCATTTAACATGACATTAAAGTGTTGGCCCGTGTCTAAACTCTTAAGAAAGAGTTACAAAATGAATTAAATTGTGTGTTTTGATTGGACTGGACTATGAATTTCCTTCTGATACCTAGCGTGCTCTGCCTGTGATGAGGAAGCCATATGCAGGCTGTAACTGTGCAGGCTTTACGAACTGAAGCAGTTGGTGTCATGTACTCGATCATCGTACCTAATTTCAGCAGGAGAAATTTGGATATCAGGATTTTAAGGGAGTTTATTATTCATTATTGCTGTGTTTATGTAGTATTAGAGATGTTTCATGCTTTGAAAAGGCACACAAGAATTCTCTTTATCGTATCAGGATGCCCAGAAGAGTGAGCAAATCTTAACTTCAAATAGTAAGAGGAGACATGTAGCAGGGGTAGGCAGCATCCTAGCACATCAGCACTGGAAAACTAGGTGAAAGAGTTGGTGTCTAATAAGCTCGAGAGGGAAAAATGGGGCCGTGTCCCGCATGGTCAGATGGGAATTGTTCTGACCACTTTTGGGGGGCCTTATGAAAAGTCTTGGAGCTGGAAGGAGCAGCAGGTGATAAGACAGATGTCAATGAGGTGGTCCCGTTGCCATCTTCATTTTACAACTGTAGTGCTAGCATTGGAGTTCGACAGTGCAATGTAAACACTGCATATTCTTCTAGTAAGTGATATTTTTGCAGTCTAGGGTACTGCTTAAGGAGTGAGATGATTTCTTGCGGGAAGTAAAGTATTTGTTGAGATATTTTTTTTTCCTTTTTTATTGCTGCATTATGGATGGCAGTATTACTAACAGTGGTGAGCTTTCAATCTGTGTGTGTGACTGCACATCACAGGAGTTAATTGTCACATTTTGTCTGCAGAGAAATATTAAACGTGATAGTGCAGAGCTATAAACGTGCGTGACTGCAGGGAATTTTCTTGGTGCTGGTACGAGTCTGGCTACCCAGAGGTGGGCAAAGTGAATCCGTTCATCTTGTGCAATGAGTTAAGCATAATTGCGGTTGACATCATGCACAAGTGAAATCCAGTGATATTTCATTCCTTCAAACCTAATCTCCTCTTTATCTTTTTGTCTTTTGAGTCAACATGATTCTGGCAAAGCTTGTTTGTGACACCCAGTGAAGCTTATTGTAGAGTACCCTGAATGTTGTGGATTAGCCCCACTGTGGAACGAGAAACAGCATAGCTGCATCTGTATGCTGTCTCCCTGGACTTAATAAGCCATGGTGGAAAGCCTGGTATATGAACTTGGGTTCAATATTATACTACCTTACCAAGTGGAAAGAAACCATATTAATATCTTGTATGTATTAATGTCTTGTGTGTTGTGAAGGGTAATTTAATTGTGAATTGGGTGCAAGAATTTCAGTTTCCAGAAACTGATGAATAGCAGTTTTTTGAGGTTATCAGTTAATCTGTTGTAATGAATGCTCTTCATTACATGCCTCTCCTTGTTAATTAGAAGGGATTTTTACTCCTCTTTATCAAGTCAGGGCAAGTATATTACCTTTGCCTCTGTACTGCTTATGATAAAGTATGTATCCGGATCGTTTTGTGAAATGTCCGCATGAATATTTAATTGCATGTGCATCCACACATTCATACGCTGTCTTTTCTGAGCTCCAAGCTCTGATGATTATTCAAAACACTGAAAAATCCAAAATATAGATTGTTTCATCTCTTCTTATATTTATGAGTAGAAATTCGCCTTTTCTGTGTAATAATGTGTTTATGACATTAATTACCATGCCAGTTTAGACCAAGGCAATTAATCGCTGCTACACGTGACAGAAACAATAGACTCAGAATCAAGTTCTCTAAGTACAGAGGTGAGCCTTGTACCTTCCATAAATGAGAACCTGCTTGACAGAAGGGAATTTGTACCCTGGTTTGGATCTTTTACCTGTATTTATTTGAAAAACAAAGCCAAAACAAAACACAAAGAAAAACCCCACCTGTTTCCTGCTCTGTTTCTTTCCTACAGGTTGAAGCAATACTCGTAAACATATTTGGTGGGATCGTGAACTGTGCCATTATAGCCAATGGTATTACCAAAGCCTGCCGAGAGCTTGAGCTGAAAGTACCTCTGGTGGTCAGACTGGAAGGTGAGTGCTAATGGTTTCAGACAAAAATTGTCCCTCAGGGGCACAGTAATCCACTTCGGCTTTCTTCGATCTCTAAGCTCTAAACAGATTAGTCCCACACAATACGAGTGTGTCCAATTCTTCATCCATAGCATGGCCTGAAGTCAATAAGCTCTTTCCGTACATATTGCTGTATTCCTGGTCCCTGGTGGTACTTGAAGCAATGAAATTTTGCAATGAAAGCATTATGGTTTTGTTTGTAAGATTTGCAATGCAAATAGAAATTATTTTGATGCAAGTTTCTGTTTACTGGAAGGTATTTCTTTTTCAAATGATTTTTTTTTACTGAATGCAATTCCATTATTGCTAAACCTGCAGCAATATATAGTTTTCTTAAATTTACTCCAATAGCATAATTAAAAGAAAGATGTTAGAAACAGTATTTTTGAGAGAGAGATTACTGTAATATGTTCTTCTGCCCAAATATCCAATCCAGCTAAAATCCATTAAAAACCAGAAGATTTGGTAATGGTAAGGAATATTTTTTTTAGTACATCCAGCATTGTTAAACTGGAAACAAAAAAGTAATAGAGAGGTAAGAAAGAGTGCTCTTCAGCAGTTACTGGCTTTAACATAATGGCAGTGGATATAGAGTTCTGTCTCTAATTTCTGAGAAGTATCCTGAAGGAGGAAGGGAGATTCTTCTGCCATTGAATGAGGAAGTGCTTTGACTGAAATAAGCACACAACTCTGGTAAGCTTAAAACATTTTTTTCACGCTAAGTAGGTTTGGAAAATAGAGATTTTTCTGGTTTGTTTTTTTTTTTAAGCCCTGTTCCTCAAAAACATCAATATTCATGTTTGGGTATATGTAAAGAGCATAAAATGTCCTACCACTCAGTGTTGGTGATGAAAGAAGGAAATGCATCCCTTTATGTACCTGAGATACAAAACAAAGGTGTTTTTTAACACTAAGATAGAGGGGGGAGGAAAAAAGTTCTGAATGCACCAGACTTTTTCCTTTTCAAAAAGTAAAGTTGCCAGGACTCATGATGATGCAATTACCCATGAATTCCTTTGGTTAGGGGGGTACTTGTTGTGCCTTTCATGAGAAAGCAGGGTTTTCCCATCCCTCATTCTCGTGCTACATTACACATGATACGTAGTTCACGTCAGGAGAGACCATAGCCTGTGACATGCAATTTTGTCCTGTAAAAGTTCTGCTGTGCATTTCACTGCAGGGTTTGACACTTTCCAGAGTCCATTCTCGGTTTAACATGGGTAGACTTTTGCTGTGGTAAGTGCAGGGAAATGTAAATACTCTAAAATGGATTCTAGAAACAAATTGTGAAAATTTTCTTTGGGTGATGCAGCACCACTAAACACCTTAAGAGAGTAAGTGAGTAGTTTAATATGGATGAAGGAGAGACTGATGGATGTTGGTTAGAAGCAGGAAAGTTTCATAATATAAAATCTCATTGTTTATCAGCTCTAGGCAATGTTTAGCTTTTTGTCATAGCAAAAAACTTTTCCTGTCTGTCATAGCTGGGAAAAAGTTTATCTGTCAGATCTGCAAGACTTCTCATCTATTGCAGCTGTTATTTTTAAAGTGAAGATATTGGAAAAGCTGTTAGTTTTCCTTATGAACAAGGTAGTTAGAAGTTGTTTCTATTGCAATATTTGAAACCCGTGTAAGAGAAACAAGAAAATCAACTTCCTCATTTTAAACTGCAGTCTGCTAGGTCTGCCACCGGGTTTTCTTGACCTTTCACCAGTACTTTTGATACTTCCATGATTGTACACAAGTAAGGGTGAATTATTTTTTTTAATGTGACTTTTGGGAGATTGCAAGAGGCAAAGCAGTCCCTGGGCTGAATGAGGAGAGTCCCAGTGCTGCTGCACTGTGGAGTTTGGAAGAGAAGGTGTGGAGCAGGAGCGCTTCTGCCTGGGGGTTGCAGAAAGCCCTGCAGAGGGGACTGCGTGGTGCCTGTTCCTCTTGTGCCTGCGACCTTTATGAGTCATGTGCTGCTTCATCCACAGAGATCGAAGCTGAATCTTCAGAATGTGGAGCACAGATTTTAATACGAACTTCTTTTGTTGACCGTCTTCCCATAATTGCTCACTCTTTACTAGCTTTGTAATGATGCTTCTCCTATAGTAGTTGCTGGCTCCGGAGACGGCGATACCACATTTTCTTTAGCAAACTCTGTCCCAGAATAGTATAGCAAAGTCTCACTTTTGCATAATATTTATCTCAAAAGTTTTTTTAATTCCTTCTCTCATTCCTAGTGTTACCCATCAGTTCATCCTAAAAGAAGAGCTACGATGTTTACAACCTTCAGATGTTGTACTTAGAAACGGTTAGCTTGTAACTCCTGCTTTCTCTGCCTCCTTAATCACCCAACCAAGTAATACATATATATTTGGTTCTTTTAATCTTTCCTCCGAAATCAATCCCTCTGGATCCTGAACCGTCTTCGTTGTTCTTCTTCGAACTCACACCAGCTTATCTAAACATATAAGGATTTTGAATTAATAACGAGTACTGTGGAAGTAATAAGGCTACCCAAGACTTTTTTTTTTAAAACATCTCTGATAACATTTTGCACTTCAAAAGGAGAAAAAGGGACAAGCACTTTGGGGGGATTTCCATTTTGAATGTTTTTCCAACAGAAGGTTCATGATTATTCCCATAAATCTTAACAGATTTGTGACCTGCACTTAAAGACTCTTTGCCCACATGCACTGTATTACAAATGTCTTGATGACTAGAGTTTTAATCAGTCAAATCTGTCTTGATTTAGCAGGATTCTGTAGACAAATCTTTGTTCTCAGTTGTATAATAATTACAAGCTGTTTTACCAGTGGATAAAGAAAGGATTAGTCTCCTCTTTGAAAATGGTAACTTTATAATTACATGTATTTACTTGCCTTGTCAGTAAAGAACTCACCAGCTGAGACGCAGGATTACTGTTGTTTAAAAGGCTTATGGACAAATGGAGAAACTACATATTCCAAATTTTATCTTTTACAGATGTAGAAAACTAACTTCTGCTGGGTTTATGCAGGTTTTTTTCCCCTTTAAAATGTAACGTACTTCAATTAACTTTTGTGAAAACTAACTAGGAGTCCTGAATGGAAGCTAAACCTTGTTTCTCATTTATGTAGCTCAGAGTTAGGTGAAAAGAGGAAAGAATAAAAAAAATAATTGTGAATTAGATGTCCTCTTCCAATGCTGGAAATTTTACATTCTCTGTCTTTCAGCAAATTAATTCTCTGCTTCTCTGGTCTTAGGACAAGAAGAATTGGGAGGAATTAGAACTACTTAATATGTTGAAACACAGCTAGAAGCAAGTTGGCTTTTATTCAAATGTTTGAATCAAAAATTTCCTGTTATATTTTTCAGCCGTGTGATTCGTGACCTTCTGTGTTCTTCAGAATCTAATGATTTTTGTAATATATTCAGAAATCTTTTACACACAAGCAAAATTTTGCTCCAGCTTGTATATCTTACTCACAAATATGGTTTAGTATGTATGTCTGTGATTTCTAGTATCCCAAATTGCCTACCAAGAGAGAAGAATGGGATATTGCAAAGTCACACTTAGAACTTTATTCATATCAATCTTCAGACATCCTGGGTTTAAACCCTCAGCACAAATTTAAATGTGTCTTTCCCAGTTAGGTTGTAAACATGAGGCAGAGGAAAACACTAAAATATTCCTTGGGAAAAGTTTAGGACAGAAAAGGGCAAATGGGGTGGACAGAATAGAAAGGGTATAGGCAGTGAAAGTTGACTTATTCTTGACTGCAGAGCCAACAGCTATGACATGTATAAGCCACCAAAACTTCATGGGTTCCCTATTAATTAAAGCTTACCACTAGCCAGACCTCAAATCAAATGTTGATGACTGAAGGTCAGCTAGGGATGAACTTCAAACCTTGTCCCTTATTCTCGAATACCTCTTGTCTTTGAGACCTGGGAGTCTATGAGTTTCCAGCTTGTGGGCTAGCAGAAATGACATAACCTGGATCCATGACGGGGCAGGGGAAATTGGGTTCTTAATGTGCTCAGCAGTGTAGCTTATCAAAGCCGAAACATTGCTATTGATAATGTAACATGGTCACAATGTTTTCATGTCAATAATAATTTTCAGACTTACTGCATATTATGAAATATTTTGTCACAGCAGAATGTTTTGGGTAGATCAGATTATTTTTTGTGGTAGTCTTCTAATTGTTAGGATGTACCCAATGTATATAACTGTCTTCCTCCCCTTATATCTCATTTACTTGAAAACCTAGAAATGGCATTGCAGAATCTTGCATCCTCTCCAGCCGTCAGCATTAAACAGTGGCAATTTAGCCTGTTTCTGATGGTTTTATGACAGTGCAAGTGAATAAATGAACATTATAAAAATCCTGTTGGAGTATGATTGGGAGTGTTTAATTTGTTTCGTTTCATTCAATCTATGCAGCCCTCTTGACTCATTTCTAACAATGTGTACTAGTATAACCTTACAATTTATAGAAACATGCTTAGATAGAATATTTATAGCTAGGATTTTTAGGTAATGAGTTGAATAGATTTTCTTTACTAGTGATAGCAGAGATTTCAAGGCCACAGAAGTGTAAACGTGAGAAATCGCATGTACACAGAGAGAAAGGTTGTTTCAGAACCCAGGTTTCAGAAGGAGATATTTAGATTAAAAAGCCTGAAGGTATATGCTGATAAAATTACATCTTTCCTGTTTTTCTGTGGAGTGTCATTGACAGTAATATGTGTCAGAAGGAAGAAACTTCTTTTTCTCATTATAAAGCCATTCCCTTAATAGAGTCCAGTTTAAAAAAAAACAAAACAAAAATCCAGCAACAGCAACAAAAGCCCTGTAGCCTTCAGTCCTGTGAATTTTCACTGTTTCTCTGTTGGCTACAGTGTAGGTGAAGGGCAGGTTATTTTGATAGCCTGTGTATGAGATTCTGTTTACAGTTCTCTGACACCATCCAGTGGCAGGAGGTTAATGTTAGAATAGTGGGATTATTTATTTGTTTATTTTAACATCTACTGCAATAAGATTGTAGATTCTTAAATGTTTCCAGTTTTTTCTGAACGTTTAATTTTAAAACTTTTGCCTCTGCTTTCAGCGGGATCTCATTATAATTTCCGTATTCTCCATATATCTAAACACTTATCACAATGGGATAAAAAGCTATCATTAAAAAAAGAAAATTACAGCAAAGGAAATGCTTGCTGAAAAATATGTTTAGTTGTATGGCCTGCCTATAAAACAGTATTTTATTTAATA
The DNA here is from genome assembly GCF_929443795.1 of Astur gentilis. Lineage (NCBI taxonomy): Eukaryota > Metazoa > Chordata > Aves > Accipitriformes > Accipitridae > Astur > Astur gentilis. The sequence goes on along the minus strand of NC_064902.1, from coordinate 18,258,792 downwards.
AATGTAAAGCATATCCTTACTCTTTTGACTGCAGTGAGATTTTTTTTTTCAGCTTTCATATTTTCATTTGCCTGCATGAACTCCCCCCTCCCTTCTTAGTGGACTGTGTTCTGTATTGATTTTGTAATGCATGTTAGACAAGTGGTGTGTAGAGCAATCACTGCAGTGCAGAATAGATCCAATGTATTGTTCCCGCTCTGACCTGTTAGTAAATTAATATTGGCCCCTTAGTGAAGAGCAAAAGTTAGTTTTAAATCCGTGGCTATCACAAACATCATAATATTTTTCCCTGTGGGAAAATTTCCAGGAAAATATTCCTCTTTCCATGTTTTTTTTCCTCACAACACTTTGTCTTGTAGAATCCTATTTGAGAGATCGGTACAATCTTGACTGGTTTAAATGTTTATCACATTTGTGATAAACAATGTATCTAAATAATAGATAAAACCTTCAAGACTTGATGGGAATCACTGTACAAATGTGAGGAACTTAACAAAGAAGAGAACCTTCCTACTGCCTTCTGACTTCCCCGTATAGTTCTGTACTGGCAATTATTATATAGGATGGTTGGAAAAAAATCAAATATTATGCTCTTTTTTGCCCATAATATTCTTTTTTTTCTGTAGGAAAAGTCCTGTACACTCCTGGATGTTACTATGCAACCAAATCCCCCTTCTGTCAGAGATTTCAGATGTCTTTGACCTTCCTACACAAGTCCCACAGTGTGTCCTCTGCATATCGATGGGAAGCGTGACCTCTTCTGCCAGTGCTTTTAAACAGCTAGCAGATGGGGTCCCACGTTCCTCTTCCAGACACCTGCCTCTCCTATCACAAAGTGCTGGGGCCTGCTGCGACAGAGACGTCTTTGGTCTCTTTCAGTGCCAGAGTGGGAATCCTGACTTGAGCACGCTGATGAAACAGACTTTTGAATCTCCCTACTTCTGCTGTACAATTTCAGGCGTTTTGTGAAGTCTGCCAAAAAACCCAAAATCACCCTTTCAAATGAGCATTGTGGAAGTTGCATAGTAAAGAGTATGCTCCTTGCTTGGTTAATAATTAAGGGTATAATTAGTGTATAGCTCCGAATATAATTAAAATTCATTTTGCTAGGTCTAGGAATTGCAAAGTAATTAAGCACTTTGACACGGCAAATGAACAAGGAACTTGATATGGAGGAGGGGGCTAGAAATGATCCTAAAGAGGATCAGCTCAGGGTCTTGCGGTTGTGACTAGTGTGTGATCCTGAAGTATGGACTCCAGATATCAGTAGGATATCCGATTCCAAGTCCTCCTACGGTGCAGAGCATATCAGTGATCAAAACTGTCACGTGGCTTTGCTGGAGAAAGTTCTGGAGACTTTATATTTTCTGTTTGTCTTTTGTCTTCCATCAAGAATGAGCTAGAGTATATGGGAAGGCAATGCACTTGTCTTTTATACACATGAAAAACATGTTTTCCTGAAATACCTTTTTTAATGTATGGGGTTTTTGTCTTTACTGTGCATGTAGTCTGTTGATTGAATTTGAGTTCTTTATGTACAAAATGGAGCACTTGCAGTGGCAGAGGAGGGAACGGTGTCATGCTGAATGCTTCAGAGATCTCTGTGTTTCCCCTTTTTAGCAGAAATGCAAAAAAGTGTATTCAAGAGCAGCTCAAAGCCAGTGGGATTTTCAGGATTACCCAAATCTTTGACTTTCAATAGCCCATTTTGCAGCTTTCAGTTAACACTGGTGAATTTTGGTTATTGCTGAGGCACTGACAGCTGATTAGCTGTAGCTGATTGTTGCTAATAAATGTGTTAAATCTTCTGAGTGTCTTAAAGGCCTGATACGTGGTCCATTATCCACTGTTCTTGCTGGATGTCCCTACTGACTCTGGTGGATGTTGGATTGACCCTCTAAGCTTCACAAAGCCCTTCCTGTGGATGCGGGTGCTATTATCAGATCGCATTGTCTGTCAAAATTGTCATTGAAATTAAGAGTTCCTTCTTCTCAGCTCAGGCGAAACCACTCATCGAATCTGTTGTTAAACTGATCTGTAGTGAAGCATTAACAACTTTTATAGAGATTTAATAGAAGATGCTCATTTATTCAGTAATATTAATTACTAATTATAGTCAGTGTTCTTTTTTAGGAACAAATGTACATGAAGCCCAGCGTATTCTGAATGAAAGTGGACTCCCCATCACATCTGCAAATGACCTTGAGGATGCAGCAAAGAAGGCAGTGGCTAGTGTGGCCAAAAAATAACAACGTGAAGATTATTCTTCTGGAAAGCGTGTGTTTCACAAGACATCCTTCCTGTTGCTATTTCAGAGAGGATTAGTGGAGTTTTTCTGAGCAGTCGTCAGTGTTGGTGGACTTAATTTGTGATACATGGCAAACTCAGGCCATAGGCTTGCAAGTTAGGCTTCAGAAATTTTGCAGCTACGTTCTTGAAACGTTTGTATGTCTTCATTTAATTTTGGTAATTTTGTTACTCAGAGTTGTAATAAGGAATATTTCACTTCATAAAGCTCTTTTTCTTCCTTCCTTCCAAAATTGTCACTGATGAACTTATGATAAGATACAAAAATTAATAATTGATTTCTATCAGCAGGATCGTTCTTTAATCAAACACATGTAGTTCACCCATTTCACAATATTTTCATTCATTTTTTTATATTGCAAAGAGTCAGCAAACTAATAATGGTTTATATTTTTTATGGACTTTTACAGTGATGTAAAAAAATTGTGCTTACAATATCTATTTTTATTCAAATGAATAATGTTTATTTTCTTTTTTAGAAATCACACATTTTGCCTTAAGATGATTTTCTTTTATAGATGCCAAAGTATACCTCACAACAGGAAAAGGGATTGAATCATTGGTAGAGAAAGGACCTTCCATTCTTATACTTTGCCTGTAAGGTGGCAAAATGAGACTCATTTTATTTTCTAGGTTTTGGAAATGAGGTGCAGTGTTTCTAGGTGTAACAGTGCCATACAGAGAGCTCTAGGAGGATGTGTCTGCCGGTAAGAAAACAGCTGCTAACTTTTTAAAATAACCTCTTTCATAAGGATGTTGCTGCTGTGAGGTTTTAAAATAAGATGAGAACCTGAAGTAGTTTTCTGTCAGGAGCATGGAATATTCTTCAATTGATTTAACTTCCAAAAACCATTTCTGATTTATTGGGAATAAAACACAAATGAATTTTTCCATTTTTAAACTATTTGATTTCTCAGGAATCAGTAAAAATATGTACGAGAAAAAAAAAAAAGTAAGTTTCAGTACTCAGATATTGACCGAGATTTATTTTGATTATATATTCTTTTGTAACAGTCAAAATTCAAGCTGTTAGTTACACAAATCATTCATTCAGGCAACAGAAGGCAATACCAAATGGCTTGTGTAACTAAAGAACTCGGTACAAATCTCACTCAGCCCAGGAATTACATGCTGAACATCATCAATAAATTTGAACAGTGAACAAATGAGTAGATATTATGATCTGGTCTTGTAAATGGGCAAAGAGGTAAAGATTTGTCTAATAAATTCTTAATTGTGATTTTTGAACAGCTCTAATCAATACCGTGTTCTCCTTAGAAAAACGTAAATAAATTTTTCTTGACATTTCCATTAAAACTGTTACATTCAAAATAAATTATCTGCACTAATCTCTGGCTCTTGACACAAATAGTATAGATAGGTTGCTATCATCAATTACTGTAGGTTTTTTCTTCTCCATTCCTTTCTCTACATATTGCTCAAGGAAAAAATGTATGACCATTAGAATAGCAATAAATATGCCACTAGGTATGTACTTATTGACTGAATGAAGAAGGGTATGGTTAGCAGTTCTCGTGAAGGTGCATAGAAGCACACTGCTTTGAAGGAAGAAATGTTTACCTCACCACAATAAATAAAAAAGTCACGCTCTATTTTATATATTTTAATACTGGAAATAGAAGCATTCTGTGGAAGAACTGTTTATGCAACATTGTCACACACTGTGTGTCTAACTTCCGGTCTCGAAACCATTCATTGTGTCTGTACATTATTATTATTATTCTGCAAAGATAAACGCTGCATACACCATTTAATCAAATAAATGTAAAAATGAACACATTTAATGACTCTGTCCTTTCTATAAAATAGAAGATTGTTTGTCTGTTGTATTCCATGCTCTTCCATTCAGCATTTTGTTACAGGTGGGTGAAATCAAATGCACAGGAATTCAGTTTCAATTGGGTAATATTGATACACTCTTATATACGTGCTTTTTATCTAAAACAGTAGATCTTTTTATCTCTCTATATATCTTTTCTTATGCGTAGGCTAATGACAGTACATACAAGTTTTATTCCTCTTAAGCCATATACAGAACAGTATAATTTGTAATTTTCAGGTATCATATGGACAATTTCCTAAGCTCTGGGTTTGTATTTTTGAACGTTTGGTGTTTCACTTGCGCCAAGGCACTGTCAGTAACCAGAGGCTCTCTTTCTGTGTTCAGCTTGCTTGGTGTGGTGTTGTGGACTGGTTTGTTTTTATTTGCATGGGTCATTTCTCTGCGTATGGAAACGGTGTTAGTTTTGGTCTCCCTTGGAAAGGCGTTTTAGTTACATTTCCCGTGATTTTTAGCTGCTATAAATTGCAAGTAAACGCAATGCCTAGAAGGGATGCTTTTGCCTTTGCTCAAGCATGCAGAGTTGCAACCTGGCAAGAGTGTGGTTTGCTGTCCTCAGCAGCTGTCTACCTGATTGCTGCTCCCCCATCTCAGCGGGGCTGGATGCAAGCTCCGCTCCAGCCAGCTTTTATAGCTTAAACCCAAAAGGCACATACGTGAGAGCTGCCCCTCCCGCAGAAAGCGAACAACAGTGTAAGCGGTGGGTAAGTTCCGGTTAATACCCTTTGTGAAAGTTTTAAGTGCGATTTAGTTAACCTTTAAATCTTGACATTTCAGCCTGTATTAATAAAGCTCGGTAGGACTGGGCACTTAGAAGGCAAAACAGGAGGAAACTTAATGCTGACATTGTGTTGCATCTTTAACAGGATACCTTTAAATTCTCACAGCAAAAGTGTAACAGCTGGGAGTTCTGGAGTAATGTCCTTAACGTGCATTTACTATCCCGTTTGTCAGGCCTGTTCTTCCCTACATCCGGAAAAGCAGCTGGTATCATGCAAAATTGCTGTGATTGGAACAGCATGTCAGTGCAAATCGGTCACCAAATGAGATCCCGAGCAGGGCCGTCCCTTTGCAGCAGAGTCTGCTTCCCCAGTCAAGAGCTGTGCTGTGCCGCTTGCCCTGCCCTCCAAGGTGAGTCTCGCCTGGTGACCTTGGGGATTTTCAGACCTGGGCACCTGCAATAACCTCTGCTTATTATAGGTCGGGTTGGCCCGGATGGTCCCCTTGTGCTGAGAGCTGAGCACAGTACTAGCTGAGTGTACTAAGAGTGCCCCGAAACACAGGTCTGAGCAGCCTTGCTGGGCTAGAAGAGCCGGGAAGTCTGTGTGCACAAGGCTAGGTGCTGGCAAAACCACATCCTACAGCAAAAGCTGTCAACTTAGTTACAGAAATCCAAAAACCTCCTAGGCTTAGTGGTTTATTATGTGACGTGTAAAATGCTAGTGCTAGATGCTGCTGTAAGCCTCTGAACTGATTGCGAGATTTCATGCCTTGTTTTTCTTTTTGCTTGTTTTTTTCTTTTTGTTGCCTTTCAGAAAATTGCAGTTTCTTTTGAAGTCAAGGTCAACTCTAGCAAGGGGCAGGTGGGGGAAAGCAGGTTATTGCATGGTTTGATTTATCATCTTAGATTCTTTCCCCTTCCTCTACTAAACTTCCTGGGGTTTTCCCCACTTTTCCACCCACATAGCTCACTCCCCATGCTTCCTCACTCCTTATGGTGTCGTCCTCAAAACTGGCAGAGTCCATGCCGCTGGGTTTTGCTAGGTTTGCGTGGTTGGGCCGGCTGGTCTGGAGCTGGAAGTGTTGTGTGAGCATCCAGCCACCTGCCTGGGAACTGGGTGAGCTCTGGTCAGCCCACCTGCCAGCACCAGCCTAACACCGTGCTACCAGCAGGCATTGGCGGCTGGGTGTAGCTGGTGTACCCCAGCCTAAAAGCCATCCTAGAGTCCTCTCAGTGCCTTTTCCCTACCTGTCCATTGCTGTCCTGGGAGGCTAAGACCTTGACCTCCTGTGTTCTCCACTCGCTTCTATACAACAGGAGTAAATGCAGGAGCAGAAATGGGCTGAGGAGCAGTTTGACTTGCCTGTTCAGGATTGCTGGGGTCTGAGATGGGGCTGTGTTTCAGAAAAGTTGTAGACAGGTATGTTCATAAGAGGAGTGAAAAGCAGAGGAAAGCTTGACACGCACGTAAAGGGCCACTTAAAAGAGAGAAGAAATATTCTTCAAGGAGAAATAGTCTTCCTCGAGTCCATTGTGGACAGGACAAGCAGTAAAGAGCTTTGACTGTGGTAAGGGACATTTAGGTCAGAATTGTAGCCATGAAGTAAGCCAAGGAACGGACTGTGAAATCATCAGTGGGTGTTTATTTTAGAGTTAGATGAGCATCTGTCAGGGATGGCTTAAAAAGAGTTGATTTTCGCCTCAGGGCAGAGGGATGGATGAGGTGACCTTCCAGCCTGATCTGATAGGATTTAATGCTTGTTGGTAAGGTTTCATTTTCTTATTTTCTTCTTAACTTGTAGGTACAGGGAGGAAAAAGGAGGACAGATCTGGTGGATTCTTGAAAGAAACTGTTTTTAATTTAGTCACCAAGAATGATCTGCAGCTGCCAGGGAAATGAAAAGCAGATTATGCAAACTCAAGACGTTCCCTAACAATGGGAGCAGTGTTATTGCCATGCATAAAAGGCTGAGCAGAGAATTAGGGGTATCTATCAACTTTAATATGTTTAATTTAAAAAGGAACAGGTTGCACCAACAATTTTTTTTTCTACTTAATGAGGCCCATTCATAAGTAGAATAACAGGATTTGCCTGTCACCCAGAGGAAATCATGGTATGTGTATTTGTACTTTGGTGCAAAACTTGTGTTGATCGCAGTGATTTAAAACTTTTTCCAGCCCAGCTGCAGTCAGTTTGATGTCAGGATCCTTTCATCCAGAGACAGATGCACCCTTGGTAGAATCCTGAACACGTCTGTGTCTTTGTTCAGCCCCACAAAGTACCAGCCAAAGATTAAAACTAAAGGTATACATGAATTATTGCATGTTACTCCTCAAAGATAACCGCTGTGAGATAAGATTTGACTTATCCAAGACCTGGTAGCCCCCTCCTGCAGACTGCAGAAGGATCTTTAGCGCATATGTGATTTTGGCCTTTTGCATTTCTCTATTCTGCGCATGTTTGTGGGTGCCGAGTGTTGTAGGAAGTCATAGAAGAACATTGCATAGCATATGATGGTCCCCATTTCTTGGGGCCATTTCTTTTCTGTAGGACTTAGAGCAGTGAAGAGGGAAAAGATTTTCTGTGTATCTTGGATCACAGTGCCAGGCTGGAGACAGGACTTGTCTCCGTTCTGGTGTGTGGATAGACGCAGGCTGCTTCCAATGAGCTACCCCTTCCACGTTCTGTTTACATAAGTACAAAGTGGCCTTGGTGGGCAGGCAGAGGGCAAAAAACTAGGGGGAGCCCGCAGGACTGGATGGGGATGGCCTCAAGGAAGGCTCTGCTCCACAGGTCTTCCGTATCTCACCCTGCTTGCAAGGAAGAAACTCCACACTGGAGTTATGATAGTTTCCCATATCTGCCCTCCTTTTGTCCTTGGAGTGGTCCCACATCATCAAGAAAGAGAAAGCAAGAGCAATGCCATGAGGACACTATTCCCTTCTCCCATTATCTTGGGTCAGGAGATGCCTCATTGTGGACCTCCTTGTGTTTGCGAAGATGGGGGAATAGCCTGGCTCTCAATTCCCAATTAAATCTAGGCTAATTTGTAATGAAATCTAACAGGGATAGCCAAGCCTGGAGAGAAGGAAGCAACTGACAGAAATAGGTTACTCCGTGAATTAAGTGCTGTTGGGATGTGCAGCATGATGGGATTTGGAAACTGGGTCCTTTGTATTTACCAGAGCAACTCTTCTGAACATGCACATGCATACAAGCAAACCATCGTCAAAGAGGTGACAGTGACAAAGTATTGGTAAGTGAATCTGGGAAAGGAGGGCTTGGAGAGATCAAGTGTAAGAGTTTTTGCATTTCTCTAGATACAGAGATGAGAAAATGAGAAATTTGATCTTTCTATTATAATCGACATAAAGAATTACAGGGCAGCAAAAGGCCACACAGCTAAACAAAGCTGTTCCCCTTAAGTTTATTTCAAATGTCTCTCTGCTTCGGCACTGTGTCCTTCAAGACTTTCTCTCTGTAATTGCATGTGGCAGCCTCTTTACAGCTAGATACCGATTGCTGCTCTCCAGCTGCTCCAAAACAGAAATAAAAAAAAAAACAACGGGCAAGCAAGGGCATTGCAGCAAGTACTTAGGAAAGACCTTCCTCCTTTGTTTCATAGATGGGTCAGTAGAGGGGTTTAGAAAATGCCATTTTGTTTGCAAGCACTGCTTTGTTTGGCTCCATGACGGAACACTGTCCAATACTCAGCAGCTCAGTCCCCATAACAACTCTCCTTCGATTAAAAGACTTTACCCTGCAAGGCAGCACAGTTCAGGAAATAAATGGTATTTGGTGCCCTGCCTTACCTGGGCTGCTTGCTTAGCAAAACTGACCTTTTGCCCCAGCTACACAGGACCAGAGGCTTCATTCAAAGGATATTGGCAGCAGCGTGGTGTTAATCTCCTACAGTTGTAATATCCTGGTCTGTAGGGAAGACAGGTTTGTGAAAACAGCCTGCAGCTTTTGGGGGGTTCGTGCTGTGTTTCAATAGAAGAGCAGCAGCGCTGCCATCGAACATCGGAGGGCTTATCCGCCCTCTGCCACCAAGCAATGGGTGAGATGGGGTTTGCATAGCAAACACAGATCAACGTGGCTCCTGCCCTTATGCACCTCTCTAGCATGTACAGACAAGCTCAAACTTTACCATGAAGGTTTAAATCCTTTCTTTATCATTAGAAGATATCAGGGCTAAAATCCTCTGCTCCTGCATAGGTTGTTAGGACATGCTTGACTTGCCTCTGAAATGGGTGCCAGGGAAGCCAGTTGGTGTTGGCAGCTCTGTGCAGGGAGCTCCTGGAGATGTTTGGGCAAGCCAAGTTGTGAACTCACCCTCTGTTTTTTGTTCACGCTGAGGTTGATGGGGTGCTTTTCTCACTGTCCCTTTTGGTTTTCCATTTTCTGAGGGAAATATGAGAAGGACTTCTTAGGAATTCTGACTGTAGCGTTCTAGGAGCATCCCTGGCTGATGTCAACAGAAATTGCTAGGGCTGGCCCAAAGAAACTAGTATTAATAGGAAGTCAGACAAATTCCCGATATTCTTCTTGGACCTTCTTAACCTGTCCACTCACTCAAGTTTAGCTTCATTGATTAGCGGTGCTCAGCCTAAACCCCGAGTTACTGAGGTACGGGAAAGCCCTTAGTGCCAGCAGCTTTTTCTACTATCTTCCCAAGTGCTTTTCCCATATTGTACAGCAGGAAGAATAACATTTCAGATGTGAAGATGTTAATCCACTTTGAGTTGTGTACTAAACAAGCACATGCAAAACAGAAGAAAAATGAAGCATCCATTATTTTTCATTTAATTTTCCATAACTATTCTCTTGTAGTCCTGGTGAAATGTTTGACATAACACACCTCTACAGCTTGTCCACTGAACATCTGGTAATCAGTCCTTAAATTCGCTTCAGAGAATACTCAGAGCAGAAAGTGAATGTTCTTAGACATGCAGAATGTCACTTGCAAAAGAATGAATCTTTATTCCATTATCACCATGATAGGTGCAGGATACTGCTGCTCTCATGCCGATGTCCAGAATGCCGAGTGCTTCCTCATCAGGACAAAACTTTTGAGGACAACAACAGACTAGTGTCAGTGTCAGTTCTCCATGTATACAGCTCAGCCTTAGAGCTTCAATGCTATTGATTTCCTTAACATTCATTATCCATCTATTGATTTTTCCACTATCCTCTGGATTATACCCATTGTAGAAATTGCTGCTCGCGAGCCTAAAGAATTCTTGCTGTCACGCTCCATCTGCTGAAGCCAGCCTGTTCTTGCATGACAGCTGCATTGGCTTTTCTAGTTGGGAAATTCCCATCTCCATCCTCATGAGGCTGCTCTTTGAAAATGGCTCGCTTTCAAAAGACACGGAGGGGTCTGCCAGAGCTATGCCTCCTTCTAATGATTGATTTCCAGGTTTCATCATTAAGCTTGAGCTTTTTCACATCACAGCTCGAGTTCTTTCCCAGTCATTTCCAGATCTTGCAAAGATCTGAAAATGCAGCAACAGCAGCAGAAGCAAAGCCCACGTTTGCAGCCTTGTACGGCAGGACTTTTATGTACATTCCCTTTTGTTCTGCTATCTGTTGCTGGTGTAACAGAACCACCCACACGCTGTGTTTGAGCCTCTTCTGAGATGGGTATTAAGAGCGGGTAATTCAGAAAGTGCCTGTGTCACTACCAGCCTTCAGGACCAGCTGTGTAGTATCTCTATAGACATCCCAGGCCCCCCCCATTCCTAACTCGATATATGTGGTTCACAAAGAAACATTAATTTGGCAACTCAAGTGTAGGTGCTGCTTCAATGGTTTTCAGTAACTCTCTTTCCACTCCTAGCATAGCAGTACCATGTCTGCTCTAACGCTAGGGTGAGGTGGCTCAGACCCACCGTGTCAGTAAATGCCTCCTATTTCAGTGAAGCTGAGCTGCCTCTAAACTGGAAATGTGCTCACCGGGTCTTTCAGCCTGACATTTTTACAGGGTGAGTGATGGAGACTGTGGAAAGATGCCTTTCAATATGTCCTCCAGTTGCATATCTCAAATTGAGTCACTGGGGAATACCTCTGCTGTAGAAAACCAATGTTAAAATTACTGTGTGTTATTGAATGGACATAACAGGCCTTTCAGCCCTGGAGGTTGGACAGCAGAGTTTACTCTGAACATGCCGTTAATACACCAAAGACATTTTGGGTAAATGTTAGCTAAGTCCTGACATATTTGTAGCACTCGATCAAGGGTAGCAACGGAGTTGTTAATGGGGCTGCTTGAAGGATTTCATGAGCCATGCAGTCAGGTATAACACAATTTGGTGTATTTGCTTATTGGAAATGTTTGTCTGAAAGCTTTTACCGCAAATCCTGATTCTTGGTAAAATGAAAATTTTGCAGTGTGAAAATTTGGCCAACATTTAGATTTGTTTACAACTGAACTGTCAGAACTGATTTTTGGAGCCAAAGGATCCCTGGAAGATTCCCGCTTTTCCTTGTAGTATACATAAATGCAATATTGTGATGAAAATTTTAATGGGTAGGATTTTTCCACCACAATTTCCCCCTTCAATTTTCAATCAATTCTCTGTCTTTCCCCAGAAAGGACAGAAGAAACCAGACCAGTAAAAACAAAACAACTTTCTGATAAAATTCTACTTATTAATTAGGCACAGTAAATATATCCATAACAATGTGATGTTTTATTTCTCAGGCCTAAGCTATGAGTGGGAGAGTGGAGTGACGGCCCTCGCAGCCGGAGCAAGCACCGGCGTTTCTGTTCCGCCGGCTGCGGGAGGACTCTTTGTGGTGGGAGCAGCTGCTACGGCCCCTTGGCTCCCATCCTTTCCCTGCCTCTCCAGACTGGCTGGATGCCAGCAATTAGAAACTAATTGAGAAGCTTTAAAAATACATCTCTTCCCCATTCCTTCTGCTCTGTTTAATCCCCTGACAATCCCCAGCAGAATTCTTCACAAGGGATTTTGCACCGCTTTACTGTTTGCTTAGTGTTTGGAGTTAAAGCAGGTGTCTCAACAGAGTGGGGCTGTTTGGGGACCTGGGAGGGACTCACTTTTCTTGCTGTCTTCTCTGCTGCTCCATCCTCCTGGGCACTCCCTGGTTTTGCAGAAGCTGGGATGTCACTTGCTTGCACAAGCATGTCCATGTGCCAGAGCTGGTGCACTTACTGAAACCAGTGTGGTGCCTGCAGTGATTTTGGTGGTGTGGAGATCAGGACACGGCTATGTGAGAGCAGGTAACACTGGCAGATATTTCTGTGCATTCCCTTCTATCAGTTTAAAAATAAAACCCGTCACTATTGATAGCCTGAGAATTTCCCAGAAGCAGAGAGAAAGCAGCTTCATCTCCTCCTCACTGGCTTCTGGCCATTTCTGGATGCGTGATAAATGTATTACTGCATTCTTTGCCTGGCAGCGAGCAGCACCGATCAGTGACCGAGGGCCCATTGTACCCAGCGTTATCCAAACAAGCAACACTGAAGTCAGGCAGCACCTCGGAAAGTCAGCGATCCTCTTCTGGTTTGTAAGTCTTCCCCTGACTTGTAAGCCATTCCCCATTAGGCCTCGGTGACAGATATTTATTTCCTGCATACAGCAGGGAGTGAAGATAGTTATCCACCTTCTTCCTATAGCTTCTCCCCCGGCTCTGCACCTCCTTCCTGCTCACATCGCCTCCTGACATCCTCCTGCTGTTTGTTTTCTAGTCACCAGGTAATCCAGAATACCAGTGGAGGGGCAGGAGGGTGTTAGACCTTTGGTTTCATCCTTAGACTATGCTGACTCCATGGAGCGTGGGTCAGACCCCATGTTATCACCGTCACAACTCTTGTTGGTTTAGCTAGGGTTTTGCCCAAAGAAGGACTTTGAGCACAAGCACTTTAAATGCTCAGTAAAAAGAAAATGAGAAGCTGCTTTGCCAATTAGACCAAGCTGCTCACTAGCCGGGGAAGATGTTTGGAGCATGTCTTGAATGCACAGAACAAGCATGGCCACCCTCATCCTTCCTCCTCCTGCCTGGGGTGGCTGCACAGAAGTGCCTGGGGTTGTGACAGAGCAGTTTTATGTCACTTTGATTTTTCCCCTATTTGTTCCAATTCCCCAGCTCATTTACCAGAGGAGGACCTGCTTCCGTGGGTTTAGTGCTCACCTCTGATAAAGCTCATCAAGAGATTTATGAAAGTAACATATTAAGATCATGGTCTGTCAAATGTCAATAAACAGAATAAAGAGTTCAGCACTGCAGTTATAGAGATCCAGCAATTAAAGTATTTGATGAAAGCATTTTATTGGAGTATATATTACCATTTGGTCCAATTATTCTGCCATTAAACATTAAGAATAATTGAACCAAATGGTGCCCAATAGAAGGAATACATCTGCTCTGATGAATTCCTGCCAAAAGGCACTGGGAATCTTAGTACAAGCATTTTGTCAACCAAGATAACAGTATTTTTCTCTCCAGCTGATAAAGCAGGGCTTTTGAATCTTATTTATGACGTATAAATTGGCTAATTTGTTACCAATATCAAACAGCCCATAAGAATCAGGCAGTGTAATAGCTAACAAAATACTGACAGCTTCATCACTTGCTGACTGCATAGAGTACAATATATGCTCAATTAATAGAGAGCGCAATTATCACAGAAACTGTGAGCAGGAACTAATTATACAGAAGCCAATCAAAAACAGCCCAAAGCAAGGCGGGATGTATTTCGAGAAACTGGAGAGCGATTTTTTTTTTTCTTTTTTCATTTCTTTTTTAATTTATTTTTTTTTCTTATCTCCATGTTTGCCTTGCCTCCATGAGAGGGAAGGCCATGTGGCACTAAGAGGAAGAACAAGTGAGTCAAGAGCCTGGCCATAATGCTATGAGTGAGCTCTAGCACAGGTTCCAATTTCCGTATGAAACAGAAAAATCACAGTGTTTTTCTGTTTAAACACATTGCAATTATGGTGTAACTAGGGATAACCAAAACACAGCTATAGCAATCCTTTCCCTAAGGTATAAGACACTTGCAGGCAGTGACAGATGGGAACACTTTTAAAGGAAATTAAAGGAGAAAATAACATCTTGATATGTGTTTTGAAAAAAGTGGTGCACTAAGGGAAAAATCTTTTAAACCCCTAGGAAGGGCAGCTGTTAATTTTGGGATAAATACAGCACTGGCTTGTTAAATTCCTGATGGTCTCTTAAATACTCAGTAGTTGCTAAAGTAAGAGGTCATTCTGCTTTTTTCACTCGAATTGAAGAAAAAAAAATCCCTATATGAGTAAAGTTGGGTCAAGTTGGTCAGTCTTGGAAAGAAGTCTGAAAATACAGAAACCTGGAGAAAGAAAAAAAAAGAAAAAAGAAAAATCCCACTAGAGGCAAAGCATATGAAGGGCCAAGAAATTTCCAGTGTTTCAGATACTGAGAATATTTGGAATTTTTCTGATTATCTTCAGTAAATAACACTCCTGACACTGGAATTGTTTACATTTCTATTAATGGGAGTTTTAATTAGAAATGCTAATAACTTTTACACACCACCATATTCAGAGGCCGCAAAAATAAATATACTACAAAGCAAAAAAAGCCCAACCCTAAAGCACCTCAAATCCATAATCTGACAGTCACAGGTCACCTCCTGCTCAGAAGAGTCCTATCTAGAATTAGGAAGTAAAGTGTTTTACTCACAGGTGACTGGTAAAGGCTTTTTTTTTTTTTTTTTTGAGAACAATAATCTTAATTTAAAGTACTGTTGTTGAAGATTTGTTTTTGCACTTGAAGACAAATGGCCAATTGGAATGGATGTTTTTCACTGAAAGTTAGGAAATAACATTTTATACTGAAACTAAAGGAATGTTGCGCTGGTTTTGATTGATTCACATGACAAAACCTGAGCTTTCCTGTGGCAGAGTCAACGTCTATTTTTTACCTGGATATTTTTTGGTTTTGGTAAGAAAACTTTGGATGCATGAATTGTACTCTACCTGTGATGTTACATTTTGGAAGCTACCCTGTGTACGTTATTGAAAAAGAAGCTTTTGGTTTCCAAGGGATGTCGGAGGAAGGGGGAGACAAATCTTTTCTTTCCTTTTTTTTTTTTTTTTTATTTATTTTTTTTTATTATTTTTATTTTAGGTCAGAGCTCTTCCCTAAGATTCTGGGCTTGCAGCAAAACCTTTTAGTCCACAGCCTATATTTTTGCATCCATGTATTCTCTGCTTTGTGAAAAACAAGGTTGTTTACCAGTGGAAATGATCAATGGCTCCTGCAGGCCTCAGTTCAGCAAAGACATCCCACCGCAGGAAACCACTTAAGCATGTGCTTTGCTATAAGCAAAGATGGAAGACAGAAGTTCTGTCCCTGACAAGCGATGGATGGACACTGATGGTTTTGTTAGTTCGTTTTGTCCTCTGAGGGATTTATTAGACTTTCACCTACTCCCAGCTGTATTGCAACTGAGACCTGCAGAGGAGTTTATTGCTTGCATCCCCTCAGAAGAGAGTGCTTTGTCCCCCCGTGTCCAGTTCTAAGTGCTGTCACACAGCACTGCTGCTTTAGGATTAAGCTGTGGGGCTATTTTTGCTAGAGAACTGATTCTGGTAAGCTACACCCATGGCTTAATACTTGGTGGCCTGACCTGGTGGGGAGTCCCCTTCACGATACAGGGTCCTCCATTGTGCAGCACATCCACAGGGCTGAGGGATTCTCCCAGTGAGCTGAAAAATCTGGTACAGGTCCTGAGGTGACTGGGATTTGGAAGATAAAATTAGTGCTTCCCTGTGGCTGAGAATTAGCTATTGTCAGCAGTTGAATGGCTTAGCCTGCACGCTTGCTCCAAAGAGAGAGGAGCGCCAGCTGGCGTGAAACCAGGACTCACAGGCTTGCCCCGCTGCAATGGCAATGAAGGAGCTCAGCGCCTTGCAGAACTGAGCTCTGCTGTATTAGTTAGCATCATCAGTAGCGGATACAAAGCCGTGTGGATGGGCAGTGTTGCTTAGTGAGAAAAGCGCTGAAATGCTGTGCAGGAGACCTGCCTTTTGCTCGTGACTCCCAGCCGGTCTCCTGGGGGACCAGGAGAAAGAAACTTTTTATTTCTTTGTACCCCAGTTTGCTATATGCCAAAGGACATTGGTTTATTTCATAAAACCTAGGGCTGAAGAGTGATATTCCTATTTACTGCTGTATGAAATTCACCATTGTTAACTTACTCAATGTCATTTGTCCATGATTTAAAAATATTCTGAGTGGTTGCATTTATTTTCTTCCAACCTTTGGAGTTGTGAAACCTTTTCAGTTTTTCTGACAGCTATTTAAATCCTGCTTTTTTTCAGTTTCTGGTATAAAGTTCCAACACAGAGAAATGCTGGCATGCTAGATTAAATAGTTATTTGATGGTCAATATCTTTGCGCTTGCGAGTTCTCCAAGAGCAACCAATAGCACTCCTCTAAACTCCAAAATTAGTTTTCCTCGCTCCATTTATGACTGATCACATTAATCTTCTTCTCTGGGTCTGATACTGATAATACAGCATACCTGTGCTCTTCATGAGAAGCAGATTATCAGAGCAGCAGGGAATGTCATGTGTACTAATGCTCCGAAGCATTTAGCCTCCTGCTATACCTCTGACAACAGAAATTGCACTTTGCATGGACTGTGAGGCTTGCAGAGTTGAGAGGCTTGGGAAACCATAGTTAAACCTTCAGCAAAATGAAAAAGAGTTTTTCGTAAACATTTCTCACTTTGCCTGGCTCCTGGACACAGCTGTCCAGGCTGTATTCAACATACAGAAATCCCCAGGGGTGGCTCAAGGCTCCTCTGCAGACAAAACCAAAGAAGAGGTGAGACCATAGCTGCACTGCTTGGGCATAAGAGGGGGAGAAGTGCACAGAGGAGAGCTGTGGTCAGGGAGGAGAAGGCAATTATTGCTGTGGGGGAACGCTATAACTGTTCTTTTATTCCCAGTGCAGCTCAGAGCATCGTCTCCACAGAGTTGTTCTCAGCTCAGAACTTGCGAAGCAGGAACTGGACTCTATGTCCTGATTTGAAAATAGTTTTTCACTGGCGTGTTTATTGGGTGCTTGTCCTGCCAGCTGGGAAAAGCCAGGCAGGGCATTTTCCTGCCCAAACCCCAGTTCATTTATCTACCTGCACGTGAGTGCTGCCATCGCAGTCAGTGAGCCTCACTATAAACAGGTGTTAATGCTTTACTGGGTCAGAGCTAATGTAAATCTGTAAGTGCTTTCAATCAAAAAGGGAATATAATAATTTAGTCCAGACGCTCATTAGCACTGCCGCCATTTGTCAAGAACATCTTGCAGTTCTCTCTGTTTTGTGATATGCTCCGTGCATGTTTGATATTCATGTTTCCACATACGGGTCATTTGTTCTGCGGACAAACCTCTCCCAAGTTTCAGGGCCTCAGCTATAGGCAGCTAATTCTTTGGGTTGCCTTCTCCTATTGGGACATGAAGATGTATGCTTGATCTATTCAAGTACTAATCAAGGCTTGAATGACTCCCAGTATCATTCCTGTTCATTTTGAGTTGGGAATATATCAACCTCAGAGCAAAACGGTGTTTCTCAGCAATGTGTCATAATGATTGGTTATACGAGTGTCACAATTCTGCAAGAAATACAGTAAGTTCAGTTCTATTGCCAGGAGTGCTGCCTCACGGGGAGGCATTTGTAACTAAAACTGTTGTTCATTTGCAGAATCTGTAAAAAGAAAGAAGCCTTGACTGGAAATATGCTGAAAAGCTGCCATAATAAATTTGACATAATATGCATGACATGGATGGATAGATCATTGTTTGCTAGGCCTGGCAAATAAAACTGGTGTTGTGGAGCCAGAATTACAGGGAGAGAGAAACATTGTTCTACAAGGCATGCTTCAGATAGGAACCAAATTTGAAACAGCTATATATTTTAGTTGTGCTTAAATTGGATAATAAAGAAGGCTTGCTCAGAAATCTTATTGTGCCTTGGAACACACATTGATTTTTTGTTCTTGTGAACTTCTAAGAAAGTTTCTTACTCATAAATAGAAGTACCTGCATACTTTGTATTCCTTCTTACTGTTATTAAAAGATATTTAAGAAGCAGGTATGAGAGACCAACGAAAGAAAGCAGAGAAATATATGTGTAGTGTTCTAGCAAGGAGAGTTTTAGGACTAGCATTTTAAATCTCACTTGGGAGATCTTGCTCCTGTTCTTGGTGCTTTTGTAGATTCCCTGTATGTCTTTGCCAAATTACTCATTCTCTTTGGCCTGTGTTTTCAAACATGATTTCCAGGTCTGGTGTCTGGATTTCCAGATGGTTAGCTGCTGTAGGACCTATATGAAGTATATAAACTATGCAACAGTTCCACTTTGGAATTTTGTACCCTACCATTTATGTGTCTGGATTATGTCTTATTATGTGCACATACAATTCCTAGCCCAAAGGGAATTTGAACAGTTAGATGGTATATAGTATTTAGAAGTATACAAGCTCTCAGTAATATACTGCAGCAATGGGTAAAAGGCATGAATTTGAATAGATGGGAATTGCAGCTTGCAAAAAGAGGTTAGAAAGAGTCAGATAGAATTTAGAATTTTATGATAGAAAATAGCAATTTTGTGTTCTGGAGTTTCTAGCAAGATATCCCTGGGAATGCAATACCACTTCTTGCATGTACAGGGCTTGATTCTGAATCATGTTGTGGTATGTTCACAAAGCAGTTGTGGGGCCATCCCAGCCATGTCCTGCCTCCATCCATGACTTCTAGCTATGAGATTTAGGGTGGCAGTTTTCAAAAGTTTTTAAGTGAACTAAGCTTTAAAGACATCTTTAAACCATCTGTGTCTTTACTGGGAACAACTGCATTTTACAGGGGTGTGAGGGTTTTCAGCAGACAGCTCTATCTGAACAGGGCCAGCTGGAGGACAGAAAGTATTCTTCCCACAGGAAAGACAGATTAGTTTTGGCCCTGACAGTAGGAGATGCAAAATCTAAGCAAGCATGGAAGTTGGTCTCATTAAACAGCAAAGCAATTTGCTGAGAACCAACCGCAACTGATGACATTTGGGGAGAGGTAAGTCACTCTTGGACATCTGAAAGAAGGAATGCACCTATGAAAATGCTCTGTGAGCAAAGGCAGGCACAAACCTCTTTCCTCTCCCCTCCTAGTGTTTGATGCACGTGTTGTTAAGGGGCTCTGGAGCCATGCAGCGCTGCCCAGCCCAGACAGAGCATCATTAATATTCCTGACTTGTGGCTCTGTGCTGCTTTGACACCAAGGAAAATGTATCAGTAAAAGAGAAGCTTGTTTTTCCTGTTTATTTCTACATTTGGGAGTGCGGTGTGAAAAGCAGTTTTTTACCTCGGAGCAAAATTGCATGGAAATGTCCAGACAACAAGATTCTGTGTGATTTTCTCTGTATATTACAGCTATTCATTTACCTGAGTCTGGGCGGGCAGCTCGTACTGTCCCTGGGGGGCCCTCAGCCGTCCCTCACCCTCATTGCGAGGAGTGATCTCATTTCTCCTGCCATGGGTTTCTCTGCTAAAATTGTCCCAGAAGAAGGCCTTGCGGGGGGCGTTGGGCACCGCCATCTCCTTATATCAAGCATGGGGTTAAGCCTGTCCCAGGCACAGGTGCACCAGGAGGGACTGCGCAGAGAAGGCAACCGAGGACTTAGAAGGAGAAATTCAGCAGCCTGCGACCGGGAGGGTGAAATAGCAAACGCCACATTTGTTGGGGGACCCCCAGGTTTCTCGCCCTGCTGCAGAGCCCTCTGCGCGGTGGTGGGTTGCTCCTGTCTGCCTCAGGCTCCCTGAAGGCCTCTCCTCACGGCAGGGTGCGGGCCAAGATGGCGGCCAGCCCCACGGCTGCGCTAGCAACAACAGGGACTGGCGTGATCCCTGAGGCCCTGCTGACTGACCGGGAGGCTGGAGCCACGCAGGAGGAGAGAGCTGGGGGCCTTTCCTTCCCATCTAGGGACATGGCAGTGGTTTTAGTAGCCATGTGGGTGGTCAGCTCTGCCTTGAGCCGCCCTGGCACTGGCCAGGGCTGTTTAGTGGGGTGCACGGTGCTGACATGGGGCAGGCGGGAAGGATCTCTTCCCCTGACCATTACACCCACAGCTGAATAACACCATGGAGTTGGGTAGACTCAGTTTCCCCTTACATGCTGTGCACCAGTGTGTTTCCTCAGCCTTGTGCCGGTCCCCGGGGAGAGGCGACGGCTGCTGTGCCACAGGAGGGTGGTGGGAAGTGGAGCCCTTCATGTCAATGCCGGTGTTCGTCTCTGCATGACTGCCAGGGGGAAGACCGATCCTCCAGCTCGGTGTGCTGGCACCGAGTGTTTTCGTGTTATTAATGTTCTGCCTCACCTCTAATTTAATTATAATCAGTTAATGGCCCAGTCCAGGACTCGCTTAATTGCAGTAAATCATACTTTTGAAAGGGGATGCAGACATGAGCCAGGCTCTCCAGGGAGTGAGGGATGAGGCAAAGCTGTGCAGGATTTCACCCCTGAAAGCCTCATCTCCTGCTTTTTGAGGAAAAAAGGAGCAGTGTTGGCCCTCAGCACCTGTTTCTCTGTACCCAGGTGCCCAGACACATGCCCAGGAGAAGGAGGTGGCTGACAGGAGAGGTGAGTTTACACCTTTGGAAAGTTTCATGCTGCTACAGGACTCTTTCTACTTACAAACCAAATTTTTTGGTTTTACCAAGAGGACTACAAAGCATCACAGACAGTAACTGTTTGGGAAGTCTAAGGACACCTACTACCTTTGTGCTCGTATAAAGGCTACCATCTAACCTACCTGAGCAGCAGACACAGGGTCATTGATGTTTTCTCAACAGCATTGACTGGCTCTTACGTGCCCATGGAAAACGGGGAGAGATAAATGTTTTTGCACTCTCACCAATAAGCTGTCTGTGTGGAGATGAAGGTCACCTTGCAACAACTCAGAGCAATTATCTGAAGAAGGTTAGATCTCTGTCCTCTGCCTTTATATTATTCTCATAAGCTGCATTTTTGGCATCACTTAGAAGCCAGGAACATATCAAACCCGCATATGTCAAATGCTATTGACATCAAATACCTTTCATCGAGCCCCAAGCCTCTTGGCGTCTTTTGAGCTCTGCACCCAGGAAAGTGGCTTGTCAGAGATGATTTTTCCAACTGAGGAAGCAAGCAGCATAATGAGACAGTGTAGCTTCAGCATACACCTTCCAACTAGTTTCCCAACTGCTCAAAAACCAAACATGAGTCTGCATAGTAATTAGCCCATAAAGAAAGCTGGGGATACAATGAATGTACAAACTCTTTATGGCCCCTCATTACCATTCTCCAAATGCATTTCTGTCTGCATTTCCCATTTTCAACAGCCAAGATCATCTAGAAAAACAGAACAAAAATTTGACTGTGTCAAGCAGCACAAGTGTGGTCGCTGCTGCAAATAAGCTACCCAGATGTGCCAGGTGCTGTACAGATGTGCTCAGCACTCAGAAAAGCTCTCAAGCTGCCTACAGATCTGTTGTTCCTGGACTTCACAGCAATCAGAAAGTGTTTTGTTCCACCCAGGATGCTATGCTTCACAGGCTGGCACAGGCACACTGTGGTCAAAGGGAAATGCCCATCAGTTTCAGCACAATCTGGATTTGCTCCTAAATGACTTTTTTATTTATTTATTTCTTCTCTAGAGCAATAGACAGTGAGCACTGACCTGCGAAGATGCTGCCACCAAATACTTCTGTCAGCAAAGAACCTTGTAATGAGGCCCCTTTTCTCATGCTGGCTCTTCCCCAGGTGATGGGAACTGCTCAGCTGAACTGACTTTTCAAGAGTTATCTGAGCAGGTGAGATACTGTTACAAAATCTAAACTCACACCGAGAGGCAGTCTGAAGAGTTGGATGCATGCTGTAAGAGACACCATGGGTTAACGGAAATAAGTCAAACTTCTTGCTCTAGACAGGCGTAGGTTCTGCAACACCTGAACAGCATATCTCACAGGTCTTTTCTTTTCATCCTTGTTTTTTTTCTGAATTCACATACTTTAGATATTCTACACTTTAGTTTTATCCTGTCTCTTCACAGGTGCTCAAACTGAAATGTCAGAAGAAGAGTCTTCACCTTTCTTTCATGGTCATTTTTAAGGTTCCTTTACTTTGTTTTTTTTTCTTATTTAAGCCATGATCTAGTTCTGCAAGAAGGAAAAAGTGCTTTTCAGGATTTATCTCACCTTCCTCATCTCATCTATGAAGTGATGTGTTCACAATCATTGTGTTATTTTCTCCACAAATACAGAGTTTTTAATAAGCTTTTTTTTTCCAAGCTGAAAAATATGTATATTCACAAAAGCTATTGAAAATGGTGGAGGAGAATGTTGGGAAAGGGAATGAGAACTGACACATTTTGCTAGGAATATTTTCACAGTCATTCCTGAAGGCATTTGTTTATTTGAGCATCCAGAAGAACTTGGCTTGGAAGAATCTTTCAGTAAGTGACAAATATCAGCAAAAGATTTTATTAAAGTAACGGTATGGAAATGAGTATGAAAACAACTTGACAAGTAATCCAATTCACCAGCTACTTGTGTGCAGCTTGCGCAGAACTGGCACAGATATTTTGAAGTGACCTAACCCTTTGCTTGAGGATGCACTGGGTAAAGCCTAGGTGATGTAAGGTTTCACTGTGAACACTCCTGTTCTCAGATTTGGAAGTAGGGCAGCTTGCAATTAAAATTTTACCTGCCTGAAGGTTTTGCAGATTGGTTTATAAGAGCTTTCTCTGGCAGAGGACAGTCTCCGTGTTGTGCTGAGTGTGGTGATCTATTGGACGCCCTTGTGATGTCCTTGAGGAATATGTTGGGTGTGGAAGGCCTGGGAAGAAGTGTACTTTGAAGCAGTGTATGACTGAGGAGTGTCCAAGTGCTGCTGGAGGGAATGACGCAGGGTGTAAGTGCTCAGCTGTCCCCCCCCTTGGCTTTAGTGGCTCTGACAGCACTGTGGAGGGGGAAAGGCTTTGGCTCAAGTCTGGGGGCTATGAGGAGAAAGCCTGCGTCTCTGTGATCAGCATAGTCCAGGCAGTGTCACCAGCACTGCCCACAGAGGGGATGGGCTAGGGAGGGCAGTGTCCACTGCATACTGTTCAGCCTTCTATGTCCTTTCACTCAGAAAGTCCATCCCACGGCTCTTACCCCTCCAGGGTACACCTTCCACATCTCTCCTCCTCCCTTGCTTGTACCTGAGCTGAGAAACCAACCTGACTGCACTGCCCTCAGTAACAAAAGTTCTGTGAAACATTTACCCAAGGCCAATTATTTTTATCACATCCCCAGGCCTTCTTAAATGCCACAGCTATAAAATTGTCCCCACATTTCCCTTGTTTAATAGCAGGGTGCAGTTTCTTTTAAGTCCATGTCTTTGCTTTGCTATTTGATGTAGACTGGAGAGGGATTCATGGACCAAGGTTTTGAAAAGATGCCTCAGTTCTGAGAAAATATAACAACATCAGGTTCGAGTTTAGAGGCAGGTGACTCCTTGCTAGCAGAAATGTGTGCACATCAGCAAATCCACTTGCTTCCAAACCCTGCAGAGGAACAGTGTGATGGCTGGGCGATGAAAGGAAGGAAGTTGGGAGACTCCTTTAACTTCATCTAATGAGCTGTGTGTTTGCCAGTTCTTCTTACCAGAAGTTATGACAAGCAATAATCAGGAACAGAACAGTTTTATACAATGTTGAATTCCGAGTGCACTCCAAAAATATAGCAATTGAAGATGAGGAAGCGCAGGAGTAAGGGATATCTACCCTTGCCTCTTAACCCTCCTTCCATTACCACAGCACCTGCCACTTCACAGCGCCTTTGTGTGTTATTTACTGATATTACTCAATGGCTACTGTTCCTATATTTGCAAGCAGGACTGCAGCATGGAGAGTCTAAGCAGCATGCATTACATTTCACAGGAGATCATGGCAAGGCAGACTGGAAGTTGGGTTTCCTAAAAAGCAGATTTAGCAATTACCACAGAAATCTGTGGATAAATTGTCTTTTGAACTGCCCAAGCCTTAGGCAAAGTCCAATATGGCTCTGGCCTGCTCCAACCTCTGCAATTGCTCACGGAAACACCCTTTTCATCAGCTAGAACAGAAATCCTCACTTTCCCTCTGCTGCTGTGACCTGTTCATTCATCAAGCTACTAGAAGACATTTTGCCCTTGCCTTTCCCCAGCCATCAAAGGTTCTTTCTTCTCTGCCCTCCTGAAAGCCTAAAAGCATAAAGAAATGATATATTCCCCCTAATTAATGTGGTGATTTTTACAGAAATAATTTATAGCTCCATGTCCTTTATGGCTGTGAGGCTTGTGTGCTCATTACGTTACTCCTTCCCTGTCTAAAGCAGTTTGATTGCTGGTTCCAGTGGTAGCCAGTGCTCCCCCTGGCAGAGAAGTGCTATTAACTCCCAATGATGGAATGCTGAGGAGATGCTAAATATCTGGCACTGTGGGGTTTTGGGTCTTTGTTGGAGCTCCTATGCGGTGCTGAGTGAAGAGCAACAGGTAAGAAAAAAACAGCCCTAATGAGGGCCTAGGATCACTTAGCACCCTAAACACCAACCACAGTGACTAAGGTGCTTCCCAGGTCCCTGACAATTATTTAAAAGATTGCTTTTGTATAAAAATAACTTGAAAGATCTGAGTTCAAGCTAAGAGTTACTAATAACATGTAGAAGGAGAGATAGTTAACGGTCTGACACATTGGAAATAATTGTTGTCCCTACTTTATGCTGTTAACAATGATTTATCAAGGTCTGAGGTGGAGAAGATGCAGGTGCTTTTCAGAAGTGGTCAGCGTACCTTTTCCCTGGGGATGTGAGGTTTGTGCCCTGACCTGATACAAAATCTTCGCCTACTGTTGCCATACGTTTCCAGTATCAGCCATTAAATGAGCAAAGCTATTTAAAAAGTAGTTGTGTTCTGAAACCCTCCTTCAAGGACTTGTTGGATCAGTTATTAAAATTGTAGAACAATAGTTCTCTGTAATAGACTTGTGCTGGGAGAGTAAGTTGCCCTACTTAATGTATTCATAGAAAGCTACAGTTGTAGGTTTCTCTTTTATACAGGTCAAGCAGGGGGAATCGCTGCTGAATCAAAGTATCTAACTCCTTCAACGCCCAAATTTACAAAGAATACATCCCTGCTAAGATTTCTATCTGCTTTTTTTGATTGTGTCTCATCAAAGCAAATTCACATAAGGTGAGCCTTTAAAAGGAGCGATTTTCTGCTCCTCTTGACTACACGAGACATTCAAAAATTAATGAAAAAAGTGACACCCGTCTGGCTTCCAGGGCATCACATTTATTTCTGCATAAATTCTCCCAGGTCAACTCAAAAACAGTTCAGGGTCAAAATCTCATCTAGTCACTTAGATTAAAAACTAATTTCTCTAAAGTATAGCTTATATTGAAGCCTTTTCATGCAAATAAATAGCCGAGGGCCTCATTCTCTCCTTCTCTATTAGTTGTGCATGTCATGAATTTGAACAGAACATTTTGTCCTGTACTCTAATTACATGCATTATAAAGAAAAATCTATTCCTTGCATACATATTATTAGGAGCGGTTCGGAAGCACCATTCCATCAGGGCAGCCGTCATGGTGGCTCATCCTAATATTGACAGTTTAATCTTTTTGTTTCATATGAGATTAAAAGTCATATGATGGCCGTTCCTCTGTGGAGCAGGCGGCAAAGCCAATTGGAGTCAATCCGTGTCTAAGTGCCATTTCTGCCCTGAAAATGGACTTGCGGTTTACAAAATATATTAGGTAATTATCAGTGGTTATGGAAGAATGATAAAAAAATACTGAGTTGATGACAGAGTAAATAGGGCTACTGTTAAAAAAACAATACTCATTTTACTCACAGCTGTGCTGCAGTACATGTACATGAGAGCAAACTTAGTTGCCATTTAATGTATTCATGTGCATGATCATTAGCAGTTTCAATTCCCTTCGCTTTATCTCACTAGAGAAGAAAGCAACTGATACACCAGGTGGCCACCTACACCCATTGCAATTAAAGTTGTCTTTTATCAAAGGAGAGTATAACCTCCTTGAAAAGATGCTGAGAGTTTTAACATAGCAAAATATTAGACCTCTACCCTTGTTTATTTTTGTTTAAAATATCCTGAATTAACTTTCAGAGGCAATATCTGATTTAGCCTCTGTCTTTCAAAATGCACACCACGAATAAGCAGTGGTTCAGCTGTATCCATTTTTGGCTGCTCAGCGTGAGACGTGATACAAGGGTATGATTTTTTTTATTTTTTTTTTTTTGTTTGGAAGACTGGATAATGTTCTCTAAAGATCAGTGTACTCCAAACCACCACACATGGGACACCCTAGATCACCTGTCACCTGCACAAATGTTGACTAGAATAAATTCCCAATAGATCCTTCACCTCACTGAGGCCAGGACTGTATCTAGCATCCTAAGAAGTCAGCAATTGAAATTTAGTGTGGGTCTCTAGTGTGAATGTGAATAACTCTATGCCTACAGCATATAATATGGGACTGCTGCCGATGTGCATGCATATGTATCTATCTGTCTAGATGACTGTTGATTCAACTTACTTCCAGTCTGGGGTAGCACAAGAACTTGGGTACTGTATTTTGCTTTAAATCACTCAATTTAGTCTTTTTATCTAGTATGTTTCAGACATGATAAATACCCTGCAACTTCCAGTGATGTCCTTAAAAGTTTAGAAAGATCAATGACTGTCCATCAAGAAATTTGGAACTTGACTCCCTTGAGTGCTTTCCCTTGGATGGAGCACCTTGAAGAGTTTAAGCTAGTATGCAGTAACAGCCTTGTTATTGTGAGAGTGCTGTATTTGAGGTCACAGCTAAAAAAAAGCAATAATTGATAAAATGTCTTGTCTCTGGCTGCAATTTCTCTTGGAGTGGATAAACCATAATTATTTTTACCTTAAATCCCTTTTTGTGGAGTGCCAAAAGAGGTACAGTTCAGCACAGAAAGGGAATTCAGAACCATTGAGGATTTTCACTGTGCAAGTTCATAGGCTTTTTTGTTGTGAAGTGTCAAATATGCATGATGCAAGCAAGCTAATGGCCCTGTGCTTCAGCACTTGCTTTCTCTTTGAAGCCATGTTTAGCAAAGACCTGGCACAATGGCTTCACAGTAGCCAGGGAGAAGGTTTTACTGCACACTGAATGCCTTCCTGCTGGAAGAAATATTCTGGCTGCAGTTACCCAGCATTAACCTTTCACTTGGCTAAATAAGCCAGAATTGCCTGTGTGCTGTCAATGTTTGCACATAGGAGTAGTAATTATGAAAGCAGGATCATTCCTACTCTCTAGCAGAGTGCAGTCCTTGAGTAAATGAATTGTGATTGGGAAACAATTGGACGGTGGAGATGTTTCTAAGGAGAGCACCTTATTGACATTATTTTCAAACTAACAGGACACATCCTTGCAGTGCAAATATTGCTTTCTTTTGCAAATGTGAAAGAGTTATTACCTACTGCTCTGTAAGAGGACAGACCTGCCATCGAGATAATAGCAACTTAGTATTTTATTGTGAATCTTTCCACACAGTTTCTGTGATGTTTATCATAGCAATTGCATAGACAACCCATTCTTCATTTCCAGTCTAACTAGATTACAAGTGACAGCAATATAAAGCATGATATTTAATTGCCTCAATGAACATTGACTTCCTTGAGCACATATTATATACTCCCTGGCTGACACTCTCCAGAGGTATGTGTCATTCTGAGGATCTGCATTTGGGGGTTCCCAGGCTGAGTCACTTGAAAGAGTTCTGACCTTCTAAAAATGCCTGTAGTGAAAGACTTGGTAAATGGCTTTAAAATGAAGTATTTTGCAGGTTCTCTGCTAACGTCGTGGCACAAGGTGAGAATTTTTTGGATGCTACTGTCGATTCACATCTCCCAAGCTACCTGTAATCAGCATAACCTTGACAGTTACTAGCAAAAGGAAAGAGGCAGCATCTTTCAAACAGGTGAACTGTATTACTTTTGTGAGAGTTCTTCTCCTGCTCAGTGATGCACTTCCATGTGCCTGTATGTGGTGACATCTCAGGTAGCCTGCAAATATGTAATAAGGGTAAACCAAAAAAAAGCAAAACCAAACCAAACCAACAACAAAATGCCCTTTGTGCTGTTGTAATAAGCCTTGGCTTATCGGTGCCAAGCAAGTTGATAGTAGGAAGAGCCCCTTCTCACAAAGATAAGGTGAACATCAGACTTGATTGCTTAGGGAAGATGAGACTCTCTGTTGTTGGAGGTTTTCAAGAGCAAATTAGCCAAGCATCTGTCCCTGAGTCTGTGACAGGATGATAGGTTCCCTTCCCAGAGCCATTGATTTGGGCTGTATGGAAGACTACACTGTTTAAGGCTCCTTCAAGGATTCCCTTCTCTGACAGCAATTCCAAGTCACCAAAAGCATGCATAAGTGGTAAGAAATACATTTGGAAATTGGTTCAAACCCATTTTAACCTGAAGGCCTGGGGATGCCTCTGAGAATAATAATATATCTGCCTGACATATCTGCAATCAGTGCAGTTGCTTGTACTGGGTAGACACTCTGGGTCTCTGGCTGGTTATTACTGCTCCTAACAACCATGCTTCTGCCTTCACATTATGCACACTCATTTCCAAACTCTGTGGTAATAATGTACTGTGTTTTGGGATTTTGTTTGTTTGTTTGTTAAATTTAGGAAAGATCAATGATGAAGGGGATGGAGGACTTCTTCCTCTGTCTGGGTTGGGATTTAAACAGTGTTAGGCTCTTTTTCTTACTCTATCTCCCAAGCTGTCCAATCATATCTTAAGATTCATGGAATGGTTGCCAAATGCCAAATCCATTTTACAAATGCCCCTATAAGTCAATAAATCAAACATATCTCTTATTCATCCCAGACCCTTTAAGTCCTTCTGCAAGGAGAAAGTCTATGTATTTGGGAGCCTAAAGCATACTAAAGCTTTCAACTATTATTTTTTTTTTTTTTTTTTATGAATTAGAAATTACTGGAGCTATAACTTTTAAGAGAGCACTGAAGTTTAAACTGATGTCCTAAATTATTTAAAATGATATAAAGTATATTACCAGTAATTATTTTCAAATAAAAAATGACACTTTTAAACAATGTTTTGATGATGTCTTACATTCAGGCTGTGCATGGCATGTACATAACACTGTGCAGTTATAAAACTGTTTAATGGAATCATTAAATAAATTCCAGTGTGTTTGTGTTTCTCTATATATCTGATATAGATATCTGATATCTATATATCTATATCAGATAAAGATACACATAAATATTTTAATTGGAAAATATTCTTATACCAGCTTGTCTACTAAAATCTCATTAACTCTAGATACATGGTAGCCCATTTAGAATGTGGATACACAAGCTGATACTATTTCAAGAGCAGGGAGTTCTGTAAATGTCCTCTAAGATTTATCTGCCCTTGATACTGAGTTAGTTTTTGATTGGTTTCTAGAATTCCTGAATTAAGCATCCTTTAAACTGATAAACCAAGTTTGCGCAAACACTTGGAGATTACGAGATCCTGTTAGACACAGAAGTAAAACACAAATAATTTTAAACTGACTAGTTTGGGTTTATTGTTTAATGATTTCTACATGGAAGGGATTTGCTCTCCTCTGCTGCATATGAGCTTTTTTCAGAGATACCAACTTATTTCTGAGAAAACTGCTATAACCCTTTTGGTTATGTTACTAGTATGAAATCCAATCTGAGAACAGATTAAGCGCCCAGCACTCATCGTTCCAGTTATACAGTTTGAGTGGATTGAAATAATATTGGGTGATGTTAGGATTCCACAATTTTTTTTTGTCATGAAAATGAGGCATCAAAGATCTCATGTGTCGCATACAATGTTCTGTTCTTAATGATGCCTTTCAGTTTTCTGACTTATTTCACTATTTTTAGTTCGATTGGCTGGCTACTGTGCTCTCTTTTTGGCTTGAAATAGGAAAGGTTAGAAAGTGGGTGGCAATTGCAAGCAGTTTGTGGGAAGAAAATGCAGAACTTCTTTCTCAGTTGGATGAAGATCCACTGATTTGTTGGATTCCGTTGGTTTAGTCAAGGTTGCACATATCAGCTGAGGACATGTTGCTAGAATGCAAACCAAATTCCCACTACAGAGATTAGTGTGTAAATAGCTGTAGACAGTGTGGCTGTGACAAATGTTGTCTTGGGGAGGAGAAAACAGACGGAGTTTCACTGTGCCTGAATTCCATGAGTCTTTTACCAATTTTTTGACCCTAATGCTGTTTTCTTCTTCTCTTTTTGCTTGAGAGAACTCATGTTTCTGCAGGAAGAAATAATCCTGGAGAGATGGATGGGTCCAATGTTCTACTGAGTTTGTCGTCATCAGGTTCTGCACAGCAAAGGTAATGCCCAACTGCTGCTCAGGGATGTTTCCCAGATGCAAAAGCTGGGTGGCTAAACCTGTATTTGATACACTGTGGCAGGGTTTCATCTGCAGCATTTCCCTTGTGCTTAGAGCGGGGCTGCCTTAGTCTCTTTGTGGAATTAACCATCTTTTGCCAGCTGTGTGCTTCACTCTTCACTTGACCCAGATGTAACATGTATGTCAGAGAGCATGGTGCTGGGTAATGCCTCATAGAGAGATACTTGTGGATTCAGTCTTCCTTCAAATTGATCAGGGTGATAAAACATCCACATTTTTAATGACTATCATTGGTGTGAAACTTCACAGCAATAACATGTTAATATTGGAGATAAGCTATGCACTATAGACCAGAGATGCAGTCAGGTTATTTTGCACAGCAACACAACCTTAACCCTGATTAACTGACTGTCTGAGCTGGGTTTGAGCATCCTTAGGCCAGTACAGAGCAGCAGCCTTTGCTGGCAGACTCTGATTCTCTGTATTCAGAGCCTTGATTTCAGACAGTCTCAATCCTAGCAGTTCCCAGCAATTCTGAATCTGGGAAACCTCTCCCATTTTTCTTCAATATATCAGTAACTTCAAATAGAGCAATGTACTCTGATTGAAAAATGCTGCTCATGGAAGAAACCTGCACTATATATTATTTTCTTATTGAGGAGAAAGGCCTATATCTTGGTAGTGGCTAAAGCTGCTTTAAATGGGCAGTGAAGGTTTTTCATCACGGAGGGACACTTAGTTGGTGCAGAACCACGATTGCAGGCTTGCTGTGTGCTGTAAGGGATAATGTGGGGAAATTCTGGAGGAAAGAGAGATACAGCATCTTCGCTTTCCCTGACCAGCGTAATAGATCTCAGTGTATCTCACCCACAGAGATGGGGCCCACTGCTGATCTCAATGGTTCTTGTCCAGTGGCTGAGTTACAAACTGGCAATGAAGAATTTTATCGTCATTGTAATAGTTCTGCTTGCCATGGGTCATTTCCTTCAAGTTATATAAAGGCTTTGCTCTAGACAGATACTCAACCCTGGCTGTAGCTAGAATGGCTGCTGTCATTTGGCATTTATTTCTCAACATCTTAGTCTGGTTGAGGACTCAAAACACTAAAATTACTTGCTCTTTGGAAGTATGAAGCATTGACAGACTCTGTTATGAAATCAAGGCACACACCATAAATTCTCTCTGCATGCCATTGTCAGTACAGTCTGTTCTGCAGGTTATGTTCTGTAAAGGTGCATCTTGGGAATGTGTTAATACCATCATCAGAACTAGCTTATATTCACTGGGGGTGGCGGGGTGGGTGGGGAGGTGTAGGTGCTTTTTTTTGGTAGTTTTTATAACCCTCTGCTAAGGCCAGTGTTCTGTTGTGGTGGAGCCACATGTAAAAACTTATTGCCTGCAGTCTCCTATCTAAAAGGCCAAACAAACAGGAGAGCAGACCACAGGTACAAGGAACCCTATGGATCTTAATCAAATGCAAGCAGCAGGGCAATAGTAGAGCTGTAAGAAAATCCCTCTCTTCTAGTCCACTGTATTACCCATTGAGTGACACATTATCTCATGACTGTACTGCCAAACCAGCCTTCATCTCTCTTTTTCCCCCCAACAGCATGTAGAAAGCTCTTTTGATATATCAACCAAAAGAAAATTTCCTCTTAGTCACCCCACTTTTCTGTTAGCCTCAGTGAAAAATCACATCACACTTTTGTTCATAGCCTTTTGTATTCCTTCCCCCCCCCCCCCCCCCCTTTTCTTCATATCCACTTTTCATTTGTAGAAGAGCTAATTTTCGATCCTTGATGGAACTAGTATTTCTGCTGATGTGTTTTGGAGCAAGAGCCCTCACAAAACTCATTTCTTCGTGCAGACTATGAGTGTAAGCTTAATGCTCTACCTGTACCGTAGGATGTAGCAATAGGTTTGATTCTTAGCATTCTGCAACATTAGTGTCCAATTATAGCTCTCTTTCTTCTGAAGAAAGAAAAGTAATGGATACACAGTTAAAATGAAAAGAGCAATGAAATCCAGTCTGCAACTGTCACTGCAGTTCTGAAACTAGGTTCTTGGGACAGACATCTTGATTCTTCATGTTGATCTCTCCTAAAGCTTACAGGTCTGGTTATTGAAGCTGGAGGTGTGGAAGCTCCAGTGCAAAGACTGTAAAGAAAAGGGAAATTTTATAAAAAAAGAGAACTGGTATGACCTGAAAACGTGGGGATTAAGAACAATGGCAGCATACTTGCTTCATTGGACAGGATGCTAGAAATGAAAAGACTAAAAATTATTACTTTTTGTTTTTCTGTTTGTTTTCTTGGTTTGTTTTTTTTTTTTTTCTTTTTCTTTACTGGATGAAACTTAGCTAAACCAGTGGGAATTGTTCTAAGTAACAGCCAGCAGCCCTAGTCTTACTGCTGTCTCCTTTGCACTGCATCATTGTCTTTGCTTTGGGGGCTCTCAGAGGAAACAGATTTTGCTGGCCACTTGGTCATTTTGATGTGTTACACCTCAGCTGGGATCTCAGTTTCAGCTCACAGAAGTGAGAAAGAAATTTTTAAAGGTGGTGTGTGAGCAAATTTTTTTGGCCTTTAAATATGCATGTAATTTCTACAGGGATTTGGAAACTTTTACTGTAGTTTACAAATGTTGTAACTCTAAAATGCCAGCCTGATTGTAATCATAATGCCCCTTTCTCATGTAAGCTGAAGAGGAAAATAATTCAATAAAACCACTCACTGTTTAAACAAACAGGGGGTAATTAAATGAATGGATACTGTGGTTTCTGCACAAGTATATGCATTCTCTAATGAAATCTACAACTCCATCATGAAGAAATGATGGATTAAAAATAAAAGGAAAAAGAAAAGAGCAACAGTCATTACTTTTGTGATCTTCAACAAGAATGTGCTCGGCTCCATCTGCTTGTTCTGCAGCTGTGGTTAACTAATAAACAGTATTCCCAGTCCTGTACTAACTGCATTTGATGTGGCTGGTACACAAACAAAGATGTCTTGGCAGAATAAGGTGCTATATGAGTTGTTAAAGAAGAGAGGCCTTGTCAATTTTAGATCCAATGGAAGCAAAAAGAAAAGCTTTGCCTTTGCCATACGGGAAAACAAAAAACCCAAAAACATTTTACCTGCTATTTTCTGAAACTGTAAAACAGATAGTGTAGAGTAATAATAAGAATGTGCTGGTGGCTGTGGAGGACTAAGGTCCAATTTAAAAGTGCTCACAAGCTGTGGTTTTCTTTTCCCTCTCTGTTTCCAGTGGCTCTATCAGGTACAACCAGAGAAAACAGTCTCCTGAAATGCTTCAGCAAATTTCTCAGCTTACTCCAAAACTTTAATCTTGGATCTCTTATTGCTCTGGATAGAAGGCAGCTTGTGCAGGAGTCTTCTGTGATCTGAATGAAACAGGGCTGCCTTAGGCCTCTTCCCTGCTAGCTCCATGCTCACAGCCTCAATGGAGCTCCCAACATTGTGAAGCTCGTGTCCAAGAGCCTTGCTGAAAGGTAGTCTAGATACACGTGAAACCCACTTAAAGCAAGACTTCAAAAGGTAAGATCTCTGCTATGGTGCTTCTCACAATGCCAAGATTTCTAAGCAAGTGATTATTTTTCAGAGCTTTTCCCTCCCACAGGCTTAAACAGGAATTGCAAGTAACAGATACTACTAGAAATCAGAATCTCTCTTCCATTTGCTCAGCTGTGAATTCTCTAGTTTAACTTTAATTCACAAAGTCTAAAACAACTTGGCCTGGATGTCTTGGTCCAGGAATATACCAGACCTGCAGGTGGAAGATTTCTCTTACTCTTGTTATGCATTGAGTGAAATGGTCATCTTCAAAAGTTAATTACTTTGTTGTTGTCACAGAGTTGTGTCTGAAGCATCATTGAGATTTTCTTTTCTAGTCACTGGCAAATATTGTTATGCCAAAGTAGCTATGAGTCATTCTGGCAGCCACAGTATTGGTTCAAAACTGGCACAAATGAAATGAAAGGGAAAATGCTTCTCATAGAAAACTGCTCTGTCTGAAATATTGCAGTCTTGGCAATAGGAAAATAAGGAGATGTAATTCTGTTGCTCCTTGCATTTGTTCTGCAACCATACAAAACTAAAGAGACACAATATACATAAGACCTTGTCTAAATGGAGATTTTAGTATTTCTAGGGGGGAAGAATGATCATTACCATCATTAGAAACCAAAGTATTTACACTGACATAGCTACATAATGAGTCTTCCATAAATATTTCTTAGTACCTGATGCAAGTGAAGTAAGGGGTCTTTACTATTTTTACTGCTCTAAGTGCTTGTAGAAGAGGTCTAAATGAAAACAGGGGCAATGAGTGAACCAGGGAAAGGAGGACACAGTTGCAGCCAGGTTCCTGTATGTGCTGCCATTGTTGCCAGTGGCAATAGAAACTTGAGGGTATTTGTGCCTCTCCCCAGTTCTCCAGGGCAGGACTGCCTCAAAAACGCTCTCCTGCTTTCCCTTCTGAATGCTTCATTAATCCCCTAGCCTTCAGCTGCTTACACCTGATTTTATTTGCCTTTATAAGTAGCTTCATTCGGCTCAGTGAGCCAAGACATGTTTAGGACCCAGACTTCAGCTTTCGGGCTCTCTCTGGGTGCACAGTGTGCAGAGTTCCCCACCGAGCAGCACCTTGCCTGAGGCGACAGGGCCTTAACAAATACAGATGACATTTAAATTCTGAAATTAGGAGGCAGCTGGGGAGAACTCTGTCTATAGAAAATACAGGCAAGCTGAGACGTGTATATATATATATATATATATATATGCAGCACATGCCCACACATACAGCCATGTCAGGCCTCAGTTAGTTTCTGAATTGTGAGTGAACCTTGGAGGGCCCCAGTCCTTGGTGATGTAAATCCAGCAAATTTACATCAGCTGAACACACAGCCCTGGGCCTTTCCTGGGACACAAAATGGAAAGGCAGAGGAAAGGAGATTGGTCTTTCTTCCCTTATGAGTTTCTCTTATTTGATCTCTCAAATGTAAAATTACAGCTCCTCCAACACACTAAAACCTACCATACGGATGAGGCTGCATTTTTGGTCCATGTGTATCAGTGTAGCTCCTCTACAGCCATCGCCTGTGCTGCACTAATTTACACCACGGAGGATCTGGCCTTTTGTTTGTAAACAACACAATGATATAGATAATCTAGAGGAATGCACAGATGAACTGTATTCTGCATAGCTGGTAGCTTGCTAATAACTTTCCAAAATTGTTCTCCAGCATTAATTGAAATCATAAATCCCAATCACATTCAAAACATAACTACTGTATGTCATTGGCTCGCTTCAGTTCTTAATCATAGTCTTCTGGGGAATTTTCTTGCTGCTTCTTCCTTCCCTCAGGAGCAGCCATATTTATTATTGCAGTTCAAATACCTGGAGATATTTCAGTTGAAAAGCCATATAACATCTCTCTAAGCATGTCAATACGTGTTCAGCTTAATATGAATGTCTGTGCCATTCCCACTGGAGAAAAGTAAAAAATGTCAAGGAAATATATTTAACTTGTTTCTGCACAGATGCCTGCAGATATCTTGTATCTAAAGAATATTTAAATTCTGTTTTGTTAAGACAGGATACTTACATTATACAGTGGAGCAGCCAGGAGGTTATAGTCTCCACTAGACGATTTGCCAGACAAGAAAGATGGCTTAGTTGCAATGTTGACAGCTTTATTCTTGTGGCTTTGGCAGAAAAATAGGCAAAAAGATTGCAGAGGCGGCAGGATAGAATACAACATGAAAGTTCAGAAAAATATTAACTGGTTGTAAAATGAGTGGGTGGATGCACTAAAGGAGATGGCATTTCAGTTATATAACAACACTTATTGCAACATTTTTATGGCCAAATTATGCTCTTTTTCTGTGCTGTATTTTTGCATCTGCTGCCCAGCTCCAATGGTGAGGAACGAAATGTTTATTTGGCAGGAGAAAAGGGCAGGAGCCATTCATAATTTTCAGCTGAATCATCCCATTGGTCTCAGTGAAGATTCCCCTGAGAGTTTTATTCCATTTCTAATATATCATACACTGTGATTTTACAAATCTGCTTTTATTTTCTAAACCAGACACTTGCATAAGGCCCCTATAAACATCCCTGATCTGAATGTGGGTTTAGAAGCTAAACTGTGCATGCTGAATGTAGGCTATAGCAGGGGAGTGGCCATGCCAATGTGGTCTTCATCAGGAAAAAGCTCCACGTTTACTATTACCAACTTTCTGCCTGAGGAAGACCAAGCAACCTGATGCATTTCCACAGTCATATCCTTGGACCATCCAGAGTGATGTGCTGCTGAGCATGACAGAGCCAATTCCTCCCCTCTAGGCTCGTTAGCCAGAGCAAATTCAAAGGTGCTTCCAGGGGTGTGTAGTGACAGTTGCATTGAAGGTTGTTTGGACTCTCATTCTATGTATAACTCTAAAGCAGTTTTTCTTAGCAATCACTACGTACTCCTTGTGCACATCATGAGGGACCTCACTGGCAGTATGGTTTCTATTCTGAAGAGCATTAGGCATGAATAAGGGGAAAGGAAATAAATATGATTACTCCCACTTCAGAAATGGGACATAAGAAAGTGAGGCACTCTTTCTTGGTTTTCTCTCCTTTTCACAAGTGTGGAGGCTTTTAGTGGAGGACCCTTGGAGCAGCTGTGAAATTTTGGGGGAAAATTAGTTTGTCTGTGCTTCAGGTGGGGCCTCAAGAGGTAAGTTTTGTATGCTGAATAAACAGAAAAGGATTTTGGAGTGCTTCATAGCCCGGACCATTGCATCACACAATATTCAGAAGAATAATCTCTGCAGTCTTGGAACTAATCTAAATTGTGACCACAAGTTCAGGGCTTCTAGAGCCATCAGTTCAGTCCCCTGTGCCTCCCGCGGTCCCCTTGAACTTTAACTTTAGCTTTCCAGTGCATCCATTCTGATTCTCTGAAGATCTGCCCTGCTTTCCTGGGCTAAGTTAAAAAGGAAAGGCTTTCAAAACAAGAAAAAGTATTTACATGATTTGGAGGGGGGGGGATAATGAAAAACTCTACCCAGTGAGATCGGTCAGAGTTTGTAACTTAATATTAAGGATTCCTTTAAAACTGGGACATAGGGGTAAGGGTGGCAAACCTGAAGACCTTAGAAAAGAGCAGGGAATTGAATCACTTGGTTACACACGTGCCTAAACCCAAAAGGTGACAGCCTAGACATTCTTCTCAAAGATGCTGTGTTTTTCTGTCTCAAGGATTCAAAGGTTGTATGGGAATTCACTACAGTAGACCTAGATAAGGAATAATGGAAGAGCCAAGGTTTGGTGACAAACACAGGGAAAAACAAGATAACAACCACCATGGGAAAAAGTGAGCAAAATATAAACTCAAAGACCAGGGGCAATTTATACTAAAAAGAACAGAAGACTGGTAAAGAAAGAAACTCAAATAGCAGTTAGAAAATTGGCAACAGAGTGAGGAAAGATACCAAAAACAGTTTTTGCAACTAGAGAGAAGGGTCTGTCTGCTTTGATGACTTCCCTATAGCCCAGTTGTCAGGAAGGCAGGAGGCCTGATGGGGGATGGCTAATAGGGAGAGCTGTTTAGAAAATAGGTTTGTTTTTTCCTGTGGAAAACATGGTGCTTTTTCTCTAAAACCAAAACATTTTTACATTTCAAAGAGACAATCAAAATATTTCCAGGGTACTTTCAGTGGCAGAATTTTGGTGGGTTAGGGATTAATTTCTAGTAAGAAAAGTCATGTGAAAACGGTGTCCCAAAAGTACCAACACATCCTCTGGATGCTGAGCTACTGACAGAGTAAATAGTGAGAAGGGAGCACAGCTTTCAAGGAACAAGTGCACCAAAGGTCCTTTTCCTGGTGCTGGTCTCTCTGGTGTCATTCTAGCCAACCACCTGAACCAGGCATTTCTTGATTACCACTAGCTTTTTATAGCCCAGATCAAACTTGTTTACTGAGCTCTTCTCTATGTTTTCTACAATAGTGTTTACTGGTTCAGACATATTTTCATTGCATGAACATTTTATTTCACATTTTTACAGGTACACTGTGTGCAGTTTGGCTTAGAGAAACTTGTTTTTTCAATAGAACATCTATAGAATGTTACTACCAGACATTTAATGGAACATTTTTACAGTGATGGAGTTTTGTCAGAAAAGCAGCAGTTGATTGTGTCTGTGTGTAAAACTGATGTGTGTGAATACTTCTGCCCTGGCACAAAATAAAAAGAGCATCTGAAGTTCTGTAAGAGGTAAACTGACCTCAATACTAGATATTTTAACAGATACACTGCTTAAATTCCTCCATAAAAAACTCAGAAAATTTTCAGGGAACGTTAGACATTTTTTCCCTCCGTTCATCTTCATGCAGTTCAAGTTTTTGCTGTGCAGTCGGTGTAATTTTTTATCAGGACAGAAGACCAATTCTTGTAGGACCATTTTTTTCCCAATTATTCTGTAGGTTTCCAAAACGAAAGGAAAAAAAGGATTCTAGAACTAGTGAAGGAAACTGTGACCTCTTCAGGTGTGACTGGGCTACTTTTTCTTCAGAGGTGATTGTGTAAGAACAATGATTTCATTATTTTACTTCTGTGCCTTACAAAGACTTGTTCCTTTACTAGTACATGGGACAGGTGTACATTACACCTCCCATAGCTACAGTAATAGGACATGAAGATCAAATGAAATGATAAAGTTTGCTTGTGGAAATAATTTACCTACCTGTGCTTTCATATAAAAGAGGTTAACTAGATCTTTCTTGACTTTACAGCTATCCTGAAATTGTAAATTCTGTAGGGTTCAGAGGTGCTGAGATGCTCAGGAAATAGAGTAAATCAAGCCAAAAATCTCTAGAAACATCCATGGGGGTCAGAAGCTTAGGCTAGCTCCCCATTAATGAAATAATTTGGTGTGCAGTTTTCATGTTGTAAAACTACATGAAATAAGCCGATGAGTTACACTGTAGTCCTTGCTGAGTATTTCTCCCCATACAATGATACAGCATGTCAGTAGAAACTTTGCTTTCATGGCTTGTTCTGTAGGATGTTCAGTTCCTTTCACGTGATACAGCAGTGGTTTTAAAGCCTAGAGTTGGTTTCAGAAAACCTGCCATTTAACCTCTTGCAGAGAAGCCTGTGTTTTACATACATCCCACCCACGGAAAGCGCTGTGCTCAAAATATCTCTGGGTTTATCCATCTCTCTCCTGTCTTCATCTGTCCTTCTATCCTATTGTCAGCCATTCTTGACATGAGTAAAACTGGGGCTATCATGAAAAGAGAGTACTGGGTAAAGAGTATTGTGAGCAAAGTAGAAAGCAATGCAGGAGAGGAAAAAAAAAGGGATAAACACATTTTCTGTGCAATTCTTTCAAGGATTGTTCACTTGGAATCCCAGGGTACCATTGCAATGTTTGTTGCATTTTTATAGACAAAAGGGATATTTGCTCTGTGAGTGCTACAGCATTGGGAGGATGAAGAGCTTTGGTTACCGGGCTGTTTGTGATCTCAGCTCACGACTCAGGGGAGACATTCTTGCTCCAATGACCTCTAAGCTGCCTTTAGTTTATTGATTGGCTAATAGGGAAAATTGATTTTTAACTAACTCACCAGTTTTGAGACCCGAACACAGTTGTCACTTCCAGTAAGTGTACTTTTACTCAATCATATAAGTTGTCTCAGTCATCAATTCATTCTGGATGCTGCAAAAGGTAAGGCTGTGCCAAAAGGTTTGGCAAGGAGCCCAGACACAGAAGACATAGTCCAGGACAATCTGTAGATAAAGTGTGTTTAATATTATGTTATGTCTATCATACATGCTCTGGTCTTGGCAGAAAACAGCTGGCTATGCCCAAGGGGTAATGGGCTGAACATAAGAAAAGGCAAAGTCAGGGGATATCAGGGAAAGATATCAGGGAATATCAGAGGAAGAATATCAGGGAGATGCTTCTGAAGTGAGGTGTCTCGCTTGTAGGTTAGCTTTTCTTGCCCTGAGACCTTTAAAGCTAAAGTAAAGAAGTAGCTGAAGATGTCATGTATACGAATATTGGCCTGAACTGGTCTAGTAAGAAATGGGATCTCCCAGGTGACCTTTTCAAATTCTAATATCCATGAGCTGAACTGATAGATTTCACAGGTATAACTGGTGCATCATATTTCCTAAGTGTCCTCCTGCAAGATCCGAGTTCAGGGGTTCCAAGTGTCATGCCCTCACTTGTTCTCAGCTCACCTGTATGCTTGCAAAGTGCCAGCCAAGCTGAAAACCAGGGTGGGAAGTGTAAGCTGGGGGTGACTGAGCTAAAAGTGGCTGTTGGTTTTTATTGTTTGTTTGTTTTTTACAAACAACAAAATAGGAAATGTAAAAGAAATGTCATTTTGGGTTCATCTGAAATATTCGCTTTACCCAGAGCAATGTGTTTTTATTTTCAGGCTGTTTAATCAAAACCAATTACATTACATTTTACAGGAAAAGGAGCACCAGTTGGAAATGGCAAAATGAAACATGAGAAGAGCAAAGTGAAATGCATTCCTTTTTTAAGAAGAAAAATACTGGAACTAAAGATTTCAAAATTTTCAGAAACTTTTTTTTTTTTTTTTAAATTGAAAATATTTCTCTGTGTCCAAACAAACTGGTGAGTAGTTCTGTACCCCTTCCTTCAAACTCTTATTTTCTGAGTGAATTTAATATATGTAATTCTTCTTCATCTGATTCTGGGTTCAGTGTGTAAACATTAATGTATATTAATTAATGTAATCATAGGAATAGCTTCACTGACTTGATTGAAGTTGCTTATGATAATGGCAGGTTTTGCTGGGAAGGCTGTTACGAGTCTGGTAAGCTAAGTCTGTGAATCTGGAGAATTCATGCACACAGCAGCTGTGCAAACAAGCCATTTGGCATCACAAGTATCTTAGTTTGCAGGATCCCACCTCATATATGAGGATTACAATTTTGCAATCTATAGGTGACCTGTAATATACAAACCTATCACCAGATGCTGGTATGGAAATACAGGCTAAATTCTGCAAACAGTTCCTTGAAATGAGCAGTAAAATGTGTGTGGATGCACCAGGGCCAGGAACTAAAAAAGCAACTACTAATTTGGAACTTATCTGGTATGGCACCCCACAAAATTCATGCTCATAAAAAACCCTAGGCCCTCCAACTTGGTTCAGATATTTTTGTTCCAAGCACAGACATTTCCTGACAAATCTCTTTGGACAGATTTTTTCCTCAGTACATCTGAGCTGCATTTCCTCACATGACAAACAAGACTGCAAACTGATAAAAGCCAATCTGATGCAGTGCAACCTGGTGCCACAGATGAAAAACAGCAGATGAAAACATCTGAATTTGCTGAAAATCCTTCAGCAGGATAACTAGGTGTGGTGCAAACATGCTGCTGGGGAAGATGGAATGTTTGAGTCTTGGTTCACAGTGGCAAAACCAAAGGGTTACAAAGATCATGATCTAGAGAAAGGGTCATGACACCTTTTCATTTATATGTTGGCACATACTGAAATTTTCATTCTTACTGGTTTTTTCCTCTTTCTTGGTCTGTCAGCTACACAGAATTCACATTTAAACATCTCTTTTACTTCACAGCTAGACTACTGTTCTTCAAGAGATGGAAAGTAAAGAAAGTAGCAATGCTCTGAAGTACTTTCCTGGCTTTGGACCACATCTTAGCCTATAATTTATGAACATGGGGACTTGCAAAAGAGGCAAAATCATATTGCAAGTGTCTACAGGCAGGATGTGGTTGTATATTTACTAATAGCTATTCTAAAGTGTACATGCCGGTCTCCATCATGTAAAATATGTAGCTAAGTGTAGCTGGCAGTATGGCAAATCTTAAAGGATACTTTTAATTGAATGCTGCAGATTTTGATTATATACCATAAGTTTTACTGTTGTTATGTACTCCACAGTATTCTCTGGGGGTGAATGGGACTGCAAATGTGTTACAAGAACATTAAAAAGTAATGTCTTAAAATTGTGTCACACAAAGGAAAACTCCAACACATTTGTTGATTATTTTGAGGAAATGTTACCTCTGAAATTGGACATAAAAGCACCTGCAACCTGCACGCATTGAGTGCTCCCTTACTCTGCAGTAATCTCACTAATTTCTGTGGGACTATTTGAGAACAACAATACTGATCCCTGGGTAAGGAAAAGAGTCTGCTTTTTACTGTTAAATACAAATCTTGACCTCATCACTCTCAGACCATCTACTAGCTGTAGATAGATGCTAGTTTACTAGAAAAACGGAAGCAAACATCCAGCCCAAGACATTCCTTTTAATCTCTTATCTGCATTTCTTTCTTGCATTTCACTCATGTTTATGGGTATTTTAGGTTCTTTATGTCTGTGTTGAAGTGTTGCCCTCTGTCAGAAGCAATCAGACATGTAATAGACTGTGGGGAACTTAGCTTAGGCTAGAGAAGCGCATTTCTCAAGCCTCCAAAAGGCATCAAAAGCTTGCTTTTTAAAAGACATGCTGTTTACATGCTGTTATAGTTTGTCCTCAATAA
Source organism: Astur gentilis (assembly GCF_929443795.1). NCBI lineage: Eukaryota > Metazoa > Chordata > Aves > Accipitriformes > Accipitridae > Astur > Astur gentilis. The sequence goes on along the minus strand of NC_064902.1, from coordinate 18,215,862 downwards.
TTTATTACCTACTAATGTCTTTTTTTCAGTCTTGCTTATTCTCAGTGGAGGCAGTTGGATTTTATCTGAAGGCACGGTCATTGTGAGGATGTGGAGTAAAGAATCCTGAATGTTTTATCCATTAAGGCCTAGAGTTTCACAGACTTGGGCTTTCACAGAATGTTTTCTCCTCTTCATTGAGGAGTATATCTATTAAATCCATTTAAATAGGCATATGTGGAAATAACTGATTTTTTGAAACACTTATAAATGTTAAACACTTATAAATGTTAGACAAATATACCTGATTTCTGTTGTTTATTACATTTTTATGTTGAGTTTGAATTTGCATCTTCATTTAGAAGTGCTAAATGTTAGGACTGTCTGAGGCACTACCTGTGCTGTTTCTGTCGGAGGATCACCACTGTTTATTATATCATGTTATGCAAAACAAGTTTAAAATTGCATTTTACAAAAACCCATGGAACAATTTTAAGCAGGATCACTGATTAACTGGATGGTCTGCTCTTCTGAGATCTTGTTAGTACTGACTTAAAGTTTATACAGTTTTACTCACCGAATCGGTATGCAAAGTCAAACAACAGGTTTATAACTCATTCACCTAATCATGTTTACATTACACTAGCCTATGGAAGTCCCAGCCCAGACTACATTCCTAGCGAGAGCCCTGCCTTTCTCTGCAGGCCAGCCCTGACTATAGTGTATCAACGATACATTATTAGAATAATTTATGTTATTTTGATCTCACCCATTTGATAAATTACATATTGCAATGTCTAATGTGCTGCGTAGACGAGTTAACAGCAGATGCTGTCCTCATATTCATATTGCATGTGTGTGTGTATGCATATATATATATCCTTTTTTTTCTATGTTCTATTTATACTTTCTGGTTTTCTCATATTTTGCTTGTTCCTTTTTGTTAATTATATGGCTGTTGCATTACACTGAACCTGTGTCTTGGCATTTTTTACAAGAACACAGTTTCTTACTGTGCAGTTTTTTGTACAAAGATTAGAACACCTAATTTTTTGTGTGTGTGTCCAGTGTTCTGAATTCAGATGTACAGAAAAATACATCTCTGCTGGAGAAGCCCTTTAGCCGTGATTTTCAGTTTCCATCTTTCTATTGTTTGTATGTTTTCATTGACACTCGGAGACATGGCTGGAATAGCTGGCATATACTAAACACTATCACCCCTGAAGTCTTTATCTTTGTTGTCTCCTTCTACCCTCAGCATTTTGATTGAGCCAGTTTATGCATCTTGAAGCCAGAAATCCCTTATGGAAACATTTCAATTCAGCTCATTCATATAATGTATTGATAAAACCTCTCTTTCCCTCTCTCAGGTTTCAAAAAGCCCCTGCCATTACCCTGGCAGCATCTGCGTTATTTCCCCTATCCACCCACATCTGGTGAGAGTGATGAGGATCATGCATAATGCAAAAGTGGAGCTGCGCTTGGGATGTGGCTTTCAAGGCGGTGTTTGTACGGAGATCTCACAGGTGCATGTGCTGGCCTGAAGAGAGCAACCCTGGGAATCCATTAGGCAGCTGTTTGGATTATCGCTTTAGAAACATTTTAGGAAGTTTTAATATCCTGAAATTAAACCTGTGTTGCTGCTCGCTGCATTCTGGTTTCCCAAGAAACTCAACCTCAGTGGAAAATCCAGATAAGCCCATGCTGCGGGAACCTCCTTTCCCCAGAGCAGAGACTCCTGTATATCTCTGGAGAGCTTTGTGGGCTCCATTTTACTGGTGCTAGATCAGTAGTCCACTCGCTCTGTGTTTCAGCTGTTCCAGTCTGGTATTCACTTACTTCCTCCAGCAGATTAATTACACAGGAAATATCAAAGAGATTCCTCTAAATCCAAAGTATATGCTTTAACCTAAAGTGAATACATAACATGCCTGCTGTGTTACTTTCTGTACACACGGGTGCTTCCTCCTCAGAAGGATTTTAATAGGTGTACTTGGTATTTATCAAGTCAGTACAAAGTTTTGATTTGGCAAAGTATATTTAGACCTTCAAGTCCAAGTTCTTTGTTGAGATAAACAGAGGATGTATTAACATCAAAGCAGCTTACATCAGAAGGACTTCATTGGACTTCTGTCTGGAGGATAGAGGGTGTCAGGAAGAGGTTTCTGTCTGATTTAGTGAAAGGTCATATTTGCTGTTTTCTGACAAATAGACATGTGAACCTGAGAGACAGAAAGTTAGTTCCAACAGTAGTATTAAAAAACCCTTGTGTCTGGAGAGGTCTTGAAATCTGAATAAAAATGCAGTCCACCAAAGACTGGAGCTGCAAATGGAAACAACTGCTGGAACTGAAAAACTGTTCCCACCGCTGTGTCTGCAAAACTCTCTTCCCTCTCTTCTCTCCTTTATTTCTAAGCAGCTGTACAGGTACATCAAAACCAAGTCTCTCACAATTCCATCCAAAGAGAAGGTGTCTCTATTTGAAGCCTGGCACATTCTGGCTATCTAAAAGCAATGGGAGTGAACTCTCAGACCCCCATTCTAACTTCTTTCTCTTACCATGTTCCTGCAAACTATGGCCCCTGTTCAAAGCACTACTGATTTTGGTTTGATTTTACACAGATTTAAGGGGAAGCTGGAACAGATCAGACAATACCATCAGGACTGTAATAGATTCATAAATAAGTAAATCCCTGCTGTGTGCCAGTTTTGGCTAACTCTGCTTATTCCCATACTCAGTCATTAGTATCAACTGGAGTGTGTCTGGGGCTCACAAGAGCACAGTCCTCATGCCAAATGCTTTCTGCCTCATGTAGCACTTTCCGTAATACTTTTTTCTTGTAGCATATGAATGCAGCTTCTCATTAGTAAAACAGCTGTACTGTTGGTGAAGGGAATGATTTCTCTGACACCATTTCTACACTGCTGAAGTTCCAGTGATATAACTAGAGGTCTTCCTGATTTACCATGCTGCACATAAAAACAAAACCTGGAGGAACAACGGTTCTGTTTCTGGCATGCATAAAGCACATTCTTAATAAAAATGATTCTTGCCAAACAACCTCTAGATGGCTCTTGAGGCTTGCTTTGTCAATTAGCAGGCACCTGAAATAAGTCTGCATCAGGCTGTATCAAGATTTTCCTGTTACTGTCTTACTTCTTCATATGAGAGATGAAATGCTAGAGTGTTTTGCATGCAGTGGGAAGGCTTCCCTTGGCTTTGTAAAAAGCATTGAGAACCCTTCAGCTGAAGAGAGGAAAAATGTTTGCCTTCTTTCTACCCAGCAAGTCCTGATCATGGATTCCACCTGTGCATATTTTGCTGTAGTTACTACATATTTATTCACTCAGGTGTGGAAATCACCACTCTTGATTGTAGCATCTCAGGAAAAAAGCACAGCCACCTATTCCCTTAAATAAGCAGAACTGCTTGCAAGTGTCTGGTTTACCCCATGAAATCCCAAGGCTTGGTGCCTTTAGAAATTCTGCTTACAGAAGTACATCCCTTTTTCATATTGCAAGGGGCACCTGGGGTTTATTCCTGATTCAAAGAAGCGGGGAAGTAGGGGGAGGAGGGAAGGAAGAAAAACGTATTCATAGTTTTAAGGCGAATCACATCATAGCAATCCACACTTCATCCTAAACAGATCCTGTGAATTACTTGCTGCTCAAACTATTACTGAGCAGGTCATAATGGAGATGATACTCATAATCCAAAAGGACACAAAGGAAACTGACAATTATGGGGGTAAAATCTGTTAGGAACTTTAATCTGTCAGACAAAGAAGTATTTATACCAGTAAGTGCAATGCATTGCCCTGTTTGCAATTAAGAGCTCACATACCTCCTACAGTGTTTCCTCCAGCACAGTAACTAGATCTTTCTATGACTAAGCCAGGCATTTTATGAGCTAGATACTTAACTTCACTACTAACTGCTTGAAATGAATTTTTTTTCTGGATGAAAATGTCATCATTACAATTCTAGGGCAGATAAAATATTCCTTCCTCCCTTAAGCAGATAAATGGTCAAAACATTAAAAAAATATTCTTGGGTAGATTTGTAACTTTTAACTGGGAAACCTGGTAATGCTTCTAAGATAAAGAAAAGTTTAAAGATGTTGCCTGCAACCAAAATATATGTGTACTTCTTCCCTTATGTAGTAAGAAATTATACACTGTTTAATAACACACTGAGGTCCTCCACAATTAAAAAACAATAAGCTGATTTAACATTAATCAAGCACCATGCAGCAAAGAAGAAGTCAATGCATTCTTTGTTGCAAAGGTTAATATCTTTGTGGGTTGTACGTTAAGAAAACCTGTAAAATATTTATGTGGTTAAAAGCAATACAGAACTGGCCATCAGCAACAGTTACAGTAACTTCCTATGCTTTTTTCAAAACAAGACATCTTTATACTTCAAAGGTTCCACCTCAATAGGAGGGACAGATTTTTGGCTGTAACTCAGCATCTCTCCACAGTGATGGAGATATGCCTCTGTACAATAGTGAGGGACACACTTCTCTCCTGTGAATACACTCACACACTGTGTTTAGCACAAATTCCAAGTATAGGACTCTTCTTTTTGGAAAAGTTTTGATGAGAGGACTATTCTTGAAAAAAAGATGCAGAACTTGACCGCCTTTCTATGCTTGGACTTTAGCTCTCAGCCACCAAACAGTCTGTGCTTTTTTGTTACTTAGGGCTGAATATGCTGAATGTAAAGAAACATCACAAAAGATAGTGATAAAAGAAATCAAACTCATTATCTAAATGTATCTTTTGAGATAAGCCTGTTCTGGATTATCTCCATCAGGGAATACTACCCAAACGGAGCTGGGAGCAGCTATCTGTATTTAAAACTGAAATTCACATTGGCAACAATATGAATTCTTTCTAAACTACATGCCCTCGTCCCAGGAGTTTAATGTAAAGTAATAAACTGTAGTATCTGTTTTGGCTTTATATAAAAATCATTGTGCCTTGCTAAGACATTAGTAGGTGTTTCATTCTTAAGACAGCATAGAGATTTAGCCAGCAGATGCTCACTGAGAGCAGAATCTCATTTTTTCAGACACTGAGAGAACTGTATGCATGGGGCCAATTTAGAAAAATCCATTCCAATGTCACTTTCTTTTATGGGCTATATAAATAGGTATGAAAAAAAATAAAAAATCATGTAACCACAAAGTAATAACACGACCTGTAGATTACAAGGTAATTAAACTTGAAGCTACCAAGTACAGTGCTCCAGGAATAATTTACCTCATGGTGTGGGGAGCTGAGATGTTCTGATGTTTCTTGCTAATGCAAAATGAATAAGCATTGGGAGCTCCAACCTGCCAAAGCTAAGGAATTAACGGGTTCCCTACCTGTATCTTTCACTTCTTAACACTCGTGATGACAATCTAATTTGGAAAGCAGCAATAACCATGTGGTAACTGTCTTTAAAAGGCACTTACCATGTAATTTTATGGTCAGTGAAAAGATAGTGTAACTGGCTGAGAGCACTGATTTGAAACACACTGCCTTCATTAGCTGACCATCACCTCGATAGAGACCTGAGCGTATTTTGCTGACACATTTCTACAGTTGGTTCCTGGCTTGAGGCAGGTGTAAAGGAAATGTGAAGAGCTATTTGATAAAGGATTTAGACAACTTTAGGATGTTCTGTTAATTTCTAGGTGGGTAATCTAATCTCCTCCTCTCCTTCCCCTAGGAAAGAAGGTACTAGAAGTGAGCTTCTTGGAAAGATGTGCTCTCCCAAAAGGGGGAGGTTCGGCAACATAGATACATAACTCCATTTGGTAAAATACACTTCTTGGTTTTCACTTCTGACATGGATCTGGTCAGGGGCAGAATTAAGAGATGAGTCCAGTTAAATTTAAATGAAGAGGAAGGTGATTACACCGATTTGCTGTGATGTACTGGTAGCTCAAATAGATTTCATTGATTAACTGACAATTTAAATAAACATCAGTGCAAGCAGATGGCATTTAAATAGGAAGTGAGTTTTTAAACTTAAAAATGTAGAGTCTTTTTTGTTGTTGTTGTAAATTGCTGATACAACATGTTTGCTTAGGCCACAGTACTTGGTGTTGAAGTCATTGCTTTATGTCCACAACATGCGAGCCCAAACACAGCAATGTTGTCTTTTACACCTTGGTTCAAGTACAGCCAGTGGACATGTTTTAACTCTCACTGAACTCAATGAGACTTAAATGAGTTTTAAGTGCTCTGCTGGCTGCAGGTGTCTTCTGTAACTGGGGCAATGGATATTTTTAGCTTTTTCATTGTTTATGTCTTTGTCAATGTGTCCCTGAGAACAGATGATAGCATTCAGTCCAGCACTTCTCTCTATGCAATTCTAAGGATACATTTAAGGTAGTGTTCACGAACTCCTCCCCAAAGATGTAGTGGGGCCTCTGTACATTACAATTATTAATCTTCCACAGCTGGACGATTTCTGCTCTTTCAGCCCTGCCCTAGCTTTGAACCATCACTCAGCTGTGCTGGTGGAGGCTGAGTGCCTTTCCATAAACCTTGCTGCTGTAAATGTCAGGAACGTATAAAACCAGATTGCAAACTGCAGTTACTCAACAACTCTTACATTAAAACTCAAAGTAATTTTGACACAGGTGTATCAGAAGGTCCTAACCTGAATGAGAGTAGTTACAGTAGTAAAATCAGGCAGTCTGCATTTTGAAACCTGTTACTAGACTCTACTTAAACATTGCCGCTTGCACTCCTATCAACTCAAGTTCAATTGTAGCTGGGCACGAGCGTGTGCGAGTTCCTCTTTTCATGAAACACAATATAGACAATTCAGCAAGATAAAGCTAAGCCTCATTTAACTGTGTGTAAATACACAGAAACACTGAAAACCTCAAAATACTCAGTGAATTGTTGCAATGATGGGTCTCTTCTAGTTTCCTTAAATCAAGAACAAAGTGAACACTGCTGCAAGAAAAAACACCCAGTATTTCAAGAGGCGCTAAGCTGTTCCTCTGTGCCCAATGACATAAATTTGACACTTACTTCAATAAATCATACACTTTCATAGTGCTGTTCAAAATTTAAAAGACTTTCTCTTGTAGTGTGGCTAGAAAACTCCAGAAGTTGGCCAGTTGTCAATGTGCTAAAGACTCCCAGTTACTAATGGCAAGGTGGGAGAAAGAGAAGACAGAGCAATGTGAAACTCAGCATTGCATCCCACTGTTCCCTGCTGATTTCTGTTTAAGGCCAGGTACTGAAAGACAAAAACTGTTGTGTTCTGTTCCTGAAATGGGAAATCTTTTGGTTTACTTCTGATTTACAGCTTATGACCAGACATGAATGCTGATTAGAGGATTCCCACAGATGAGCCTGGAAAGCTGGTAGCAGAACAGAGATCGATCCCAGCAAGAGGGACAGATTCTGCAGAAGCCAGAGCTATTCGCTTTATCTCATTAGACTTGTGAGTAAATGAAATTGAATTTGGTCCACTGGACAAGAAAAGGCAATGTTATGGCAAGGGAAGAAATACTAATTTCCTCCCTAATAATACCAGATCTCAACATAATGTCAGGAACGTAACAGCAAGGTTCAGGAAGGGCAACAGAGGACTGTGATGGGCAGTAGCAGGAGGCAAAGATAAAAAGGAGGCTCTCTTGGGTGGGATGAACTGGACAATTTCTCTTTGTTGCAGGTCTGCTCTGTGGGCTGAAATTTCCACCCTTACTTTCTTTTCCTACCACCATCCTCAAACACAGCTGGGAGGCACTGGCAGCATGCCAGAGGACTGGTTCTTCTCTCCTTGAGGTCAACAGAAAATGCTTCCTCAACACAAACAAGGGCAGGTCCAGCCTTCCAAACGTAGCCTGCTCCCTGCAGCTGGCATTGCAAACAGCTCCCTGCAGAACTAATCCCCTCTTGGAGCTGTGCGTGCCATGCAAAGGCAATACTGCAATACACGTCTCCCTTCCCCCTCTTTTTTTTTTTTTTTTGAAAAATGACAATGAATGCACACGAAGCTTCAATTACAAAAGATTATGGGCTTCAATTTAGTGTGTGCAGTAAAGTTGTATTAAACGATCAAATGCTAATGAGGAGAAAGGCTCTTCTAGAGAAATAAGGAATTAGCATAAATTAATAGAGTTCCATATGTGCAAGTTTTACAGGGTAACAAAGTATCTCATCACAAAAGTATAAATATTTAATTTAATTCTTGCTGGGGCCAGTACACAGCATTACAGTCAGCACAGAAATATGAATTAAAGTGTGGGAGGGAGAAAAGCGCTACCCAATTCAGGTTCACAGAGAGGTCACTGTGATGGCTCTGCTGTTCTTTTTCTGTTTTCCAGCTCACACAGTTTGAAACCAGGTCCAAATGGCAAAGCAATATATGCATGGCCTCATCTGCAGTCTGGGGAGTCTTTCTGCTGGCTTCACTCAGTGTGTTATCAAGTTCCTTAGTTCTGCCCAAGAGTATATTTGCTTGTTAGCATAGGATCTTCCTGCTCTTACAGCAGAGAGAAAAGGCTTCAGAGGCATTTTGGTGGGGTTTTTACAGCACTTTCCCTAACCATGTGGAAAAGAGCTGCTGCAGGTATAAATTGAGTTGAATTTGTAATTTACATTCAGCCTTACAGTGTATATCACATTAATGTTGTGAATGAGTTGCTATAATTAAGATTAATTTTACTGAGGTAAAAAGCAAGCTCAGTTCTCTATGTTACTTTCCTGAACAGCTGTGGCACTGATTAGTGTGATCTGCTCCAAACAGTGCTCTGCATACACAGGGAAGAGTCTTTGTGCCACTGTAATAAACATATGGGTTTCTTGGGCTGGCTTTTTCTTGTATGACCCAGTTTGTGGGACCTGGGAGAAAAGTATGTACCAATACTACTGTGCTTCTTGTGTTCTAGTGTTGCATTGCTAGAAGCAGCTGTCTTCAGGGGTGCAATTGTGTTCACGTATGCATGATGCGTGTTTAGCGTATTTACTTTCTTTCCTGCAGTTGTGTAAATATGTAGGTGTGTGAAGGAGTAAGTTCATTTTTACCTCTAAATAAGTATAGCTGTTGGATGTACTTTGCTATGTTCTATAATCAGAAGAAACTGTAATTCTAGTCTGAAATTGTACATGTGAGTACCTGCACGCTTGACACTTGAGATCTATAATTGTGTTTTTGAGAGGATTTTCATTTGATTATTTTCTTATATTTTGCAGCAGAAATATGCAGCAAACTGTTTAAATCCGTGACCATGGAGAAATACGTCACCTTCCAAGTCCTTTTGGTCATTATATATAGTCATTTTGTTAACAGACTTTTTACCATTTCCCTGTACGCTGGGCTTCAGGAAATAAGGCTTTTTACTAACTGCTCCATTCTCAATTCACCTTCTTCATTAGTGTGATAAACAGCTGCTTGAAAACAAGGCAAAATCCTGTAATAACACAAGAAGAGAACAATGCCTAAAAAGTCCATTAGAGAGGAGCTGAAACATCAGCATGTTTCTTCTAGTTGAACAAATACCCAGAAGACTGCAGCCACAGTTATATCTTTCCAACTGGTCCCAGCTCCATCTCATTCTTTGGCAGAATATGGGAAAAACAGCTTCACTAGGTACCACATGTTGAATTATCCTTCTCTTGGCTGAAATTCACAAAAGGCGTTTCTTTGTGGAAAAGCAAGTTCCATGTGAAGGTAGTGGATTTGGTTGGTGGAGCCTTGGGATCATTTCTCTAGCTGCAGCACAGACTTTTTCCTTTTGACCTTGGCCAACTCCTTTCATGAGCCATGTCTCTGCTCGTCATCAATAAATCTTTTCTTTCCCTTTCCTCCCCTGTTCATCTTGTCTATTTAGACTGTCATCCCCCTGAGACATGGACTACTACTGTGGATTTTCTCTGCACATAGCTCAGTGGATGCCAGAACTTTCTGTTAAGATAGAAATAACAGTGATAGCCAATGGTTACTATAATAGTTTTGAAAGGAGTACACACCGTGGTACTCCAAGGCAGGAATCCCATCAGAGTGAAGGCAAACTGGAGACTGGTCCAGCAGGAAGAAAAGGCAATTGCTTGCAGAGCACAGAGCTGCTGTTGTATAACTGACAGATACAGATCTAAAAATCACACTCAGACCTCTCTGCTCTGGTGCATATTACATCAAGGATAGTTGTTTTTCAATGGTCTTAGAGACCAGAACTGATATTTCTGGTAGTAACACAAAGAATACAACTTCTGACTGATGATATTTTGATTGATCCGAGTTGCCCTTCTTCACTTCAAAGGAGGGACTGGTTTCGACTTAGCAGAAGAGAAACAAAGTCCAATATTAATGCCAATTAGACCATGTGACCTTGGTGACTCTCTGGCGGTTTCCTGCTTTGATTTTGGCTTTTTTGAACTGACCCTTGACCAGGAATGTCAGTGCCATGTCCGTGATAGCACAGTGATCTCACCATGGCCTGAATACACATAGGTCTAGGAGAGCACATTTCCCTTCCGTGATTTAAGATGAACCTTGCTGCCAACGGACTCTGCACGCTTTCCATCTTCGCTTTGCATCAGCTGAAACAATTTCAAATTAGTCACTTTTGAGAATCATTATGTCAAGAGATCTGTCTTGATCACAGAGCCTCTGTGGGCATAGAAAATGTCAGTCGTGTTCAGAGCACGCTCCTGACACTTGGTGACTTTCTGCCAGGTTACATGTTTGACAGCTGTTCTGGGGTGTGTGTTCCCAGCCACTGGCCTGACAACCATCATGAAGCCAATTACAGTCACAGGCAATTAATGTTCCCCTCCTCAGGTTCTCATGGAAATGATAGCATAATGCAGAGGATCAGCATGAAATCTGTGACCTTTGGAAATATAAGCTTGAGACAGGAGCTGGGCTTGTGTATACATCAACTGTGTCCAATTAAGCTCTTAAGACATGGCAAGGGAGATGGAAAATTACATGTTTCATAAAAGCAATGTGAGCATTTTTTTCCTCTCACTTCCAAACACAATAGCTTCTAGTTGACCTGAAAATACCAGCTCTTCCCCCACACTCTCCCTGCATCAGTTACTCAAATCTCATGGTTAGTATCCTCTAGCAACAGCTGTAATTTTATACAGATTTTCTGTATTGCTATTGTACACAGGCCTGAATCCATCACGTTTCTTCTGTTCTGAGCCATGTGCAGGCAAGCCTACAGGGCCAGCTCCTCCAGTAACGTAAACCAATGTAATGCCACTGAATAGAGAAGAGATATGTTTATCTGCATTCTTTCAGCTCCTTCCCCAACAGATTTCAGTGTAACAAGGGAAGAGAAGATCCTTTCCAGGTTGACATGGCCAATTAACATGTCTACAACTCTCCCAGGGGTGTTTTTTGTTGCCGTGTACTCTGGAGAGAGACTGCAAACAAGCAATGAGAAATTTCAGTTCAATTACTGGGTGACATAACTTTGATTTTTCCTTTCCCCTCCTTCCTGGCTGCACCAAAGCCAGGGATATTGTTCTAGTTCGAGCTGAAGTACAGGCAGCTCTTTCTATCGTGGTCACAGTAGATCACAGTTTTCTGGTTTTGCCAATGTATATGTACGTCAATGGTCCATTTCTGGCATTTATCGCCTGCCAGTGGCAAGGAGCAGTATCTATGTGCAGAGGTACTGTTTACCACGTAGAAAGCCAACAAAGAGAGGTTTGAGCAAACAGTTTGGAATTTAGGGAATTCGTAGCAAGGAAATTGTGTGACAGCAACATCTAGAGTTCAGATGTTTCATCTGCTTTACTCCAGATTCAGAGAATTTGTTCATTGGCTTTTGAAAGACCAGGAAGTTGCCATAAAGCATATTGGGGTTTTAGGCCAGAACATTTTCAGGATAATTGGTCTAAAATCATGTTGTCTGGGTAAAGCAGCCTGGAGCCTAGCCTGTCTAGCTGTTAGGTTTTTTTCCACCACATCTTACAATAAAATATGCAAACTGAGAAAACAGAAACTTTGACATATTTTTTAAATTTCATGGCTTTCAGTTCAGCTCCATAATTCTTAAGAATCATGGTTTTAATTTGTTGGGGGGGTGGTTGTTAGTTTAGTATTTGCCGTTGGAAATATTGGTCTGATTGAGTCTGTTCCTAAATTAATCTTTGGATTATCAGGATATAAAATCCCAGGATGAGATCAGCAAAGTAAATAGTTCTGAATAACTATCCTTTGCATTTACTGTCTTCTCAGTCATGTCAGTTTGGTATGCTTTAAAGGGGGACCCCAACATCAGAAGTATCCAGCCCTCATTTGAAAGAACTCCATTCCCCCAAACAATGAAATTTGAAAATACTGATTGTATTCTTCTCTATCCAGCACACAAACTGAAAATATTCACTTTGGAAAACAGGATGAAAAGCATCAGATGCTAACACCACCAGCTGCATTTCTTTCACAGATGTGTGTGTGCATGTCTGAGGGAGAGGAAGAGAAAGAAAGTATTTGTGAATGTCAAAATAGGTCATCTTACCTTTTTCAACAAGAATGTGTGTTTCTAGGGGAAAGTTCTGAGGTTACATTGCCCAGCCCTCCCAAGAAGCTTTTGCTGTCGAGTGCAATGCATTGCCTGCCTGGTGCAGGAGTTTTGTAGTCCTTCAGGCCTCTGCATGAGTTAATTAAGACCAGCCTTTTTAAGCCAAGTGCAAAGCTGGTTGGCTGCTTCTAGTGCAGCCTCATGCTGAAATATTTTTCTTCTTTAATAATGAAAGTAATTCTGTGAGGAGCCTGAACCGTAAGAAAGGGCTGTACAAATGCCATGCATACAGAGACTAACTGCATAGTGATGCATGCCGCAAAAGAGACAGTGCAAAGGTTGGTACACTGAACATTTCCACAAATTCAGGGTACAGTAAAACATTTCCACTTAAACCCAAGCTCATTCTAATCTGGCAAGATAATTTTGTATTGATGTTCACCAAGAAGGGAAGGGGAGTGTGTAGGGAAGGGGAATTTATTTTTGTGTGCCCATAATGTTTTGGTCAATGAGGCTGCAGAGATTTGGAGCATGGCTATTCCCACTGGTATGACACTGGTGGCTGCTTGGTGTCCTTGGGCCGCAGATGTTTGGTCCTGGTGTTGATGTCCAATATGTCCAGCTATTGAGGCAGATGGTGAGCAGCAAAATATTTCCAAACTTTTGGAAATATACCACCCTGGAGCCCAATGAGGGAGATAGCTGAAATTGGAAAATAATGTAATAGAATATTTTATTTTTCACAAAAGACTTTAAGGCTGGGAAGACTGCCATTTCTGAAAGGGCAGTTTGGCTGACTTCCCCATATTCTGCACAGCTTTACAATGACCCTCCCATTAGCACCCCTTTCCTCCTTTAGACTGAAACAGAGGTTTGTACTTCATTTTATACACATATACACACACACTCACAAGACAACAGCAAGTGATATTGAATTTGTAGACTCATTAAAAAAAACCCCAACAACCTAAACCAGACTTTAGCTTAGTCTTTCTGCAGCAAAGGACAGGAATAACTTTTTGCATTGTGTGTGACATACTGAATTGTCTGGCCTCTTTGAAGATGTGTCCATTCAGCCATGGGTCTATCTGTCCTCTCTCCAACAGCAGAACAGGAGGAAGACAAAGGAAGAACAGTAAGAACCTTGATTCATCAGAAGGCGTGAAAATTTGATTAAGTTCATGCAACTACGTGGAAATCAACAGGAAGGTTCACTTATTGATAGGACCCTTGTTATCTGTGGGTTACTAGTAGACTTAATATTAAACTTGTGCCTGACAATTTTTCTCACAGCAAAAATAATGGCATTTCAATACATTTCAAGTAACAGCTTTTTGGAAGGAATAAGCTTTTTCTTTGCATTGGGGGTGGCGGGGGCCTGCGCTTTTTTTCCCCCATAAAGGATGTAATTATAGTGCTACTGGGAGAAACTGAATTGCTTGCAGGCTTTTTCCATAAAAACAACTTTTCCATTTTCAGTGTAATAAATTAACTTTGAGGCAAATTCTTTCTTGAAAGAAGAGGCCAGGTCTTTGTCTTCTGAGGAGTGAATAATGGAGAACAAATCATTGTTCCTATAATTTCTACTTGTTTCGGATTCATGAAATTCTGTAGTCAGGCAGGATGGAAAGGGAGCTCCAAGCAAAACAATTATGATAAACAGACTCAATAGGCTTGATTGATACTCTTGGCAGGGGCATTTGCTGAGCTCCATCCAGGGACACTGCTGAGGGGAGGTTTAGGATAAGTAGCACCAATGAACTAACACTAAGTTTGTGTGCAAAATCTATTTACCGGTTCTGCTTCCAAGACAAGTCATGGATAAAGCATTCTAGATCATTTCTATGGTTTGTATTTTCTGAGTTCACTTTGGGCATAGTTTTAATACCGAATTTTGGGTAAATTCTCTAGGTTAGTTTAATCTATCTCAGTGTGGCAAAATTGTGCAGTACACTGAGCAGTAACTAAATGCCATTAGCAACAAAAAGAGTTTAGAATGAGGAAATAAGGAAAATATGTAATTTTACTGGAGTGGTTCTAGATGCACTCAAATAAAAACACCTTCCAGTTTCTAGAAGACTATGAAACACTCTGCTCTGAACAGGTGTTTAAATATTTTCACTCTGGAGTGTTGATTTGTTAATATTCTCTGCAGAATAAACTGACTTCTCTGAGCCTGAGAATCATTGCTTGAGGGTGTAGCATGAGTCACACAACAAGTTTTGGATGGCTGTTTGTAAAACCATAGACAACAGCAAAAGGAAGCACTGTCAATTCACAGATCTATTTGTGAACCAAACGCCTGAGGGAACTGGGTATCAGTGCAGGAACCAGAGATTGTCTCAAGCATATTTTTCCTATCAGTATGGCTACCGTGGACGTAGTAACATCTTATACACATTACTGGTTTCCTCCTCCCAAGAACTCAGTGCAGTACAGAAATAGCAGATTCTCTTCTTAATTACAAGGATGAAGTAAGGCTGGCCTAACTATTCACTCCATGCAGGATCATGCTTGAGATACCCGGGTATCTCCAGGAGAGATAGATGGTGGCCTTCAGGTCCAAGAGTTTAGCATAGGTCTTGGAGACCATTTGGCTATTTTAAGACCATGCTAATGGTAATTGGCCTTACCTCTCAGGAGGGCTACTAGCACTGCGCACTTTTGGTGACATGTTTTTAGCATGAGGCTGAGAATCTGTTTTGGTGGGTTTTTACTAAAGGCAAGTGTTTAGGGCTTTTTCATCTGGGACTGCAGTAATGTTTTTTACGTTTTACAGACCTCTTTTTTTTTTTTTTTTACTATAGTAAATATAAGTATACACAAACTTAAGATGTTAGTGTACATATGAACTACATTTAAGAACACTAATGCCTCCTCAGTACATTCTGAACATTAAAATTTTTTCTGGAGCTCATTGACATATACATAACTGGACTTTCCTGCTATTTGTATCTGTGAAGGTGTCACTGACATGAATGGTGCTGTTTAAATAAAAGATACAATTTATAAAATTCCTGCTTTATGTTCAAGGTACCAGAAGGCCAAATCGATTTTCAGTTTAATTGCAATGACTACCAGCTATTCATGCTACTTATTGTAATGGACATAATGCTTTGCATTAAAGGATATTCTCATTCCAGTACAGAGGGATTTACATGTGTATGGAACTTCCAAAAACAGTTAATATGCAATCGTAGAAATCCCTCTGCATAGGGATGAGACTATACTCTAAGCCTTCACCATCTGGTCTGTCCTCTAATGATGAATCCAGCATCATAATATTCACAATCCACTTCTTTAAAAAGTGAGGTACACGTCATTCAAATGCAGGTCTACCATCACTTTTTTGTAGAGAAACTTGCCTCTGCCTTGTTTACTGAGAGTAAGATACCCTGAACAACACTGAGAGCTGTTATTTTTCCTTGGTGCTCTGATCCCAGAAGGCCCAAGAACTGATGATGCAACCAAAATTTCCAAATTTAAGCTGGTGTCCCTCAGAGTATGAATATTCACAGAGCTGTGTGTTTAAGACTGTTAGGAGCAGGGCTCTGTTAATGATGTGTATTTTGTTCTGATGCTGTCGGCCTCATTTCCTTACAGAATTATAGAAACTGCTCTGTTTCATTGTGATTCTGATGATAATATAAGTTTAATGGTCAATATGAAATGGGAAGAAAGAGGAGATTTGTTCAGCTTCTGAAACCTTATAGCCCAATATTACTACCTGATGCTATGCAAGAAGCAAGGAACTAAAAGGTATCGTTAAAGTGCCTGCAACTCTAACATATAGTGACAGAAATGCTTAAATATGTATGCACGCGTCAGAAAGAACTCATTTCATTTTTACCTCTCACTCGAGTTTTTATCAAGGGTGGCAAAATTGTCAGGAAGGAACAATAGTGAAAACCAGAGCTGAAGCAGACGCAGATGTTTGTATAGCTCTCCCAGAGGTACGGCCGCCTTTGCTTCTCCACAGTGAGACAGCACTGCACCAATGTGTGATTGCTCAGAGATGGAACTATATTTTTAATGTGTTCATAGCTGTCTGGAGGCTGTTATCTGTCATGCTGACAGAGACAGAGTGATCTACCAAAGCTGCAGTGAGCACCTTTCGAAGCACATCAGTCCTGTCCTACATAGCGATGTGCCATTTACAATAAGTCTGGTTCTGTTCCTCCCCCCTTGCACTAGGTTTAAGAAATTTGGAGATGAGAAATGGAGAGAGGGTGGCTCTGAGTTGCTTTCAACTTCCCATTTGCTGGATCCACCGTGGGTCCCTACCGACCCTTGCCGAAAGCAAGAGCAGCTCTGCGTGCTCCCAGGAGCACGATTTCAGGCTGGAGCAGTAGGGGTAGAAGAGGTAGGTGGCATACTGCATGCAAGGAAGGTTCTATTTCTCCTTTTTGATCTTCCTTTTTTTGCCCCATCTGTTCATCTTCAGACTCCAGAGGGAGCAAAAGTCGCCCAGCCCTATCCATTGTAGGAACATAGTGATCGATTCCCAGAGACTTCACACAGGACTACGGGGGAGCAAAAGCAATTGGATGACCAGTAAAGCTGCTCAGGTGAGTAAGAGCTCAGCACCCACGTACGCCCATTACTTCTCTTAATTCCTACCCCACTGTCTGCTGGATACGGAGACCACCCTGCCGGTTGTCTAGCTTGGAAATTAAATATTCAAGCTAAGAATTTGCTGAGAGCGCTCAGGGATTTAGACGCATCCTTTGCATTAATTTTAATGGACGATACATCTAAATTACCTGCTGTGCTTGGGAAAGTCTCAGCCTGAGGTTTTATTTATTATTTATTGAATATTCCCTGAGTAAACAGAACTTTTTAGCACAAAGATGATCTGGCAGGAAGAATGGTCTTAAAAGGTACCCTATTATTCATGCAAGTATAGTGCATCACTCATTCTTTTTTATTATTGTTTGTATTACTGTAGCACCTTGAGCTCCACAACAGAGACGAAGGTCTCTCCATTTCAGCTTCTGTTTGAACACACATTTGGAGCCAAACCCCATCATAAGAGCTTCCAATTTAAATGGATAAGGCAAAACAAACTGTGCAAGAAGCAAGTGTGGAGAGAAAAAGCATGCTTGCCCAAGGTCATGCAACAGATTGTCAGTAGAAGCAAACCTAAACTCCAGATAATCTTGAACTCTTTGGCCAGTTAGACCCCACTGTTCCTCTTCTTCCTCAAATAGCACAGAACACTGCGCTAATTCTTGCTCTCTGATACTTATCTGATGGGTTTCACCAGTTCTAGAAAAATTATTCTCCTTTTTGGTTCCTCAGCAGACTCGTTTCCAACCTATCAGTTTCATTTTGACAGGCCTAACATTACAGGGGAAGAAATATATATATATGTTCACAACACAAAACTCCCGTGTTATTGGATTTCCTTAACTGGACCCGAGGAAACACAGTGCAGCCTGATGCTTTTATAAATCATAAATCTTTAGCAACCTCTGCAAAGAACCAAACAAAGACTGAAAGCCCAAAATACAGTATAACAAATATGAAAATTATATACAATTTGGATCTAGTTAGCGATTTAATTGCTTCATTGTCACTCGTGATGCTGATGCAGTGAAACTGGGTGTTATCTCTTCCTTCCTCATAAAACCGTGGTCCGTCTTACAGCATCCCTGTACAAACAATATTGTCCTCAATCAGGCAACGAAACTCTTGAGGGAGAGACCATTAACTGAGGCAGGAGGAATTGTTCCCTATGTTCTCTTATGGGGCAGTCAGGAAAGAAAAATAGTCATTCCTGAGGCTCTTGCCTACTGGTTCCTACCAAGAGAGTCTTAACCTCTTTACGGCTATGTGGATAGATGCTGTACGTCAAGGTTTACTGCACCTCCGGTGCTCTGTGCAGAATATGTGCCCTGCCACGTTGTTGGCCTCTTTTTGCAAATGGAGCCCTGCTGAGGATGGGGAGGCTTGTCTCGTCTCGCCTCACCTCTCAGAGAGCTGCTGGATGTGGGCTTCATTCCCTTCCCATGTAGCTGAGCGACACAGCAATCTGTCACATCCCCCTGCCACAGAGGAGGTCACGGGCTGGGCACATCTGCGAGCACAACTCGTGTAAGGAGCAGAGCCAAAAAGCAGGCTCTGTGCATCTAAGCATGCAGGAACTTTTTTCTCTTTCACTTCTATTTATTCCTTCTTCTGCATTCAACAGCGGAAATTTGACTGTATTTGCACAGTGGTGCGCTTCAGTAGGATGGTTATTTAGCTGCTGAAGTGTCGATTGAATAAAGTCACCCCATGGGTCAGGGGCCTTACGCACCTCTTGTGTGAAGATGAGTGCTCTCTTCTGCACAACACCCCTGTATAAATAATAGAGGTTGCACATGGGCTTTTGCCTTCTCACTGGATAATGTACCCCAGGAAATAGAGATGATCTAATCTCTCTCTCTAGTTTCTGATATGACACTAGTATGACAATTTTCTGTAAGCCCTGTCCAGGCCTTTCGTCGTGGTCACAAATGAAATCTATACTTGGGACGAGCTGTGTATTACCTTCCAAGACCAGCACAGTGGCCTTTAACCCATCCTTTTGCTAAGGGTTGAATGGCGATTAGAAAGGACATGCTCAAAGCCCTCCTCCCATCAGCCCTGAAAACCACTGAGTTTTCAGGGCTTTGTTGTGCTTTCTGATTTTATCCATTTGGAATCATTGCCTGTTGGAGAGGACAGATGTAATTCCTGTCACATCCTCATGACAGAGACAAGTCCACATCAAGACTCATTGTCTTGAATTGCCTAGTCTGCAGATTTTGGCTGGATGGTTGAACATGTAATTCTTTTCACATCTTGGCTACAAATAGCTTTTCACATGTATGTTTGCTAGTTTAAGATTTGGTACCTGAAATTACTTTGTTCTGTACACACTTCCCCATGCATCCTCCTGTCTGAATACATAGTTGTGGGATGGTACTGCACACCCTTGTTTATTTATATTTGCTATGAGCATGTTGTGTCTCTAAAGGAATGAAATGGGTGAGATGCAGTTCTCCTGCCTCCTGTCTTGCGTCTTTATTTCTGGGAAGACAATGCATGCTTTCTTTTAATTTTAAGACAGGGGGGTGATTTAGAAAAAGCCTTTTTATATATCAGTGTGGAGTTGCATGGACTGAGGAGTTAGGTATAAGAGCTGGAAGAGAAGGCAGGAGCAAAAACATTGCTGGAAGAAAAAGTAGCTTCAAGAGGCAAAGGCCCAGGCTCTTCTACCTCTCGGCAATGCAGAGTGTAACACTGCTAAGCCATTTCTGAAGCTCCCTTTGTTTTTAGCAGAGGGCTGGGTGCACTTGAGCTGACCTCTAATGTCTCTACCCTGCAAGAGACACAAAAGCAGAGGGTGCTATTTCTTTTCCTGAAGACACGGGGAAATCTCAGTGCCGCACTGCAGAAACTTAATAATATATTTCCAAATATCAGTTACTGAGATCTCATTAAAGTCATTCTTTCCCAGGTCTCCACCCCATTTTCTATCATATAGCTATTCCTTGAATTGAACAATTAATAAGTAATGGTCAGATCTGTACTGATCTCATAATACTCTGTAAACTTTTAAAGACTATTTCAATATATATTTCAACAGGCCCATTTGGGAGAAGGTTTAGTCCTGCGCAGAGACAGCCTTTTGATTTGAGCAGAGTCTCATGAGCAGGCAGGAAAAAGACAGGGACTGAAGCAGGTAATAATGGATCAAGTCAACTGAAGTCGATATGGGCCCTTTGCTGGATGAAATGAGGATCCGTCCCTGACAAACACCAGAAATTTGGCAGAGCTATAAGTGTTTAAAAAACCCCCTCAGTACCTGCCCCTGGTCCAAGTCAGAGGAGACATGCAGAAACAGTTCAGAACAAATGCTTTCTGAAAGGGAGAAGTCCATGAGCTACTTAAATACTCACGAATGTTATTCTGCCTTATCCTACAATAACCTAGCAGTAGCAGGGATCACCTGAAACCCAAAGATGCAGCGGTGGGCTCCCACCCTCCTCTCCAGCTTGGCCTCTAGTCTATGGCTCAGAGACACCCTGGCTTTTAGCTGTGCTACCAATCCCCCTGCTTGGTGAGCCCAGTGATGCACAAAAGCAGCCCATAATCCTTAAACTCCCAAGTTTACTTATATTGCTTTTCCCAGCTGCCCAGAATAAGTCCCATTCCTCCCAGGAATATTTCCATTCCCCAAGACCATGGCTGAACCCCACAACATGTGCCAGCGATAGCTGTGCCCCTTCTAGGTCAGGCTCAGGGACACTGAGGAAGGAACGTTGAGCCAAAGCGTCCTGCATGCACCTGCCTCACTGGCCTTTCTGCTGAGATTTACACAGGGAGAGATGCAAAATAATTACACTAATAGGCTTGCTCAACTTCTTCCTCTCCAAACAACATCTCCGGAAACAGAGAACCATTGGCATGAGGAATGGAAAGCTTTTTCCTACTGTCAGTTTTTCTGGCTATCCCCAGGAAGCACCCATGTCACAGGGATAATCTCTCTCCCTTGGTAAGAGAATAATGTTCGGTGTCATTTCTCTCGTATGCCCTGCAGGAAGCAGGAGGAGGATTTGACTCAGATAAAAGACTCAAATGACCCTTGGAAAAGCAGGAAATCATGCTAGCTTTCAGAGTAACAGAAGGATGCATAAACTGCACGTCAATACACCAGGTCCATGTATTTCACTATTTCTCTCTGACTTACAAACCACTTTTCAGGTAGTCTCAGCATTCTGGTATAGGGCAGAAATCACAGTGGGGTCATATAAGCGGCCAATTACAAAACCCCTCTGAACTCCTGGGAGGAAAAACCTCCTTCTCTTAAAATGTACATGCTCAGAGTGCCCTGGGTGGAAGTCTTGCTTCACTTCACTGCTCTGCACTACACAGAAGGCAAAATATTGCTTTGTGTGAAATGTTTATTTTGGAGACTGTGTGTACAGGGGAATGACAATCGCCATGTACTCTGTTTTTGAATATTAACCTGTCCTGGTTTGTGTGTGCATGTTTGTTGTTTCTGCCTTTTAAATGGAACGGAGAGGTGTCTGTGCTTAATCTAAACGTCACATCAAGCCTGACAGCAGGAGGCATATTTCAGTGAAAAAGCAGCCAAAATAAATGGACTTCTAGGGAGAATAGCCTGGGATTTGGGTGGGAGTGGGACAAGGCTCCCAACTGGGACGGCTGGCCCACAGCATAAATTATGAAAGCAGTGTTCTTTCTCTACCATGCACTAGTCCTTCATCCCATCTATGGTGTCCATTTTTTTCTCTTTATATCTTGTCTTGCCCTATATTTTTTTACCTTTTTCTAAAGCCCTGCTAAAAAATATTCACAATTTTATAAGGGAAAGCAATGTATGACAGTTCCGCTCCAACCGTTATCTCCCAAAATAAATTAGAAAAAAATCCCTCCCTTCTGTCACACTGCAACTTCCAAACTAACAGCAGACAAAGTCCATAAATCATTCCTAAATTGCCTATCAGGCCACAGTTGGGCTTTTATCTACAAAATAAAGTAGGGCAAATATATAAGGTCTATAAAGTTTAAGGATGTACTGTTTACCATTGGTAATTAAAACCCAAGTGCTCTACAATAGGCACACTGTTACTGTGGACTCCAGGCTGATGTAAAAGGGCACAGCTCCATTAGGCACAATGAGGCAAATCACATTAATTTTAGCCAAAGGTTTGTTCCTTATACATCTTATTTTGCTACCAAAAGACCAGGTGGTGCTTTCCTTACTTGCCTTATATAATCCCAAATTGATTTCAGTGGGACTATTTGAGTTGCAAGGTACTATTCGGCTTGAATAGGGATGGTTGTACTTGGCCTTTGGTGTGCAATAGATTTTTTTTTAAAAGCCTATAAAAACATACATTTTCTTTACATACTCTTTTCAAGGCCTATAATCTAAGTAGTTATAACTCTTCACATCATTCGTCTTTCTTTTATTTTCATGGTAATGACAAAAGGTGGAAATTGTCCTGATCATGGAATTAGTTGGTGCGATTGGGTTCTTCTGGCATTCATACCAATGAAGGGGCTAAGAAAATGGAGTGATCCCTGTCCCTTCTCGGGACACATAGCGTGCTAATGTCAGATTTCTGAAGTCACACTACTCTGTCAGCTCTCTCCCTGTCAAGCAGGTGGTGAGTGAAAAGTTATTCAAGGATGGTGTTATGCACCCTTCATGAATTATGCATCTTAAACAAACTTACATGATCTGAAGCACTGAAGTGGAAGCCTTTTAGCTAGAAGCAGGCCGCTGGAGAGCTTAGCTACAGATCTCCGATAATGGTTTAAAATAGCTCGCTGTAGTATGTCTGCTCTCGTTCCCTCTTTGACTCAGTGGCCCATGCTTCGCTTCATTTGCTTGCTGTGGCTGCAATGGAGCTTCTGAAATCCCTGTAGGAAAAGCCCATCTTAAAACATCTCCAATGGTTAAAAAGGCTATGCTTCTTTCTGCTGGGGCTTTGTCTTTCGATGGGCTTGGTGGGGAGGTGCGGTGTTGGTTTGGTTTTATTTTGAAAGAGGGAGAAGGAGAGAGAAATTCTGCCAAGGTCACTGTTTTTTTCCCTTTCATGAAAAGATAATGAATGTTGTTTTAATATTTGCTTTCAGTGAAAAGGAATCTTGCTGTGTCTTCATTCCAGCTACGAGCTGGTTGAGGAAACGTATTAGTCACTGTGTCACCTAATCAGCCTGTGACAATATTACCTGGCACTAATTAATTGTTTCCTCTTCAGAATGCGTTACTTGGGTGCAAGATACAGCATTTCATTTCTGATCCTGAGATGATGTTAATCTGGTAGGAAGATGGGTGGACTGCCTACTTGCACCCCATAGACCATGTTTTTTCAGCACATGAAGTTCCTCAAGCAGAGAGAAGAATTAACTTTTATTTCTTTAATTTCATTCAACTTCATCACTGGGTGCAGTCATGCTGGAAGAAGGCTGCTTTCTCTAGACACTAAGTTGTGGTTTCATTATGGATACACTGCCAAACTTGCATTGGATAGGGCTTTATTCCACTACAAGTTCCCTCAGCCTGATATAAGGCATTTCGGACAGAGCAGTAGCATACAAAGAAGGACATTATAGTACAGCTTATTACAGGAGCGCCAGTCACCTGCGACTTGGACAGTGTTGGCGGTGTTAATACTACATCTGGCTTCTCCTTTGGTTCTCATG
The DNA here is from genome assembly GCF_929443795.1 of Astur gentilis. NCBI lineage: Eukaryota > Metazoa > Chordata > Aves > Accipitriformes > Accipitridae > Astur > Astur gentilis. The sequence goes on along the minus strand of NC_064902.1, from coordinate 18,192,179 downwards.
TATTTCTTTGTCCCTCTGCAAAAAGAACAGCATCTATTAACTGAGGACAGTTTATCCAAGCTTGTCCTGATCCTGTGCAACCACAGGCAATGGGGACTTCGCTCCTGATTTCTCTGAGGTAGGAGCAAGCCCGTACTCACTAAACCCACAGCGGCAACGTTACAGCTGCTGGCTCCAGAAGAAGCCTCAAGTGGGCTGTACATCCTCCTCACGTGTTAGATGGTGGCGATCTGGAGAGCAACCTGTCACCTGGCCAATCCCAAACGACCAACTCACCCTGCTCTTGACCAATCCCGTGTCGCCAGCTCACAATCCTCCTGACCAATCCTGTGGGGCCAAATCACCCTGCTCCTGACCAGTCAGCTCCCGACCGCTCTTTGCTATTTAAGGGCTGAAAAGGGACGTGGGCACCTTCCATCTGCTGTCAGGTGTCTCCTCTGGCCTGGTGCTGACGTCTCTTGGTTGTGTCTTCTTGGCCCTGCTTCTTCCTGCACGATGGAACAAGAGACGCGCTTGGGAGATACAAGTTCTAATGTAAAAGGTCAGATTTTAATTTGGTTTAATAGTGCTGTGATTGAAGTTGCCTGGGTTCCACATGTCTTTCAGTTGTGGGCAATCAATAATCCTTGAGAGATGGCTTACTTAGGGGAGCAACCTCGCGGGGGCCAAAAGTGAGTAAAGACTGCTAGTTGAAGACAGGAGACTTTGTGCAAACACCATTGCGTATGCATGAGGATAGTTATATTGTTCAGGGTAATTCTGTTCTTGCATCAGTACATTTAGGGAACTGGTATTACAAGGTCAAACTGTTCTACAGGCTTTCAAAGCAGCATCATTTTAATCTTGTCAAGAATTTTGTGAACAAAATCTTCATGGAGTATTTTGAAACTAACGCATAGCAAAAAAAAAAAATTGCTTTCCAGCTAGTGCTAATACTTTTTTGTAAAACCACAGAGGGAAAATAATCCATTTTCTTTAATGGTTTGTAACAGGGTGGGGTAATGGGGCCTTTCCACATTTCATGCTATGTCAAAGATGCAGTTTGTATAAGTCTGCCAAAAAAGCAAGAAGGAAGAGAAGAAAATCTGAGATGCCTCAGTGCAAAAAGAAAGAATTGCTTGGTTAAAGTTTGCAAAACACATTGCTAAAACTTAGAAAATATTGGAATTTTTGTATGTGTGTTTGTAGGGGCTTAGTCTGGTAATATGCCCTGCACCAGGACTTCAGAGTGAATAAGCAAGGCTTGTCAACTCCTGTAAGAAAAGCTTGCATTTGGAAAACCTGGTGAACAATGTGGTTTTGTGTGTGAGTTTCTGCTTTCTGTATGCCGCATCTGAGTGCTTGGGTCAACACTGAGGGGCCAGTTAGGTGGAATGGGGCAGCTAAAGCAAGACCGGACTGTCCTCTGAAGGGGGGGCTCTGTTTAGGTGATTAGTTTCAAAGGATGTTGCTAGAGCTGAAGCAATTTTAAGGTTCTGGTTTGAGAAACAAAGGTTTTAGAAAACCACATTCACTTCTTATAGTGCAAAGTTGCTGGATTGGATTTGTGCTCTTTCCCCTTCATTCTCAGGGTAATGTAGTAGTCAAATGATGAAGACTGCACTTGAAAACTCCTCTGAAAATCACAACTCGTTCCCTGCCTGTGTGCAGATAGCCAGACCTATTTTTGTCTTTAGAGTTTGTGTAGTCATAAAAAATATTTTTCCCTGCAGGTAAAGATTTCTTGGAGTCAAGTTTCTTGTGGGTGCCACACCCTTAAATGTGATGGGACTGCTGCATTTACGTGTAATTAGCTTTTCTATTACTGCAGTTTTGACTGAAGGACATAAGGAATTTTTTTAAAGTGTTTACAATGAGTGTGCTGAGTGGCTGAGGAAATGCATTCTTTCACTAGCTTAACTGTATAGCCAGCCTTTTTGCAAATGTATTTCTGGAAATACAGCTTAATATGAAACTTCAAAAGCTTGAGCAAAAGTGAATGATGTGGAGAGAATTCAGGTTCCAAGAATTGAGATACACCACTTTCCTCCATATTTCTAAAACAAATCTGAGACAGTCTAGCTAGCCAAGCAAGGGTTTAATTGCCAACATGTCCTCAAGAGAGAAGAGCTAGCTTTGAGTGCAAATGTTTTTTTAAAAAAATCAGAACAAAGGAGCTCAGTCTGACCCTGTGAGATCCCCCTTTAATCACTACTTTGATCATTTTTTTCCCCACGGAGCTCCCTCAGTGCTGGAAAACATCCTCCCTGGCACGCAAGTGGGCTCCTTTTGGACTGGAGCACAGTGATCTGCCAGACACCCAGCAAAGCAGCGTGCTTTTGGGGGCTCTTATTGCACCAACTCTGCCATTTCTGGACATTCTCATCCTCAAAGATATTAAACCTATAAAATCTATATAAACCAAAACAATTTGGTTAATGTGCCTGTAAGTAAACTCTAGAGGACCTCTGAAAATGCATTTTGGAATTCTGATTTTCTCAACTGTAGGTGTAGTAAAAAAACAAATTGGAAATTTGGAAAGCAATTACTGCAATTAAAGAGTGCCAGTAAGTTGGCGAGTCCTTGCCTTCTTCGAGACCAATCTGCTCTCCACATTATTGCATAGCATGCTTATTTGGGGATGGGAGAGAGGAAGAAATGGAAGTGATTGGTCTTTGAGTGCAAACTGGCCTTGATTTCCTTCACTGACTCCCCCACTGTTCACACTTGTTCTGCTATGACATTTTGCCTTGGAAGTCATTCATATCTGCTTAGTGCTGGACACTTATTAAAAGGTTAAAGTAATTTCTCCAGCTGTACTTTGACCAAATTCTGTTTGGATTCTCCATGAGCCAGACTGTGGCCAGAGCCCCTGGTGGGAAATTTGCACCCAGGTGGGAACCTCAGAAGCCAATGGCTTTGCTGAGACCAGGATTTGACCTTTTAGCGAGTACATCATGTTCATTCTTATTTCTTCCTGCTCTTTATTCCAGAGCCAGCTAAGGTGACATTAGAAAGCCAACCTACAGCTAACTCATCACAGTAAACAAAGGGAAATCATAATTATGTAATGAAATTAAGTCCCAGTCCCTAGTTACCTGGCTAATCCCATGGAATAGCATGGTTGTGTTCCTCCTGTCTCCCTTGGACGTTATTGAGAGTAAGCCTGCAATATTCTTCTGAGTGTTTAATCGGGTATTTACTTTCAGATAAAATTCTAATTTAAAACCAGCTATTCCAGTTTCTTATGGTTAAGTAAAAAAAAAACCCAAGGTGTATCCGTAAGACCAAAAATTGTCCTTAATTGTCACAAAAGGGTTCAAGTAAATTTTTAAGCATGTCTAATGTCCTTGATCTAACTTGCAGGCACTCAGTCAAACCATTCCAGAATATCTTTTAAAAATCAAGTCACTGAACTGCATTAAATCTCTGAAAAGACAATCTTACACAGAATTAGACTGGATTTAGTTGAGGTTACCTTAATTTATTTTGGAAACAAAAATAAAATTATTGCTCTTTTAGTCATGAATAACCATGCCTACAAAAAGGTAAATGTGATTCAACAAATTCATTTTACACTTGTGTCTAGTTTTAATTTTGATACATTTCTCTAGTTTTGCAATGTGGACAAGTTCTACACCAAGGTAAATTTGGAATAAAACAAAAGTTATTTCAGGCTTTCAAGATTCAGCCAGACAAACACAGAGCTGACCTAAACCAGTGTTGGCTCTTGCATGGAGCAGGAGGTTGCTCTAGATGACCTTTAAAAATCCCTCCCTCTCCAAATTACTGATGTGTACCAGTGTAACTGAGCATACTGTGCTAGTTGTCCTTACTGTCAACTTATTTTTAGAGCTGAATTTTATAATGGGGCTCTTTAAATAATTAAATAAAAGTACTGCTATATTTTTCAAGCTTACAGATTTATTTTTTTAACAGAGATGGAAAACAGATAATTATGGGAGCAAAGTGGCATTCTATCACATGATGATAATCTCAGCTAGGTTTTTTAAGCCCTGAACTTTGTTTTAAATTTAAGCAAACTTAAACTGTCAGAATAAATCTGCTTCATTATGTATAGGGATAATGTTAAGGCCTTTGCTTTGTTTGGTATATACAAACAAAACTGGAAAAATATATTGATAAGTTTAAAATGCTCTGGGGATAACACAGAGTCCATTTAAATCAATAGGAAAAAAGTCACAAAATCTGTTTTTTAGAGGTTTTGGATTTACAAGAACCCTTAGGGAAGAATTTTTGGTAGCACTTGTGTTGCTGAATTACACAGGCGCTTTATAAATCTCACCCTTTATCTCCAGTAACGTCTCACAAATGCAGCCTGCTGGGTTTGATTTACTCAGACTGGCAGGGTTTTATGTGGCTTTTTCAGACAGGCATTTACTGGGAAAGGGGCTGAGCCCTCCTCTGCGTTTCACACGGTCTCCTGGAAGGTGATGACTTTTAGTTGCTGCTTCTCAGCCAGACTGCCTTCATATTCTCTGTCTAAAAGCTTTTATGCCTCTTCAGAACAACACCTGCTTACCTTTATCAGTCAGTGAAATGGTTGTGATTACTTGAGGTAGAAACCTGGTTCCCATTCACATGAACACAGAGATGTCCTTTGGTGTCAGCCCAGGCCAACTTTCATCTGTACAGAGACTCTGCGCTGTCTTCAAACTCACCAGTGCCAAGGACTTGCTAGTTAAATGTGAAATTATTTTGGTCAAAGCTGAACAAAGTCATTAGCATTTCACTGAAATATTTCATATGATCTTGAGGAAAATAACTAGATTAACTTTCAGGTCTTTTAATCCTGTCTGCAAAATGTTTTGAGTTCAAGTGTCAGATATTGGTTAGACTCAAAAAGAATAAGGAAAAATAAAACACAAAAAGAACAGGGAAATATTTTGGTTTTAAATGAGATGACATTATTCATCTCTTTCCTCCTGTGACTTTGCAGCTGGCTGCAATAACCAGTTTGGGACCATGCAGATACTTGCTGGGGATGCACAGCATGTGGCTTGAAGTAACCAAAGCAAACTTTCTACTGTAACCTTTTGTTCCATCCTGTAACCAGGACAATTTCTATCTTGCAACCTTTGAGAAATGATCTGTCTAAAACAATACATGGAACACCTAACCAAGAAACCAAAGAGTACATAACTTCCTTTACTCCACTGAAAATTACCCATGTGTGCATCCTCAGAGAATCTTGCTTGTTTTGAACCAAGTCTTTCCCAATCTTCCCTTAGAAATATTGTTAAGTGGTAGCTGATCTGACTGAAATAGGACACCTGCTTTTTACCAGCTGAAAAATTTTTAGGTTAAGGAGAAATCTGTACTTATAATAGTCTTCCTAACAGACTTCATTTATTCCTGTCAGGGCATACAGCACCCATTTTTAGATGCATTGAGCTGATTGTCTATTTTTTAATTGCATCAGTAATATTTTATATGTGCTGAAGTGGTATTAAAATTTAAATTATTTCAGCAAGGTAATAATTTATTTTCTACCTGGCAGACAGACAGTCTCTCATGCATAGGAGTAGACAAGAAGAGTGAGAGGTGGTATATTAGATGTACTTTAAGACTAAAGCACCTTCTGCAGACCTGGAGGGTGAAGAACAGACACTTTGATATAGTCATTGCGGTTTATTGATCCTATTAACATTATCTTGTGGTAAAATCAATGCTGGAGTTTTAGTCTTGCAGGAGACATGTAAATGAGAAGATGAAAAAACATGCCAAGGTAAATGGTTTCCTGATGGTAAAAAGAGATACGAAAAGAAATAACAGGAGGAAGGTGTGTGTTAAGCAAAGATAGTACTTAGAGACGGGAGACTGAGTGTAGGACCTTGCCAAAAGTCTCCCTCAGTGTTTGATGCAGAACGTGGTCTCCTGAAAAATCTCTTCACTAACTGGGACACGGCCTTGAAAGGCATGAAGTGCTGACAGCTTCTGTTACTTGGACAAACCCTGGACACACACGGTCCCTTCTTGTCTCAGATCCTGCACAAATGGGGCTTTTCTGCAAGTCTTGTATGTGTTTATGCAGGGCCTGTCCAGGCCCAGCACATAACAGCAGCCCATTCTGCCGTCAGTAATTTGAAATCAAATACAAATGGCTAGTCGCATGTCCATAGTGCTGTAACCAACTCACTAGTCTGTTAGGTGTTTTTTCTCCACTTTGGTCCCTTTACACACTTACCTAGAGAACCAGGCTGTCACCCTAAGCTCCTCCACTGCACCTGCAGCCCCACATTTAGGGTGGTCTTAGCCCAGATTTGATGGCAAGAGGAGATGGGAGACCGTTCAACCAGCTGTCTCAGGTTGGATGTGCACCTTGGAGCTGAAACGTGCCACCTGCCTCGCTGTCCTGTGTCTTTGGTGAAGGCTGCAGCCACAGAGTATTGGGAGAACCCAAAGGTGTTGAACAGGAGAGACAGTAACAGGAAAGGAGAATCTTGTGAAAACTTTGCACTCCTTTTGAAGTGTTTTAAAGGATTTTTAGAATCAGATTATCAGGTAACTGAAACCAGCTCTAAGGCATTCACTCAAATCAGAGCATTAACTTAGAATTAAATAGTTCTCGCTCTTCCCCATCGCAATTACTGAATCTTTTCTTTTTTTAACCTGACCCACTCTTTGAAATCAACATGAAATTGTGCAGTCATTTGGCTGAAGGAAGTTGCATTTTTTAAAGGGAACTACACAGGATGTGCTCAAGAAATGAAATCTGGCTGCATGCATAGGTTTCACTGGATGCTGAAATCTGCAGGTAGCTCTAATAACATCTTTACCCTTGTGCATTGCTGCAGTAGGGCAGCATCACTCACAGATATCAATGAAGCCTCAGGTCTGCAGGCAGAGATGCACCCAAGCTGACAAGGCCAAAATAAATCTATGTTCTGCTATAGCCGGGTCTGAACATAATGAAACATCAATGTCCTCTAGATTTATTTGGACTGAATGGTGGTTTCTTTCAGAAGTTTGGGGGTTTTCTTCTCGCACCATGAAGTCCACCTTTATAACAATGTGTTCTTAATGATCAATTAGTGAGTTTCCAAGCCACAATCCATATTACAGAATGACAAATTAGAAGTTTCATGCGAGATCATTTTTTTGCCCTGTAGTACATTTAAATTAGTATGGCTTCATTTGCTGAGCAGCTTGATCAGAGGAGCTGTCTGCATGAGTGAATGTATAGTTCTGTTGTTGTTTTTAAAGTTCATTTGATCTGTAAAACAAGAATTTTATCTAGTTCTCTGCTCTACAAGTTCAGCCAGGTTACTAATGAAAGGTAAGGTACAATTTTTGGTAGAAATGTCAGCGATGACCCAAGTTGTACATTAGATCCTGATCCCCCCCAAAACCCTCTCATCAATACTTACCAAACCATCACCTAAAGAACCAACGAAGAAGAGAGCAGCTGTACTGAGTATAAGTGTTCTGTCCCTGACAGCAACCAGCTGCAAATGGTTAAGGACACAAGAATGGGCAGCTCTGGGTGGTAATTCTCTGATGCCTTGGGCCATCCCTGTATTAGGGGCTTCACCAAACTGGCATCTGAACCATTAGGAGAAAACCTCCCTATCTGTGAGTGACTCTTCCCTGTTCCCCTTTTGAATCAATTTATACTTTTGACCTTTACAATATGTTTTTGGCAGGAATTTTTGCAAGGATGTTGGTTGAGATTATATTTCCTTTGGTTTGTTTCATACCTGCTCCCTGGTACATTCATTGGGTTCTCCAGAGCTCCTACTTCCATGAGAAATGGGGAATAACTGTTTCCTGTTTAGCTTTGACTCACCATTCATTGTGTCCTCCCTCATTTTATTTTTAATTTTAGGTACATAAATAATGCTACTGGCCACTGTGCGCCTAAAATTAAGCATGTTGTAAAGTGCTTGCCTGAATCGGGGCCCAGGCTTTTGTGCCAGTTAGCTTTCTGTTCACCATTAGCCAGAGAAGTATTTGGATGTGCAGGTGTAGCCCAGGACCCGTTGTGCTCCCTTTTCCCCACAAAAAATGAAGTGCTGCCCAGTGAGAGTTCCCTTGGGCTGAGCTTCTGCATGTGGCTCCTGGAGGTGCTGCTGGGCTCCAGCGCCTGTGTTTCGGACCTGGACCTGCAACCAATGGAGCAAGACACTGGTGCATCTGGGGTCCTCACCTTTCAGCCCTACGGTGCTCCTGATGGTGATCTCTATGTATGGAATAAGGGGAGCAACATGTTTGGCCCGGGGGGGGGTGTTTTCAGGCTGGGTCCTGGTGGTTGCCTGAATCCCCTCCATGAGCGTGGGGAACAGAGATCACTGGAAAGGGGTGTAGGGCCTTGTGCTGCATCTGCTTGGCCATGATGGTGATGATGATGGCTGCTCCTCTGCTGTGCCTTGGGTCACAGTATAGGTAAAGGCAAAGCAGAAAGAATGTGTGCTCAGTCCTGTTGATTCTGAAGGAAACCTTGTTCACTCTGTCCTCCGAAATTGTATTTGGGCAGGATAAGGCCATAGGCACAACTCAATGTTACAGCATCTTTCCAACAAAAAAAACCCAAAACCCTATAGTTCAAAAAAACCCCACAATGACTAAACAAATAGATCAAAACTCATTAATAACTACAGACTCCATTGCCAGTTTAACATGAGGAGCAATTTAATTGGGACCTAGACTGCTTTGTGTAGCTTCGTTAATGTAATTGAGTAATGCATATTGATTTTTCATGGGGCTCAAATCTTTTTTCTTCACCTCATATAAGAAAGCCTGTTAAGGAATTATTAATCACACTATAATTGCTTTAAGATCTATGTTCTAATTAAAACCATAAATTCTTTATTACATCTTTATTTTAATTAGACATCCAGAAAGACAATAATTTTTACAAGAAAACTCGTACAATAAAATTACCCTGCTTAGCAATGCTTCAAAGAGCCTGTGCTTCGGACACACAGACTCCAATAGGACTTCCTAAATGAAGACATGCGTGATTCTAGTCATAATCAGAATTAAAGATGTCCTTTGAATGTAATTAAGTAACTTTACAATAAGATCTCTATGCAACAAAACTGGGTTCATCCACAGGAGTAAGACTTTACTTTCTCTTGTTTTTCTTTCGTCTTTTAAAAATCTAGGATCGAAGAAGCATGTTCTGAAATTTTAAGAGTCTAATCAAAGGTTTAAAATATAATCCTACTGTAATGAAAATAAGCTTATTATCATGACCACCTTCTGGTATTTTCTTGTGGGTGTCTTTGTTCCTGCTGTGATAGGTACTTTTTACCTGCCAGAAGGAATTAAAAATAAGCATAGTTCCTCATCTATGTCAAAGGACCTGATATTTCTCTCATTTAACCTATTGGGAAACTAGGTCCTGGAGAACAGAGTCTGGCTTATAATTTGTGGGAGTGGTTTTTAGTTTCTTGAATGGTGAGTCCTATGGGTCTTTGTTACTAGAATTTGAAGGTGCTTTAAAAGCACACAGTTTCACTTCTTTTTTCTAAGATTAAAATTATTTCTGTAATACGAAATAAGATTGTGGTTTGAAATGTTAGCTAATCCACAATTTGCTTGGGTTTATGTCCAAAACTTTATCAGAAAGGTCAATGACTAGCTGACTCTGACTCAAACTTTTCTCTAGTATCTGAGCATAATTGAGAGTTCACCTTAGCCCAGTTCAGGATTAAATGTCTCAGAGTGCTCAAAATGTTCGCAGAGAAAACCTTGTAGATTCCTCACTTGAAGGTGGGGTATGTGCCAGAAATGCTTATCACAATTCCGCAATCTGTTCTTGCGGTGGGTACTTTGTTTATGGCCATAGTCTCACTGCAGCCAGGTAAGGAACGTGGGCCAAACAAAACACGCTTTTATCCATATTTATTTTGTGGGAGAAATGTACCAGTTCATTCCTCACTGCAAGGCAGATTTTAAACTATGGCTGTCTGCAAAGCACCAAGTACAAACTGCAGTGATATGCTTGTAACAGAAATGAATGCCCGTATCCCATTTTCCTTGAAGAATCTGCAGTGTGTCTCCTTTCAAATCCCAGAACACCACTTCAGAGTGATGTGTTACTATTTAGGCCGACAAGGTCTGATTGAAAAGCCAGCTCATAGCCTAGCAGTTGGTAAATGGTAAAAAGATAGGTTTATTTGCCACTAACTCCTCCACTCATCACTGAACGAAGCCAGTACACAGCCAGTGCATTGCCTAGATACATCGCTTGTCAGATAATGTCTTGACAGTCACTTGATGCTCATTCAAAATAGATGAAATAAGGTGTTGCTGGAGGGTTTGTTACAGTGGCAATTAGATTTGCATCTCTGGCTCAGCTGTGATCCTTACCTGTGCGAAGCAGTGACTGCTCAGCTGAGTGATGCTGTAGAGGTACCCAGGGGCTGCAGCCCCAAGTTGCTCTGATATGGGCTGAAACGCAGAAAGAGGGACTTGCACACATCCTGGTACTTTCTCTCCTCTCTTCTGCCTTTTTTTTTTTTTACATCTGCCGCTCTTTTCCAGCATTTTTTATGGTTCTGTTCTTCTGTGGCTATTGCTTTAATTTAACCTCTGCTTAGTTATGGACTAGACTGCTGATGGTTCAAACATCGCCAAGGCATGGCAGATGCTGACACAGTACATGAGCTCAGGGTCTAGGTGCCCCATTCTCAAAGCATTGCCTCCACGTGGGACCTGAAACCAAACTCGCTGGCCTGGTCTGGACCAGATCATGGGGAGCCTTTTCATTGGTTCCAGTGGGCTTTGAATCAAGATAACTGGACACGGTGGAGTAAACAAGTGAGCTAGGTGTGAATGGAAATGTTTGAAAAATGTGGACATATTACCTAGAACAGTCTGCCTTGGCGATGCATACCAGGCAGTCAGAAGGATGATAGTACCAGCTTTTGTTTAAGTGATAATGAAGTTAAGGGGGTGGAGGGGTGCAGGGAAGCCTGTTCTTGAGATGCAGAGAGCTGCCTGCCACAGACAGATTAGCAAATAGATCAAACAGCATTGCCAGCCGTGCAATTCTCTGCCTCAAACATTTCACTTATTCGGCAGACCTTGTGAAGTTTGCAAGATATATCTGCCCTGGCTCCCACTTTAGAGAGTGAGAACATGATGTTTTTTTCAGGCTTTAGTTCTGAGGCTTTGCTTTCCTGATCTGTCTTTGCTTAGCCTGAAAACAACTCAGCAGGTCTTCTGTGGGAATTAAGCAAACAGACTACAAGGCTGGGAGTACGTTTTGAATACTTGAGTTGAGCAGCTGAAGTAGGGAGAGAAGGGAAGTGCATCAGCAAGAGCTCAATTTAAGCTATATGCCCTTCTGTGAGAGAGGGTTAGCTGCATTTCTGGTCTTATTGTTGCTACATAGGTAAGCTGAAGTAAAGCAGAACGTGGCACTGTTCATAGTTTGACTGGTCCCCTCAAACATCATCTAGCTTCAGTTATACTAGTAGGGCTATTGCAATTTATCAACCTGGTTTTACTGAGATTTTTCTCCTCCCCAAAATGGACAAAGAAGGCCAGGATTTACCTTAGAGATTGCTAACAAGCAGAGCTAGAAGGCTGAGGTGGAAAATTTTAAATATCATTCATTTCTAGGTATATTAAAAGTTATTAAAGAAATAATAGTTCATTTGTAGAGATCAAAGTACAGTGAGCTGCTTGGGTGAATCAGTGTGATCAGTCTCTCTGAAAAGCATCCTCAAACATGAGAAACTTTTAGACATCTCTATCAAAAGAGCAGCTATTTATTTGATCTTCTTGCTACCCAAATAGAAATCAAAACAATAAATAGGCTTCCTATTATGTAGGAAACGACATTATTTAGCCTGTCAGTATATTTCAGGAGTAAATCGAAAGGGGGTTTTGGCATCTCTGGCATTTGAGCTCTACTAAATGCTTAAGACCTACTATTCATTTCATGGGAATCCCTAGGTGGATATCGTACTCAAAGATTCAGTATCTATTTCTTTAAGAATTAAACAACATACATTAAGCAATTATTTACTTAGATAATTTTTATGTATTTAGTATCCCTGTCACTGATCTTATTATAGATATAATCTGTTTTCTCCCTTTGAGAAGCAAATAACCTTTTTTACTAATACAAATGTCAGGAAATGGTTATTCTCAATTCCTCACAAATGTGACAGAGGGAGGGAGATATCACATGATACTACTGAGCAGAAATATAAAAAAAGGAAATGCATAATGAAATTGTGGAGCTCGTGGCTGCAGGATGCTGCAGGACCAAGGGAATAAAAAACAATGAGAAATTAATTGAAGAAAAGTCCATTGGAGGCCATTAAATGAATCTCTATCTTTCAGATTTTTAGCAGCTGGGGACGTTGGGTAATTCAAGACAGTCATTGTAAGAAATAGGGCATCTGTTACTGGACACTGAGGAGAGAGGATATTAGGCTAGAAAGGGTCTCGCTCTGATCTATGTTGCATGTTTTATAATGGTAGGAGAAATGTATGAGCAATTTATAAGGGATTGCTTGTACACAACTACTTACCCTCAGAAGATACATTAACGAGCCTTGTGTGTCCAACTGCGGACAGGATTGCAGCTCTTCCACGTGTGGGTGCTGCTGAGCAAGCGCCGATGCTACGGCTCAGGGGGGCTCAGCTGGGGCAGAAAGCAGCACCCGCTGCACCCCACTTCTGCTCAGGGCATCCCAACACACAGGTGTTTGCCAATCATTCCAGCTTCCAAATGGGCTTGTTCTGGTGCCAGCTCAACGCGGTTTCATGAGAAGTTCCTGTAAATGAACAGCAAAGCAAGAGATGTCCAGAGCAATAACTCTTATTTAAGCATGGCCAGCAGAACTGGGAACAGCAAACCTAGCCAAGTGTCTGTGTCCTGTTCGGCACAGATCAGTGAAGAGCACAGACTTTTTTTTCCTTCCCCTCCTGACTCTGCCATGGGTGATGGGAGTAGAGCTTTTTAAGAAAATGGATGATATTGAGGCCACTTTGTAATACTCGCCTTTTTAAAGCGTTCATAGCAGGAAACTAACCCCAAATTCCATGTTCCTGAGTAGTTCCTCTGCTCTGGGTCTATGTGGTGACTCTAGTGTCCCAAATCCACCCCACTCGCCCCCAGCCTTGGGGGATCTGAAGAGATACAGTCTTTCTACAGCTGCATCCATCTCTCCTTTGATCCCATAGAGCTAATCCTCCAAATGGGGTAGCTTCAGACACACACACATACCCCTGCACTGCTGTGCGTGTAGATTTTAGGGTGATATAAAATGCATCTTGCCATTGCCACAGGGTTATACTGGCTTCCAAACTCCTGACCTGGCACATATGCCAAAACACCTCTTCTCCCCTCCTGTTTTCTTCAAGCAGGAGCTGACTTCCTTTGTCATTATAGCTGAGTAAGGCTATAGGAATGTGAACCACATACTTGCCTGTATTTCTTGGGGACAGTGTGACAGGGCTGTGGAAGAAATAGACTGAAGACATTTTTCCTTTATTATTACAGTTCCTGTCTGCACTATGGATCTTTATTGCACAATCCCCACTTGTTCTGCATTCAAAATGTCTCCACGGCTGTGGATGCAAATTCCACACATTAGTACACTGGCAGGTATTTAATATGAACAGAGAGCCAAGAGAAGATTGAAATCTTCAATCCTTTAGACATCCATATGAGCAGTGAAACTGCTAACTGTTATAAATGCCTGTTGACAGTGCAGCTGAACTCCAGGTTCATAGCAGTAAAGAGGCAGGAATTTTACTGCTTCTGTGGTCTGAGAACACCCTGAAGGCTGCTTGTGAGGGTACAGCTTGGCTAATAAGGATTAGAAAAAATTGGGGAGCCTGTGCTCCACCCAGCTGCAGTTGGCAGCTCTGGCTCAGGTCCTGCCTGCTAGCCCTGGGTTGGGGATGCCTACAGATCATGGTGCTGGTTGCTCACATGGCGTAACTGGAGATAATTTTACCTGCCCACTGATTGTGCTGACCTCTGATAGAAAACAATCAGTGTGGTAACCAGCAATTAAGTTGTCTGGAAAGATGCATTCCTTACCTCCGTGCTATTGGGAGCCAAATTATGCCAGAGAGCTTTATACCTGCCCTGCCTCCTTTCCCCAACCCCTACCTGGCAGAGTGCTTTCTGCTTGACTCGCCATCTGATCAGAGACAGAATCTGCCGCTTGTTCCCTGTTTGCCCGTCCCGTGAGAGAAGATAAGATGGTGAGTCTTGCTTTGGTGGTACCTCGAGGGCTGCCAGGCTGCCCCAGGCTCTCCAGTAGAAGTGCAAGAGCTGCTGGGGCTGAGCATCCAAGTACCTGCAGGGAAGGCTGTTTGCCAGTAGGACCAATCTGTCCAGCCTGCTGCCTTCTGGGGAATGGAAGAGCTATTTTAGCTGTGAAACCCCAGAAGTGAGCGTCTTGCTTGTGGCCAAGCCCTCGGCTGTCAGTTTTGTGGACTGGAGACCCAGAACTGATCTCCAGCTCTGCCACCGCTGAGGATGGACTGCTCTGCGGAGCCTGTGCCATAGCCAAATGAATAACGCTTGGTAAAGGCATCGAGAGGCAGCTACAGTGCAGGAAGTGTTTTGTCCATCAATTATCCCCAATTCTTCATCCAGAAAGATTAAAGGCTGTTTGTTTGCAGTTATGTGTAATGTCATGCTCTGTTTGTCATCTTATTAGCTCTCCTGGGATCATAAGACATGCCTAAATGCTACAGTGCCACCTTTCAGAAAACAGCCTACTAAAACTAATTAATAGTGTACCCTAGTTAACACATGCAAACTTGGCATTATTAGTCTAATTAAACGGATTTTAACAATCTGAGTTCCCTTCTCTCTCCCCCTCACAGATTCCAACATACGCAAGTCAAGTAAATTAAACCCATTAATCACCATTGGTGCAAATGATATAGGTGCCTGTAACATGGGCTCATCTCTGAAAGGAGACACTAACAGGCCTCATTATGTTTAATTTCATTCCTTAGCAAAGGATAATAAATACAAATTGTAACATCACAATAAAATATTTAATTATTCACGAGTTTGGTAAGAAACATAATTAGCTTACTGGTATGTGTCTTCATTTGGGTGATAATAGATCCAATTTAGGAGCTTAACCATTTCTGGATAAAGGTTGAAAATGAGAGTTTTTCCAGGACTTTATTGCTTAAACATGAAGAGAATGAGACCGTTTCCACAATCTCCATTACCTCCCGTGGAGAAAGTTTTGCAGACATCCCAGCCCGTAGACCTCACAACATGCCCCGTGTACCTGGAGCTCTCCTGCCTGTGAACAGGCTTGGGCTGATCTCTTCAGTCTTGCAGAGATATGGGAAGCAGAGGTCTGATAGTGTTGCCAGAGGTGATACTAGAGCAATCTCAAAGAACAAGATGTCAAAATTTTGAGCTTAATGTTGGTGGATTTTGAATTTGCTGCATAAAGAATCTGCTTTGCCTTTTGCAGCTGATTTGAAATTCAGGGGTTTCCATTCAGCTACATGAAAGACGAACCACAGTTGGGGAAGACCTGCCAGAGCATCACAAGTGATTTAAGCTATGTCCCATCTGCAAAAGTGGGTGAACTGGATGGAGAGCATTCCTGCCCACCCTGCTACCCTCCAGCCCATCTACATCCCTGGACACAAGCCTGGCCGTAATAAAAATGTCCCAGGAGCTGCCGGTGGATGGGCCCGTGGCTTGCAGAAGCAGTGTTGCTGCAGCTCAGGGGTGCAGGAGTTAACCTGGTGCACTACTCGGTACAGGAGGCAACCGTGCCGGCAATTTAGCTGCTGCTGTTAGCTTTTATGGGATCCTAATTTTATTTATGTTACGTTCTCCTTATTGCATGTATTTAGGTGACAGATGTGTACATTCCTTAATCTCTACCTCATTACCCTATGAAATTGTAGCTGCGTTTTGACAGCTTTCAGACAAAGATAAAAGAGGAGAGGAAAACTTCAAACATATGGAGATTTGCAGAGACCCTGGACTGACTCCTGGTGGGGAGATTACTGAACACACAGTTAGAGGAATTAGTTAAGACTGGCAGCCTTTGAGTTCATGGTGTCTGAATGCGGATGTAAGGGAAAGCATTGCTCGAGCAGCAATGATCCCAGCTTTCGATTATGTATCATACAGGAGCGAAGGGAGCTTAGGAGTGGATTAATGCTCTGAACAGATTAATTCAAAATTGTATTTCCAATGCACTTGCCATGCACCTCTGCACTGTAACCTTTGCTAAAGGAAAAAAAAAAACAAAACGCCAGGAAAACCTAGGATGTCTCAGCACCTGCATGATGCAAACAGCACAATTCAAACTTACTTTGTAAGGTAATTAACAGTGGGGAGATTGATTGGTTTGGCAGAATATAATGTCTTACCACAAAGGGAATGGGAGCTTTATGCCAAAATTGAGAACAAGGCACTGTATTTTTTTTTGCTTAGTTTGAATTAGTTTGCATTATTTGCCATACCCATTTTACTTGCCCTATTGTGATGTCCCCCTTGCCATTTCCCATTTCTAAATAGACTTTCAAAGAATCCCCTAAAACATGAATTATATTGTCTTTCTGAAGAAGGCATTCGAATTAGCGCAAGAGCGTGAATATAAATTTGTAATCAACATTATAAATGCGGTGTAAGTGTTATTTCTTCCTCTGCTAATTCTTCTGAGCAAGATTTACTGTCTCGGTGAGGTTTTTTAAATAAATTAAATATAACATGAACTAGATAGTTGTTCACATGGAGCTAGAGCTGGAAAGGCTCATTAATCACTAGTTTAAATCCCAGAGTATCCAGTCATCCTAATTAATGATTCAGTGCTGAACTTTACTCCGGCAGTGGCAGCAGAACCAAGCTATTACCCATCCTGGCTGATAGGGACTGAGCAAGTCGGAAGAAATGACACAGCCCTTTGGGCTGGTGGAGCAGGGCTGCTGCTACCCGGGCAGCTCTGTACCGACCTGCGCCCACCGCGTGGGCAACGCTGGCCGTCAGTGATGCCTAATGCCGAAAACAGCTGCCCCTGCTGCCTAATAGCCACATTTGCAGCATTTCGTTGGTGTAAGGAAGGGTTCAAACGGCAACCCTGCGGGACGGGTATGGGGTTGAATACTGGAGGATACTGGAGGGGAACTGTATCCAGCCGCTCCTCAAACAGCGGTGGGCTCCCTGATGTGCGGTAGGGTGGAATGAGAGGTTTAAAATGATCCTGTGGTCTAAGCTAGGGCACCCGCAAGGGAGAAAGGTCATACCTGTCTCCAGTGGGTGCTCCAGTGACTATATAGTTACAGGGGAAAAGGGTTTCTAGCCCCCCGGATTCCTGGTAAGCTGCTGGCTAAAGCACTTCTTTTGGCGGAGATGCAGGACCCTGGGAAGGGGAGTATTTGTATATTGTCTGCATGGTGCCTGAGGTCTCCTCTGAATCCTCTCTGGGGTCCTGATACGTCATGGATGGGAACAGAGCAGCTTTTGTGCAAGCCAGTGCATAATTAAAGGCTGTAGAATTGGAACTCGTTCTTGTAATAGGAAAATCATAAATCATAATCTTATTATTCAAATGAATTTACCTGCTCTTTAGGGCTACATTAGTTCTGTATTTCATTTATCTGTGTTTCTAAGCCAAACAATTCACACTATTTCAGTGCTTTTTTTTGCTGTAATGTTTTAGCATGTAAATGCTTTGCATTCCTCATAAATGCCAGGGAGAGGACGCTGTCTTTTGGTTTTGTTGTAGGTGCTTTGTTTATTATACATTGGCAGGAAACTCCAGTAGGAAAGTGTTCCATCATGCCTTAGAGAACAAGAGACACACTCAGGCCCTAGATTAGCAAAGCAACAAATTACAAACTTCTTTGCCTTGCTGCAGTCCTGCTGCCTGGAAGTAAATTAGGTGGTCTTGAAGGGTTGAACTTTGCTGACTTTGGGGACAGTAGGTCTTTTGTTCCTGGTTTGTTGGGTTTTTTTTTTGTTACAGGCAAATCCTTACAGGAGAAAGTTAGCTTGGGCATAGTCTTGGCACGTGGAAAATGTGCACAGAATGGATTTTGCAGTTGCATCATTATTTTGGACTTAAAGTTTTTGTCAGCTGTTGTTATAATTAACTTAATCACGAGAGCTCTTAGGGCTCTACTCACCTAATTCTTAACAGAGAATCAGGGCCTTTGCAGCAGCAAATAATTTTTATTCTTGTTGATTTTTAGCCTGGCTAGTGGGAGCTGGGAAATTTTAGCATATGTAATTTGAATTATTTCATGAAACATTTAACAAGGGCCTATTTCATTCTTCACTAAGGCAAGCTGATATAAGAAGGATGATGTTATGGTTAATGTAAATCATAATTATTACCAGGTGCATCACTGAACTGGGAAATTGTGCTAAAAATGTAAGTTTTGCTCCATTTCATATTGAAAAATTACTTTGCAGCCTGACAGCCATTAATCTCCGTTACAGGAGTGTTATTCTTTATTTTGGTAAATTACAGCTCTAAGACATAACAAGGCATAAATTATCAGGCCGCAGGAGTCCACTTCACTGAGCTAAGCTGGGCTCAAACAACCCCTGACAGTGAGAAGAACCAAGCCACCTACACCTCCTGCCCCCACCCCAGTGCTCTCCACCCTGGGGGGCCCTTCAGCTCCCCACATAGCCAAGCCTTTAGCAACTCCATTCCCTGAAACTTGGCTTCTGGACATAACTAAAATTGTTTGTTATAGCAGCACTCCATCTTTGTAGGTCCCACGAGGCTGTATCCTGGAGAGGTTTGTGGGCTGGGTGCTCTTCATCTGTTGGCATTGCTAAATCCTCTCTAAAAATAGGTTTTATCATAAAGCAGGGCTCCAAGAAGAGTTCCCTTTTTATCCAACAGCTTCATTCTTAAAGCAGGATGGGACATCTGTGTTTGGTATCCAGCCCTGAAGGGGGGGGGATGCGAAACTGTGTTACTTTATTTATCCGCAGGGGGTGAATTGGCTAGTCCTAGGCAGAAGCTTGAAGTACTTTCTGACTTGTAATAACGATGCTCTTCCAGAAGTGATTAGCTCTGTGTTGGGCTTGGCAGATGGAGAAGCTCTATGGCAAGTAGGACTCTAATAGTGCTATGTGTAGTAAGGTCTCCTCTTCTAACAGGGACAGCACTTGTACAAAGCAATATTTATTATGAAATACCTAAACTTCCTCAGAGCAAGGTGCTGCTCTTTTCGGTTTATGCTATAACTTCAGAGGTATAGAGTCCTAGTGGTTTTTTGCTTTATAAGCAGAAGAAGCAAATAAACATGAGTTTCCAACCACTGAATTATTCAATAAAAGCGTGTAGGTTTTTGAGATGATTCTCCACTAGGCTTTTCATGTGCTTCCAATGAAGTAGTTTTGGTTTGTACTACTTGATTTACTGTGAATCCAGCTTCCAGGCTACTGACTCCATGAATGGTATGAAATTCAGAATACTCTTTACTTTTGATAGATATGTCTTTCTGCATCTAAATGATACTTCTGTTCCTCTCACTTTTGTCAGCTATTCCAAATCAGCGTGATCGTTTTAACTCTTCACAATAATGTTTTAAAAAACATCATAGGATTGTTTATCAGCACGCCATTGCCTGCCACGCGAAGCTTAAGTCTAAGTAGGTGGATCCTGGGTGCTCTCTGTGAAGTGCCTGTATCTCCCATTTTGTTGAAGCTCAGCTCCTTGTACTCAAATCACTGTCCAAAAGCCCTGAGGGCTCCTCCAAAGCTTTTTATTGATTGTGCAAGCAATAATTCTCAGAAGACTCTTTATTCATCTTTGACAACTTTCCAAGACAGGATGAACAGTTTTGGTAACATAACTGAGGGATAGGACAGAGAGAAGTCTGTCCACCTTTAGTGACCGTTTTAAATTTTCATTATATCATCCTCAGGCTGCCAGGGAAAGGGGCTGGAGCGGATGTGTCTGCGTCTTGGCATCTCTGGTCTCTTCACTTGCAAAAAGCAATATTGAAAGTGTTAGAAGTGCATAGCGAAGCTGAAGTGTAGCCTGTGAAAATGATGATAACAGCAAATGGGAAACTAATACTAGCTGTGTTGGTTAGCTTAACAGCACTGTGAGAATTTTGCCAAACCTGAAATGTATGCCTTGATAGCACAGAGTCAGCAGAAAAGACCCGAGCCAGCTGAATTGCCATGCTTGCATTCATAGAAATTGCAGCAACAGATGCAAGTACTGTTGCACTTCAGGGTTTGCTAGAAGCATGCGAGAGCAATATGGAGCTGCCCTTTGTCTAAGCAAGGCAAGAAGTTAAATTAAATACATTTCCCTGAAGTTGGTGACTCAGCCCAAATGGTGCTCACAGTCTCATTAATAACTTACCTGATCAAATCTGGTTTGCCTAGGAATGCAATTATGTGCAGCTACCTTTAAATGATTGCTAAAAAATTACTGGCATTTTCCATACTTTAGCATCTTGCATATTATTATATAGAAGGCTTATTTCTCCTGCAAAAGTGTTGAAGTGAAAGGAGTTTTAGTAGGACTGTCACCGTTTGATAGCACGGAATACTGCACCAAAAACATTTCTCTATATGCCATTTTCTGGGCTCTTAAAAGAAATCCAGTGTCTCAGCCAGAAAGAACAGATGTGAGAAAATTGCAAAATGGTTGCCAAGCATTATGAATTAACTCTGCTGGTCAGATGTTCAACACCCCTGGTTGATTGTGTGCTAATCGAAGAGTAGAGTAAATCAATCATTATACAGGCTCAGGATATCTAGGTAGACCATAGGAAGCCTCTTGATTAATACGGACATCCTCACCTAGATGATGGTTAGCTCTGCAATTCATGGTTAAACTGAAAGCAGAAAGAATTGCTTTTTAATAACCTTGATAATAACCCTTCTGATAGCTCCATTTAGGCATCATTATTGAATAATAGCCTGTGCATGTCATCAAGTCGCTCTGACATTAGAACAGAAAATACACAAATATCCTGGTCATGCCACTGATCAAAACAAGAGGCAAATCCTCTTCTGGAGCAAAGTAACATAGTTCCCCTGATATTAACAAAAGGGAGGAGAATTTCTAAACAGACACTGAACCAAAATGATGCTTAAAAATTTGGATGCGGTATGTAAAAGATTTTATATGTGTAAGATTCTTAAAAAAGCCTCAAGTGCCCCTGTGCTGTCATTCTGGCATTGTGCAGCATCTAAACTCGTGCTCAGTGTATTTCTGATAGACTTGAAGCTGCAGGGTGATGCAGATGGATGGACATCACAGCCAGGGGGGAACCTGACCCATTGCAGACCACAGAGGGGTGGGGAGATGATCAGGGCTGTTACAGGGTGGTGAACCAAAATTGTAGGTCTCCAAGTTTTACCGGCATTTATCACAGCTGCTGTTGTGGCAAAGGAAAGCAAGTCCGGAGAGACTGTTGGTACACGCACAAACAGAAGAACCAAATCGGGAATATTTCTGCACCGCTCAGAACACCTTACAGAGGGAGATGTGCTCATTACTGGAATACGCTACCATCAGGGCAGCAGTGCCAGCATCAGTAAAACCACAGTGAATTATATCAACTGCTTATTATCTGGTCCATGACATACTGCATCTGAGCTTGCTCCCAACACTAGAATACCTGTGGTGATTCAGGTGGGAACAAGACTGTGTCCAGCATGAAGTAGCTGATACTCTTTGCTCAGTTAGCATAACTTCAGCGATGCATGGCATGCAAAATACGCATTTCATGGAGGCTTTTGTTTATTTTTTCCTCTGTTAAACCAATTACTAGCTAATCATTTTGTATAAAATAACACAATATGACATTATTAGATCTGATCTGCGCAAACCCTTTATGTGTAACAGCCTTGCTTTAATTTCATTTGTAGGATTAGCAAACAAAGCTAACAGCAAAACTGGCATTGATGAAAACAAAAGGGAAGTCAAATAAATGTCACCCATGTTTAAGGCAGTGTCAAATGGTGTAAGTTTTATTTAAATTTTCAGCTCTGATGACATGAAGCTAGGAGGAATCTTCATGCCATATAGTCAGCAAGAGAACTAAAATTATATGATCACGTTATTGGTTGTTTCTGTCAAGTTAACACTCCGTGGTCCCTACCAAAGTCCTTTCCTTTTTCTTTTTGTGTTAATACTGCATTTACTATGGGATCAGCTCTGTGTGTGTGTTCCCATTTCCCTGGATGGTCCCAGCATGAAGCATTTACTGGCTGGACAGAGAGTTGAGACCTGGGTGAACAGCACAAATGAGCGAGAGGAGAAGAGAGTGAAGAAGCAAACATGACTATACAGGTACGTGGATGTGACAGCATGCCTGCTGTCTTCTGCAGTTTGTGGACCCGAAGGATTGCTGACAACTGAGGAGCTTGACGCAAGCCAGCTCAGAAGACAGAGCTGCAAGGGCTCCCAAAGGCTCTGCAAGAAGGTGCAATAAATCCTGGCATTCACCGTTGCCCACTGCTGTGCCCTGGGGGCAGCTTACCTTCACCCCTCTTCATTCATAAGCCATTGTCTGTTTTGCTGCTTTGAAATTAATATCAGCCACGGATCCCAAAGGGCTTTTCCAAGGAGATCAGTATTGGCCTCCAGTTCCAAATGGGCAAGCTGAGAGAGGAGGAGGAGAGGCGACGTGTCGAGGTTGCTCAGCACCTGCAAACCAAGACCCTTGAGTCTCTCGTACGCCAGCGGACCACTCTGTCCTGCAGCAAAGGCTGGGCGACAGATGGCAAACAAAGTCTAGAAGGTGGTGCGAAAGAGGACGATACTCACATCACTTACCTCTTCCAGATGGATTTAATCAGGGCAATAGATATTTTTCCCCATTTAGGAAATGAAAGACACATTTGCTCCAAGTTTTGTCCCCTGAGCTGTTCCTTACAGGTGTGCTGTACAGTTAAGATGACAAAGCAATACTGCAGAAGAACCAGACTTTTTGAAGGAGGATTTGAAACAGCATTTGCAGGGTAAATGTTTCTTATTGTCCTTGTTCAGAGAGCTCTGGCTCTGTTAGGGATGTACAGTAACTATTGTTCCCGAGCTTCTAAGTCCTTCACAATTGGCTGTAGTCTGGTGCTTTGCAAATGACAGTGAAAAACTCCCTAAAGAATCAAATCCCAGCCTAGCTAAATCAGAGATATAAACTGAAAGGTGCCTATAAATCACAGCATGCTTTCATAACTCCATTCATATGTGAACAATATGTTAGAGCCCCTATATTAAGCAATGGAGCTGTGCCGAACAGCTCTGCAGACAATTCTGTATTAGTTGCCAAGAAAATATGATTTATCCAAAAGCTTTGCATACAGAAAAACTTAGACTAGCTCTCAGGTGGCTTTTTTCCCCACCGCTAGTACTTGGGGCAGAAAGGAATATTTTGAGCTGACAAGCCAATTAGCTGCCAATTAGCTGATTGATGTGCTCAACGCTAAACACCGTGTAGCAGAACAAATTGTCATGGTCCTGGAATCAGAAGTTTACTTTTAGTGCACACCTTCCTGCCCTGCTTCTTTTTAAGTGGGCGTGAGGATTCATCCAGGAGTAGAAACAAATTTTGGTAAAGAAGGGCCTCCCCCTGGGCTTTGCACTTGCGCTGACCCCTCAGCCTTGTGTTTGGGTAGATTTAGAAGGGGTTTGCTTCTTTTTAAGTTTTACTTTGCCAAACTTCAGAAGCCATGGTAGCAAGAGTGACTACAATTTCGGCATACAACCGTCACTGCTTGCTGGATTGGGGTTTTTGTTCTATTTACATTACCTCTAGTAATCCTTATTTACAATTATACTTATTCCCAACACTTTTGAGGGAAACTGACACACTTAGTTTGCTGTAAAAAAAATAAGGATTTTGGTTTTATTAAGAGTACCTTGAATTCTTTATTCACCTTCTGTGAATATGTAACACAGTCAGATCTTCTTATGCATTGGTTTTACATTACAGTTTTCTTATTCCCTATATCAATGGCTGTTTGTTCAGTTACACTGCGGAAGAAAAAGGGACGCAAACCTGCTAGTATTAGTATCATAGGACCTAAATATGCTCTTTTACCGCTCACTTCTCTCAGTGGAAGCTGACTTCTAATTTCCAAGCTTCATGCCTTCAGAAAGCCATATGATACCCATTTGTCTGTGTGCTGGCATTGTTCAATAGCTGAAATAGGTTTTTCTCTTTCTCTAGGATTTGTTCCTCCTATGTAATGTGGTTTAAAATTTTCCAGTGGTTTAAATCAGTATTTGCTGCAGTATTTTTTTTTTCCACATTTCTGTAAGTTTCTCTTTAAAGGTAAAGACAAAAATTAATCCTTCTCGAAAGTGGGTGGGTCTCTTCTCTCTTTTATTAGTGTGATGGTTTTGAGGTGCTGATAGAAGACAGTTCTCTTGAAGGACAAGGGAGAGGGAGATTCTCATTTCACAACCGTATTTCCCTGGCATGTCCCTGGGTCTGTGCCTCAGCTTTCCCTCCCAGTCTGCAATGTTTGATGGGGCTGTTTAGCAAAGTGGTTGTGTAGTGCCTACAGGAACTGTGTATCCTGACAGGGCACATGGGAGCTCGGGGGAATATCCTGCATTTCTTTTTCTGATGGATGCTTGGAAGCACTTCTTGCATATAACAGCAAGACAGCAGAAACGACCGCCTGGTGGTTTAGCAGGGAGCGGTTAATGAGGGTGTTGTGCACAAGTGAGGGAGTCTGACATAGTTCAAGTGGGATGTTGTTTTCTGTTGGAGTGTAATTTTTATTTGGAGAACGATGCAGGTTGGAGAGGAGCTGAAGTAAGAGCGTGTTGATTTCCTGGGTTGATCATGATCCATGACGCCTTTACTGCCTTCTGCGACTATTTGTGTATGAACCTGCCCGCTTCTTATTTCCACCTTAATGTGACGGGTATGAAACTCTTCCATTTGAGAAGGCGGAGGGACCCCACACCTGCCAGCAGTGCTGTCGAAGGGAAGCAAAGGAGGTGGGAAATGTGCTGCACCTGGAGGGTGAAAGCAGGGACTACTGTACGTGCAGGATGTATTCCTCCTTTTCCAGCTGTGACATGATGTAAAGAAAACATAAAGGATGCTCAGGATGAATAATTTAGGGGGAAACAAGGGGTGTAAAATTGGTGAGCTGTGAATATGCAACCAAGACAACGACTTGAAGCTCTGTTTGTGCATCGTTTTCAAGGCAATATTGGATTTTAAACTCCTATCTCCAGATGTTAATCCTTAATGGGAGCAAAGCTGGAGCTTGGCTTCCACAACTCAATTTGTAAAATAGCAGCCACATGTTCCCTTCATCCCCCCATTGTTTTTATCGCATAAAATGCAAAATTGCAATTCCCCTGCTTATTTTTTCTCCTATACAGTCTTCCCATTTAAAAGAGTTATCATCCAAAAACCCATTAAGCAATGTTTTTGTCTCTTATTACAGGAATATGCAGTTTTACAGCAACGGGTTACAATTTTCAGAGAGTAGCCTCTGACTCTCTGCCAGTTCATTATGAGTCCAAATTATTGATCCACTTTGACTTGTAGAGGCCAGATCCTTACCTGGTAGGAACTAGTCCAACTCCTTAGCACGCACTGAGACTGTTGCGGTACACGCTGGCCATCCATACATTTTGCCCTGCTGTTGTGGGCAGCGGGAGATAACTGTCCTACTTGTAACTGTTACAACTGATTTTGCATATAGACAGCTGCACAAAGTGAAAATCCCTTTTTATTTCCATGCTTCCACTTTTGAATGAGGATTTTCAAGTTTCAATTAGTCTGTGCAATGAGAGATGAGCGCTGATGAATATACAGGTGTCTAGTTTAGCCCTACAAGGAGGAATAACTAAAGTTCAGCCCCTCATTTATTTGTGTG
The DNA here is from genome assembly GCF_929443795.1 of Astur gentilis. Lineage (NCBI taxonomy): Eukaryota > Metazoa > Chordata > Aves > Accipitriformes > Accipitridae > Astur > Astur gentilis. Next base: position 18,166,378 of record NC_064902.1, on the reverse strand, counting down.
TGCCTGGGAGAAAATTGCTTCTCTGTCACAGTAGCAGCTGTTGAATTGGAGGGAAAGAGGATTAATAGAAAGTGGTACCCAAGAAATTTGAAGAGGATGGACAAAACCATGCAGCATTCAAGGGGAAATGATTCAGAATCGATCCACAGTCTCAAGCTTTGGGGCTGCAGGGAAGAGCAGTTGGAAGAAGCTGGTAAATAGTTAATACATTTTCCCTCTGAGGGGCTGACAATATCACTGACAGGATAACAGCAGCGTGACGGGAGCTTTGCCATACGTGAGCGCGGTGGCTCATCGCAGCACGGCACGCTGCTTGCCATGTGCCAGACGGGACATCTGCTCTGGTTGGAGAGGAGGCAGAAACTTCTTGCTCCCATCCTTTGTGCTTGGGTTTCCTTTAGGTAAGATCTGCCTTCCCCCAGTTCCTCCAGGGCCTGAGGAAACTACAGGGAAAACAGAGCGAGGCACATCTGGAGCGATGCAGCAGCTGGGAAATGTCTAATGCTGCAGGGGACAGTGGTATCGTGCGGATGGCTGTGACCTTTTCAGTATTCCAGATTTTGATTGATTGGCCATTTCCCCTCTTAGGCTGTAAACAGGGGAGCAGTGAAATAGGTGGCCAAAATAAACATGGAGTTACGTAGGCTAATGCAAATTTATATTGAATTTATGAGAGATAAAATTTTGCTATCTCGTTCCACCCATAAAAATTATAAAGAGAAAAGAAAGTGACATAAAAATCAATCCATTTCCATGACAAAGCTCATTATGAGAAGAGAAAATATAGTGCCATATTAACTTGTTCTCATTACTGTTCTAAGATTTATCATGTCAGGTGCAATGTGCAATGGAGGAAAGGAAAACCTTCCTTGCCCTTACCTGAAAAAAATCAAACAGACAAAATAAGCCAAATTGTCCTCATCATGTTCAGTGAGCATATATTTTCAAGCCTCACAAGGGGCACGATTAACTCGAAAGGCATGACTTTGAGGAGCCCTTCCAGGCTGGATGCTCTGGGGCAGGGCAGGTAGCCCTGCCCCGGCTGTCGCTATCAAACCAGCTCTTCCCTCGGCGTCGGTGAAAACTGGCACTCTGGGAGGAAGATGCTACTTGAGGGCTTCACAAGATGAAGGGAACCACTTTGAGTCTCTAACATCATACCTCTTCTAAAGGGTGGCAGGAAGTGCGTCACAGCTATTAAAATGCATGAAGTTTTTTAATACTTAGGAAGAAATAACATTAATGCAGATAATGTGTTTCCTTTTTTGTGCTACTGCATTTATTCCGAGATGCTTGCCGAATGTAGCGGTTATCTGTTTTCTAGCAATTTACTGTAAATGTAGAAGTAGGGAAACTATAGATGGCCATGGATATCTCAAGGGTGCAAATTATTTGGCTTGCAAATATACTAGAAAAGTTTTAATTGGAGGAGCTGCTTGGCAAAGCACAGAGCTTTGTAGCTTCAGCTAAAATCTTGGCCCTGCTCCCATCAACATAGTCGGAGTCGGGTCAGATCTTGATTGAAACAGCCGTGAAATGATATGTAAACAAGGTTCTTCACACTGCAAAAACCAGCCCAGATTCCCACACAGGACTAACAGGGTAGCCCAAGTGCCCCTTCAACCAGCTGACTCCAAATACAGCACGGACCAAGATCCTCTGGATTGCTTATCAGTGGTGGATGAGTTAGGACTGGTCCTTCCAATGTGTTTCCAGTAGCCTGTCAGGAGATGGCCGTCTTCCTTCTGGAGGAGCAGGACCATGGGGATGAGCAGCTGAGCTGGAAAGGCTGATGCACACTGTGTCTCTGAACTTCAGCTGAACTTGTCCACCTACTGGTGTGGCATGAGGCATCTGTGCAAATAGCGTGGAAAGCTCGGGTGGATAAGCCCCCCTTGTCTCAATAGCCCAGCAAAGAAGTCATCTGCTCCAGCCAACAGGCAGAGCAAGGGGCTGCTGTAGATGTAATGTGGAGTGTCTTGTAACACCACCTAGCTGGGGGGGAGCAGGATTTGGAGTAGGAAACAGCTGATGGAAAAATAAGAGCAGACCCGAGCTGCTCAGAGCCAGGAAAGGGAATGAATTGCCATGCTCAGGCCAGCCCCAAGGTCAGTTATCTTGTCTGACTGCTGTATTTTACCTGCAGTTCTCATTCTCAACTCGGCTTAAGCAGAGCAACAAGTCCTAGGAGAGAAGTCCAAACCTGTCTTTGCAGGTGGACTCATTGCTGCATTTGTAATGCAAGTCCACAGCCCTGGCTCTGAGGGGCCATTCGAGACTCGAGTCTCAGCCTCGCATGCATTGCTCCTCGTGTACTGCTGAACAGATGCAGTTCATTTTGGAGCTGACATCTGGTGCTGTCAGAGTACATAACTGGTGCTGATTTGCAATGCAAGCTGAATACTCTGACCTTTTCCATGCATTCATAAGAGATGATAGTCTGTATGCGCTATATAGATAAACTAGTCGGTGTGTGGTATGCGCGTTTGCAAGGATGACAAGGAAAAAGTAAATACACAAAATGAAGCCTGCCAAATTTGGCCAACATAAAACCTCACCGGTCGGCTGAAGAAATGATGACAGATAAATGGAGGGTAAAATGTCCTGATAAATGCCGGCATTTCCTCAAATCAGGATTACAAATGCTGTTTCTCAGTTCAATCAGCCTCCTCCTTACCCATGCAATTAATGTTCCCAAGCCTCTCACCTGACCTGCAGAGGATAGCACAGAAATACTGTGATGCCTTAACAGGATGGTTGCCTTCATCCTTCCAAAATCTGGGAGGGCAATATGAGGTATCACTGAGGCTGGGACAAAGAGAACCATGTCAGGAATATCCGTGCTTCACAGCATAAAATGAATTGTGACCTATCCATGAAACCTAACCTAGCCCTGACTCGAGTGGGAACTTTTATATCGGGCAATGCAACACCCTGTAGAAAGGGTAGCTCCAGTCTGGAAGTAAGGTCTCAGGACAGGCTAGGCTTGCTTTCCCGTACGTGGCTCTGGGATTTATACTGTTGTATGGCTGGAATTGCTTGAGGTCTTTGCTCTACCCATTTTGTCTCTGCTTTGTGGTCTAGTCTTTGAATATCTCGGTCTCTCATGCATTCACCCCCGCATGTCAGATTGGGACCTGGGGAATGCAGAGAGAGGCTCTTTAGGGAGAGCCTTTGCTTTACTTGGCCGTTAGCATCCAACTGTCATGCACCCCAAAGCCTGTTGGCATGGGGAGATGTAGGGTCACACAGCGGAGACCCTTAGCTAATCGAGAAGGGCACTTCGTGTGCTTGTGAAGTGTGAAATGAAGAAGGGATAGTCAGAGCGAGGGGGAGAGAGGCCAGGACCCTCCTCTGTGGACCCTCACGAAGTCACACCCCGCTGGGAAGGAGACGTGCATCCCCAGCTGTGCTTTGAACTTGCCCTGCGTTTTGAATTGCATCGAGTGGTGGAAACCTGAGTGATTGCGGGGCTTGGCTGTAATGGCAGAGTAGCTTCGATAGTGTCAGTGCAGATAAAAGTGAGATACAAATGTTTATCTGCCAAGAAGCTTGGCCACTAAGTGACATATTTAAGGGAGAATTGAACAGAGCTATCCAAAGCCAAAAGTTAGAGCATCCTTCCTCCATATAAAACCAGGGTCCCATACCTGTCTAAAGACCAACGCATGCCCGATGGAGGGCAAGACTTCACGCTGCCAAGAGAGAGTTGCCTGGGTCTTTGAGCCTGGAAGAGCCACAGTACGCTGACCCCTGGCTTAGTAAATTATAGGATTTCCCTTGGCTCCACCAAAGGTTTGCCCCATTACAGAGATTAAGAATCTAGCTCAAAATCTTCCAGACACCTCTAGGATAGAGGGAAACAATTTTCTTGATTTTCTGAAGGCATCATGGGGACAGTCACAAAGGGGCATCCTGGGTTCCCAAATTCGTGGTAGAGGAGGGACTGCAGCTCTCCCTGGGGCCGGTCTCCCGTGTAAGCTCAAGGGGTGAAACACCTCCCTGGGCTTCACAGGTTACAGAAAAGGTTTCACAGCCTCTACCTCTCCCGCCGTGTCCTCTGCAGAGCTGGCTTTCGGCAATGAGCAGCCTAACGGATTATTGCAACGGCCTTGAGATCTGTGTGTAAAAGTCAGAAGTAAAAAAATTTCTCCTTACAAAATTTGCTCAGAAAAGTTGAATTTTAAATGAGTAGTTCCTTCAGCAGTGGGACTAATAAAAGCTGATTCCTTACAGGTCTGTACTCTGTAGTTTGATTTTTCTGGTAGTCAGGAAGGGGCAGACTCCAGATGAATATTTTCCTGGGTTTGGGGTACTGATAACATCTTTCCCCATGTGGACTCTTGCATGGCTGAGTAAGGATGAGGTCTGATTGCAGTCTTTCCACCACCGGGGACAGCAGCCATGTTTTCATGACAGCCAGAGGATCTCATTTGCTTTTGAAACTGCTGTTCCCTTTCAAATTTGGTGCTGAAAGCCCCACGGATTCAGAAATTACTCGGGGAGAACAGACACAGACACATAGAGGTACATGGAGTATGATTGTGTGAACCTCACTTGCTTGGGAAAATAGGCTAAAAAAAAATAAAATGCAGAACCCTTGTTATTATCACAGCTGAACAGTCCTTTCTGACATATTCTATTAAGTCGCTTCTGTTTCACTCAGGTTTTGCATTACTGGCTCTCCTTTCCACGAATGACCTTTTCCATGCCAGGCTTTGTAAAACTATTGCCATTCTTCATTTAGAAATTTGCTAAAGTGTGTTTGCAGAAATGGTGGGGTTTTTTCTGATGAATCATTCCTTTTTGGGGAAAGGAACAAAGAATTATGCTGCTGACCTTTCTTTATATTTAACAGAATCTTTTTGCAAGTTGAAAATCTTACCACTGACTCTAAGTAGGAACAGTTTTTCCTATCCTGTGTCAGTGTGTTTATTCGACCATTTCTTAAGTACATCAGTAATGGTATTTATAGCACAACGTGTTTTGTGAGGAAACCTCACTTTCTCCTTCCACATAAAACATAATTGAGAAAACGAGAGAATATTATTAAAACATGTACGGAGAGAAGGATAGGTTAATAGAGTGAAGCACTTAGTGTCCTATATTTTGATGAGCGAGAACAAAACCTATCATTAAGCCATATTTCAGTTGGTTTGCAGCTTTTGGGGTGTATTCAGGCTTCCTATCTCGTGCACAGCGCAACCATGTCCCCACAGAGCACGAGGGAGCAGGGCTCTGATGGCCAGCGGTGATGAATTAATTGAATGTCTTGCCGCTGTATTGCATTGCGCCCTGACAGGTCCCCACACCAGCACGGCCCTACGAGAGAACAGGAGGTAAACGAGATTTAGCTTGACCTCCCCAGCTGTATGAAAGGTTTGTTTGATGGCTGCATGTACACAAAATACTCATTCCGTGCAGTCTTATTGCCTGCTCTGGTATGTTACTTATTACTTAGGTCATGAGGACTTTGTTGGTGTAGAATTTTATTTGCTGCATGAAAAAGTTACTAAACATTCACCTTTACCACTAAACTAGTTATTCCAGCTGCTCTGTCGCTTATCCGAGATGTGTTACCCTTGCAATGTAGTACCTAAGCCTTGGTAATATATAACATCACCTGGTGCCCTGAGCAGTGACGCTCATTAGTGATTTGTGATCCCATGGTATGTGCTGAAGGTAGATGAATGAAATCGCGCAACTCCAAAGAGCTCATCCAGCAGCTCCTGTTCAACCCAAGCACATCCCCTTTGTGCGCCTGTCGGGGTCTACGAGAGCAAAGCTATGGGCTGGTGACTTCGTTCGTTCTGAGATGTCATGTTATAGAGCTAGCAAGGAGCTCATGCCCAGTTACAATTTGCTTTCTCCTTTAAAACCTGTCTCCTGGAAGTCTCCCCAGTTACATCTTGTGTCACGATCGTGTCAGCCATCTCAGGGATTCACTGCTCCTGCTAGCTGTGTGCGGGGTTTGGAAAGATCACTGGTTGTCCCCATAAATCACCACTTTCCATTCTGTCTGGCTGTATCCATAATGGGTTTTCATTCTCTCAGCATCTGGCTCGTGTCTCACAGCACTGAGCAGACCTCTGAGCTGGGGGACCCTGTGGTATCGGGTTCAGCTATTCAACCTAATATTCTGCTGTTAAATGTGTTTAGGAGAGGAATACCTTGTGCTGCAGCCCCTTCCCATGCCACGATTCCCACCGATTGCCAGGGCTGACTTGCAAAGCTGCCATTGTTGGTGCTACAATTAACCGAGGACTTTTTCTCAGCCAAGGAGCGGAGAAGTGGCACCGAGAAGTCCCATTAACTTCAGCAGCATATAGGTGCACAGAAGGACCGGTTCGGCCTGGGCTGCCAAGCCTCCCAGCTGATTCGAAACAAATCTCTTTTGTTCTCCCTCTTTGTTTGATGCAGTAAATAAAAATGAGTCCCCCCAAGGACCAGAGCATTTAGGCTTAGTGTATTTTTGTTTGTTCAGAGCGTATCAGTCTGTTGTTCTTCCTGGCTAATCAGATAGAGCGGAAGCTAAAACAATCTCAATTTGTTGTTCCATTTTATTCTATACATAATCACTGCTTCTCGTCTGCCTCTAAATAGCTGCATAAATACACATTAAATGCAGTGACATCTCTTTTGGGACTCACTCCAGTGTTTCCTTGTTATTTTCTCTCTTTGAAAGAGATTAGGTTCTCAGATATGCCATGTTTCTTCTAAAAACCTCTGTACTGTGCACATGCAGGAATGGATATTATAACGCCGGCCCCATTCTTGTCCCCTGCAGACATAAGGGGTTTGATGACACTAAATGACTGCATGAGAATAATATGTGCCTACGTACCACGTGTGAAAACAGAAAAAAGTTCTCAGTCTGGGTATCCATGAAGGTTATCTGACACTTCTTGCCCTGTTCCCTCTTCTCTCAGCTTTCTCTCCTCCCACTCTGTCTCTGACTCTCAAGCTCCCGTCCCAGCTTACTTTGGATCACTTTGGGTTGGTGGTTTGTGGTTCCTGCAGAATGGCTGTCTTCTCTTTTGGTCTGGTTTCTACCACCCAGGAGACATGTGCTGTCACTTTTGGCTTTTCAAAGAGCCTCCCTGCTCATCACAAGTCTAATGTGTGGATATTAGCACTTCAGGCTTTCAAGATTGAGGTAGATACAGGTGTCAATCTGAATTTCTGGCTTGCTGATAACTGTTCTTCTGGTACAAAAAGAGACATTTGAAGCCATATACACTAACTGCCAGCTCTAGAAAACCATGAGCAATAAAATCTCTGCAGAATTCATAAATTAATTTTGGCCATCTTCCTGTGCTTTCTGAATTTGTTTCTCAGAGATGGGCAGGAGGAGGAAAGTTCCAAGTGACTTTCAAATTCACCCATTCAGGTAGTTGCACAGCATCGTTCCCAGAGCAGCAGTGACCTCAGGCAGGCACGTTCCTTAGGGGCTCCCACATCTGGCCAGCCTAGAGCAGGAAGAGACTGAGCCCACATCTGTCCTCAGCATAAAACACAATCACATTGTTCATTTTAGCTTCCATTTTCAGTTTGTTCATTTTAGCTGGAAAATCAGGAGAGCAGCTTTGTCAGTTTAAGCCAACCCATAGGTAGGCTTTTGCAGGGTGGCATAATGAGAACTGCTATATATTTTTCCAGAAGAGACTGTAGTTAACTAAAAATATTTATTGCAGGTTAACTATTTCACTCTAATAGTGAGGCATGCACCCAAAACATGTATATCATCGGAGATGCACATACGAACATAAATACGTGCACACACAGGCATGCACGTTAACGCTGGTGCTCTTCATTTAGGAAGACAATGCCAGCTATTTGGTAAAGCACTGGGACAAATCCTGAGGGTGAACACAGTTTTGCCCGAGACAAACTCACAACTGAGGTCCTATAACACAAATGAAGTTGAAGCCCAGTTCGTGGTATTTTGTATCCTTTTGCATTCCACGTTTCCTACATCTACGTGACAATTTGTCACGGCTGGTTATGTCGGCACATCATGTTCAATATATTTCCGAGGTGCAAAATGAGAGATGATGAGAGAAGTTCTGAAAGATCTGAAACAGAGAAACTCTGAGCTTAATTGCAGCATTAAGCCTGAGCGTGGCACTAAGCAGGAGCTGGAAGAGCTCAGCTCCAGGGGAAGCATCTGCCGAGTCGCTCTGTATGAAGGGCCGCTGCCCGCTGCTTTGCCACTTTGGTTATCGAGCAGTGTGATATCGCTGCCCCCAGTATCCCCAGTGCGTAACTGAAGTGGTGTGGGCACGGGACAGGATGGAAGATGGGAGCCCACCAGCCCTGCCCTGAGTATATAGGGTAGTGCTGGGCTTGTCATGCTGCCCGCTGCCTCCAATCTCAGAAAGGGGAGTGGGAATACCCTTGTAGAAAAGCAAAATATCCTTTTCCTTTGTCTGTTTTCATCCCCCCCCTCCCAGATTTGCATTTATCTAAGAAAGGAAAATGTCAGGCATTAGCGCTAACACAGTCATCTGGCAGCAGATAGGAGTCGGGGGGGGCGGGGGGAGAACAAAGCTCTAAAAGTTTATAACATAGTATAAAAAAGCAGCTAAACCAAAGCAAACAGCCTGAGGAAAGAGAGGGAGTTCTGCATTTCTGCTGCAGAGAAATGCACAAATTTTCTCTGCAAGAAAATGTATCTATTGTGCTGTCGCCTAATTAATGACACTCAAGTTGAAAGTGAGGAGGAAAAGCACAGGGAAATCTGAAAACGCGCTGGAAAGAACATGTACATTCAAAAGAAAGAAAAAAAAAAAAAAAAGTCGGATGTGAAAAGCCAAAGGTCGGGCAAGGACTGAGCAAGCCAAAGGCAACTAAAGAGTTTTTAGTGCAGTGCCCAAGAGCAGGGCAAGGCTGATCTCTAGCGGCTGCGGGCAAAGCAGCTGCTGGCGGCTGCTGCTTAAATGTTCCCACACCTCTGCTTTTTGGGAGGGGAGGGGTAGCTTTCAGAGGTGTCGCTCGCAGCACCTCGACCCAGAACAGGGTGAAAATTTGTCCAGATTTTTTTTTTCCCCACCTTTTAGTAATACACCAGAATGTTTTTTCTCTTGCAAAGAAGCTGTTTCTGTAGCAGCACTACCATGTGTCTCTTGGAGCAGACCTCTTTCTCCAGTATTAGGCGTCGTGACAAGAATTGTCTGGATAAAAAAGGAAAACATTGATTTTTAGATCTTTCTAGAATTTTTTAGATTCTGGTTCAAAACAATTGTTTCTTTTTTATTCTCTGTTGAATACTTGGTTTCTTTTTACTTTCTCTGTGGTGTCCAATCTTGTTCCTGCTATGACTGATGGAAGGAGAAAAGGTGGAAAAAGGAGAGGTAAAAGCCAGACGTGTAGTATTTTTCGTTTGTGTGAAATAGTTTCCTTCCTAGTTCTAACAAAAAAATAGAAAAAGCAGTGGCCTTTCGTGCATAATATTTGCAGTGCTATTAACAAGAGAAACAAAAAGACATTATTTCTTTGGAAGAAAAAAGGATGGTTCCTCTCCAATAGGAAAATGCAACTCCTTACTAAGCAACGTGCACGCTAATGCCGTCAGCCAGACAGCAAAGCAGTTCTTGCTCACATGTGCACCAGTCAATTAGCGCCTGGTTCATGTTTTCTGGTTTCTCAGTCAGAGTCTCTGAAAGGGCAATTGGGAAAATCAGACGCCTTTTAGTCACTACTCACAGGAACCAGGAGGAAAGAAGGAATCCAAAACACATTTCAGAACAGCCAGAAATGATGAGCACTGTGTACTTTGGAGGACTATATAATATTGGATTTGTCAGGCAAGTCATGTCCCTCTGGGTTGTGCTGCACCACCTAAACCCACTAATTTGTTCTTAAGCTGCAAGACGAATAGTGACAATACTACTGCTTTTTCAGTCACTGTATGTATTTGTGTTCTACATGATGCTGACAAGACACTGAAACAGAAACCACGCAGTCAGAGCATCACTTACGTGATTATATATGCTCACACATCCTTAATGTAAGGGCTTTCTTTTATTAGCTGATAAAACACACAGCACTGCTGTATATTTCTGTATGTTCCATTAGCAGTTGTTGCTTAATAACATTTGCTGATGAACATTGCACAAGTCTAGGGAGAAAAGCCTACAAACTTCAGGAAATTATTTCATCCATCGCTGTTCTTTGAAGCAGGCCATTTTTTTTCCAGCTAAAATATTACCTTTCCTTAATTAAAGAAGATATGATTAAGAATACTTCCAATTGATCTAGCACAGTTCATTCAAGGGTGCTTTGCCTATCACATCCTTCCCACCCCGAGCTGTTTTCATTCTGCCCGTACAGCAGCTAACACCCTGTGATCTATTCCCTGGCTGGGTGTCTCACAACAACAGCTAATAATACCATCACCAAAACCACAATCACTTCAGGGAAAGACAGAAACACCTAATCAGCCCATAACCACAATGTAGTGGGAAAGAGCCAAGCTGAGGCATGTGGGAGTTTATAGAAAGGGCAGGTTTGGTTTTTTTCTTTAAGTGTCCAACACTGGTCTAATTGTCCTCCCACTAAAGCCACTAGTAAGATCCCCTTTTTTAGGTGAGCGCAATCCCTCTGATGTTCCTCACATTTGAAGATCTTGGGAATTAGCGTGTCTTAGGGCATCTCTCACTTGGTAATGGAGCTTGGCCAGGGATAGTGTCTTGCTCCGTGCTCCTCACTGACCTCTGTGCTGCCGTAGTCGATGTCCATATTTTGGCTGGAGATAGACCTATACTCCTCAGATTGTGCTTTAAGCCCAGGGAATATTTTTTTTTTTTTCCCCCTACCTCTTGCTGAAATCTTTCCCTTTTGGCAAAAGCAGGGCTGTTCCCTGCAGCAATGCCTCAGCAGTGACAAGTGCTTATGGGAAGAAGGAGACCTTCCTCCTCAAGAGAGGGGTGACAAGTCCCATCCATCCCTAAGCCAGGGCAGGTCTCAGCCTTTCCATCTGATGCCTGTGTCCCGAAATTTCCTTAATGTCTATAATGAAAGGATTTACTACAGGGCTTTGGGGGGGTTAATGTCAATTTGGTGTTAAAGGGAGGAAGGTGTGCAGGTCTCGCAAAACGTAGTAGTTCATGCCACGAGTTGGTCAGGGCTGGAGGCTATTCCAGGAGGGCACGGCAAATAGTCACGCTCATGCCAGCATAAACTGGGAGCACAAACCTGTGCAGAGGAAGCTCCCCAATTTTGGCACCTTTCCTGCAGTTCCTTGGAAAGCGGTTAGGGTTTTGTTGGGGCAGACGCTTTCCCAGGCTCCTGCCATAGGGGCACTCTGAAAAATCAGGTATTCAGGGCTCACACCCCAGCATTTCAAAGCAACCCCGAATGCTTTCTGCTAGCTTCAGAGCCATTTTTCTACATTTTGCTGCTGGCTCTCCTTCTCACGGCTCCGGCAGCCAGCACTGAAAGCATTTGTTGCCCTGTGATGAGGAGCTGCATGACAGCCAACGGGCAATAAAAGTCCTGCAGCAACCCGCTGCCGTCTGTACGGATCCTTAGGCTGATTCATGCCTCTCTCTCCAGCAGCACGGGCCTGACACATCCTGCTCTTTCTGGCGTTAAGGAGAAGCCAGTCAACAGCTTTGCGCTTGGAGGAAGCAGCCTGTAGAAAATGCCTCTCGCTGAGCCTTGCCGAGGAATCCTCCTCGTTTGGCCATGCTGGCAACGAGTGGTCCCGGCTACAGAGGCCACGAGTCCATTCGGTGGGCTGTCCTGCACAGGCGGGTGTAAGGGAATGAAAAAATTGCCCTACTTCGACGCTGTTTGAGGCTCTTCCATAGGAGGAGTGATGTTTCCCATGCAGGGTTTCCTTCCCCGCTCCCTGGCAGCGCAGGCAGGACAGGCTCTGCTCCAGCTTGAAAGGGGCACCAAAGGGAGTGGTGGCTCTTTCTCCTCTGACCCCCATCCATGTAAGGCTACTGTACTCCCTCATTTGGAGGTCACAGTGATGGAAGACACACTTAAAAACCTTCATACTTATTTATATACATATTTATATAGCTGCTACAAGAGCATTGAAGTATTCTTTTTTATGGGCTTCTGCTTTTCTAGGTTTTCCAGCTCATATTAAAGTCATAATGTCCTGACCTGCATTTTAAAGTAGGGTCTCTGGGAAGTGCAGATCATGATCTGTAGGTAAGTGTACGATTTCCTATCAGCCTGACAGTCCCAAGTGGTGCTTTGCTTCTCCAGGAGTGTAGAGACACTGGGAGGGTAGGAACCATCAGCCCAGCTGAGTGTGGGGCTCATGGATGTGCAGAAAAGCCACAGCTGCTGAAATGATAATGGCTAATAGAGAAGGACCCAGTGATACCTGAGTAACCCCAGGATGCTTTTAAGCCACTAGGAAGCCCTAGAAACAGCCTGCACAAGTATACATACGACCGTCACATGCATGTGGTATCTGTTCTCTGCATGCAATGTGTGCACAGATAAGCATGTGTGCAGAGCAGAGTGCCTGGACACATCTGCACATCTGGATGTTCTTCACATTGGCCAGAATTTTCCTTCCGACCAGATGCTGGGGGCCTGGGCTCGTGGCTTAAAATAGCATTGGAGTAACAGCCATGAGCTGGTGCAGTTCGTGTCCCTGGTGCTACCTCCAGCTGTCCAGCAGCTTTGTCCCCTTCTGCAAAGCCCCTTTGAACTTAGACTCACATTTCTGTTCACATTATGCAAAATAGGAGCACCTCCAGGAGCAGAGGCCTGCTGCTCTCATCAGTGCTTGCAAACTGTGCGTGTCAAGGGGAAAGCCCTGCTCAGCTTGTGTGCTCGCTGTCATTTCTCACAGGTAATGGTTCCTGCTAAATCAGCCCCAAAACATTTCTCCAAACAGTGCTTAACTGCTTACCTGCTTAGAAGTAAACCACATTTAGCTGCCTTTAACACTTTTCCATCTCTATTTTTATGCATTAAGATCAATTTCATGAAGTTTCCTAGGTAAGATGATTGCCATCAGCAGGAAGAATGTAGTAAATTAATTATAGATGTATGTTAAATTACTTTCATTACCACCCTCAGTTCTGGGAGAGAGTCATGTGAGCAGGATGACTGATGAAACAGTGTTTTTACATATTCCCCCGGTAATGGATATTTTTACTTGGCTGCCAGTGTTGTTTCTTAGCTCAGAGAAACTGGAATTACACATTTCAGAAAATGGAGGTTCAGTCTAAAATTAACCTCCAGACATTGCCAGACAACAGTAGCTAAGACAGACTTGCTGGAATACAAGCTGTCTCTTTGGGGTCTTCTACTGGCAGCCCTCAGTGATTTACAAAGGTAAACTTTGGGAGGATTTGTCCTCTTAACATCAAGCACATCCAAATACAAGGGGAGGGAGTCACTTGCATTTGGGGTGTTGTTTCTACGCACTGTCAGAGACGTAACAGACACGACAAAAGTCAACATGAATGGAAAGTTATTTTCCATATTCACCTTATAATAACCTTGGTGCAGGGTATTTTCTAGGGATTAATGACCAGGCCAGTTTAATGGCTCTCTGCTGAACTTCAGGCTATCAACTTTTCACAGCCTATCATTAATCCCTGGAAAATATCTAGGTTCATGATAGATACGAGTGAAAAATAATACACAGTGTGAAGGTAAGTATATTGCTAGTGTTTCATCATGTACTGGCCCTAATTGCTAACTTCAGATGCACTTCAGAATACAAGTAAATTAGCTACAGCTTAGTTACACTGTAATTACAAAACTGCTTCACTGCACATCTATTTATGTAGTGTATAATTACTATCTTCTCTGGCTGAAAGCTGAAATCATGATATTATTGTCCCTCATACTGGAATGTACTACACAGTAATGTATTTTGAAGGATATCTGTAACAGGCAAGTCAGAGGACAAATTAATTCAATGTATTTCTAGGCACTGCACTCACAATCTTTTTTGTTTAAAAAAAAAAAAAAAAAAAAAAAACCAAAAGAGCAATGATTTGCTAACAAAAAGGAAAAGAAAAAAAGATAAACCCAAACAATCAGGCTATTTTACAAAGCATTGAGCTTAGTGAGAAGGACACCGGCCTTCTGGATATTTGGGACTTTCTAAGCCAGTCCATTGATGGAGGTCTCCAAATGGAGGTTTATCTTTAGAGGGGTGATGGTTCCTCCTTGTAGACCTCTGTCTAAATATCATAATACAGATGACATGTTTGCACTCCATGCAGGAGAAGCCCCACATAGCTGTAGCTCATCCTTTGAGCAGCAGAGAAGTTTTACTTCTCGTCTTAATTAATCAGCACAGTTATCTTTATTAACTTCTTGGATGAGATATGAGGACCCGTTAACCTTTCCCATATGAACCCACTAGCTCTGTTGTCTGACAGACTTCCTGGAGAACACAACATCTCATGAAGGAGCACGTGTGCTCAAAAAACATCTTTCCACATAAATACTCACAATGTTAGGGTTAAGTTGACTTTTGGGAGTAGTGCTAAGAGATCTCAAAAAAAAGGAAGTCCAAAGAAATAAGAAATATGAATCATCCTACCTCATGTCCCAGGTCATGAGCTGTGAACAGACTTTACTACCTGGGTTGTCCTGCCTGGAAGAGTGGAAAGGAGAGCCCAGCTATGGAGAGCAAGTTGCGCTGCCTCCTCAGCCCCTGGCTGCGGTCTGGGGTCGGAGTCAGAGCTGGAAGGAGCTCCCTTCTGGTTTCACATTGCGACTGGCACCTGGCTAGGATCTACCCAGCACCATCAAAGATGCTTTGAGGATCCTTCCTGCCACCAGATTTGAGTGACTCACAGTCTTTTTAACACATCAATCCTGACATCACCAGGGAATGCAGCCCTCGTGTGCAAAGCTTTAGCTTGTGGATTTTTCCTCCGGTGTGTTGGAGTGAAGCTGGGACGTGGGTTCATGCATGTGCATGCAAGGTAGGGACTACCTCGGAAGTCTGCAGCACATCAGAGAGATTTCCTTCCCCACGCTGCCTCTGCAGGAGTAGGCCTGCTGTGGTTTCCATTAGACTTGTAGAAGTGCCAACACACACACACACACCCCCCGCCATAGTCTGCTGGGAGAATAATTAGACAATAATTGGCAAGTTTGCACAACAAGCACTTATTATACATCGTATTAATGGGTGATAGGTAGAGTCTGTGTTTTTTCCACTTAATAATGCATGGATCCTCCTAGATATCCTAAGGATCTCTCTCTGGAGTTGTGTTTTGTGATCAGATGGCATAACTAATGGCCAGGGCTGATTACATACTGATTAAAAACTACTTAAGAATCTCATCTGTCCAGGAAGGGAATGCCAAGCCCTGCAGTACGAGGGAAGTGCTTGTCCTTATTTCATTTCGGTTACACCAGTTCATCTGTTGCTAGCAGCAGGCACTGAACGACTCTGCTTTGCACATCAAAGGGAATCCAGGACACATGAGGAATCTGATGTGGCTGAGTTTAGCCAGAATTAGACCTTGAAGCTGACATCTTTGGTGAATGGGTATCTTCGCCTCCTCAGAAGCTGATTTGACCAGGAGAGCATAGAAGCCCATTCTTGTGTGGTGCCTATCTGAAACTACAGTGTTCCCACAGAAGGTGGGAATTTCCTCATGTGACACATTTTGGTGGGACACCTTTGTACTGAGCAGACAGAAGTCTAAAAAACTCTGGAGAGCCTATGGGAAGCCTGTTTCTCTATGTTTTTCTTCCCATGGATTTAGTCTGGTGTGAAAAATGACAAATTCATGGGCTGGGGAGTTGGTAGTGAAAAATGGACCATTCAGAGATGATCACGGTGGGATGACAGGCAGTACCAGCTGAGGTGTTTGCACCATTAGGACTATGGGTTAGTTTGAAGTAGATCCAGACTTTGGCTCCTACAGGCAAAGTGCAGGATTCTGTCCTGTGTGTGTACTGAGGGACACCCCCATCCTTTCCAGCATAAGATACTTCTTAGCTGCCTTCGTAGTAATAGACATATTTCCTTCTTATCCCTCCTAAAATCTGCTAGGCATGTATGCCTTCATAGGCAAGACATAAAGCAGAGCTGCATTCACCAAAAAGCTTTAAACTATATGCTGGCCTGCTGGGACTGCCCCTAGCCTTTCCCACAGCATTGGCTGGGAAAAACTAATTCAGCTAAATGCAAGCTTCTGGTGTGATTTTAATAAGCCTTTGCAGAGAAGCAGTTTCTGCAGTGCTGAACATGCAGTCTCTGAAGAGAGGGTCCTTCGCTGTGTTCAGTTTACAAAAGATAGCCGACCGGGACAGCCTTGGACACTTGGCCAAATATCTGTCACTGAATTACCTGTGAATTCAGAGAAATCAAAATGTAAATGCATCTTTCGAACACTGGGAGGGACTGTTATATTTGGAGGGTACAAACCTCAGTGTCTGTGCTAGACTCCCCCCGAATTGCCCTGTCCCTGCTGCAAGAGGCATGGTGTTGCTCCTCTTTCCCTGCCTGGCTCGTGCTGTAACAGGTTTCTTGGGCTGTCCAGCAAAATTGCATCTTGAATTTCTGACTAAAAGATGATCTACAACTCTTAAATGACTTTGTAGTGTTTCAAGAATGTTGGCATAGGGGAAAATCTGCTTTTAAAAAGTATAGAAACAGCACGCTATGGCAGCGTTTGGTGTAAAGTTACTGTGTCTGAATAAGGTAGTTTAAAAAGAGAAAAGAAAGGGAAGTCATTAAAGGAAGTATTTTCAGTCCAAATTCATCAATAATACTAAAGTTGAAGAGATGTAGACTATGTTTTGGAAAGTAGTAACATATAAACAAACAAATAAATACTAAAAAAAATAATAATACTATCTTTAAATAGCATCCAAATTAATGCCTTTTTGGAGGAAGAGGACATACATACAATTTTTCCCTTGCCTAAATATCCTCTCTAACTCTTTGATTGATGGGCTAAGGGCTTGGGTATCTCAAGCCATGTAGGACTGAGTTTGCCTAAGCCTGCGCTGTTGAACATGTGGAGATTCACCCTCTGCAGACACACTGAAGTTGCAGGCACAAATGTCATAGCAGGGTCACACCTTGAGAGGTTGTATGTTTTTTAAAAGGGAATTATGTGATGCCGTTACCTGTGATAGCAGGGTCTTGACCGTGGTGACATAGACAATCCCGTTTACCTATATATGGTCATTTTTTTGGTGTCAGAATGTAAATGAGCCTCTCTCCAAATACAAACAGAAGCATAGCAATACTTTAGCGAGTGCCAAAGCAGACGGCAAATCAACTCTTCGCTTCTGAGCTGCACTGCCTTTATGAGAAGCTTTGCTGACAGTTATGAATGTCACTCATCATAGCACCCTCACACGGTTCTGATAAGCCTAAATAGTACTATTTTATAGTCAATGTCACTGTCGCCACAGAGGGCACGAAAGTCGTCTTTTAAATTCATTCCTCAGTGTAATCTGAATGCCCCTGCATTGTCTACTAGGTGTTTTCTGAACGCAGCCAAATAAATTTGGCGTCAGCTGCCACAGGAACTGTCCTTCTGAATAATGTCTTGTGTTGTCTAAAATGATTGCATATTTCAAACGTATAGGTTGGCACTTCATTTTTCTGTTTGCTTGCTTGCTTGCTTGTTTTTAACACAGTTACTACCAAGTTACCTCTACTCATTCGTGGTTCTAGACTTCTCTGGTCTCCTCATGTCTTTTGCTATTTCTGGACATGGTTCATTCTTTTTATTAAAAGGAGGACAATTATATTTTGCTCTATTGCTGTACATATTGCCAGTGAACATCCTTCCCCTTTGCAGCCATGAGGTCCTCTGTGTGCCAAATGTGGAGGACTGCCCAGAGCAGCGTAAATACACACCAGTGGTGGTTACAAGACTGAAAACCGTAGCCTCCTGCGCTCCCTTAATGAGACAGCCTGGTTTTACACTCTTGTTCCTTAAGTGCTGGGTAGGGGCGTCCTCTTGGCTGCCACCCCACTGAAAGTTTTCATTTACAGTGTAAAATAAAAAGCGCTAAAGCTCTTCCTTGTGATGAGCTCAAACCTACAGCCAACCTTGCAGAGCTGTGTCCCCCAGCCTTGCTCATCAGCCCTGGTCTCAGGCAGTCCGTGTTGCTTCTTTCCCAGGCCAAGACAACACTATGTGTGGCAAAGCAGCATGTGGCACAATGCGTGATGGCAGAAAATGTTCCCTTCCAGTAGCAGGACACTGCACCACATGGCACAGTCACTGCATTATCATTCTGTTAAAAAAAGGAGGTAGGAAGGTGTACAAATTCTGCCACTTCAGTGTAAGTAAGTGTTGAAATATTTGAATTTCTCCTCCATGCCTTTAAATTTGGAAACCTAAATATAGGGAGGGAAAAAGTGAGGGGAACTATAAATAAGAAATGAGTATGTGGGACAGATCTAAATCCAATCCACAGTACTTGTTGCACCTCCCCATCAAACATCACTCTCGCCTCACCAGCAGAACGCGGCTGCAGGGAGTACTGTGTTGCTGCCTGGTCTGTTGGGTTCTTTTCTGGTTGTTGGGAATGATGGTTCAGCATCAAAATCAGGCTCTTGTAGAAATTCATGCAACCCTGGAAACAATGGGCAATTGCTTCTAATAAGGTCACAAGCTAATGAAATATAAAAGACGTCTAATAACTGCACTCCAGTGAAAGTGTTAGCAATCATCCTTGCACGTCTGATATCTCAAATATGCCCCTTGTGCCTAGTACATATGTTTACGGTACAACACTCAGACCTCTTGACTTTCCTACACAGGTGCTTTCCAGACTTAAGCATGCATGTAAATACGAATATTGCGTTCAATTTGCCACGCAAATCACTAAATTAGATGCACAGGCAGCTTCTACTCCTTCACAAGAGGTTTTTCTAATAGATATTTCATATTGCACCAGTCATTTTTAATAACTGAAAATGTTCTTAGGAAAGTTAGTTTGAGAGTTTTCCAAACCTGGATTACAGCTTGAGCCTGCAAGGCGTTGAATTCATGGGATTTGATTCAGTGAAGCATTTCTAGGGCTGCTCATGTGCTTAAAAGTACACAGTTACTTGGCATTGCTTTGCTGCATTGATTAGTGAGATGTTGTGATCAGCAGTTTGAACCTACAGTGGGGCAAGAGGCAGGGTAACAGGGAAAAGGCAGGCCACCCACCACTGAAAACCAGCCGTAATCGCCAAAATTGTATTAAAATAGTCTGGCTTCCTACGTGATAGAAATAGTGCTGTAATCTTAAAGATGGTATATGTTTCTATGACAGGAGGTTGAGTAGGTTAAATGAAGTAGCTGCTTAATGTTAGAAGACTTTAGAAGCCATAAAGAACTACTTATCCAATGTAGCACTTTTTGCCCTCAGGGACAGGTTAACAAAGGTGTCCCTTTTCCAGAGGATTTTCACAGATAGCTGAACAGAAAGCCTTTTTATTGAAAATGTTATCTGTGTTAACAAAGTTTTATGATCGAAAAAGCTTGTTTTGGGTTTCTGCTAGATAAAGAGCCTTAGCATCATCTCCTGCAGTAAGGACAGCTGGGAGTCTGGGTCATTGTTCCTCAAATTAATTGATATGACCTGGTGGGAAGGTATGAAAATCACCTTGTCAGATCCTCGCCAGATCATTCTCTGCTGCTTTCAGACCCATGGGCCCACACAGCTGGAGATGTGAGTCAGTCTGGCCCAGATCACTGAAAATGTCAAAGAAACTCTGCGGCAAGGAGTTTGTGGTGGTGGTCCTGGAATAAAAGGCTACGACCAAGAGTTGTATTACCATGTGCATGTAGCCAGGACTGGAAACCCTCTGAGGATAAATTCCTTACTGAATACAAAAGCAGCATTACCCTACAGATCACAACGGGCAAATGTAAACTCATTTCATTTTTTAAAAAGAGTTTCATTAAGTATAGGAAAGCTTCCAGAAGGCATATTGGAAAATGTTCAGAACCATCTATCAAGGCCTTTTTTACTGAAATACCATAGATATATTTAACAGCAACAAAGGGTGTTAAAAACACAGCAACAAAAGCCTAAGCATATTGAACAGATTTGTTTTTTCAGAGAAAATACAAGATACTACATAAAGATAAAATTTAAGTCCTACTGAATTCAATGACCAAAGACCTTTATTTATTAGTGGAACAAAAGATTTCACAGAAAAGGTTTTGCACAAGAAGAGTGGTCTAAGTTTAAGAGTATACTGTATTTATGAAAGTATTTTTACAAGCCATTCTTCATAGTGTTTACACAAGTGATAATTGAATACAGTTCTTCAGTGACAAAGTCATGAAAAAATACTATCAGATCATGTAAGGGTACCATTGAAGCAAAAAAAAAAAAAGGAGACCTAGCCTTTGGACTGGTGTTAGCTTCAGCTTTGAGCGATCTGCATGAAAAGTCCTTGGTTTTATCTAGTCACTTGGAGCTAAAGCCACAAAAGGCTGATGATTCAACTACATGGTGCCATGCTCAGCATCCATGGCTCTTGGGCAACAGCTGCTTATTATAAAATACAACAGTGCTTGCTGTTAAAGTCCAGATCTTCCTAGCTCAAAATTATCACCACTGGGTGAGAGCCTCCTGTGTAGCCTCAGCTCCAGCTCTGCATCACTGACCTGGGGAAACTTCATTTCATGCAACAGGATGCCATGAAGCCACCAGATATTGCAGTGCTAGCAACAGGGAGGTGCCCAACCGGGCCCAAACAAGGAGGAGGCAGCTATATTGGGATTCCCTCCAAGATGGATGCAACTTAACCAGGTTAAAAAAATAAGGCACAAGGCCGCAGCTCTACGACAGAGTTTAAAATCATTAATCCTGAGTAGTAGGAAGCACAAAGTAAGCAGGCTGCACTGCAGAGACAGCGGTGGTTTAATGCATGAATATCTGTGGTATTTCCTATTTTCTAGCAGGGGGATACCTGCTCTCAGCAGGGCTTTCAGGTACCTAACTCAGGGCAGTGAATCCCATTTCGGCTCTGGCATGCCTAAGCTTTATTCACTGATGCAATGATGCCCATAGCTCCTCTGTGCTTCAGCTCTTCATTTGTACAATTAATTAATAGTAACAATACTTACTGCTTCACCAGGGTGTTGTAAAGAAAAAGCATGCTAAAAATGGTAAAGCACTCAGATATTGGATAATAAGGACTTTGTAACCTCCTAGGGAAAATTTTAAAGAATTGGCACTGTTCGAATGTAGATCAAAGTTTAAGCCTTTTAAGACTAAATTTCCGCCCCGCACAGACAAAGGCTCTGGAAGAAGGACTCCTGTAGCATGTCGGCCTTGTGCTGGCCCCGTGTGTAATGTCACCTTTCTCAAGGCACTTTGCTAAAGGCAGAGGTCCCTGAGAAAGTGTTCGGTAGAGCCATGATGAACTGCCCCAAGTCAGTTCCTTCCTCGCATGCTCCGGCCACGAGGACGGGCTGCCTTGCTGCCACTTCATGCACGGGCACGTACTGCCCTTGTTCTCTTCAAGCAGCTCTCTCGTGTTGTGTTTAAGATGAGTGTAGGGTCTATTTTACATTTCCATGAGACAGAGGTGCAGCTGCCAGTGGAAGGCAGCACCAAATCCCTGGGATAAGTCTGACGCTGCAGTCAAGGAGAGGCAAAGAGTTTTGACTGCACGGTGAGAAGATCCATCCACTGCAGTACTCAATGCAAAGCCCGTTTGGGCTGCTGGAAGGGCTCTGCATTGACTCTGACGGCCATTGGCCTTTCCACTGAGTAGAGCTGTAGTACAGGGAATAAAAGTAGGGTGTCAGTTACACCCTTACTCAGCCCCTCTGGGAAATGTCTAAAGAAAAATGTTGCAGGACCTTTGGTATGCAAATGGATACTGCACTGTGTCCAAGCACTTTATAAAATACTAGACTTGTTATGGTTCTAGTCTTCTCCTACAACAAAGAAGAGGATGCACATGGCAGCGCATAGAGCAAAATTTAAAAACCTAGTGTGATTTCACAGCTGGTGTCCACTTAAGCAACCCAGAAGTAATTTCCCATTCAGCCCATGAGAACAGGTTTAAAGTTCATTTGTGCCATTCACTTCCTTCTTTAGTCCTTCTTGTTCCTCTCTCAGAGGTTCCAGCTCAGGCCCATCCTGTGCGGTTTCTTTGCTCCAGTTATTTCTGCCTTCATTTTCTGTCCTTACAGATTTAAGATCCTCTTCTTTTGCCTTTCTTTCCTTCTCCTCCTTGGCAAGCATACGATAATTATAATAATTCATGATGAACAGGAAGGTTCCTGCCAGGACCATCACAGCTCCACATTTAATGAACATATATTTATAGTCCCCAAAGGTATCAATAAGAGTCCCTGTAAAATATACATTAAAAAAAAAAAAAAGGGCGAAACTTAGAGATGAAGACAAGAATATTGTGTTTTCACATCCTAAATATAAAGGGACTTGGCTTTAGGATAAAATACTACATTCTCTGGACTACTGATCTCTTCCACAAATACTCTGATCCTGCAAATACTACACACATGTTCCACTACATAGCCTGTGGGTAGTTAACGTTGATATAGGTAACTCTACCAATAATTTGTACAGTTAAATAGAAGGAGGCAGAGAACCTACATTGCAAAGACAGGACTTTTCAGGCACACCTTTTTCCATATAGAAACTAAGTCCTCTGATCACAGAGTCTGCTGACAGTCTTCCAGTGATCACCTACAAGGATGTCCATTTGACTTGGTAGTCCTCAAAAGCAGCAGCTTTCAGGAGGACATTTGTGAGATGGCACCGGCCACTGGGTCTCATCTCAGACTCTTGACAAAGACCTTCCAATTTATTCTACCACGGGTCGTTCACCAGGATTAGAGGAGACTCAGCTTTTGGTCACAGCTGCCCTTTCTGCATATATATTCATGATCTAAAGATGAAAGGGCACTGCGTGGAACTGGAAAACATTAGTTCCAGGGAAAGCAAAGATGATGCTGTCAATGTCAGATAATTTCAATGCCAAGACAAATGTGACAGGTTCCTCTCAAAGGTTAATGCCTCTGCTACGGAGTTACAGAGTAATTGAAGGGAGATGGCTTAATTGAAATGTCAGTGTTCTCCATTATGTCAAAATGTAACACAAATCTTATTGGGATTATGATCCTGGCATTAATTCCCATTTACTGGCGCAACACAGACCATTCTTAACATCCCAAATCCTAATTAAAGTAAGACGCACTCCTAACCTGGCCTTCACAGTACAGATAGGCCTCCTTGAAACTGGCCCATCATCCATTAGCTCTCTGACTTTTTGGCATATGTCCTCCTCCTTAAAAAGAGGGATCTTTAATTACTTCCTGACTGACTCCTAATGTTGAAAAGCTGATGATTAATTACCCCACTGCATTACACTAACAGGGGATTTTATGGCCACCAGATAAGATTTCTTGATCACAAAAATAAAAATTTTTAACTGGTTTTGGTCAACGGTTCTTCCTGAATCTAGGTGTCTTGGTACACCATTTTCAATGCACTGTGATTTTCATGTTACTGGTGAAACATCAACTAAATGCTAATTGCAACAGTTTTTCCTTTTCTGCTAATCAGGATGACCTAGAGGTCTCCTAAATAGGTTTCAATGAGAGTTTTAATGAGTAGAGTATTGGAAAATTCAACAGTAGGATAGTCTTGCCTCTTTTCCTTTGAGAATAAGATAAAGTCATAAAACACACTGGGAACAATTTACTTAGTTCATTAAAGCAGAACCCTGCAGTAGGTTATTAAAATGCCAAAGAACCAATAAATTTGCTGCTTATTAAAATGGTGGGGAAAGCCCTACAAAACTAATATTATTGATCATTTTATAGAACTGTTTTAGCCTCATTAGCAGTCTCTGGTCATTAACTTAATCCTCCACACAGAAAATTATGTAATTCAGAAAACGGTCATTTTAAAATTGTATTTTCTTTTGTTTGTCATTAATTAAATAATGACTCTCTAAGACAGCAAGAGGATACAGCTGCTTCTGTCACACTGTCTGAGCTACGTGATAATATGAAGAATTAAAAGGCTCTGCAAGATGTGTCATACAATTAGCCAGATATCAGTTTTGAATCCAGGAAATGGGTTTGAACTGCCTTCTTCCTGTGCATTCTTTACTTACTATGATAATGTCATCTCAAAAGAATTAGCAGAGTTTAACTTTTATACATCCAAATACAGATAGCACACACAACCTAATTAAACATTTTAGCATACCTAAAGGTTACCAGTTTCCAAACCAGTTATTCAAGCTTGCATACTGGTGAAATGCAAATTGCAGGACAGGGCACATACATAGGATGGTACCTATACACTGAGAGGATGTCACCTGTAAAGTCATTTAATTCATAGCCAACTCAGGTTTGGTAAGGACTGTACTTGAGCCAAATGCCAGACTCAAATACGGTATCTTCCAGACATGGTGTGTTCCTTGTAGAAAAAGAAGTGAGCATGTGCTATAGAGGGAAAGAAGCGAAGGCTGTTAAAATCACAGGAGATCAGTGCGCCCACTTATCTTCAGATGACTGTAAGCCCTGCTGGAGGTTCAATATTGTCAGCATGGACCTTTGAGGGTCTTTGCCTTTTGATATTTCATACCATGCCATCCAAAATAAACCTATTTTTATTTTTGGCACAGCCTTAAATCTGTCAGATGCACTAAGATGATTGAAATCCGTAAGTGGAAATACTCAGAGCCTTAGAGACAAATAGCAAGGCTTAGGTTTGAGTCAACAATAGGATTTCATAGAACTGTTGTGTTTTATTGTGCTTAAATTGTGGTGGCCTCCACCCTTTTGCAACAGGAGGAGTCTCCAGGAAGAATTGTCTGAAGCGCAAGGTTCTTGGTGTTGCAGGAAGTTTTGTTCTGCAAGTTCAGTTCGAGTGTTTGAAGGGATCAGGGACTAAAAGATCACTCTCCAAAATGTTGACTTCAACTGGAGGACTACAGAGAAAGGAGTAAAGAGGAAATACTGGAGGAGATACCTAGGACCTGCCTTCCCTGGCCAATTACTAGTGGAAAAACGGTGGGTGGGACGCACTTCTTACAAACTGTGCTTGCAAGAGACTAAATATAAGTGACAACTTATATTGGAAGTTGAGGAAGAAAATACACTCACCTCCAATAGGTGGTCCCAGCAATATCGTGCAGCACTCCGCAATGGTGACGAGGCCAACAGCACTTGTGAACCGAGCAGCTCCCACGAGGTCCATGAGCGTTTCAAAGAGCATGGCACAAACCATGCCGAAGGCCAAGCCGAAAAAGATGGAGTAGACGACGAGCCCCGTGTAGCCAGAAGCCAGTGGGCACAGAAGGTGGCAGGTGCCGTTGAAAGCAATGGAGAAGCTGAAAAAGTATTGAATCCGCGGCCTCACCCACTTGCTATTTGCGATGATGCCAGTGGTAGGTCGGGCAATCATATCCACGATAGCAAGGATCGAAAGGAGGAAAGCAGATGAATATTCATCAATGCCGATGTGCTTTGCATAGGGTGCCAGAAAAACAATGGGGGCAAAAAACCCCAGGAACATCAGCACGTTTCCGATCAGGTAAATCAAGAACCCTCTGTGCTTAAAGAGAGAAAAATCGAGGTACTGATTGATTTTTTCACAACAGTCCTTTCCTCCTTCCTCTTCCATTTTGTTCTCCATGGGCACATTTGTGGGACTGCTCATTTCCATGGCCTCTTCAGTGACCTCTTTTTTGAGAGCATCCTTCCCTTCCTCAGTCACCTGGGGTTTGACTGAAGCTGGGGCTGCCCTGATGGGTCTAAAGAGAGCTCCTGCTACACAGCAGTTTAATAAAATTGCCCCAAGAATTAAAAAGCTGCCCCTCCAGCCAAAATTGTCAAAAAGGAACTGGTTGAGAGGAGCCAGGGTGCACAGCATCACGGGGCTCCCTGCCATAGCAAGGCCATTCGCGATGGGTCTTCTCTTCAAAAAGTATTTCCCTATGATTATCACTGATGGCTGGAGGTTGAGAGCAAGGCCAAAGCCTGGAACAGAGAAAAGTAGTTGAGATACACAAAGGAAAATTTGAGACCCATTTATCCGCAGCTCATTGTTTAAGGCAAATTCACGGACAGTTGGTCCACTGGTGGATCTTCAACATGATAGCCTGGATGTAAACTTTGCTCAAGATATCCCTGAGCTTCTGGCTGCCACATTTGGGTAACCAGACCCCCACAAAGACACTTTCTGTCAGAGAACGCCCCTTCCTCTTGCACTGCAGATCTCTCGGGTGGCAAACCTAGCACAAAGAATTTGCTTCAGAATAAATTGAAACTATACCCTCAGTGAATGTTGGCTGGTTTTGCCCAGACACAACAGCCTTGTTGGAGGAGAGGATGGATCTATTAAAAAAAAAAAAAAAAAAAAAAAAAAGAGAACTCTCAGTTTGAAGAAGGTTGTTCTGGCTTGGATAGTGCTCTAACCACCAAAGCGCATCCTTCTCAAGTGCAGCTGGGTCTGGCATCCCCTTCCATGGGCAGCGGGCACCCAACACTGCTGCCGCGCAACAGACCTGCACAGAAAATAACCTCACCCTTCTCAGCCGCTAGTAATTTGGTGGGGTGAACAATTCAGGTCTGATGCAAAAGAATAAGAGGTCTGCAAGTACACAGCAAAACAGCTACTGAGGATGCTAATTAAACAGGACCCTAGGGTGTTTCTTTTAATTAAAATTTGTTTTTATTGCATTTAGATATATAAATGGTATTATAAATCTGCATTGCTAATTCAGTTAGCCAGCTTCTCTTGCACAGTTGAAATCTGAAGGCAAAGATAGCAAATGCTGTGATGGTCTCAACTTTCTGTGGTTCTGTTTGAGAGCACTAGCATATAATACTCTCTTCTTTCCAAACATTTCTATGATGTGCCGTATTTCCTTAAAAATTTAAATTTTCAGAACTCCATCAAAATAACATTTAAAAATCATGCCACATATTTTCCACCCTATCATCCAGGAAAGCATAAGCCACATTAGAACAAAGCAGAAATGTAATCCTTGAAGTGATTATATCAGAGAACATGAATCCTGAAAATAGGGTCATGCAGATTTTTTCTTGTTCATTAGTCTATATAATTAGTTTGTTTAACTGTGCAGTACATAATTAGGCATATTGCTTTACAGAAGAGAATTTAGAAAGGTCAAGGTCCTCAAAATTAATTAAGGAACACTATCATTAGTCGCTGATAGAGTAGAATCCAATTGATGCAGCAGAATTCAACTGATGTTGGATAGCTTCAGTTTGAAGGGGTTTACAAAATTATGATTTTTGCCAAGTCTGAGATATTTTTTTTTTAATTACTTGGAAGTTTAGAACATTAAAAATAAATTGAAATGGCAACATATTAAAATTAATCTTGATATGAAACATTCTCAGCATGAACTTTTCTAGATAGTCCACATATTTGGTAGGGCATGTCTTTGGGAAGTACAGCCTGCTCATAATGCATAAGGGGCCAAATTCATCCCCAAGAGAGGGCTGACCTGAGAACTACAGAGGCAAAACACAGCCTTGGTTAGAGAATACCCTTGACAGTGCTCAGATATACAATTCATCTTCTTTTACCTGAGAAAATGCAACGCAGTGGATTAGAGTTTGCTTTAACTCTGTATTTCCCAGGCTGGTAGGTAAGGGCAGAAATTGAACCATTTCCACAAAATCATTTTTGATAGGGACCTACCACATGTCATGCGGAGAAGGAAAATCAGACTGGATGCCAGCTACCCACTTAAACAATAATCAACTCAAATTTTTTTATTATGTGAACATTAATTTGCCAGTCAGACAAATCTAATTCAATATTACCTCATGCTCTTCCCATTAATTAAATTTGGAGAGTTTCAAATTGACTGACTGGAATTTCAATTTACCTTAAGCTTTTGGCTGACTTTAGTTGGAAATATTTATATCCATTTTTTTCCAGTTTTCAGAAAATACAGCAGCTTTTCCATGGCTGAAATTGTTACTCAAATAACCACATTTTCTCCCCAGGGATAGGACAGAGAGGCCTATCGGTGGTGTTGCATGAACAGAAGCAAGCCCGTGCCAGAAGGAGCATCCCTCCCTAGATTAAATACATCATCTCCCTCATATTAGAAGGAAATAAGTGGCGCTACAGGAATGAGCTGTGTAGCTATTGATCTTGCTCTTACTTTATTAGCAAGGGAAGGCCCCACCAGGTATTTCAATGCTCAGATTTTTATAGCTGAGGCAAAGACTCTAGTCTCATTAGTCAACATGCTTCACCCTCGATCCCATTTTATTTCGTGGCAGTCTAATTGGTACAGATTGAACTAAACCGACCAGTCATTATTGCCTTGTACGTAGCTTCGAAATTTGCTGCTTCTACCTCAGACCTGAAGAAGAGGTTGCATGCCTAACCCCCTATTTAATGCATCCAGGCTGGCATCTGTCCAGGTCGACAGCACTATGGGGAAACAAGTGAGGAAGAGAACACGGGGTTTACAGCGTATGCAGAGCGCCTCGTGCAGCCCACAGCTCGGTGCCATCAAGGACAGAGCTGCTTCAGAGCTGCCTCTGACAGCGGAGCCCCGTCCCTGCTCTGCATGCAAATGGAAAAAGACATAATCAAGAAAGCAATTGAGATTGCCATATCTAATTCCTTCACCGTAAACAGATACTTCCCGCTCTGCTCCTCTGAAAAGATTTCTATTAATATGCCAAAGGCACAGGACGGTAGCAGAGACCTCCTACTACCATCTTGTTTTTATCTCCGTTCCTGCAAATTGCATGAATGTAGTCTTTTACATCAGTCTGTTTCCTTCTCAGGCTAGTAGGAAGGAGGCTAGAAAGAGTGTGATGTTTACAGGTTGCTTTACAGTCACTGCAAATCACCTTTAAAGAAGTCTCTCACCTTGTACAGCAATGCTGTCTCACCTGCACGATGAGCAGGCAGCTTCATAATTGCCCTTGAACACTTCCATGTTAGGCCTGAGCAGTGAAAGCACTTCAAGCGTAATTAGAGGCATCAAGCATGTTAGCGGGATTACAAGCCTCTTCCCTTCTCTGTCAAATTAATATTCCTTCCCCAGCACACACACCATGCCTGGAAATGATGAGTTATTAGCTAAGACCTCATCCATACAGCTGCCCTCATTCAGCAAGCAGGAGGAAAAGATGTCCACAACAAAAAATGTGCTTTGCTGTGAGGAGACATCACAGAATTAAAGGCGAGGAGATAGGGGGGCCGTTTGCCCCTGTACCCTGTTGCTGGCACGGGGGTTACCTGTGTGCATTGAGCACAGCTCGTACTATCAGCTCTCTGGGGAGGGCAGCGGACCAGGTTTGCCGTTATTATTCAGGGACCAAAAAAGAGCAGGGTCTTCATAAATCCATTGGGGGTTAGGCACAAAATTCCCTCCTGGCACGTTTTTAGACAAGTACCTTTGAAAATAGGAGTTGGTGCCTTCCTACAGCACTCTTCCTTGCCTCAGCCCTTCTGCTCACCAAAACGCATCTATTTTTAGCAAAGGATTTATGGTTTCTATGTGCTAATCCAGTGTTAGCCAATTTGCTAGAGGACGTTTGTTTAGCAGGGAATGATGCAAGCTCATGCATCAATAAATACTGAATTTATCCATGGGAGAACTTGCTTATCTTTATTTCTCATTGCTTTGTTTCTGGAATCTCTTTCAAGGAATCTGCAAGAGTCATTCATTCAGCAGTAACAGTTTCATCTAACTACAGTGACTCTCCTTAGAAAGAGTAAGGTTTAAGAGAGGAAATCCTACATGGAGATTTATTCACTACTGTACAGATTTAATAAAGCAGTATTGGTGTAGGAGAACAGGGTGACAAACTTGCTGTCCCAATTTACTTTGCTAGTGGCTGGTTTTATTGATTTTAAATGTTGAGTTCGCACTCCTCATATTCAGAAAGCAGCAACACTTAATGCGGCTGCAGAGAGATAGGGAACATTCATTAAAACATACACCTTGCAACCTCAAAAGCCAATTTTGAGCTCATTGTGTCATGTTTTCAGGCAGGTGTCCTAGCTGCACTGGAAGAAACATTGGCTGTACCGTAGCCAAAATAATCAATGAAAAATGCTTACAATTAAGTATCTGTACTCACACAGGTGGAGAGCTCACTCCAATCCGTCTACCCTTAAAAGCAACAACCCAGCAACTGCAGGCTTTAAAGATGCTGGGCTGAGCCTATGCCTTCTCCTGTTTGAGTTTCCAGTATGGAAATTCATATTTCAATACAGACAATTCAAATTGTAACTTCAATAAGGAAATATAGTTTTATATTTTTCTCACTAGGTAGAACATTGCATATTTTCAATCAACCCCAGCAGTTATTATTTTCAGGTAAAGGACCTCCCAACCTCACCAGCAGTCACAGGGCAAGTAAACTAAAGCAAACCCCTGAAATCTCATTTCATACAGAGAGAAGATAATGCACAGTAATATAGGAACACAGGTGCTTTCTTCCTAGTCACACTTGTATCTGGAAGGGCTTGCCTTGCCCAGGGGAGAGCGCAGTCAACCTGCATTCGCTTCAGCAGGAGCTGAGGGCACTGATGGCCATCCTCACCGTCGCCTCTGGCCGAGAGCGCTCATCTGCAAAGGGCACATCCCCTGCTAAGATCCCGCACCCGATGCTCAGCCAGGAGCGCAGCGCTTAAGCGAAGGATACGCTCTTTGCTAAAGTTCATCTGGAGCAGTTAATAAGCGAGGAGGGGCCTTGTCTCACCGGCTTTTTATCTCACCAGGTTCCCGCTGCGTTTGGCTGAGGTGCCCAAGTGTGGACACCCCAAGTGAACCTCAAGCGCGGGTGGAAAGGAGATGCTTCTTACCTGTAATGAAGCCCACGCAGATGTAGAGCTGCAGGATGCTGGTGCAGAAAGCGGCTGAGACCATCCCAATGCCACACAGCAGGCCTCCGAATATAACCACCGGTCGGCTGCCGTAGCGGTTTACTAAAATACTGCTAATGGGACCTGGGGAAAGAGCGCAAAATGGTCCTTGAGGTAGGTATCGCCTGACAGAGGGCATGTTCGACCCAAAACAGGTAAAACTCTGCACTATCGGTGCCCCTGACGGCTTCTAGGGTGACTTCAGGAAGAAAATGGGAAAAGAGAGAAAGATGATCCGCGTTGCGTGGAGACGGCAGCATGTCCCATGCCACGCGGTGGCTGCGTACTCCGTGACAGCTCCTGTCCCCAGGACTTTAAAGTGTCATCAGAGAAGGCAAACGGCAATAACAAATCAGGTGAACACATGATCCAAGCATAGGAGCTTCTTGATTTATTATGATGCTAAACCATACATGCAAAGCACTGGTTCATATTATGAGGCTGATACCATGAATACTGTTGCATTTTTAATGCCTCTATTTAATGCAGTTCCAATGCTGCTGACCAGGACTGAAGCTTCAGCAGAACATTTGTTAATTAAATCTTGATAGCGGTCTATGTAGGTAGAAACAGTTTGGGATGATGGATTAGCTGGAGCACAAATGAACCAGTTTGGTCTTGCATTTATGTAAAGAGGTGGTTCAGGAAAGTGCAAAATTATGAAAGAGGGCAATGGCTTAACAAAGACTCTGCACGCTGAAAGGAAGCACTTAAATCCGAGGAAGTGGAACATGCTTTGGGCGGAGGAGGAAAGAAAGGAGGTCTTGTGTACAGTAGTCTCAACCAGCTGCAGGACCAGTAAAAATCAGAATCACAGAATAATATATGTCAGAGGGACTTTGAAAGTCTCAGGACCAACCTCCCGCTCAAAGCAGAGCCAACTCTGAAGTTAGCTCAGGCTGAGAAGTCAGAACGAGAGAAAGCAAACTGGGCAGGAAAGAGTGGTCCAGAAGTCAAGCCGTGAGGTGTAAGAAAAAGATTCCGTATTACTCAAAAACCCTGAACCAAAATGCAGCAGAAATGATGCTGGAAATGAGAAAGGAGGATACAGGCAGCATTTAGTAGCTTATTTTACCTGACTCTTTCTGGTGCTCCTCAGCACACAGCAATGGTGTTTCGGAGCCCAGCATGCCGGTTTGCCTTCACTCCTGCTGTGACAAGCAGCCCACACTGTCCACATACAGATTACTGGAAACGGGTGTTATAAGCTTACAGACATCTATGAAGTGTTTGACTGTGGGATCTGCCTCACCGCAGAGCCATTTGGTAGGATATTTACCTTTGCTTAAATAGTCTCAGCCAGAAACAGTGCCACAGCTCTTTGCAGACCCTGCAAACCACAGCACACTTGAGCAGAAAAGCTGGACCCCAACCCCCAATATCCCCTCAGCACGGGCTGACAGCATCTGAACAATTTTTCAGCTCTTATAATGTGCAAGAATAAAAACCAGTAGGTATGACTCATTTAATCTAGGGAATGAAGCCCATTGTTGCATCTGTAACATGTAAAATACTTTCCACTAGCTGTCTAAGGTCAAAACACTCATAAATGAAATACACACAAGCACAGACTTAACAGCATCCCTGTAACTGTGTGATCTGTGAGATGGTCCCATCAAATCTACCATTCAGTTAAAATATCCTAAGTGTATAATTACATGGAGAGTTTTTTTCTCCTAATCCTGTAATTGGATTCACATGCATGCATCCTTTTGCTGCACAGAACACTACAGAATTCAATGAGAAGTTCTGGGGAAAGAGATACATATGACAGATCAGCACAGGAGGAAAGGGACCCCTTTCTCACGGAATTTCCCCTGGTCAGTGCTTGGACTTGCATCATGCTTGAGCTGGTCTTCGTGAGTCCTGTAATTCAAAAGATCAAGCCAGTGTTCCTCAGAACGGCACCAACATATTCATCTGCAGCCTAAGGGCACGTAACTCTTCCATTTTTCAATTTTCCACATGTCCGCATTTCTCCAGAATCAATCTAATTACTCAACTAAGAAAATGTGGTTTCAATTACCCTTTCCTACTGGAAGAGGGCTTTCACATTAGCCCTAAAAGTATAGGATGTCGTATCATGGAGCACAGCATTTAAAGCCCACAAGATTCCTGCTAAGGCCCCTCTCCTGCTCTGACTCAGGGCAGCTCCCAGGGAGAGAAGCCCCTGCTATGAGAAGTAAGACAAAAAGCTCACATATGTCCCACTCTTGCAGCATCCACCCTGGGAGAAGGGAAATAGGGATCCACGTCCCTCTCACTCCAGTCCATAAGCTGTTGTATTGGCTTCACCCATCAGTAAGGATGGGTTTGGACCATGACAGCAGATGATGGACTGGAAGGGGCTGAGGGTGGGACACATTCTGCTCCGTTTCCCAGCCATGGGGACAACCTGGGATAGAGGCTGGAATAGATGAAAGCAAAAGTTCATATCCCAACCACTGGCTTTACAAATGACCCTGGGGCACCCTCTGTGAATGTGCATCATCATCCTCATGAACGTGCATCGTCCTCAACCACATCACAACTTCCCAGCGATCACTTATTAAGCCATGGGACCGCAACTGCTCCCTGTTCTTGTCTTGTGCAATGCTTTACAGCAGGTCTGCATGACCTTCAGCAAACAGCCTTCATCTGCTGTAACCAGCATTATCAGTTTTAAAGGGGGATAATCAGTCCCGCTTATTTGCCAGTCCTGGTGGGAGAGCTGTGATCGCAAAGGCATTATCTGCCTAGGCTGGGCCAAGCTCATAGGGAACTGTGACAAACTCTCAGAAGCAACATAAGCCTTTCTCCTTCACAGACCGAAACCTTAAGTCCAGGCCCTGTAAGCCTACTTTGCTAAAGAAGCCGATGTACAGGATCACAGCACACAGCTGGGAGTGACAGCATTTGATCTCCCTGACCAGCCTCACCCACATAGGACTGAGGGTCGGAGACCTGTAAGGTGCTAAATGCAGCTGGTGAGAAGAGAAAGCAGGAGCAGAACATCTAGACTAAACCTTTCCAGCCACTGGAGAATCCACAGAGAAGGCCATGACGAGCACTCAACCTGCAGAGAAAGCATCAGCTAGACCTACATTTTACGAGACACCAGAGAATCCAACGCAAGACCTCAAACAGTTGGGAAACTAAACTCCCCTGAGCTGCTGCTCATAGACCGAAGGTTTTGTAATAGTCCTGAGCAGACCTTTCAAAAGCACTGAAGCAAATGCAAAATCACATCCCCAAAATTACTTCCACTTAAGTCATTTGGATCTACAGAAACGTCCATAGGCTTTAATGGAGCAGCCTTTCAAAAGCTGTCCCATCTCTCGGCAGAAACTGGTGCACGCAATATGTCACTTAGCTGTGCACACTTCAGCACGCAAACCCTGCCAATTTGGGCAGGCGCACGAAGCACAGACACGTACACCTTCACCCTGCCCAGATGTCTTCGGTGATCAGCATCACACCCAACGAATCTAAGTGCATCTCTCCTGCCCTGCCCTGCCACATGCCACCTGTAGCGTATTTCTCACAGAGGGCTGATGATTAGCCATCAAACATTGGATAACTTTAACAACGGTGTTGTGGGGATCTTCAGAAAACATCAAATAGCTCAAGTCAGGGCAGAGGAATTAAGAAGAGGGAACAACAAAGCCAGAACCGCAGTTGTGGGAAATAGGAAACACGATTACTGCATTGCTTGCAGCTATTGCAAAAATTAAAAGTGTGACAGCCCCTGGAAACACGGTGGAATTGAAAAGCAGGACCTGTCATTTACCAGTTATTCAGGTAGCATGAAAAGAATAAAGATGCTGTATATTACCACACAGAAACCATTTACAGTAACGGTGTGTGCAGCTTAGATCCCAAGGCACCTTTACTTGCTAATACCTGCCTGGTCAAATGTACAGGAACCACAGGCTCCCTGTCCTGGCATCCAAACGAAATCATTCTTCCTTCCTGCGAGCCAAAGACGGGAGAAGCTAACAGGAGTTAGGGTGATTTTTGCCTCTTCATTTACAGAGTCAGGTAAAGACAGAGCAAGAGAAACAGCTGGCAAAGCTCACAGAAAGCCACCTGGCTTGACAGGTAAAGAAGAAGCAGCCAGATGAATGCTATCTATGTCCCTGAAAAGTCACTGCAAGGAGCAAAACCCATCTCAGGTGCTGAGCGTGTCCCCAGTGCTCAGGGACCGGAGCAGCCAGGCTAGTGTCACCCACCCAGCGCTGTCCCCACAACCCCACCACCATGGCAGCACTGCAACTTCTAACGAGGAAATGAGAAGTAAAATTTAATCACCCCTTCGCACCCCAATACATAACAAGGACAAGGCTGCCGACACGGGGCTGGGAGCAGGCAGTGCTTCGCTGCGGGGAGGGATGGCATTTCCACCCACCCAGCCTTAGGAAACAAGGCAGCCGCTTCCACAACCCAGCAAGTGGCTTCCTCCCTCCTAATGAACTTCCAGCCACGGCCATCATTTATCATCCACCGCAAGGGGATGACACGAGACAGCAGAGGACACGGGGGATGCTGAGCTTCATCCTGCCGCTGGCTTCGCGCAGAGCCATGCCCGGGGCTCTGCACCTCCCCTGGCTCGCAGGGCACTGCTGGGGGACACGCTCTCCAGCGGAGCTACCATCGTCCCCCGGGTAAAAGCAAGGAAAGCCTGCTCAGAAACGCCTTGCTTTACACCCCAAGCCCTTGCAGAGCAGGGCCCACGCAAAGGGGGTTCTGCCTGCAATAAAACTGCAGTCTGGAGAGTAACGGTTTGCACCAAATATCCCCAAAGGATGCTGCTGGGGTCATGGCACTCCTGAAGACTGATGTAATGTAAAGCACTACCCTCAGCCTATATAAATCATGCTGGTTTAGTGCCTGTCCTGTATAAAGCCTCTCTTTTCTCATACCTGTGGCAGATTTCCATTCGTTGTTAGCTGGTACATGAAAGGCCATGTCAGAGAAGCTGATCTTGGTGGCAAGCAAAACACAGGAACTCGCCGGTGGGAAATACAACAAACCCTAACTCATTTGTTAGCTTGTCCAATTACTTTTCACCTTGAGTTTTGTGTTTGCAGAAGTGAAAAGGACCCTGAAGAGGAGATTGTAAAACCATAAAGAAAATGCAAAATACCCTGGACTCTCCTCTCTTCTCCTCCACAAAGCCAGGCCATCTTGTCATTTATTCTTTTAGAGCTGCTGAACTATGATCCAGAGAGGATCATAATGCAGCGTTGGCATTTAACAAGAAATATCAATCCAGACTGGCTTAAACTCTTGCAAGTATGACAGTGCTCAAAAAATAGACACCTGAATTGCCTTTCTGTTTTCCTTAATAAGCCTAATGAATTTTTTATGAGCTGCAAAACTTCCCGTGTTGGTGTAAAACACCAATGTTTTTTAACAAGGACTAAAATATTCTTCTCTCCCATACCTCTGACCATATATAGAGAGAGATCTCCCTTATTTGTAAAGTTTGGTTTGTCTTTTTTTTTTAATTTAACCTAGTACTAACAGAAACACTTTTCCCCTTTTTCGGTAGAACCTGGCTTAGATGAATTTCTGCTGAAATATTTCTGTGCAGGGCTCTCAGAGAAGCAACTAAGAGCAGAGACTCTGAAAGGCTGACCCCGTAACCCAGAGGCCTCCATGCAACGTGAGTTTTTTTCCAGGTTTCACAAGACTGACCTTCTGACAGTGTAAAGTGGCACAGAGCCATTGCAAACATGTCTGCTGGTAAGACCATTTGATGGCCATGCAGATGATAAAACAGCAACACTTTAAAACAGTCCACTGCACGGACCCCAGTGCTGGCAGTTTTGGGACCACCAGTGTCCCCATCGCTGGGGCTGCAACGTGCAGCTCAGCTTTTCCCACTTTTCCGCAGTGACAAGCGGCTCTAAAGAGCTGTTACTGTACAGGGACATTGGTCAGCACCAAAAGAACTGCCCAGATAGTTAATATTTTCCAAAGTGCTGTGAAAACACAGATAATACTGAGGAACTCAGCGCGACACGACTGGCGTTGACTATGTGGAGTCACTGGGGACGAAAGGAGGAGCGGAGCATACTCAGCTGGGAGGAAAGGGGGGGAAATCATTTATACTAATAAAACAAAGTCTATTATTACACTAGTAGTAAAACAACGACAGGAGCAGGCCTGCAATTTCCTCGGTAATAATCTCATTCCCTCGGTGGAATAACAACACTGCCTTTGGCCTCGTAATTTATCCACCAGGGTACCAGCCCATTGTAACACAGCAACCTCCTCATTACCCCGCAAATGAAAGCAAGTGCCCCCGCATTATTAACACGCTGCCAGAATCCACCAGCCTCCCGAGGCGGAGGGGATCAGCATCAGCAATCAGCACCCGGTAACGATGCACAGCCCGAAAGGGAGGTGGCCTGAGAAAACACCGGGCACAGTCGCAAAGGCAGGGGGAAAGGGATGGGGGCGGTTAAAACCTGCAGCCTTTCAGTCTTTGGCCTTGCTAGAAGAGAAGTCCAAGGTCCAGGACCTGGATGGCTCGTGCTCTTAAGCGTTTGTCACCTTGGGCTTGGAGAACTGCCGCTCACCAGCTGACCCACGGTAACTGAGCCCTGCACGTGCCTCTTCCAGATCTCCGGAGAAGATTTGGTGGTACCTGGTAATAATACAGCGTATTAGTAGTCTCATCTGCTTGGTTCAGATGGTTTAGCTTGCACCTGCGATGGCTGAGGAGCCCACGCACAACTGGCGCTCCCTCAGGCAGCGCTGCTGGAGACGGGACGGCCGCGCACGCCGGTGCTGGGGGACAAGCAGCAGCGAGCAAACACCCCAGGTAACAGCCATGGTATCAAACCCCCCTCTGCCAGACCCCAAAGGGCGGCTTCCAAAGACCTGTCCACCCCTAAACTGCCCTGATGCCTTCTGTTAGTATTACTTTGCGCGCAACCAATCATTTTTACATAAGGAGGCTGAAGCATATGCAATAGCAGCTCCGACAGCTAACCAGCCACCAGAAGCTGCCTTTCTTTCGTCCCCGTAGGTGAGGAAAATGGTCTGTACATTGCAGGAAGCAACGGCTGCAGTTTCAGCACAACCCCTGTAAGATGTATAA
Organism: Astur gentilis; assembly: GCF_929443795.1. Classification (NCBI taxonomy): domain Eukaryota; kingdom Metazoa; phylum Chordata; class Aves; order Accipitriformes; family Accipitridae; genus Astur; species Astur gentilis. Next base: position 18,128,439 of record NC_064902.1, on the reverse strand, counting down.
GCGAAGTGTGGGAGAGACTGCCTGGACGCGCGTTACTCCATCATCAAACTGGTCAGTCCAAGCTCTGTGGTGCTGGGTCTCCGGGGCAGGATTGGCACCGTATCGAGCTGAGAAGGCAGTGGGTATAATGATCTGCTGCAGAAACCAAGCTGGGGCAGCCCTCCCTCCCCTGCACCCACCCGGCACGTCCTTGGGAAGCCAGGGACACTGACCTCCCATCAGAAATACATGCATTTGCCACCACAGCATCCTGCTGTTAAAAAAAAAAAGGAGAAAAACAAAGCAGACGAGGCCCAAGCTTCAGAAAGACAAAGCGTCCTCTTCCTTATCCAGCAATCTTATCTGATCAGTGCTTCGGCATTTCAATTTCCAGATTATAGAGCTGACATGCGCTGCTCCTGCGGCTCACGGAGGAGCCACAGGCCAACAGCTCCAAAACTGGGGCTGGAGCCAAGGTCCTTCGTGTCACTTCATATTTAGGCAATTAAATAACTGCTCCTGCAAGGGGATGGCGTCGCAGGTGCCGAGCACACAGCTGCCTGCACTCAGTGGTTTCCCCAGGCTGCTGGTTTGGATCTCACCCACACGGCAGATCACAGCCGCTGACCTTCAGAAGGTCATGACTTCATGTTTTTTGAATTTCTTTCCCATGATTTTTTTAGCTAACCTTTTGCTTTGGCAGGACCGCAGACTTCTATCCCTTCCGTCATTTGAAGCCCAGCTGCAGAACATGAGTCCCCTACATGGCTGAAACACCTAGTGCCTGAGATCAGCAGCCCTTCGTTACCAGTCTTAACACACCGCTCTACAAGCAAATCAGTCCCTACCTGGCCATGCTTTCCAAAGGGCTTTGCCCACCTCCTGGAAGCCCGACATAATTTGACCAAGAGACCTGTTAGGCTGCAGAGCCGTCCAGGGACAGAAAAGGCTGCAATGCTGTGGGACAGGTTGGCATCAATGCTTTCGTGCTCCTTCCTACGGCAGCACGCAAAACGTATGCTGTACTGACCGAGGAAAGAAGCTTTCACGTGTTTGAACCTCACCTGTGGAAGTGGATCGTAACTTACTCCGGGACTTAACACCTGCCTGCGAAGCATTAACAACTCCCCAACCAAAACTCTTCGCTTTCTTCTTCCTAGTTCTTACTAATCTCAGGTTTTATTAAGTCTATCACATCTCTATTACTGCTGCCTGGTGACCTTGCTAGCTCCAATGAAGGGCAAAATGATAAAGCTTTGTGGCCAAGTCCACGAACACAGAAATATTTCACCTGAACCTATAGTGCTATTATCGCTCTTAAGTAGAACAAGGCTATTTAAAAAAATAAAAAATATAAGCACATACATGGTGACCTTGCACGGCTTGTGTGCTCTCTGAGAGGCAGGAGAAGTATATGAATCTGCAGCGCCATCCATTACAGAAATCAAATCATTCCTCATCCGGCTTTCTTAACAAAATCCACCATCATAATGGCGCTGCTACCCCAGGGATTGCCCCAGTGTGGCAAGACGTCTCGTTTCAATGACACGGGGAGGCTGATTGACTCTTGGTGGGACTCCAAGAGGTGGTGACAATAAGCAAAAGGAGAAAGTCCAGCACGAGGCAGCTGAGTCGCGGGTATGCAGGGAGCACCTGCCTGGGCTTGGGCAACGATGGCAGGATGCTGAATATCCACTGTGGATAAACAGAGATATTCTTTTGGTTTCAGCCTACGCAAAATATCCAGGTGGAAAAGCACACGCCTAGGGAAATCCTAGCAAAAGCTCTACCTGAGAAATTTTTTTTTGTTGAACCAATGCTGTAAGCATGTAAGTAGAGACCTGACGCATGATACATTACTGCAAATATCACCCGTCCTCCTCTCCCTCCCTTCGCTCGTAACCCTCGCTCAGCGCTAAGGGCTGATGAGGAGGTGCTCGTGTCATTTCAGACACCCTCGGGTAGCTGAGGCATCCCACGGGGTGGTCAGATACAACACAGGACCCACAGGACACAGGTGCTGGATTTCCTGGAAAAACCAGCAAGCAGCCGGCTGCGCACGGCAGATCCGCACTGCATCCATACGGGCTGAGCACCTCCGAATGCAAACCATGCCCAGGTACTGAGCCTTTTATTTCTCCACTAAGTCCACATTCTAGAAAGCGATGGGAAACCCGCAGAGCAACCACCCAGGCGTAACACACAAGGATAACCTCTGCTTTTTAGGAGCGAAGCCACTTGTGTGGGAACTCACAGGTTTGGGGCTCTGGGTTTCTTAAAGAACAAGAAAAAGCCCCAGCACATGCTGCGGCAGCTCATTTCTTAGCAGTGGGGGATGAAAACAGCAGCCACAGCATGCGAGCACAGTATCTGCTAAAGGACTCATGCCTTGGAGAGATTATTTCTTAAACCAGATGACAGCCCCGTAGGATGCTCCCAGACAGGCAACCTGCTCTCATGCAAACAGCTTTCTTCCCTGCAGCGAGGGGGATGCCCAGCCATTTCCACGCACAGAAAATCCACTCCAAAATGCTGGGCAATGCACAACACACAATTTTGCCAGGCAGCCCCGACACCGAGCTTTTAGCAGGAAACACGGTAAAGCCTCCACCAGTCAAGGCACATCTGGCCCAGCACTTGTGTTCCATCATGCAACGTCTGAGCCAAAACTGGCTTGCAGAGAGCTTGCATGTCCTGAATCCAGGCCTGGGTCTTGCTGCTTGTCCTTAAAAAAACCCCCACACCTCCCTTCCCATGCCTCAGTTTCCCCTTTTAGTGCTGTGGTACTTCACAACTATTTGCAAGCCCTGGGGATGGGTGGAGAGCCCTGGGTGAGGTGTTCTGGAGGCAGAGAAGGTTTTGATGGAGTTTGGACCAGACCAGGTGAGAACATTGGCAGTTTTGATTAAGTTAAGAACTGCAGAATCAAACTCATTATTAATATAGCTTTATGCCACTGCATGTTGTAAGGTGCTTTCTAAACCTGTCACTGCAATTTATCATGCTAGCACTGTAATAAAATACAGCTATAAAATTTTGGATTAAATGTTCAAGGTCAATGGTCGACTTTCAACTTCCCAGTCTCTTCCGTGCTGCTTTAGCAGATGCTCTATTAAGCAGTTACAAGCTCTGGGAGAAAGTTTCTTTGGAGAAAAGACTCAGTTGTGGAGCATCTCCAGAATTAAATCTTCAGACATTTCATCCAATTACAAAGCAATAAATAATAAATAACAAGTAATAAACACTGACTGACTTGAGGATAAGGCTTTTACTTCAGAAACGCTCTCATTTTTCTTGTTTGCAAAAGGTGGCTCTCTGCTTCTGTCTTTGCAAAATAGACACAACATGATTCCCTAATTTAAATAGAAATTTGGATATGTGAGAACAGCAGCCTGGAGATTTTGGGGAGAGTATTACAGCAGTGCATAGCAAAACTGAGACCAAGACTCCACTGCACTATATACTGAAAAAAAACAATGTATGGTCCTGATGCAACTTAGCTTTTTATGTATTAAGGGGCAACAGAATCAGCACATATTTACATCTACAAACTGCACACAAACATGCACAAGGCTTAGCTGCACACCAATTGCAAAAGAAAGAGTGAAATTCTTCAAAATGAGGGAAGAAAAGAGGTCAGATGTCTCCTGCTCCAGCCCCAGCTATTCAAGCTTATCAGCTGAAATGAGGCTGTGTCAGGATCTGATCTCTGAGTTTCACTCAGATGACTTCTGTTGTTTCATTACAACGATGAAAAGAGCATTTTGGCCACAGACACACCATTAAAAAAAACCTGAAAATGCAGATACTGTCCTACGTTAAATTATTCTCTCTATTCTGGCATATGTGCCAGAAAGCTGGCTCGTTGTTCAAGCTCTAACAGTTGGCTATAATAAAAGACATTACTTCTTCCCACAACCCTTACCTCTCTTATAGACCTAGAGGAGACTGTAACAGCTACAAGAACATTGCTGCTGTTAAATTAGCGGCATCAGTATTTCTTATTTTTAGAATGTTTGGCTGCTTCCCCCTCTGCTGAATAGGGCAACTAAATTACTAGCAAATTAATACTGCTTATCTTTTCTTTCCTGGGAGTTCAGCTGCCTCCTGCTTCCCCTGGGTCCTGGTTATCTCTGGGGACTCATCTGTGGCCTAGCTTGAAATGTGTCACCCTTAAAAATGGGAGAAGTGCAGCTCAGTTTGGTATTGTGAACACGACATGGGCACACGGCCCAAGTCAGGAGGCGTGAAAGCCAAAGGCTTTTGGTTTTGCCGTTGTATTTTTTAATACACAGTTCTTCCTGAACAAACCTCATCCCTGTACATGAGGCAAGACCTTGGGAACCTTGGTCTTGTGCTGGCCTAGCAAAGTCCAAGGAGGCAGTTTGCAAAAGGAAACCCTGCCGAGGGCATGCAGCAGCACGACGGGTGCCTTGTGATGCTCCACGTTTTGACAGTGTTGGCGTGTCCTCGCCACCCCCAGAGCCTGGTAGCTGAGAGCTGAGGTGCAGCTGAAAGCACCTTTAGGGAAGGATGATGGCATCTTGCCTGGTCCCTTATGGACAGATCCTGGTTCCTTTTCTTTCCATCCATCAAAGACTCTGCTCTGTAATACTTTTCTCATTTGGGGTAAGGAATGAGGTCTTCACCCGTGACAAAAAAAAAAAAAAAAAAAGAAAAAGAAACTTTGCAAGACAGAAATCCCTCTTTATCAGATTGATAGGGTTGCACCCTGCAGGATTTGGTCAGAGAAAAGCAGTGTTCCCCAGTGCTCCTCACTCACAAACCTCTCAGTTTTCCCTCCGCAACTGGAAACGTGGAATTGCTGAACATGGACACTGGCAAGAACTACAAGTACCCTATCATAAAGTCCAGGCTATCTACTTTACTGCACACTAATCTGTTTTACTACTTGTATTATAGTGACAGGATTGTTTTCTGCAACCTAGTTCAGATTAAGAAACTGGGGGATAAGACACATTAAAACTTCTGCAATATATATTGCCAGAGCCTTGGCTGGTCTAAAATGGCTTCCTAGGGGAATTAAGCAAAAAGTGAAGGGCAGAAACAGTGTCAGCTGCTGATTTTCAGTTTTAGTCTGAAAAACTGGAACTGCTCTGGCGCTACAAGCCAAAGCCTCGGGTGGTCACTGTAAATCTGCATCCATTCTGTCCAAGTCAACAGAGCTACTCCAGTGGAGATTTGGGTTAGTTCATGCGAGTATTTTCAGAAAATACACTTCATTTGCATTATTTACAAAATGCAGACATAAGCTCTGTTACACAGTAAGCAGCAGAGCCTGTAAACAAGTCCCCACACCAACGAGCGTGCCACAGAGTTGAGGGACTGTCTCCCGAGGATGTTTGCAAACCAAAGCTGTTGTCACTGAGAGCATCAGAACCTCCACACCCTGCCAAGGCGCCGGAGCGAGCCGAGCCGGCCGACCGGGTTGCTCCTCGTGGGGCACATCCACGGGGCCGGAGTCCTGGCTCCGAGAGCCACGGCACAGCCCGGAGACGTGGCTGAACACCAAGGAGGGGACAGCAACTCTACGGCCTTTCCCTGAAGCCAACTGAGCAAACGGCAGAACCTGTGCGCTCTTGAGCAAAGCTTTTGGATCTGCGCGGCCACATTCCAAATCACGGCCGTCTACTGCTGCTGGAGCAGGGGGTGGAGGTGAGGCATGGTTGGGGCTTTCCTTTCGTGGCTGTGAAGCCCACACCTGACACCAGCAAATGCAACATTTGGCCCCTCCAGCCCCCCAGGACACGGGCCTGATGCTCGGTGCCCCCAACATGGTGCCCACGCGGCTGTAGACTGCACCCCCTGCCCCTCCACGCAGGCTGTGACAGTTCTGCCTCACCACTGATTTGGGAAAGGGAGGGAAGGAACGGACAAGCCATGGCAATAATTACCCAGTTTAGCAACTCTACTGGTTACTCAGGACTATGTTGAAAGCTTACTTTGGCATTTTTAGAAAATTTTATTTTTTTTTCCAGAAGATTAGCAAAAATCCAGTGTTAAACTATTTTCTAGTTTTTCAGCAAAGTAAATCAAGCTTTGCCACACGGGCATCCTAACAACTCTAACAGGCACCGCAGCAGAGCAAGACTTTGGCAGCTCACAGGAACCAGCACCCTGTTCCTTTAATGAGAATTTCCAAATCACTGAAGTCACTCATAAGTCAAACCTGCTCTGGCATTAAATGCCCAGTCAATCAAATTAGATGTATTAAATACGCTCTTGGGCGCGTGTGTTTCCTTTGCACCATGTTCTGCAAACTCCCACCGCAGCCCTGTCTGCAGCCACTGAGCAAATCGGCGTCTCAGCCTGGATTGCTGCAGAGAGAGGGATGATCAAACAGGCATAAATCTTATTTGAGAGGAGAGCAGAGGAGGGGAGGACTATTAAATGGACATAACTGAGCAACTGCAAGGCAAGTGGGAAGGTGCAAAGGTACAATCACCTGCAATTAAGTCTAACAGTTGTATCATCCCCCATATTACCGTATAATAGCATAAGGGAGGGTAAAGTTAAAGCTCCTTGCAAAAAGGCAGAAGACGCTCAGTTAATTGGGATTAAAGTCCACTACAGCATCCCAGGTACAGAGCACATGGCACTGGCTTGAATACTTGGAGAGAAAGAGAAGAAAGTGTGTTGGAAAGCCTGCAGACAGGAGAAGGCAAGGGCCATCAGAGCAGCATTTCACCTGCTCCAGCACCAGCTCGTCGGCCGTGACCTGCACCTGGAAAGGCTCAAGCCCCCCCATTTTACACCCCTGTGAGTAACTTCAGGCACTGCCAGGTGCAGGGTTAATCTGCAGAGCATGGTCTTCGCTCCGTCATGGTCAGGCACGAAGCATCTCTTCCATACCAGAGAGTGGGGGGACACATTTTTGTTGGAAGACAAAGCAGAGCTGGCAACAACCCAGAGGCAGTCAGGGAGCCCCCAACCTACAGGTAACTAGTTTGGCACGTTTATTGAAGTGTTACAGGACAGGCAATGAGATGCTTCGGCACATGGCAGTCTGCAGAAGGGACGTGATTTTTGGGGCCGCTCCATCAAGGTCTCCCCCTCACTCCATGGCAGAGCAGGGTTTCCCACTGCTTCACTGCGGATGATGGTTGTTGAAATCGTAATATCATCATCCTGGTGCAAAGAGCCGCAGTTAACATCTACCCGAGACTGAGTGCAATGGAAGATACAGCATTTCCCCAGAAAGAAGACTTGCACTGTATGATGCCCTGAGCTACCGGGAATACAGAGAGAAATGTGTTAGGGACCCAGCCACCAGGGACAGCAGGGGTCCCTGCTCTTCGTGGGACACATTTAGCACACTCACCTCTATTAAAACCCCAACTGCAGCCTTCCCAACAAGTGATGTCCTAATTTTAGCACCAGATCACAATTTATAGCAGCCTCCACTCATTCGCATAGTCTTGGTACCAAATATTAGCCATCTCTCTTTGATTTCCAAACTATGCAGCTTCCTAGACTCTCATCTGTAGGCAACTGAACACACCAAAGGCATGGGCTGCCTACTTTTCCTTTTTTTCCCACCTGACTGCTTCAGAGACATTCCACATAATTTACCCCAGCCCTTTAAAACAGCATTTAAGTAGCATCTAAATGACAAGCAGTCCTTTCGCCTGCCTCCCCACGGCAGTGTTTCCCTCGCCCACTGCAACCCACTTGCTCCTGTTCAGCCTACACAGAGCTCGGCTGTTTCCTTTTCACTGTAGACTGCTTAATTGTATTGCTGGGGCTGAGGCAAAAGTGCTTTTCTCTGCATTTAATAACAAGCCGCAGTGGAAAACTATCCCAAAGCCACAGTGCTCCCCAGGGCTTGGGCTCAGCATCCCAGGAGGGAGGCCAAGAGGGTGGCCTGGGACAACAGCACTGGCTTAAGCAGAGGATTTCTCTTTCTAAATTGCTGCTTGGGTTTTGCCCTCGAAGTGCTCCATTTGTGGGTTCTCAGATGGGAACCCAGCCCTTGCAGAGTTGCTCTCCCTGGGACCAAGCCTTTGCAGTGGGTTACAATAGAGTGGATTATGATAGGCTCCGATTCAAGCATTGCTTCCACTTTCCAAACTTTTACAAAGCATCTTTACTTTCATTACCAGCTGGGCTCTCCAAAAAGCACTACAGTGCGTTATTAAGGGAAAAAAAAATATATCCCTTTTTTAAAACAAAGAATATTTTCAGAATTGCTTTAATAGCCAGGGTAAATATTGATGAAGTTTCCTGCAATTACAGAGCATGGTTCCTGTCTACCTCCCATTGCAGATTTAATCAAAGGCAGCCCAAGTTTTTCATTGAGTCATGAAAATGGTATCAAAATCATAAAAAAAAGCAAAGTTATATGCACTGCTTTGCAACTGATAAGAATGATTGGCGATTTCATTGCTGTAATTATAAGCTGCCACAATAAACAAGCAGCTACTTCGTTTATTGTTCTCTACACTCACCTTTGGCTGAAACCCAGACCCAGCTATTTCACACCAGCATATTCTCAGGGCTTTTTCACCGATGCCCACGGAAAACTTTCGTAGGTAATCTTCTGATTTCAGGGTAGGGGACCACCCCTGCTACCCTCAGCAACACACCAGGTCCGGACCATGCTCCTACTTCACAGCCTCTGGGTGCAAAGTTACCAACTTGTGTCAAAGCAAGGCAGGAGGATCCCAGTGCCTCCTCAAAACAGCTCGCCTGTCCCCTCTCCACTCGGATACAAGGAGCAGGGATGGTGCTGCCTGCCTTTAGGGGGAACGGAGGGGCTGGGTGACAGGGCCAAGGCCACATTTTGTTTGTGGTGTCAGAGAAATCGCCCAACACAGCCCATGGCTGGCAGCGTGGCCGGGGAGGGGGATGCAGCAGTGGGACACATCACGCAGCTCAGCCTCTCGTGCGCAGAGGGTACCGCACCCCTTTATAAATGCTTCTGCGTAACACCGTGCCCGTAATAGTGAAATGAACCCTATTACAAAAAGCAGCAAAGGTCCTGCAAACCCAGCTAGAGATAAAGGGGATGTCAGCACAAAACTGGTCACAGACCACATTTTCAAAGGCATTTGGAGGCCCTCAGATGCCCAAAAGGCACCCCAAGGTGTCAAAAGATGCCCACACCAACTGAACATATTGACAAATTCGGAAGGCACGAGGCCTGTTTGAAAATCCCAGCCAACACCAATTTACATCTGAAAACCTGCTCCTTAGCCCCTCCAGGCTCCACATATGTCTTGTTTCCCTAAACGACACTGGAAACACGATCAGAAAATAAACCTGTTGACAGTGCCCGTGCAGATGGCCACTGCCGCTTTCCCTGTACGCTGGCCCAAAACGGAGATTTCTGATTTATTTTTGCTTTTTACAACACAGCGCGCCGCAGGGGCTGGTGCAGGTTTACTCACCTGCACCGTACGTCGTGGCCAACGTGATGGAGGAAACCCACGCGATCTCGCCATAGGACGTGCCAAAGAAATCCTGGATTTCTTTGAAGAAGATAGCTATGCCTTTGGGGAAGGCGTACGCGAAGCCGATCGAAACGAAAGCGCCGACGACCACCACCCAACCCCAACCGCCGTCCGGTGGACCGGGGGCTCGCCCCACATTAGCGGGGGGGGACATGGCCGAGCTGGGCAAGCGGCTGCCCAGTGTTCCTTGGGAAACCCTGAAACACAAAGTGCAAAGGTGCAGGGTCAGCCCCGGAGATGCTGCTCCCCCCAGACCCCCAGTCCGCTGCGACAGCATCGCCCCGACGCAGCTTCGATCTAGTTATTTCTAAGGTCGCGCCCCACCCCTGCCGTTTTGCATTGCCGTTTAATGCAAAGAATATCAATTATATGTAATAACCCCTCCTGGCATCCGTACTGGGACAGAGGGGAGAACAGGACGGTGCCAAAAATACCCCGTGGAATTGGGTATAAGATAAGAAACGGCTGCTCCGACCTGGTTCACGGCCCCACTCGTGCGTGCCCGGCCCCCCTCCGAAAGGCTGGAGCCCCTGGACACGCGTGGGACACCCACCCACACCCCCCCCCCGGGCAGCAGCAGCACCCACCTGCGGGACCGCGGTGCCCCCACGGCCGCCGGGACGGGACGGGATGGGAGAAGCGGGACCGGGGCGGGGGGAGCCGCCCGCACCGCCCCACGCGGGACCGGCCCGCCCCGGCGGACGGGGACACAGACCAAACCTCCTCCTCCGGCTTTTCCCTGCCTTTCTGCTTTGCCCTTTTTTTCCCTTCCTTGGTTTTCCTGGACGCCCCCCCCAACCCGTCCCCCCAAGCCGAGGCGCTGCGGGAGGCAGGAGCAGCACCCAGCTGCCCCGCGGGTGTTAATTAAACCATCCTCGGTTATTTAAATGGCAATTATTTTTTTGTCCCTCCCCCGTGTTTCCACCAGCATCCCGGCTGTTTTCTCCCCATTACAAAGTTACAGGCTGCTCTCCTGTCCCAGTACCACTCCACCATTGCAGACTCGCCCAGCTCTCCACCCGCCGTTTACGTTCACCAATTTGCTGTATATTCGAGTTTTTACATTGAAGTCCATCTGGGGAAACGTTAGCAGTGTTTGCTCTCGCTGGGAAGTTGCAGTTTCGCTACCAGACACGCATCTTGCTCAACCTTGCTTCCCCCTGGCTTTAGTAACAGTCCCACAGGTCTTGGAAGAATTCAGCCTCATGCCCTCCTAGCCAAAATTTTGGGGAAATTCATACGGACGTGGCAGCTGTTGCCTCCAGCCTCCCGGGAGAGGGAGATCTTCTTCCCTCCATGTGTAACCATGAAGACTGGGGCATGATCCGGGCAGATTTTATGAATCATTTTGGCAAAAGACATTTTGCCTGCAAATCAATTGCCCTACCTGCACTGCATATGTGCCCCTAAGCAGAGCTTCCATTCCCCCTTGGCTTCTCTGTATGCTGAGGCTCAGACCAACTCTTCCCTAATCTCCTATAAAGCTGTAGTCAGCCTGTTTTCAAAAAAAGACAACCTAACGCTCAAAAACCAAGTCACCCTAGTTAGGTGTGTGGAAATCGGCTGGTTTTAAAATATGCATTTAAACACTGCTGCTGATCACGTTTTTCTTTCCTCTTCTTTTTGAGCCAAACACCACCCGTGTAGCGATGTCGCAGGGGGCAGTGGGCTTCCCTGTCCCGCTCTGCCTGAGACAGGAGGTCCCTGCCTGCCCGCACTCCCCGCGTGGGAATGCTGGGAGCCCTTCCCAGATAGTCTGGGAAAGAGCAAATCCCTGCACTCGCAAAGGGCTCTGTAAGGTTTTGCCGTTGTCCCGTCTCACACCCTTCTGGGTCTGTACACAGCTCTTCCCTCCCCAAGGAACGGGGAGACAAAGCTTGCTGCTATGGGCTGGCGTTTCTTCTCTAATTTTGAATTAACAACATGATTTTAACAGCGGTACCACTTTCGGTTCAGGTGCAAATACGTCAGTCTCCTCCCTCTTTCCACCCTCCCTCCAACGCTCCCAAAACAGACCCTGTGTTACTGTAAATCCCATATTTCTACATATGCAATTAAGCAATAATGGAGGGGGGGGGGGGGGGGGGGGGGAAATCAGTGCCTTGCTCAGTAATTTTCCTGGTACAGTTAATCTAGAGCTTTAACAACGCATCTGTAAGATGTTTTATTACTACTGTTTCTTTCTTCCTATAAAACTGAGTAAACTTAAAACCACCAGAAGACCTTTACTCTCAGGTGCAGGGTCACAGCGTGACGACCTGGAGAGTTTGTTTTGGTAAAGCCCAGACCCACTTTATGGGCCGTAAGGATACCTGCTTTTACTGCATCGCTTGTACGATGTACAGTTCTGCATGCACGAGGGCGCAGGGTGCAGGGGCGGGCGGTCTGCCATCGCAGGAGACAATTAAAGTCTTTTCTGTATGAAAATCTCATCTGCAGCTGAACAAGGGGCTGGCCAAGGGGACACGGCTGTTTTCCGCTGTTTTCCTGCAGAGGGATGAGGGTTTGGATTAGTGGAGTTTTTCTAGTAAATGGGAATGAAGTTTGTTTCAGCAGCTGGTTTCTGTGTTCTGCCAAAAATAAAAAAAATTGGAGCAAATCTAAATAAAGGCACCCGAGGTTGAACTTGGGCACATCCTTAGCAGCAGTGCGGGAGGTGGGGAGGGCAGATGGAAATCCCTGGGAGCAGAGGGATGAAGCAGCAGGTACAGCTCCAGCCATGACCTCAGCTGGAAGACGGGAGTTTCCTTTTGCAGAAATCCTAAATTTGGTGTCACGTTAAAGACAGTCCTCCGCAGCAAACCCTGGCATGACACCTTCTGGGTAAATGTTCACACAAACTGGTGGCAAACTCAGAACTGGAGCAGGAAGGCAGTTGCAGCAGGAGGTATTGGGGGCAAACAAATGATTTCTAAAGATGTCTGAAAACAATTAGTCTTTGCCCTTGTGTTGCTGTTCTGAAGAGATGCTCACAAGCAAAGCGTGACAGCCTGTGGGCAGAGGGTGGGACTGACAGTAGAAATCCTGGGCTCACTAGGTCAAAAAGGACTTCCGAGCAATTTGGGGAGACGTGGGCTCATCTCACTGCAGCTTTCTCCGTGAGTGTTCCCCCTCCATTTCAGGAGCACAGGTTTCCCGCGGGGCCGGGCTCTGCTTACTCATCCGCAGCCAGCAGACGCTTCCTGGAGGGCAGGTTTTTTAATTTGCTGGCAAGCGGCAGCAAAATTGATTAAAATTGCAAAATACCTTTTCAAATGAGTCATTTCCCTATCGCAGTCCTCCATGTAAATAAGTGACTGCAATTGTATTCCCAGTGCTCCAGGAGCAAGGCAGAATCTGAAACTCTTCCTCTCTCCCCAGAAGGGCCCATTTTCCAATTTTTCCAAAGCTTTCCATGACAGTTCCCATAGATATTTTAAGCCATGATTTTTAAATCAAATGAACTAACATCCTTCACTTACTGAAGCCCAAGGTTTGATGGACAATATTTAAAAGACAAGGTCACAAAAAAATTGACTAGTGTTGACAACTTGAGTGTTTTTTTCCTTTCCTGAAAAAAAAAAAAAGGAAAAAAAACTAGGCTCCTCTAAGAATGGAAACCATTTCTATTTATTCTCAGTAGACCACTTTGCTATTTGGAAAGAATTTTGTTCGAAGCCTTTTACGCAAGGCATTTTATTGCAGCCAAAGGTAGGAGCTACAACTCTATAAACCCAACAGTGTTTTTCCTTCATTGAGTCTTTGAAAGTCAATTAAAGGCTTTAGAAATTGCTTCCACATTAAAAAAAAAAAAAAAAAAAAAAAAAATCCATACCTAGCTCTGCTGCATGAAAACAGCACCGGGTAAGCGAGCACCTAAAGAGCTAACTGCACTTCTTTAAAGCGTCTGTGATTCTCACTTCCATTTCTCAAAACTATTCCACTGTCATTTTCCATTTGCTCATAAAAAGCATCAGCAATGAAACCCAATCCATAACCATGGTTAAAATGGAGCTTCTGAATTAATGAATGAGATTATAAGCCACAATTGTCCGCAAAACCAAAGGGCTGGCCCCGCTGGCCCAGGACGCGATACCGTTACTTTCCTCAGTGCAATCCATCTTAGGGGAAAGATACCCAGTCCTCTGAAAATAGGCGCACACATTTATGTTCCTAATAATATTCTTAACTTTTTTCAAGGGATCAATCTGTACTAATACAGATTATTACTTGGGAAAGGGTTTGAATTCAGCAAAATTCTTGGCTCTGGACCCCAACCAGGTGCAATCACAAAATGTAAGCCTGGGGACAGATCAATAGTTCCCTGCCCGGCAAATGCAGAATTACCCTTATGCCCCCACGCTCTCCTCACCACTGAGCGTGACCAGGCTGATACAACACATTCCTCAGTGTTTAGCCACAAAACCTCCAGCATTCAGGGATTTACCACTAGTATTTTCATGCCTGAGGTTTTAATTAAAGGGAACCTAACTCTGCCCGGCGGCTGCTGGGGCACCAAAGAGCAGGAGGGATGCGGGCAGCACCCATGTGTGCTCCAAATGGGGCATGTGGGTCGAGCATGGTCGATCCGCATGCCTTGACATCCCCATGGCTGTTTTGGGGGGACCTTTAATTTCCATGGAGCCTCCTTGGTGCGGAGCCAAGGGACGTCTGTGCTGGCACCGCTCAGAACCACCCAGGACACCGGCAGAGCCTCGTGGCTCTGCTTTCCACCAAGTAACGTTTTACAAGGGGGTCAAGGAGACGTCAAAACAAAAAGTAATGAAATGTCAAACTTGCTTTTTTGCTGAACCCCAGTATTAATAGCGTGGAGGGCTGGTAGGCAGATTCATATGACATGAAATAACTCTCTCTGGAGCCAGCAGACCTCTTAGATGGCTCCAGCCCTGTGTCTGTGCCGTCAAACCAGCCAGGTGCATGAAGCATCGCTGCTGGTTGTGCTGGTTTCCTGGAGATGATAAAATAAACCGAGCAGTGATATCATTTCTTCTGTTTTTCCCCTGTTGCAGGAGTTTAATCAGCAGCCCAAACCAAAACATTTGTGTTGGTAAAAAGATGGCTACAATTAATCTAAATCTAATAACTGGAATGTTTTCACTGGGGAATTCAAACAAATTATTCCTTTGCTATTGCATCTTCGTCTCATTTACATTTTAATCCCAGTGGAGTCTTCCTCTGTTATATTTGGAAAATGACTGCATAGAAAGGGAAAAACAACATGGTTGAAGTACTCAAAGATGCATCAAGAATTGAGCTATTAACTTTTATGGCAGAAGACTGGCTATGCCAAGCCCTGAATGATTGAAAATTAGGACAAATATTGGGGGGTTTTTCAAACACCACTGAATGCAGAGCCAAGCGGCATTTCAGATTGTGCACACAAACGTGGGCAAACAAACAGCTGGGGCATAAGGTTGTGTTGAAGGTGTAATTACACATTAGCCAGAGCAGAGCAGGCCACTCTTTCATTTGTACCAAAAGTAAAGGGGACTTTTTACATCTTCTTCTGCTTTTTTTACATCTTCTGCCGCTTTCAGCCAACTTAGAGTCACTGCATAATCCCAGTTTTACCTAAAATAATTATTTTCATGGGATCCTGTGCATCCCCTCACTTAGGAAGGTGTGAAACGATGGTAACGTACTAGAAAGGCAGCAACCACCTAAATCCTTGGAGTTGTTTCCAAGGGCATGAGCCCCTGGGTCTCCTGTGGCTTCTGATGGAAATGTTCTTGTGAGTTTCCTTACTCCTTTCAGTGAAAAGAAACCAGGTTAGCAAAGATCTGCAACTCATACTGTCAAAACTCATCCAATGAATTGTGGCTGCAGGGTCCAAATGCATCCAGCCCCTCTAGAAGCACCTTCTCCAAGGAATGGCCTTAAGCAGTTGTGACACAGCTGGGGCCAGAAGACCATTCCATCTCCAAGGCTGACCTGCCACAAATAAACTCTCAAATAGTTGTCAACAGGACAGAAAGAGGATCACCTGCCTCAGGGCTGCCTGAATAATGCTTCAACAAGGTGGAGAGCTTTAGATCTCATTAAAACCTCCTGATGTTCCAGAGAGGAGAGACATTACAGGGCCACCAAGAAGAGCAATTCCCACTCCACAGCAGAAAAAAGCTGGAACTGCACAACATTGGCTGAGCCTGAAATCAGGATCAGTGCCTTAGGGAGAGGGGGACCTCACACAGGTTTGCAAGTAGTCTCTGGGACACTGTTGTTTGCAGATCATAGTACTCTGAGCTGTTATATGATGCAGGTATTTTCCCCCAAAATTAACCCCACCTCACATGAGTTTTAAGGTATTAGAGGGATGGTGCATTAAAGCTGCAGAAGACCATCATAAAAAGGCAGCTGGGGCTTTGTTGGGGTTCCCCCCCGCCCCCCAAAATAAAACTGTTGTGACAAGTGATTGTAACTCCACGAGGGCTTCTCTTCTTGATGCGAGTTTTCCCAAGAAATCTTCCTCCAGGACTCTAGCATTCTGGGAGCAGGTACTGCTGTTTGCTGCATATACGTTGGGTACCTTTGATTTGCTTCAAGGACAAGGATGCCCGGAGCAGAAGCCAATCTCAGCTGCCACCATGCAGCTTTCATCACCAGTGAGGCTGCTAGTCACTGCAAAAGAGTGGGTGGGAAACAGGATCAAGTCGGCAGCCACTCTGCACGCAACCAGCTCCTCTTCACAGGGTGGAGGAAACCCAGCAAGCTCCTTCATTCCCTTTTAAATTCAGTTAGATGCTGGGATATAGAAACGAGAAACAGAATCAAACACGGGAAGAGATTAGTTCTGCATCATGCGGTGTGGATAGCTGTGTATAACATCACCCGAGGCTGAGCAGCCCTCTGTGCCCTTAACGCAGGGTGATGCAATACACAATATTACTGTAGGTAAACTCAGCCGGGCTCCTGTGCCTGCATTTTCTGTGTTGCTTTGCCCTTCTGACTGACCGTTGTCCAGCAGATCAAGCACGATGCTTTAGTATTAACTTTCAAGGTCTTACACAGATTGTTCTTTAGGAGCTTGTTGAACTTTTGACACTGTACATCCATGTTACCCCACAAGATCAAAAAGAGGAGACTTTTGGTCCAAGTGTAGTATTTGTTCAAGCTTGCTGTAATCCCGGGTTTACAGACTGACCTTCCCAAGAGCCCCCTATGTGCTACAGAAATGACTTTTTTTAAGACAGGCTTCAAAGATCCACCCATTACCTAGGTCATGTTTATAGGGGATTCCATCACTTAACATTCCTAGAGACCTTTGTGAAACGGACTGTTTTCAGACAGAGAATTAATTTCTAAAATTTCATTTTCAGTTGTCAGCCCCCTTTCCTAAATACCATGCTCAGAGCTGAAATTGTCCAGGCCTCTGGCACTATATATCAGCAGATCAAACTTTGCTGTTGTAAGATGAAATCCTGGCTCCACTAAAGGTGATGGCAAGGTGCCTGCTGACTTCAGCACAGCCAAAGTTTCACCCAGAAATGATATTCAATGTTACTGTTTGTTGAAGCTTTTTTTTTTTTTTTTTTTTAATTACTCTAGTACAAAGAAACACACTCGGTCCTAAAAGACTACTTTGTAAACAGCTAGCTGTAGCATTTCTGAATATTGTAAAACTAAAGTTAGTGTTTAAAGGCATAATTCTCCCTGAAGGGATCCCCCGCCTGCCCTCAATCCCTCTGGGTAGGCTTTGCTGGTGCTTTCCTCCTCTCTCAAAGGCAGCGTGCAGCTTCACTGGATGTCACAGAATTGTTCTAGGTTTATGCTGGTATAGCTGAAAGGAAGATCAAACTGAGTGTTCAATTACTTATGCACTCAAAGATATTTATTCCCTGAGATGAAACTCCTAAATCTGTTATTATTGCCATTCCTTCTTTTATTACTATTAACATGCTGCTGCTTTCAGATCTGTGGAGATGTCAGCACCATTTACTGGAAACAACAACTGAAAGATGAGAACATGACAGGGAAATGTTTAGAATTATTAATCATTCGCACAAACAGAGGAGATAATTGATCTTCCTTAATTCTAGAAGAGTCTGTAATCATTACACAGGGATTCTTCCTAAGACTTTTTTTTTTTTCCCCAAGATCTTTTTCTTTCATACTTTTTGTTTTGTTTTAACCCAGATGCTACAATGATTTAAAAACCGAGTGAGGTGAAGAGCAACAGCTACTGCACCACAGGACAGACCCCCAGAGAGAAAAGGTGCTTTTGCAGCAATGAACACAGGTGTTTGTGAATACGCCAGGAAAGGTGGGACAGGACCCCCTGCCAGCACTCAGTTCTTAGCCCACAGTCTGTGTAAAGGTAAATGCAATGCTGAAAAGTCATCTTGCTTCACAGCCTCTCGTATTTTCCTGCTTACGCTGACACCCTCCCGTTGTTACATGCGACACCTGGGAAAGTCAGGCGCTTGCACACGCGGCTGTAGTTTATAATGATAGCTCTGCAGCAATAAGATTCCATAAAAGTCTGTATTTAAAGATGGGAAGGATCAATGATGAAAACCACAGGGTTTATACTGCAGCAGCTTCTTCCCCCCTCCCCAAGATCACTGACAGCGCTTCCCTTGCTGTATTCTTCCCCTGTATCTTCATCCATCCCTAGCTCAGGGAAAGTGTAAAATGAAAAACCAGAAACCTCAACCAGTCTGAGACACGTCTAACGTTCGGTGCTCAGTTTCAGACATCTGATTTTCAGACAGCCCTGAACAGCCACCCTGAGGAAAGGAGCCCTCTAACAGCCCCCGCAGCCTGAGTCTCTCTTCAGTCTCACTCAGACTCCTTTAGCCCTTCTTAGCTCCTGACATGAAACTACCAGAACCAAACAGTGGCCAGAGGATGCACATCATTGTTTCAAGGGGAAATAGGTGCTCAGTATCGCTGCTGATTTAACAACCCTGAAGGTGAACCTTTCCATCCATCTGCAGCAGAGACCGTAGCCCAAAAGCCCAACGAAACCTCCTCGCTGCCCGGCCGATCGACTCCAGCCAGACCTGAAAAGGCTCTTTCTGCAAGCGGGGAAGCAACTCATCCCTCACACCTCTCTGGCCACGTACCTCCCGAACCCCGAGCGTTCCAGTCAGCCCCAGTGGGTTAGAGACATCGGTACCTGCCCGCGGGGAACGGGCTGAGACCAGCTCCTGGCTCCGTGGCAGTAGGAGCCTTCAGCCTCCCTTGACAAGGGCTGGATTTGAATCAGTAAGTAAAAAGTCGCTTGTTCCCGTGCCAGCTTTCCAAGGCACGCGGTCATCTTGGGAATCGCATCACTTCTGTACGCAGGGTGTACCCTGACGTTTGTAGCGTGTGACCCAGGAAGCCTCCAAACCACACCGTCCTGAAGGCAAGAGGGTACCGAGAAGATCCCTCCACCTATGACTTGTTTGGAATAGTCTTTCCCAAAGTCTGTGTCGCTGACCTTGTTTGAGAAAGAATACAGGTTTAGGTAGATGTGAGTCGGTGGGGGTATTCTTGTGTTCTTAAGTGTTAATCCTTTTACATTTCACCCTTGCAAAACAAGCTAAGAAGAACCAAGAGTCTGCAAAGAAGCCAGCAACAAGCTCCAGCAGCTGCACCTCACAGGCATCAGCAACCTAAAAGCAAGATGGTCTTCTACTAACCATTAACAGCAAGATACACACCAGCTCCTCACATCTAAGTGGCAGACTGATACTTGGCATCAGTATCTGTGGCAAGCATCCCTCTGAGAATATCCACTTGGAGGATTGTGAGGACAAGCAGTACCTTCCCACAACCTTTGCACAACGGCAACTTTTGCAGCCCAGGTGCAAGTACTCAGTGAACATTTTAACTTGAAGTAACCAGTGGACATATTTGTCCTTTCAGTAAGATTCTGCAGAGAGAAATCTAAACCATCATCCCTTAATAAATGACTTACAGCAAGATTTTAGCAAGAGAATTAGGGAACATTTAAAACCATATTTACATACTATCTCAAGATTTACATGCATGTGTGCCGTGCCTGTTCATCAGCAAAACTTCAGGTTTTGAGTTTCCAGCATCTTCTCTACAACCGTGAGTGCAAGAAATACGTTTTTTGTTTCAAAAAGAAAGCCAAGAACATGAATAGAACAAAAGACACAATACTAAATATCCGGAAATAACTATCCGAGACTCAAATAATTCCACTACGGCCAAGCCTCCACCCACACATCACAAGATTTCTGATGAAATAACAAGAATTGGTGACATCATATATGCTGTCAATAAAATACTCGGCAGTACCAGTTTCCTCTGTTTTGCCAATATACATCATCAGAAAACAGTACCAAACTTGCAGTTAGATCTTTCCAAGAATTTTCTCAAAGAAACGCATTCTCCCCTCCCCTTTTGTTGTAGAAATCAGACCTCCTCTTCTCTAAAGAAAGATACAGTCTTGCTTCACTTACCTCCTCCATAGGTGGTAGCACACATGATGGATGTTATCCAGGCAATCTGGCTGTAGGAGATGCTGTAAACAGCCTGGAGCTCTTTAAAGTAGATTGTGAAAGCTTTAGGAAAGGTATATGCAAACCCAACTGAGACGGAGGCTCCAAACACCACTGCCCACCCCCATCCACCATCAGGGGGTACGTAGCCCAGGTCTGAAGGGACTGGAGGAGACATGGTCAATCCAGATTTCAGAGCAAAAACCACTTCCCGGTGTCCTGCAGAGCAAAAGATACATGTGTTTTACAGAATCTGCATTTCGTGTAATCAGGCATAATTTTAAAATGTAGTATAATAATTTAGAGGTACATAGGATCACCCACTCTTGAAGCCTTGATCTTTTGCTGGCTATTAAGAGTTTTATTGTTCAATTCTAACACAACCAAAATCACCCTTCCCTCTCCAACAACCCTATCCAGCCCTTCCACCTGTATTTTAAATACACACCCTCAAAATACTCCTACGACTTCTGTGTTCAGGGATGGACCTCATTCAGAACTGAAGTTAATGCCTCCGTGTTCTCTTCCACATCCAGCCAGTAGCTCGGTGTCTCACCTCGGGAGATGGCTTCTGTAGGTTGTCCCTGTCACAGTTGCTCAGCCCGTCCCTCCAGAGAGAAGCAGATGCTACAGTTGTACTGTTTTTTGGGTAAACGCTTCATTGTGTACTTTTCAGATGTGGGTGGGAAACCTTATGATTTCCCATTATCCCTGCTTAAAAGAATAATTCCCACTACGTGAGCAGCAGGTGATCGGCCCCACAGTGTGTCCAGCTCCCCCGTTCTGCAGGGGGACGAGGCTTTTTTGGCCGCTTGCTTCCCCCGAGCCAACTGTGAGCAACTGCTTGCAAAGTGGCTGAAGTTTCTCCCTACTTACGGGCAGCAATTCCTCTTGTGCCTGGCGCCTGCCAGGTTAGCAGATTATGCTCAGGAGCAGCAAAAATCAAAGAGGCCATTCACGCATTTGCATTCTTCCCATTTTCCCTGGCCATTAAAATAAAAGAAGGGTAAAAAAAAACAAACCAAAACAAAAAAAAACCCCACAAACGTAAAACATACATGCTTCTCAGAAGTTAATCCACAAGTCTCCTTTCAAGGTCAAGACATTAAACCAGAGGGGAGAGGAGTAGGTCCCATAGCAAAAGGTACCAAGTAGATGCACCTGCATCTTTGTGGATAAAAGGTGGTTTATTGCCTTTATATATTCCAAACTCAGAAGCAAGTGAACCTGATAGGAAAGGGCATCATCAGAGCTAATGGGAAGGGGCAGGCCCAGATATCAGCTGGACACATTTTGCTGAACATCAGACGTAGTAGTCAGCTAACTGGGGAGAGAGTGACCTTTGCTTATCTTGCAAAAAAATTAAAAAAAAACCCACCTTAGGAAAAGTATAGTGTAATTTGCATCTATTTGAGAGTCCATTGCCTCTCCAGAGATGCAGTTTGGATTCAAACTGTAAGTAGGAGGACACTACTGGAACAGTAGAGAAAAAACTATTATTTTAAGCTAGTGATGTGCTTACAGATATACTCCTGAATTAATGCTATCTTTCATCTACTTTTAGCGTTATCACTTAACAGCTGTAATATGGGGCCCTTACGCTACAGGCTTCAAGCTCCCCCTATGTTTGGACAACTGTTGCACATGCAGTAGGCAGAGACATGTTATCTCCTCTCCAACCACAGCAGCAAGCTGGGGCACCCCCAGATTGTGACTTGAACTTGCAGCATTAAGACAAGTGGCTGAAAGACAGTTCAAGAACACTGTATAAATATAATGAGAGCTGGTTCATAAACTCTCAACCTGCCGTAAGCATTTATTCCCTGCTCCTCCCATGAAGACATTGTCCCAGAGCCTCCTACTTCTTGTTAATCACTTACCATCTAACTCAACTTTATCCGCTTCTGTTTTATAATGGCTTTGTGCTGATGGTGTTATACAGCTCAAAGGCTTTCTTCTCTTCCCTGGTGTTATCCCCTGATGGTTTTACTGAGAGCAGTCATATCCCTTTCAGCCTTTACTTCACCCAGGTGAAAAAGCTGTATTTTTCCTCTCTCCTTAACAAGGACCATGGGAACAGAGAACCCACCTTCCTCTGGTTACCCGTATCCACACTGCCCATCATTTTAGTGGCAGCTGAAAGTTGCAGAAAGGAAAATAGCCCCAACCAAGGAGAATACCACATTGCTTTTGGACGAGATTTCCAGGCACATCAGGAAATACAGAGATGAGTTTAGGAATCCCTTTGCAAAATAGTCTTCATCGGACCTTCATTGAAAGTTCTCAATCCACCCCCCAAAAGATAATTGTTGCTTTTCTTCTATTGTTAAATTTTCTTCGCTCTTTTTTGCTAGAGACTGAGACTGTTCAGCTTCATTTACATTTTATTTAAGGAAATTTATGTAAATCCATGCCCAGTGTTGCAAAGGCATCACTGCTGGTTCTGGAGGCCCTCAAAGGGTGAGAGGTTACACTGGAGAAGGATCACCACACGTCAGTCTCATTTTTACCCTCATCCCTTGGCATCCACTACGAGCCACTGTGGGCGAAAAGGACTTGTGGTCAGATCCAGTCTACAGCACATGGAGATCGCACTGCACGTGTGGCTACAAGCGTTGCTCCACTGAGACCCACGGGAGGATTCGTTGCCATTTACAGCCCTGGATCTTCACTGGAAGACAAGAGGAAGGTCTGGTGGAAGAAGTCCTTGTGCTTAATCGGCCTTTAAATTAAAGCCGGTTTATTCCATTGCTTGTCCAGGATTAGCACAGGTACATCTGCACAGACAAGTCCAAGCAGGCATGACTACTGCTCACGTTTCGAGGTGGCCACATGCCTGCAAGCCTGGGACAGGAGCTGTGCAGCCATAAGAGCCGTGCTGTGCTCTGGGTAGCAAACCTGTCTGGTGTGCACAGAAACGGGCAGGTAGAGAAACCCGCGTCAGTCTGTACCCTCACTCGAAAGCACTCTTTAAATGGGCCAAGAGCTGCTGCACTCTTCACTTAGTTGCTCCGAGGGTCACCTGGCAAATGCACACGTAAGAACTACTCAACTCAACATAAAGGAAAACCCATACAGCCCTAGACCTCTGTCCAAGGCAGATGAGCAAAACCTGATTGTAAATGGAGGAAACAGTCCAAAATGCTAATATTTAATAAATCCAGCCTTTAAGAACTCTAATTTCTACCTGGGTAACATCCACGGTGGCAAGTTGTTGGGTTTCCTGAGATTTCATTGCTATACCAGGAGAGGTCCAACTAAGAAGTCTTTTACAACAACATAATAATAAATAATAATGAAAATGTCCTGTTACAATATGAGGGATGCTATCTTATAATTTCAGCAGCAAGGAAGATTGTACTTGCAAAGTTTCTCCTGTTCTGATATTAAGTAATAAAATGGTCTGATAGAAATTTGTGGAACATTATTTTTCCATTACAGGCATCCAAAATATATATGGATCAAGTTATTCTCACGCAGAATCTTTATCCCCTATCATCTAAGTTTTTCCATAGAAAAAAATAATTGTCTTTTAGCATTATATTAACTATACTTCCTTACTGTAGGGTGGGATTTTAAAAGAAAATCCAAGTTAAAGAGTAATACCGGTGATGTTGAAATGACTGTCCATTGACAGGATGTTTAAGAGCTTTTATTACTTATCAAATATGCATTTCATTGCGTTGTTTCCATTTATGGTTATTCTACCCAATTTAGGCCATTCAAATATTATGGAGAATACCAAGCTCCCCAAAATATTGACATATCCTAGAGATTCTGAAATTAGACAACATAAAATTGATTAAGGGGTGAGCATAGTGAGGACACATTTCCTTATTTAACATTATGTTTGGTATTCACAATCTACCAAAGTTTAGGATATGCAAAAATTCTCAGGCCCCTCAAATTAAAATCTTTTTTGGCAGTCCTTTAAAAAGGTTGAGACTGAACTTTAAATATATTTTCAGGGATTAACGAGAAAGGTTATTTTTATTACCACCGATTCATTCTGCTTGTAAAACTGTGACTAATTGTACACCACCTTTAAAAGTCTCACATTATGAATATATTTGTTCATTTCATTTAATTTTCTGTTTAACGGGAGATTTATTGAGAAGACATTAGCATAAAATCAGATTATGGTATCAGCTTCATTGTCCAGCTTTTCTATATCAAGGCTAATTCTTACATAACACAAAAAAATCAAAGAGAGGAACTGAACTTAAATGAAAATGTAGTGTACACTAAAAAATAAAAATCACATCAGTTGACTCTTACTTCCCTGACTGTAAAACAAGGCTTCCAGAGGCTGACTTGGAGGAACTGAACTTTAGGGATTGTTTTAACAGAGTTTAGTAGCCTGGGCAATGAACAGACAGTAACGCGATACATTTACATTCTCCCCTCATTTCTCCTGTGGCACTCCCATGGTTTGTGGGGACACTGGCACTAACAAGGGCCCAGGACCATTCTCTCATGGGGCTAATATTACCCCTTCCATTACCACTCTCTTAGCCATGCCTTTGTCACTTTAAAGTTTCTCTGTACCAGCCCCCCATCTTCTACGGGTTTGCTCTTAACTTCCATGTGGCACCATAGCAGTTCCTTCTCCACTGTCCACTTCAAGGAAATCTTCTATGTTTGGATTTTCCTTTTTAATAACTGTTCTCTAAACTGTTTGATGTCCTCTGGGAAGCCCTTGTTTTGTTATGTCAATGCCCATTTACCTCCAGGACCATGCTGGATTTTTCCCCTCAATATTGTTCAAGCTCTGCCACACCACTGAAGTAAAACTCCAGACCTATAATTTTCTGGGACGTATTTAAATGAATGGAAACATTACATTTCATTTGTTGTTCTCCAGTTGCATTGTGCATGGAATTTAATTTGTCAGCTCTTTGAGATAATCACATCTCACCCCATCCTTGACAGGTTTTATCTTTGCTTTACCCAGAGAGCATTGAAACCTCCCCCCCTTTATTCACTTGTTATTGTTGCAGAGGAAAATCATGAGAGTCGCCTTTGTATAGCCATGGTCTGACTCAAATTCACTTGTAGGCTCTCATTTTACCCCTATTTCCTTTTTGTGAAGTTATACATGTCTGGACTTCCCGATTCTCCATCCACCATTCCCTATAGGCTTCCTACTTTATTCCTGTTACTTTTTTAGAGTTAAGTTATTCGTTGGTCACATCTGGATCTTCTTTATCCACTATTCTTCCCACCTCTTTAGGAAACTGGCTGTGGCTATTATCAACAACTTCAGGATACAGAAATTCCAGGTCTCTTGCACAGTCATCACCCTTATGTCTCAATCTAGTTGATATTACCGTCTTCTTTCCTTAATTTATTGAACTTTTGTCCTTTGGAACCAGCGTATACAATCACAGTCCTCCATTCTGTAAGCCAAATCAACTGGGGACCATTCTTGGACTATACAATTATTTTCTACAACATTTGTTCTATTTGGTTGGAGGTTTTTTTGTTGTTAAATGAGTGCGCTATGACAAATCAAAACCAAGCCTAATGCAGCTTCACCTGTTAATCCAGGGACTCCCTGGTACCAAGTTTCCCTCAACCCAAGCAAGCCACCACGCACCAGACATACGAACTCACTAACCGCCATTCAGTGGGACTGCTCTCCCTTCAGCAGAGGTGGGTACCACTCAGACTCCCCTCGTTGTAGCACTCCGGTTGCTGGCTGCCCTGGCAGCGACCTACTCAGCTTTTAAAGCCATGTGCTGAACTCTTCCCCCACCCCAGATGCAGCTGAGATCAAAGGTTGAGATCAGAGGCTGTATCCTCAGATGCAAGACCTTTCTGTAACTCGCAACACCCTTTGCCACCCGACCCCTCAAATTATATCGAAAGGCAACCACATCCCACATTAACTAACCTTTCACGAATAGGGATGGTCCTTTGCCCACCAGGGACAAATTCAAGGCAAACTCCCCATTTGCAGTGCTCAGAGTGCTGGCCTCTGTCAGATCTCTGTGGATGTTAATAAATTATTTGTCAGATATCCATTTTCCTTCCTCTCTCTCTTCCCTGTACATATTAACTTATTCTTTCTTCACGACACATTTCTGCAGGCTCTGCTCCCACTGTCCTCTGGGGGAACTGGCATACAGAAAGCGCCTATCTTTGCCCATCCTGCTATAGCAATTTTAACCTGACTGAAATTCTTTTGCATGACCTCTAGGTCACCTAAAATCCTGCATCAGACTTAGTTTGTTCACTCAAGAACAAATGAAGAGATTCACAGGCCATGGAAACACTTATCAAGGGGTGAATTTCACCCTGGAGTGAGGGAAGGGGGTACAGAAACTTCCTGAATTTCTTGCCAGCAGCTGAGCAGTTGACTTGGACTAGTGAGAGAACAATGTCCACAACACAAGTCCGTGCTTTGCAGAAGTTTATGTAACCCAAATTCAGTAAGAATGTTTCTACAAGACTTACGTTGCAAATCCCCATTTGGGGGATTTAAAACATTCCCCTGCCGTGTTTATAATCCAGATGCTGCAATGCACTACTTTAGCACAAGAAAAAAATAAACGGAAAAAAGCTGACTGTAGGTGGGCCGGGGTAATGTTCTCATCCAATCTGAGTAGGAAACTCAACAGAAAGGTAAACACAGACAAAGAGAAAAATGATTCATCCAAGCTAACTTTGCAAGTCAGCATCTACTGTAACCTGTATTTCCTGCCTTGTAGCCAGTCACATGCAGTCATCCATGCTATTTCATATTGTCCCAGCAAAAATATCTTCCTTGCAAGGACACAATGAATGCTTAAAACCATGCCCTAGCTCCCAGTTTACATTAATAAGAAAGGCTGCCACCAGTGCTATCGTAACCAGCTCAGATGTTCTCACAAATACAGGCCACAAACCACACAATAGTAACAGCATGCTAAAAAAGTCTCCAGTGGTCAAAAGACAGCAAGGCAAATTCTTGGGAGAAATCCATTGAGGGATAGATACATACAAAGATGCCATCTCTGGCATTGCAGATTGCAAATTGCTGGAGACTGGGGAATATTGACAGCTAGCTCCATTCTTGTCTCTCCAGGTATCCAGCATTAATTCACTGTCAGGCAGAGAATACCAATTGGACATACCTTGGTCGGATCAATCTTACGGTTCGGCTCTTTCTACCTCACTGGTCATGGCTTCTACCAGTTATTCTATCTAAAAATGTTTTACAACCAGAAATATAACAACCATATCTGGAGTTTTTCTGTCTTCTAAAAGAAATAAATCCTTAAATGAGAATTCATTACAGATTGTTCGAGATGCATGTGGTCCTCTGTGCTCTGTCCCATAGGAGGTCATCAGATGCTGCCTATTGAAGAGGCTGCAATCACACCAGACCTGGAGTTCATGGGAATCATTTCTTTCAACACTACACCTTTAGGAATGTTACTGTAAAAACTTAATGGCATTGCAAAAGGTGAAATTCCTTTAGACTTTTAGAATTAAGTAGCTTCTACACTGCTAGTCTTTTTCTTCCAAAAAAATGTTCTTTCTCCTTTGCTTGCAGACACTTGCTAGTTCCCTTGGCTCTGAGCCATTTTAGACTGATGCTTTCCTATATCAAAACAAGAATTTGCCTTTGTGAAATTATATTGTCCCTCCTTCCACCTCTGTGTTAATAGCAATTGCCTAAATTACAACAGTTTTCTGCTGATAGTTATTGGGCTGTGACCATTTGCATGCACTTCAGATGCAACAGCAATTCAAACTATTGAGAATGCTTTTCAAAATCACTTTGGAAAACCTTGGTCACCTCCTTCGGTGGTCGAGATAGCCAAAAGCAGCAGAAACTCTCCTTTACTATTTCATTGGCCTATGAAAAATTGAAATTTGAGTGACTAATCAGATGGCTCTTTCTTCTCAACACTTGGTCTCCATATACTAGTTTTGATGTAAAATGTGGTACATGCTTATTTCTTTCATTTAAGAAAAACAAAATGCAAAATTGCAGAGTAAATACAATTTAAGCACTTCATTATTTTGGCTGTGGGAGGTTAATTTGATGTTTACCAAATATCCCTGCCCCGAACTTTTCAGAATGTTTGAAGAAATCTGTTACTGAAGGAATATGAACAGAATCAAACTGGAAGGGTATAAACTAATTCGAAATTTGTCTGCAAATATTTTTCTGCAGATGATGTATCGCATACCATCTTGACTTCAAATTAATTAGTCTAATGAAATTTAGAACTGAGCTTACAGATAATCAAAAACTATATATGTATCATTAAAAAGAGAGAATCAAAAGTTGGCACAAACCAAGCATACAGTTCATACCTCTTACATTTGACTGGATGTTGCCAGCTTTCTGTGACAGTAAAAGCTGCAGAACAGAGGTGATGTGCAGGTCTAAGAAGACAAGGGAAAACAGAGAGCATTCCTTTAAATGGATTTATCTGGTACTATTTTGGTTGATGTTTTACAGGTATGTTACCATTGCTAGTACTTACTGACACTTAAAGATCTATATAAGCACATACTGTCTTTTAACAGGTTAGACTCCACACTTTAAAGACAGTAACAGGCTGTCAGGGCACACAGCCTCCTGTCCTGTTAAGCTCTTGTGGCTGTGGGGCCAGGCTCTGTCCTAGTCCACAGCCACAGAAAGCGGTAGGACATAGGAGAAACCTGCGACCCGCTTCTGTAGAACGCATGCAGCAATGGTCCTTCCATGCTGGGAAGGCCTCACCGTCACTCGGGTACTATGAAGAGTAGGACATCATGCTTTACCTACTCACCTTTTGTTCCTATTCAGGCAAAGGTACACCTTCTTTACTCAAAGCTTATGACATGCAAGAAGCTTCCGTAGCCCTTCCAAAACAGTCAAACCCAGCCGCGTGTTCTCCAAGTGGGGATTTTTAGCAATTTTTCCATGAGGAAACACAGTATTTAGGGGTTTGTACATGTGCTCAGTCACTCTCACTATCTGCTACCACACACACCTCAACTTTTGAGATGGTGTCCGGTTTAAATTACATTTTGTGGAGGGTCAAAGCTTTCAGAGATGTAAAGAGTCTGTATAGGTTTTGTGTGCAATTAGTTGGCTAATAAGGAAAGAGATCCCACTGCCACCTCCCCTAAGGGAAAGCTGAAAAACACAGCCTCTGTTACGTTTCAGAAAATCCGCTATGGAGAGATACATTAGAAATCAGTTAGCTTTCTCACTCCTGAAACAACTTGTTAAACTGTAGCTTGATCACATAAACTGAGCTAAAGTTAATAAATAGCTGCCTTTTACAGTGGATATTTGCATTATTATTTGTGTGAAGTACAGAAACACATAAACCAACAGTGAGGCACATGGGACCTTAACTAGATGGTAAGAAAGGGGGAAGGTTCAAGCTTTGTCGGTCTAACTTTTCCCCCTTCCAGAGGCAGAGAGGGGAGTACATGTTGCAAAGAGATAAGGAGAAAACAACAGCTGGGTGGTTTTTTCTCCACCTATTGACTGCACACCAGTGCCCAACTGTGAGATACTCTCTTGCACACAGCACACATAGTATACTTGCTCATGGCTTTGGGTCTATGAAGAACCAGAGCATGGATTCATGAAAGTGGACTGCCATGGAACAAAGCTGGTGGATTATTTCATTTAAGTAATGCTACTTTATTTTTGGGGGTAGGGGTGGGTGTTCCATTCCTCCAGCAAATGCTTCCAAAATAACATGCCTTTCTTCTCAAAAGATGTCTGAAAGTAAAAACAACATGGCCAGAAAAGAATTCCACCCTTCTCGGGACAAAAACAGTCTCTCAAGTGCCCATCTATTTCTCTCTCCAAAAAATATGTCGCAATTTACTTTAGTGTCCAAAGAAGGAAAATCTTCTTTGAGGCTTAGAGTATAATCATTTGCCAAACTGTGGCAAAACTGTTCCCTTAGTTAGCTGTTAGCCCTCCTCATACCCGAAAAGGTTAACCTGCCCATGCAAAGTTATCTCAGCCGTTGCTGTGCATTATTTCACATTCTAATGCATGCCAAGCGTTAAGAGGATTTCACAAGAGCTACTAGGAAATTTGGGGCACAGGGGGCCAATTCATTTATCTATTTTTTTGCCATGAGAACAAATGAGAAATTAGAGAAACAGAGAACATGGTCGAACTACTCCTGTCCCAGTTTTGGCTCTGATCCCCCTTCCTGGCCATTACAAACCCAGAGTGCCTTCCAGATATGACTTTGATGACTTAGCTGAAAGTTTGCAGGTATCTCCATAAACATATTTTATAAACCAGATAACAGCTACTACTTAACTCATAGATACACTGACGTGTTTTTGAAAGAGCCATGAGCACTGCAGTGAAGCACAAGAACCATTCAGATGTATCTGAAGAGTGAGGCGCTCACTGAGGCCTCTGCTAAAACTGCTCGGTTCAGTTTCTTTTCCCCTCTGGTTAAAAAAAAAAAAGAAAAAGAAAAACCCCACAAACTTATAAGGAGATAATTCCAGTTAGCTTCTGAAACTTTAGCTTTGTCCAAACTGTGGACCCCAAGTTAATTTGATTTGTCCTCAGGAAGCCAGTGCAATTTGGTTATCTTTTTCTTGCAGTCTCTTGTTATTTTGCTTTGATATAACTTTTTCCCTTGGGGATCGCAGAGGGAGGTCTCTTTTTTGTTCTTGTCAGCTTCAGCTCTTTCTTGATTTCTTTAAGTCCCAACAGTTCATTACATACTAGCATGTTGCCATCACATGGCACTAGAGGATTTTCCCTTATAAGTCCTTAGAGTTTTGGACAGAGCAAAGGTGCTCCAAAGGAGACAGCAGACAGGGAGACTCAGGTTAGGATGCTTTTACCATTCAAGAATTTGGTAACTACAACTGCAACTCCATACTGGGGATGGACAATTTGGACTCTCACTCACCATTTTATTAGCAAACTCCAGAGACAGCACAGAAGTACAGCCAAATCTAGTTAAACCTGTCTGCCTAAGAGCAGCCATTAGTATTTCATGGCCCCAGCTGAGTCCTTGGATGTGGAAGCAAGTAGAGAATGCATAGAGTTTAGTGTGCATCGTTGATTTTTTCAGCCCACTAAAGTTAAACAGCAAGCCTACCTCATCTGTGCTGGCTTCATCGCTCTTTCTTCTAGGTCTTCAGGAGAATACATCCGTGGTTTATAACAGAGCAGCTGCAGATCTGGACACGAATGCAGGAAGGCAAGCAGTGCCTTTGCGCTGCTGGCTAACTTCTCCAGCAGGGAAAGCTGCAAACAGAAAAGATATCAAAATTATCCACTGCATGTTGTCCTAGGTTGGAGGAAGGGAGCTCAACTATATGAGGGACAATGCTGTGATCACACAAAATAAACCAGTGATAATACAAAGAAGCTGGGACCCCTGGGTGCTCTAACTGGAGAGCTGCAGGCTGCTATTCAGTCTGACTGGAGGGAGTGTACCATTCTGAACCAGTGACCAGGAGCATGGATCTGTCAGCACAAACTCACCCAAGGTTAGGATCATCATGCAGCAGCCTCCAGAAAGGTGGGTACCACACTGCGTAGCTCACGAGCAGTCTGCCACATCAGTCTGCTGCACAGACAGCCTAGGCAGCCAACCCAGTCTAACTTACTGATCGCATGTGGCAGAGTTCATCTGAAGATACACAAACACCACTAGCCCAGACTCCCAAATTGCTTCTGCTGTGACCAAACTGCCAGGTGAACACTCTTCAAATCACACCCAGACAAGTTTACAGGCAGGGGCTGAGGGGGTGAGAGGGTGGAAATAATGCCTGCAAGAACCTAATAGGAGCACCTTCCCAAACGAGAGAACTTCATGTTGTTTTCCTGGGCTGCAATGACTTAGCATCACCGCTACAGTCGTCAGACAGTCTCTGAAAGGGAACAAAGGTTCTCGAATAAAAAGCATAATTTACAAGCAGATGTGCTAAGCTCTATCACTACATCAGAAGCCATGTAAAATGCTGGTGTTTTGCCTAAGCAGCTAGGGGAGAGGAGGCCTCTCGTTCTCAGCTCTGCAGCAGGCTTCTCTCCATCCCCTTTACCACCTGGGAATTAACTTCCTTACTAAGTAAGGATGCTGGGAAACTCAGTAAGAAGCATTTCAGGGTTTTCCAATATAAAGTATTATCAGACTGGAAAGCCCAACTTGACATTCCTGCTGGGATGCCAGCTGCAGCCAAAGGCAGGGAGGAAGGGAAGGGAAAAGACGATGTCACCTGTGTGTAAGCAAATGAGAAGTTAGACCTGAATAGCCACAAGGAATGAGACAAAAAAAAGCAGAACAAAGCAACTTCCAACTTAAGCAACAGCACAGTACTGCCTAAAAAAAAAAAGTGACGTTACATATGGCTGAGACACACAAGCGCAGAAATAGAAGAACTGAACAAGCATCAAAAAGATATCTCATTGGGTTAATTTTCAGAAACTTACTAAAATGCATGCAAGAGATTGATCACAAAACCAGCTGAACTCCATTGTATTTCAACAATAGGTTTATTTTAAGAAACATAACATGACATTAAGTAAAAATGCAAAATTGTGCAATTATGGCAAAATGTTTAAAAATCCACACATTTGCCCTCATAGGACTACAGTACTTCTTACTAACATACCTGAGCACTGAATGTTGGATGCCACTTCTAAAACAGCCTTATGAACAGGGAGCTCTTCGATTTCTTGTAGAACATACATACACTGCATGTTTGGTGCACCAAAACTGCTTTTAGTTATTCTAAATTTTACTGATGGAATCAAGTGGAAATTACAAAATGTCTCCTTCTAAAGTAACTAATAATTTTGGAAAAAGAGATTTACACTCATGTAAGTCCTTACAATGCTAGAAATTCATTTAATAAAGGGAAAAATGAATGCAGAAAAGAAACACCACGTGGGGAAAAATGTACAGATTACTGTTTAAATATTATCAGTACCTTTGGTGCATTTTTTTTTTGTGTGTGTGTGTGCTGTGCAAGTTTACTTAAGCCTGACTCTAAAGCAAAACTTTACCAGGAATCTGACTTTCAGCAAAATGTAGAAGCATCTAAGAATTGGCAAAATGTCACAGCAACATTACTGTCTCAACAAACTCCTCATGCACAAGATTTAGTATATTCTACTCCCACGGCAAGTTCCAGGATTTAGCTTTTAACACATTACAGACTTGGATCACACCCTCAGTTTGAATGGTTAAACAGAATGGAGATCTTCGTACTTTAGTGCAGATAAACAAAATTAACAAACCTACTGCAGAATTAACCACAGCATATTGTACTTCTATACATCACATGACCAGTCAATTGCTAACTCAATTCTATTTCATAGTTTCAAGTAATATATTGAAATTTGTTCTACTAAATAAATATAGAAGATTGTCAAAAAGCAGCAAGAAGTCTTGTAAATACTCAACCAAGCTTAAAAAAAAAAAAAACACAAAAAAAACAAGAAAAAAGTTACATAACACTTTGCCAAAAAAAAAAAAATGGTTTTACACACAAATGCAACACTGTTAGGGAGGGTGCTTCAGAAAGCTTGCAGCTAGAGGCCTACAACAGCGCAAAGAGAGCTAGCCAAGGACTAAGGATAATTCTAAAAATGAAATTAGTTGTACTTTTTTTTAAAAAAAAACCAAACTCTTATTCTTGGCTATGGATATATATATATATATATAAAAAACAGTATCCAGAAGAAAACTAAACAAAGAACAACACACCTCAACACTGCTGGAAAATGCAGTTTTAGCAAGAACTGTCAACTTCAACTTCAGAAAAAAAATTCAGGCGCTCGCATTTTAAAGAAGCGGTTTGGTGAATCTCTGGAAGATGAGGTATGTAATGCAAAGAGGCTTTTTTTTTTTTCCTTTTCATTTCACAGTTTTTTTTGTTTGTTTTTGCCTTTTAAACATTTTGTGCAAGAATTAAGAAATAGAACCAGGTGAGTTTTTTCATGTATTAGAAAGATTCCATCTGGGAACAGTAAGACCACATAGTAAACAAACATTATCCAAATCCTCAGCCATGCCAGGGGGATAAACAATGAGCTAAATATTTGGCTTACTGAAATATCAGCTGTTAAGCCAGATAATGGTAAGCACTTACAGCCAGTGATGGCCACTGCCATTTCAAGTTAACTGTTTACTTAAGTCAATTTGAGAAAATAGGGAAGAGTAAGATAACATACTCACAGCTCTGCAAAAATTAGAGCTGTAACAAATTAAACCTGGCAAATTACAGCTGATACGAGTTTTAGGATTCAACTTTTCCCTTTCAAATCCAGTTTTCACTACTGAAGTAGAGGCTGAACTTTGAACTTATTTACTTCTTAAAAATAAGCTAAATGTTAAATACATAGAGAAAAGTGTTGCAATATATTGGATCCCTATTCTATATTTGCATCTAAGATTATTTAAGCCATGGACACTTACTGTCAATTTTGCTTTAATACACTGGATAATGAAGACAGCTCAGTAGTGCAAATTTTCACATTATAGATCAGAATGAAATAGAAGTTATCCGAGGACTTGATTGGAGGGAGAAAAGAAAAACAACTTGGAAAGTTAAGCCACACTTCCAAATTACTGGAGCACGTGCCAACTCTGCACATAGCACTGTACTTTAGTGGAGACAGAATGAACACTCCACACAAAAAGAAAAAAATAAAATCAATATTATTAAGGCCATATCCTGTCACCATTCTGTGCAAGAATACCACTGCAGTAAAAATGTTATGTTAAAAAAGACAATATGACGACAGGACAGGGCCTCAAGACAGACACACACTCAATGAAAAATAACAGGCTGTCTTAAACAGTAGCATAAGGCTAGCCCATTTCAGACAAACAAGTATTAAAAACGTACTAGCACCATCAACTTTTGGGTTAAAGCCCTTTATGGGATGAAAAAAAGGTTTTAAGCAGTGTTAAAAAAAAATATTTTTACAGCACTACATCTATGTGGCAGAAAATAGGTGTTGGGATTTTTCCTGTCCCTATCAATTAAGCTCAATTTTAACAAAAATCCAGACAGGAAGTGATACAATAATCTGAACAGGCCTCCTTCTGGGGCAAAGGTACTCCATGTTCCAATTCTGACTTGAGTTTTTCTCCCAAATTGTAGTGCACAAACGAAATCACAAACATCTTAGCAGACTTCAAGAACAGTACAAAAAAAAAAATCATTATGAATCAGGATCTACCATTCCTCTATGTATTCAGTCTAAAATTAAAAAAAAAACAAAAAAAACCAAAAAAAACCAACCAAACAACAACTTAGTGATATTGCCTCAAATTTACCCGTATTTAAAAAAAAGAGAAATAAAGAAAAGTCACTTCAAAACATCTTGGACATCCTTAGCTATTAATGCTAGATTTTCTTTCACTGTAGTGCATAGTTATCCTGGCTCTTCCACTTAATTTGCTCTTACCACAAAAACACCCCTCTAGTATGACATGATTAAGTGTTTACCAGAAAAAAAATGCTGATAATTGCACTTTGTAACCTCC
Source organism: Astur gentilis (assembly GCF_929443795.1). Classification (NCBI taxonomy): domain Eukaryota; kingdom Metazoa; phylum Chordata; class Aves; order Accipitriformes; family Accipitridae; genus Astur; species Astur gentilis. The sequence continues at coordinate 18,093,048 of NC_064902.1, read as the reverse complement.
TTCTCATTTCCCAGGAAAATATCAGTAAATATGAAACTGAACCAGTAATTCCCTCCCCAGACTGCAACCTTTAAAGAGCACCCATCCCCATATACAAAAAACTGCCTGTTTCAGCTTACAATAAATACTGACAGAATTTCTTTGTTTTCTTTTAAGACATGTTTTCTCTAGCATCAGATTACCACTGAAATCACTAAGGCCTGTTACTGAAAAAAAATTTAAATAACTTTCTGAAGACACTGCGGATACAATTTAGCAACAACACATTCAAAATGCCGACCTAAATCCCAGAGCTTATCGGGAGTCTCATATACTTTTTGCCATTGGTCAGTAACCTCATCATACTGGTAGAGTGAATTCTTCCTGCTGGTTCTGAAAACATGTTCTTCAACAGTGACTTGAGTAGCTCTGACAAACAGATGGAGTTTATTTTTGAGGAGTACGAGTTTTATATACGGATTAATGGACTGATCACATGGAAAGTCTTTTTTTCGAGTCCACTTATTTTGTTCAATATCATAGGCCTCTACGGTAAACATACGTTGATGGTTTCCACAGGTTCCAGCTATATAGTAGATGGAGTCATTGTATACAGTTGCCAAGCCTTGGATTCTAGGCACAGTCATTGGGGTCAAAAACCCCCAGTAATCCTTCTGAGGATCATAGCAGAGAAAAAATTCCCCTGAAAAGAGAGAGGAAAAATAAAACATAACTTATGCTTCATTTCCAGAACAGCAATTCTGCAGCTATTAAGTTTTCAGGTATGTTCTTCCACAGACAGAAACAGTCTACCAATTTTTAAAAGCCTTGGTCCCATAACAAAAATCCTAGCACCATTGCCTGCTTTCTTTCAAGTGCATTACAAAAATATTAATAGCATGAGTAAAAACTACTTTGAGGCTCTATTCCAGCTGAAGGAGGAATTTGAAGCACAACAGAAATACAACATTTTACATATTTCCTAGCTATCCTTTACTACTTCTAAACCATGCTTAGTAGTAATTTGGGACAACACCTTTCAAGATTCCAGTCTTGAAGTGTCTGAAGTATTTGTTTCATTGTGTAACATCTTCACGACACGTCATCTACAGACTGTGGAGTCTCAGAATTCAGTGCTTGGAAAGTTGTTAAATCTCAGCAAATACTTGTGTCTTGTACTACACACAGATTTTAAAGCTACTTGTATCAGGTGGCTGGGTTACACATTTAGGTTGATTTGCTTAAAAGGATGCCAGGTGAATACTTGCAAGAAGCTACTGATTCATCATTAGTTTTGCGATTAGACTATAAAACGCCTCTTCTGTTGACTGCACAGAGTAGCATCTACAGACTGTACATAATGGAAATTCAGATGACTGAAAGTTCATGCTCTGCAAACTTGATGAAAAGAACATGGATAAAGACCACCTTGTCTTTTGTAAAGCCTGGGGGAAGAAAGGCCTAACATTTGCCAAATATTAGCATAATTCAAATCATATATAATTTCACATGGCTATTTTAAGAATTTTAACCAAGCTGCTGTGTAACCGAGCACCTTAAGTATAACAAAGAATACAGAAATAATACAGTAAAATGGGTGGAACATAGCTTGAGAGATTAAGTCTTACAGATAATAAATTTTTTGATTACCCATTTTTGTTCCACAGTGTAAACTCCTACGACTGACACTTGCGTTCCGTTGGCATTTTAACACTCTTATCAATCCTTATTGACTACTTCAAACTTATAAGCTTTCTCTAGAAAAATTATTGAAAGTTAACTTTTTTATACTACTCCAGTGCAACTCAATCAAGGTTTTACCTACCACACTCAAATAGAAAAGTTGCCCATTTCCCATAAGACGAATCTTTATAATTTGCTCATTAGCACAGTGAAGTAGGTTGCTTATTCATGCGAGCATTGAGTTGTCATTTAAACCACTGAAGCACAGAATTAGTGCAGCTAAAATTTGTAAACAAGATGCACTCTTATTCTATAGTTTATAATAATATCCACTTCTTAGCAGTTCTAAGAAACATTTAAAGGATGAACAAATACTCTACGAAGTTAAATATTCTTCAGCATTCCTTTTTAACCATCTAAAGCAGATGTCTGACCCAAGAGAAGAGACAGATTGACAGAACTTGCTAGTGTAACAGAATTATTTAAAACCACAACCAACAAGAGTCAAACCTGATACAGAAACAATGAAAGAAGAAGAAAACTCTCTGCAAATCATGCAGAAGCCCACCAACCTTACCAAGTAGCAGGAATGCAAAGTCAAGAAATCAGGCTGACTAATTCTGGTAAATAACAATGACCTTACAGTATTCTCTATCCTGTTTCTTTCCTTTGTACAGAAAGTGACCCAAAGAGGGAGCTGGTACAGATCCAAGACCCCAACTTCTGCAGGTGTTTACACAGGTGGACCTTAGCAAAGCATAATCAAGACACACCCTCCTCCTTTCTTTCCACTTCTTGGGACTCTTGCTACAGCCTCATAGACCAGTCTCAGCCTTTTAAAGTGTAGACTGCTATATGGCTCAGGCATACATAAAAATACGTATTTTATTTTTTTTTAATAGAGATCTTGTATAAAGGGAAGAATAAATTATTTGATCCATTCCCATAGTGATCCTTTTTATTCAGTTAAGAATCAATATCTAATACACCAATAAGTCCAATCATTTACCAGAAGAAAGGATGTAAAGGCAGTACTATAATTACTGACCAATGAAACAGAGCTAACTAGAAAGAGATAAATCATCTTTCTTAGTTACTAGGATGACTTCAAAAAGCAGGGTAGCGCAGGAAACGGAGGCCTACAGTGGTTGATTGACTTTTCCAAGTCACCAAGAATACAGACACCAGGAATTTTCACAGCTTTAGCTAAATAAATTGCAAAGTCCTTTTTCATAGGACAATATATTTTCTTCAACACTACTGCATTTCACCCAGATAAAGATTTAATAAAGAAATTTCACAGTAAAATTTAATACTATACTGTTGACTTAGAACACCACCAAAACTGCCATTTGTGCAATAACTCAATACTACAACTTAGTGATACATTCCCAGTGCACAAGAACTCAAGCAGCAACTTCCCTCTTCCTCACCCACTGCTCTCCCTAGCCTTCTTCCCACCCCACTGTCCCAGGCCACTCTTTAAGTGTCCAGGAAACTTGGATTTTCTAAGGTGCTTAAGAGAGTGCAGACAGTTGGATTGAACAACCCACACTTCCGATAAAACACCATATAGTCAGTCAAACCACCTTACCCTGTAAAACATAGATGTTATCCTTATATTCCACAGCACTATGAAACTCCATTGCTACCGGCATTGGACACACAGCTGTCCAACAGTTCTCTCGGCTGTCATAACACTCCACAGACTTGAGTGAGTTTCGCCCATCTCCTTCATAAACGCGACCACCTATTGCATACAGTTTACCACAGCAATGAACCAATTTGCAGCCTATTCTGGCTCGCAACAAAGGAGCTTTTGGAATCCACCTATTGCCAGAGTGATCATACATCCAAAAATCACTCTCTGCTCTGTGGTCAATGGAGACCTCGCTGCTGCTTGGTCTGTAACCACCCGCAATATAAATATCATTATCAGGAGATACAAGAATTCCAACCTCCCTCAAGTCATTTGGTGGCTTGCATAGTTTAAACACTCTCCCTGTGACCGAATCTAAACAAGGCACTGTTTGCTTCTTTCCTGAGTGTTTGTGGGCAGCATCAAAGCATATGATCATTTCAGAAGCGGTCATTCCAAGCCGTTGTGTATAGCCATTGGCACTATGTTGTCCCTTTTGTACACAGCTTTTGGCCATAGCCTGTGCAAACATGGGAGGGATTTTCTCTAAAAATGTCTCTTCCAACAGAGGCATACGGATGCATTTGGCAAATATTTCTGGAAGGTGCACTTCTCTCTTATTTTGTTCATGCTCAAACCACCTTATAATGCTGTCATAAACATGTTCTTCTTTGTCTACATTTAAATCATCACTGTCGAGTATGCTTATCAGTTGGTCTTTTCTCAACTGAAGAAATTCTTGCTCTTTGGTGACACTCAGAAACTTTTTACGAATGTAGTCTTGTGATCTGTCTTTGAGTTCCTGATGACCGTAGTGATCAGCAAAGATAAATACCCCAATGGAGTTCTGTGGGTCCAAATGACTGATCATGTATTTAGCACACTGGTCTTGTATGGAAGGGATCTGGAAGATACTAGCTGCAGTGAACAAAGCTTGAACGTTGGCCTCTGTCAGCATTACTCTGGAGGTATATGCATAGTTCAATACTAAATGCATTGACTCTGCTTCAACACCAACTATACGAACTTCTTTCTGGGTACTCTCTGTAAGGCCGCTAGTGAACATAGATCTACAAAAGAAAAATATTTAGCAGTTTATTTGTAATTACCTTTTAACTATAGGTATAAGAAATGAAATTATATTGTACAGCTAATCCCAATGTGTTTGCCCTTATATCAGCACAAATATATCACTGATGTTACGCTGCCCTGTTTGGGTACCTAAATTTAAGATCAGTTCTAGACTTACTGAAACAAAAGTGGCAAGCTGGAATTTCTTGCTTAATTATCTCACTAACCCCATATTAAAATTCACTCAGCTTACAAGCAAAGCTCTTGACATATCCAAGTCTTTGCACTCAACTGTCAACATGTTATTTCATATGCATATTCTAGCCTGATAGAATATGTAATTTTAAAAGGAAACAAGTAGTTTAACTATGCTGTTACTGTATCCAAGATACCCTCAATACTGGAGGCATTTTTGTTTGTTTTTTTTTTAATAATGTGACATTTTCTCCAGTGAAACTTTCCTTTGATAAACAGATACTAACAATTAACTGACGTTAAGAGAACAGTAATCTTAACTTACTGGAAGCACTATATTATCTATAATTACATGGAATGTTAGTATAGGTGTGATTTTTTTTTTAATTTTCATTTAATGAAAATAAGTTATAGTTGTTCTTTGGTGATCACCAGTAGAACAATGGACTATCATACCTGAAATAAGGACTGATTGCAGCAAGAACATTCCTATGACAGGAGAATGTTTTCCCATGATCCACTTCCACTACGATATCTGTCAGTTGTCCTTCATCATACATGGTTTTAAGCTGCTGAAGAATACTACAAGCATGGAAGGGGTCCATTCCACTGCTGACTGTGTTTGAAGAAGGAATTCCGTTCAGTGTTTGTGAAAACTTACTTGGTTCTAAAAAGCAAAATTGAAACTGTTTAAGAAAAACAGAAAACCAACCCCCCAAAACCCCACACACACGAAAAAAAATATGCACAAACAAGAATTAGCACAAATTAATATTCCATACTTTGTCACTGTCACCGTCCATCAACAGCAAGTCTAACGTTTTCAAGGGTGAATAAAGATACCTCAAATTTTTTTCCCTTTTCCCAATGTACATGTAGATTACCATTAACCTATAAAATTATATCAATTAAGAAAAAAAATCATATAAATAGTTCATATTTTTTACATATCACTGGGAAGGGGAAAAATAAAGTCAAGAATCACAATGCTTACTGACTTATAGAATGGAAAAAGCAAAGAATGGAGAAGAATAAAATAAGCCCCCAACCTACATCACCATTATGCCAGTCTATATGTACACAGTTAACTTTACACTGAAACAGGAACTGGCTCCTAACTTAGACAAGTGATGGTTAATAGTGCAGACTCATGAAAAAACAGCCCTACAGTAAGTATGTTGGGCAACAAACTTAAATTCACATAAATTTGTATATACAGTTACATGTTCCTCTTTATAAATAAAATACAATTACCACTTAAAATTACTCAGGTATGAAGGCACTCACATATCATTGTGAAAACATATGAAGTGGAGTACATGCTTCTAAGTAACAGGCGATATGCCTAATGAAGTAAATCCCAACGTGAAAATTGAGCAATATCTCAAGCACAAAATTCTGTTTCGTAATAGCAACAAAATTTTTACGCAACAACAACAAAGGCGAGCTCAAAAGAAAAACATTAGGTGGCAAGAGCTGCAAATCAGGTAAAGCTGCTGACTGCAACAGAGAATGCTTCCAACAAATTTTGGGCAACACAAAGGGGTAAAGAGGATAGTGAAAAACAATGTTGATGATGAATAGGAGATTTAAATTCTAACTCGTGGTGATATACAGCAGTTACAATTTCTCTTACTCAGAATTCAGACACAGCTTTGAGCACAGTCACAATTAAATCAGTAGGGATCTGCTGTTGGGCACACATTTCCCATGGCAGGCTCAGGGCCAAATATTGTCGGTGTCTCTTCAAAGTACTGTTAGCGAAAGTCTTCAAAACACTCCCCCCCCCCCAATACAACAGTAAATACTTCAAGGTAAGATCTACAACAGGGGAGTTTACTTTATCACAGTAACTGAGCTCCAAGATTCAAAACTAACCAATCATTAGGGAAGGGGAGAATTTGTACTTGTACTTGTTTAAAAACAATGTTAATCACAAGTGAGCAAATTCCAAGTAAATAATACCTTGCTAGATTGGTTCCAAGGCCTCCTACCTAGCAAAGCTTTGATGTACAAGAAAACTTTGATGTAGCTACCATTGCAGAAGAGTTTCATTTACTTTCTAACAGTGAAAAAGACGCAAAATAGTTCCTTCTCTGACCCTGCCAGTCACTCGGGCAATGAGCACATGAGATCAAGGCAGCTTCCAGCGCTGGAATAGATACTCATCCCTGTATTCCAGTTTTTCCTATTTAATCCTTGACACTATGCACATTACAGCTTTCACCCCATAAAACCGTCCCAGTCACTTTCATCACCATCATTTTCTCCCTCCTGCCCCAAGCACCTTTTTCCTCTATTAATATTCCTCCCACCTGCACCCGAAAATTTTAACTCTGCTCATCCCAAACATCACCCCAAAATACTCTCCGCATTAGTTTCTCAGAAACCCCTCCCTTCTCCACTCCCTACACACTCACCTTCATAGAAGCCTTTCACCATGGACAACCCCACTCCACCCTCTCGGCTCAGCTCCCCTCACACAGACCACAGTGTGGGGATGTCCCTCACAGTAAACCCTCCTTCCACCCTAACAAAGCACAGTACCACTGCACACCTCCCCTCACGCCGTACTGCTCTCTCCCCCCATACAGGCCCTCACTCAGGCGTCCTCTTACCTCACACCCCGACCCCAACCCCCCCCCAGACACCCCCCAGGCACCTTCCTCTGCCATTACCTTCCTATCTTATTACCTTTCCCACGCGGAAGCGACACCCCCCACACCAAGCCCCCTCATCCAAGCCCCCCTGGGCCTCCTAGGGCCCATCCACCCACCCCTCACAGTCAGTCACCCACCCACCCCTCAGCCCAGGGACCCCAAGCACCCCTCCCTCACACCGTGCTCCCCACGGACACCCCCCCACGGAGCACCCTCTCCGACAACCCTGACCGGAGAGGCCCCAACACCCCTCCTCTACATGCCCCCACACACACACCCCGCAGAGACACCCCTCAACACATAGGCCCCAACACCCCTCAGCGGGGACCCCACCCCACAGGCCGCTCCCTCACTTCAGCCCGTTCACCCGCCCCGGGGGCCCGGCCGCACCGACCTCCTAACGCTGCCATTCTCGGGGCCCCGCTCCGGCAGCGGGAGAGGGGCGGGGGGGGGGAGGGGAGGGTAAGGGGGGGCGGCCCGAAAGGAAATGTAACCGGCGCTGCTTCCCCTGCGCCGCTTCCTCTCCGCGACCCGCTTACTCCCGCGGAAGCCAACCCCGCTCCTCGCACTGACCAACCTGGAGCCAGCGGATTGGTCGCCGCCCCCGCTGCCTGCCGGGAAATGTAGTGCGGACTGCCTAAGGTGCGCGGCCGCTGGCGCGCGGGGCATGCTGGGAGTTGTAGTTCTTCCCTTGCGGGCTGCCTGGGAGTTGTAGTTTCCGGGAGGAGGCTGGAGGGGGGCGGGCTCTGCCCGTCGCGTAGCAACGAGGAGGCGGGCGCCTCAGGGCGGAGCGGCCATTTTGGGGCCCTCAGGCTGGGACGTGTGGACACCCTGGCCCAGAGTCCTTTCCTCTTCAGGGGCTGCCAGCAGAAATGGCCTCTCTACATACGTAAATCCCCACCGATTCCTGCTTTATCAAGCCTTGTGCTGCCTCTCTCCTGTCCACACTGACCTGCACCTCCCGAAGGGAGCTCACCCAGAAGCTGTCTGCTCAACAGGTCAGGGAGAGCAGATGCCACGGCCGCTGCTGGAAAACCGGCAGAAAAGGGGAAAAGAAAATGCCTGCTGCTATCCTAATTCTACAAGGACATGATCAGGGGCAAGGCAGTGTCTGGATGCACGACCCATTGCTGCGCAACGCTGAATTGACCTTTCATGAAAAACATATAATCAGCTACTTGGTCTAAAAGCTCGTCACACTGGGAGACTTTTTTATTTTTCCTGTGTTTGTAACCCCCAGCACACTGTGGCCAGCCAGATCAGCCGTACCAATCCTACACAGAGAGCAGCTGAATGACTCCAGCAGACAAGCAACCATTTTGTTGCCAATGACCTTTAATATCACAAAGCACTGTTTCTCTCTCCATCCCGGAGATGAAGTGGCTGATAGTCACCGGCTTTTCCAGTTTTCTGCAGCAGCTAGCCACTGGTTTCATTCTTGGTAACTGAGTCATTACCAGAAGTTTGCTGTGGAAGAGTCATTGTTTGGTTGGGTTTTTTTCCTTCTTTGTGAAATGCAATTAATGAAAGAATAATTAACAAATAATAGAAGCATTCTGAAGTCCAGTATATTTTTCTGGTTTTAATCAAAATAGATTTAATACAACATTGCAGCTTTTAACTGGGAAGTTTTGTTAAGAAAAAAATGTCAACAAAACCAATTTAAGAAATATTTAAAAAATATATTTCCCTTTGACTCTCAGAAATAATGTAGCATGGGTACATTACCAATGCTCTAAAGCAGATTAATTTAAAGGCAAGAATAGTACCACTCAGTGTCATGTTATGTGGTTTTGCTTTCATTTGCAAGGCATAGCTTTTCCCTAGTTTAGCAATTATCAGTGGTGTCCAGGCTGCTGTGGATGATAATGCTACACAACACAGGGATGATAGAGACTCTGATGAAGGAGGTGTAAAAGAAAATAGAACTTCACGTCTGCAAATCGATTCTGCAGTTTTCCAATTTCCCCATTCAGCAATGGCACAGCCTGTGAAATTGTCCCTAGAAATATAAAACGAAGGGAAGGAGAATACCTCCACTCTTGCCTTTTAGCAAATGACACTGCCTGATACAGTTCATTTCCTTTGGCATGGACTGGGCTGGGCTGGATTAGTGTTCAAAATGCAGACGTGAATTGGAGAATGTTTTTAAATCTAGATACCACATTGAACTGCTACTTCAAAGCACGAGCTTTTCTTGAAATAGCTTACCTTTGTAAGGTTTTTGGTGAAGCAAATAAAAGTATATTTAAACCTGTTTGTATGGCAATTAAGAGGCATTGATATCAGCACTGTCTCAGTCTGAAGTCTTTCTCAAGTGTAATATGCCATCACCCACTCCCCAGCACTCAGGTTTAGCACAGCGTAGCACTCCCATGGAAGTCCAGGGACCAGGCTTTTTCACCCAGCTCTGCATATTATTTGCTGGATCTCACAGGTGCAAAATGAGAAGCATGTTGCCTCTGCAAGTTGCTCTGAAATTTGTGGCAGACACCTAGCATATTAAAGCTAGGTATTATAAGTGGCATTTGCATTACACACAAATATTAGAACCAGTTCTTTCAGAAATTACAAGATGCTTAGTGAGTTCCAGCTCCCTTTCCTTCTGCCGCATCCTTTTCTTTATCTTCTGTCATTGTTTTGCCTGGGAAGAGATGCAGGCCCAGTATTTGAGCATAGAACTAGAAGTCAGAAAATTGGGGTTTGGCTTAGTGCTGACACTAATTTACTGCATGCTGTTGATCAAATCATTTGATTTCATGGACTTTGGCTTCCCAGAAGGCAATAAGGAGCTGCGAATAGATATATTGATGTAAATTTCTTTATCAATATTATAATAATTTTTGGTAGAGTGGTTTTGTTGTTGTTGGGTTTTGGGGTTTTTTGGTTTTTTGTTTTGTTTTTTTTTTTTTTTAATTCTTCTGGTCAGCAATGCACCAAAACTGATGATACTACTTTAATGTTTTGCAAAAATCCAAAATGGCCTGGTTATTGAGGGACTGGGATGCTTTCACTTATGCTTTAATTTCACACCTAATTTATCATCCCTGCAGATACAGCTTGAAAACATACAGCTGAAAACACTCAATGGAGAAAGTGGGTTTTTTCGCCCGTTTGATATTCCAAAGGTTCAAAAATAAAAATGAAATAATATCATCTGAGAAGGAACACAGAGACTGTCTGTCTTTTATAAGTGATTAGAAACATTGCCCCCCTTATGAACTCAGAACTGGCAGTGCTTGTTCTGGGATTCTTGCCTTCAGAATAAAGAATGTCTTTGTCACGAGCCTGAGCAAGGAAAAAAAAGGAAGGAAGAAGTTTCAGGAGAAAATGAAGAAAATGCACACTTTTTCAGATATTTGAGAACTTAGAAGATGCCAGAAAAAAAGAGTTTGAACAAAGAATGAAGTTATTGAAAATGTTTCCTTTATTCATTACACCTACAGAACAAATTAATTAGAAAACTGTGTTTCATCTGCTTTCAATGTAGGAATGAAGGGAGCATCATATCTTTAGCAAATTGTTGGTTTGGGTCGTCTGGTAGGGAACTGCCCGAACCATCCCCAGTGCTCCTGCTACACAAGAGATGATGCGCTGAGCACTTTTGGAGGATCCAGCCCTTGCTACACAGTATTAGGTAAGACTTTTCACATTTTCTCCTGCCAGCAAAATGAAGATAATGAATGCAACTGGACAAAAGTGTAACAAAAAATATGAATAGGGAGCTTTTAAAGGGAACAATTTTTAATCCACATGAATGTTTCCATTTTCATTTTGTATATCGTGTTTAGTTTAAAATTATAGGAAGAGGTCACTGCAGCCTCTTTTCCTTTTTTTCTTGGCCCTTCCCTGTATGGAGTTTTTTCACTGAAAAGTGGAGGGCATCATGAAAGGAAGGGCCAACCTACCCACACATACACACCTTACAGTCCAAACAAAGGAGAGTAAGGTTTGCAGAAGCTTGACAAGACTGCTTAGTTTTTCACAGCAACATTTTGAATGGTCATTTTTTTCATGAATCTCGTGAGTTTTAAAAAAAAACACAAAAAACCCCATTAATTTCTAGCAAAGTTGTTTAACTATAAAATTTAAATACAATACTAGTAAGAAAGTTATTACTTGCTGTCTCCCAATACATCTCAATTACTAATATTTACAATTCTTCAGTTATTTGTACATGTTAATTCATACTATGAATCTGTGAGAAGTAATACAGCTGATACAACTGCACTCTGAAAACCCCTCATATTTTAATTGGAAAAGTCTTGATATTCACTGTGGAACAATCTAACCTTGAAAAACAATCTTTTACCAGTTTGCCTTTAATGCATAAAACACTGCTCATTTTCTGCAATTCTGTCACCAAGGGGCACATTAATTTAGTTGCACAATAATTTAATACATTGATACATTGATTGAAGCAGAGAGAATTTTGTTTAGTGGTTCCAAGAAATCACGCATTTCTTACAGAATCTTTAAAAAGACAGTTCTTGCTGCAGTTTAAGTAGGGGGAATTGCAGATCATTAGGGAAAGTTGCCCTTCAAAGCCGATCGATCCTGCCATACTGAGCACAGTGGGCATTACATCAGAAGAGAGGGAAGACTGGCAGGGGGCAATTAATGGGGCAGATATTGGAGTGCCTTTTCTGATTACCCCATACTGTACAGTGGATTTGGCCTTGCTGAGACAGGCTGGTAGAAACAAGAACCCTGATGAGATATGGCTCTGCTAATGTCAAGAAGTGCCACTTCCTAGCAGCAGGAGCAACTTTATTGAAACCATCTGTTGTTTTGGAAGACACATGTGCACACACACACACATGTACTTCCTCCTCCCAGAGTGTTTAACCTTTCTTTTAAGGCTGACTGAAATCACACAGCTAATCCCTCCTTAATCTCAGAATGACAGGCTTTACTGTTTACAGCAAGTCCCAGCACCTACTGAAAATCTGGGTGACTGGCGTTGTTTAGGTGATGTGACAGTGATGTATTCTGGAGCACTTCAGAACAAAATACCCATTCATCCACCGTCAACATAAAGTTTCACAAGAGCAGTCTGCAATTACTAGGATCCTGACAGAGAAGGCTTGGGTACCTGCACAGAGATGAGAAAATCTGCTGGATCTACTCCACACAGGACAGAAAGAGGAGATTCAGTGAGTTTGGTCACAGTGAAACCTTGTATTTCGGCACGTATAACACAACAGTGATCTCTAAGGAAACAGCCCTGTTTGGGTTACAGGAGACTCAGAGTACGAGTCCTGGTACGAGTCCTGTTCCAATTTGTCAAGTCTCTAATTGTATTTTTTATGATGATCGCTCCTTAACATGCCAGGACCCTTAAGCTTCTCACGGCTGTGTTAGAGGTGTGCATCAGAGCCCTGGTTGCCAACAGAAAAGGTGGCACAACCAGAGCATTCACTGAGACTGAATTAACTCTAGCCTCTTTGCAGGTAAAGTATTTCTGTCGGTATTTCATGCGCATCTGTGCATGTTCAATTTCTTATTCCTAAAAACCGTGTTTAAAAGCACCACTTAAAAAATAACTGGCTTCCCAGCTATTTGGAACAAACACTGCACATCAGACCTGGAGTCTCTGAAATCCCCCTCACCAGCAAATCTGACCCGTATCTCGGCCACTCTGTAAAACAAACCACACACAAGGGGGAGATATGCCTCATCCAGAGTAGAAAAAGGTGTGTTTCTGACCTTGTCCCCAGAACCCAATTTCAGCAAGTAGTTTGACCTCGTCTCCAAACCCTCTGGCTACCTCCTCTCTACTTCCAAAGGGCCCAGATCAAACAGTCCATTGCAATGGTGGAAGAGGTAACAGAGAAGAAAAATCACTTTTTGCTGCCCCTTCTCGCCTCCATCCACTTTTGCTTCTACCTACGTGTGTGTGTTATTAAAACTCTGCAGCTTGCATGGAAAAAAACCATACAGACTTCCAAAGAAATAGGTCACTGATGGCCTGGCCAGCTTCAACAATTAAGAGCTGGGACTTTAATGCACTACTGTAGATGTAAACTGATCCAACCTCTAGTCAGAATGTGATTCAGCCACAGGAAAGGTGCAGATACTTCCCAGAGTACAGATGGCTAGAGAAAAGGGAGAGCAAAAAATAAAGCACCTCCTCTGCCTGGAACAAGCTGACAAGGTTAAGAGCAAACTAGTTTTCCTTCTTAATTGGGGGAGCTGGCATAGCTGCAGCCACATTTGTTTCTTTTTAGGGAGAGTACAGTAAACTTGAATCACTCAGCACCATCCTATATCCCTGGGCCATTCTGAAGTCATCACTCAGAGCTGCTGTGTTTTTCAGTTCTTTCTTTCTTCAGTAACTTTTTTGTGTTTTAAAGAACTTGAATATGGAAAAGATAATCCCTGGAGCTGCAACAGGAAGGAAGGTCTCTCTCCCTTCATACTTTCAGCCTGAAGAACACTGGAAGCTTAATATACTGGAGTTATTTTCATAACTCAGAAGGCCTGTTGCTTAAAAAAAGTCTCAGACATCTAACTTTTAATGGCTATTTTTGAGTCAATACTATTTGACAAGAAGGTGGGGCAGTGTAGTGTTACAGGCCTATTCACTGCATGCAGACAGGTAACAACCATAAACAATCTTAACATCCTTGAAAGGGTAATGGGTGGTGTGAATATTTTTACAAGTGCCCTTGTATTTGCTTTTTTGTATAGAGAAAAGCCCAATGTGTCAGCTTTCATAAGGAGATAATTTTAATACATGGTATTACTTTTTTTAATTAATGGGCTGTGATACAGATGTCTCATTACCTGCCCGTATTTACTTGACCTGCCCAAATTCAATTGCATCATTTATATTCTATGATTCATTTTGGAATATTTGACTGTTTATGAAAACTTCAGTTTACATATTTCTGGCATACTGGCAATTTTTATTTTCTGTTTGTGGCTTTAGATCCTTTTCTCACTGTGGTCAATAGCTTTATTATTGAATGGAGGGACACAGAGCTGAGGTCCACAGAGAATGCCTAGTCTGTTATTGACTGTAAAAGTGTATTTAATGGTTATGTATTAAAAAGAATGAAAGGTTATTGCCTTTAAAATCTCTGGGCAACAGAATAAATCAGATAACTGGAAGTCAGACAACGGGTGGATTCCTAGAAATTATTTGCAAATACTCTGTTAGAATTTACAAAGAGAAAGACGGCTCGCTCTGGAATCTAAAGCGGCAAGATGGACAACAGGGTTTTCCCCCACCCTCCCACAAAAAAGGTCATACAGGTTTGGCTCACTAATTCTTTTGCCAAGACTATGTCTAACTGCAGTCACTCAGCTTTAATCTGGCCCAAGGAGATACTAGCAACAGTAAAGCTGCAATGGTGCCAGCTGTAATGCAGACCAGCCACCCAATTTAGGCTCAAAAGCCCCAATGATTAAGCTGCTCTTGGGTCCCTGGGCTAGTCAAAATGTAGCTAGCTGGACTGTCCCCGCACATCCCACCATTGCACCTCTGAAGCAGATGAACACTTCCAAACTGAATTCTTTTTAGTGTCTTCATTTCTCCTCTAAAAGTCTGTCTTGATGATATATGGGAAATAATGCCAGTTTAAAAGGCCATTTTGAGAACTGCCTTTTTGAAAATCCTGACACATGGTAGAGCTTTAAAGCCTGGAACTGTGTTCCTTATAGAAGAGGCCTTGAACTCTCTCTGGGCAGACCACTTTCATTTCCTCTTGGATGGAACACTTTCATATCCTCTAAGCTCATGTATTTCATGGTAATAAGCTGTGGGATTTAACTGTGCTGAGACAACATGCCTGCTCTTTAACCTAGAAGAATAAAGAAGAGCTTTCCAAGCAAAGATAGTTAAGATAAAATTGTTTATACGATACTTGGAGCTAGCAGGGCATTCACTTTTTTTTGCTGTAGGGTGGGAAGGGGAAGGGTTCCCAAGATTTGAAATCTGACCATTTAAGAATTACATTGAATATCACTATCTTGACTACTGAACTTTCTTAGGCTTGTTTGATAAATAGATGATAAACTGACATATAAATAAGAGTAGAGGTTCTATATATAGATACCTGTATTATCCTGCCATGGCATCCATTCATATTTAAACCTAATTCTTTTGGTCTGTTACACAAATTTCAGAACAACTACCAAAGGCCACCCCAGAGTTGAAAACCAGGATTCTTATCAGGCTCAGAATGGGACCATGCCGTGCTGAAATGCAGAAACTGCCAGTCATTGTGCCCCCTAGCCCCTTGTTCTGCATTTAGCACTCATTTGAGCTTCACACAGACACTTCTGTTTCAACCATATGAGTTTTTGCACTTGGCCCTGCTTAGGAGGAAAGCAAGAAACAAGAGGTCAACAGTCTGTAATTAGCTACCTCTTGAAGAGACTGCAACCAGTTTCAGTTACTGGGGCAGCACATGGTAAAAGACACTTGCAAAATCCATCGAGTAAAGAAGGGAGCTGCAAGGTCTGCCAAGAGAATACACAGCCAGTGAGCAAGACAATAATCTGGCATATGGGGAAATGGAAAGCTCTACTTTTGAGGCCACATCTCAAAAGACTACACATACAGTTGTTGGGGGTTTTTTTTAAGTAGCACTTCCGTGCTAGGTCAGATGCTCAGCTGAAGAAGTCTAACTCCCTTAATTGGGATTCTGGTGCCTTTTGTTTTATGGGTAATTGGTATTACATTAAGTGCTTCTTTGCATAGCACATGCCCACCAGCACACAGAAACTCCATACAGTAGCCTTTCCCTGCCTCATTCCAGGATAGGGCATTCAGCACATGTACAGCAAAAAGACCCAAGGGCCTGATTTCACTTTTTTTTTTCCCCACCCTTTATATGCACTCACCATAAACCAAATGGCTTTGCCCCAAGTCACATGCCAGGCAAGTGTAGGACATACAGTTTCCATAGAAAATCTGAAACAGCCACACTGGATATCAGGAAAGCACTCACTTTGGAGGATCCATCATAAGAGGATATATCTGCACTTTTTTTTTAAAAGTCTGAATGTGCCTTCAAAACTAAGCTTGCTGAACCACCAAAAAGCAAGCCTACAAATGTGACTGCAGGTCTGGCTGGGCCAGCTAAGGCCCTGCATGCCCATTAGCCCCTTGTGGAATCTTCAGGCAACTTCTCAGCAGGCTCACCAGTACCTCCCAAGACCTGGCTTGGGAAGTGCTCCTCCACCTGCTGGGAAATGGCCCATCACTCCTCCTGCCCCAAACAAACTGGAAGGCAAAGCTTGTCAGCAGCACAAGGAGCATGGGAATTGAAGGGCAGGGAAAATGAGTTAGGACATTCATTCCTTTTTCAGATTCGTCATGCTTGCTTGTCACAGGCATGAAGAACACTCGGAGCTCAGTTCTTTTACTAATCATAGCAATAGTATAAATGCTAAAGGGGAAAGTAATTTTAATGCCACTTTCTTCTTGCAGAGACTGTTCTCATTTCTAGCATGTGCTGTGCAGGCAAGATCTCAGGGTAGTCACTCTTATTCACTATTCTTTTTACATTTCAAATGAGGGGAAATTAAAATTTTCCTCTATTTGCCAAAGAAAATAGCAAGTGTGCTTTGGGGACCTGGCAAGACAATTAAGTACCATTTTTAGCAGCTAGCATATCTGCTCATTTCAGCTAAAAGATTCAAATCTTTATAAATAAGGATTTTATAAATTCAGATCCAATAAAGATTCATCTCTTTATCCTAAAAAAATGACACCCAGTTCTATCATAGTCAATATACATGTCCCTTTGAGGCAAAGGGAATGCTGGGAAAAAAGTCACTAAGAGCCAGTCACTTCTCCACAGAGCAGAGGAGATGAAACTTGGGGGCAGAACTTAATTCTTTCAGCGACAGAAATATCAACAGTTGGGAAAGCAAAATCTTGTATTTGTTGAGGTTGGCTCCTGTCTCCTAAGGGTTATAGTTTTCTATAGCTTCCTGAATTTATATGCAAACTATTGATCCTATTACAGCTTTCCTGTCAGGAGTAATGAACCAAAACATAAACACATTAAACATAATATACATAATTTAGACATATATGTAATACATTATGTATTGTACATACTTTGCCTCAAATATATAGGCCTGGCATTCAGCTAAACAGAGGTAGACCTGGAATTAGATACAACACACATGCTTAAGCATAGGACACCTGTTTCTTTTAATATATTTAAAAACCTTACCTTTCAGACAGAGGCTGAAAGCTTAGCTCCCTGTCTTATTGTTCTCTTCTATCTAAAGCTGAAATGTGGGATTAGTTCCACTCTCTGAATTCAATGCATAGCTAAGCTTACCTGATGTGACTTGAGGACAGCTACTCAGCAGGGAGGTTTGAAACCTAATAGTGGAACAGGAACAGAGAAACTCCCCAGCGACTACAGTGCACCAGCGTGTGAAAGCTGGAGCTGTCATTTCAACCGCATGTCAGTGTGGGAGCTGTGGACTGGCTTTTGGCAACTGCACACAATAGAATGAGCTGCAGTTCCAGGAGAAGAGGCTTGAACAGTATCAATAAGGGAAAGAAGAGAAACTCAGTACCAGCATTTTGGAAAATTAGCTTGATTGGAAAGTTTGCATTGCAGAGTTTGGGATTTAACACAGCAGTCTCAAAATCCATTTGTTTTTCCAAGAGCATCCTGGTTTTGTTTCTTAAATGTTATGGCATAGTGAGGAAAAGAAAAAAGTAGCAATGGCAAAAAGGAGGTAAGCCAACTCGTAAGTGCCAGAGGGAGCTGTGCATATCACACCACAGTGCTCCACACAAACAGCTGCGGCCGTGTACTGACTTCTGTCACCCCATCCCCTGCCAGACCTCACGTGGTGTGTCAGAGGAAGATTCAGAGTGGAAAAAAGAACATGGAAAATTAAGGGAAAACACAGAACAGTGGAAAGCAGAGATGCCTTGCAGAGACAGGGAATTTGATTCCTACAACAGTAACTCACTCCAACCTCTCCTTCACTAAATACATCCACAGAGCTCTCTGCACACATCAACATTTCTCTGTTAAAATCTGTCATCACAACCACCCAAACATACTCCCCTTCAGTAATACACTCTTGCCAACAGGAGTTGGCTGCTGTTGCATGCCAGTGATTTTAGTTTGCTCAGACACAAAGGGCTGGTGTGGATCCGCAGACAGTCAAAGGAGCTGTGTCACTGATTTAGTGACCTCTTGGTCCGAAGGAGCTCCCAGCCAAGGTGCCAGGCTGGTTTCAGTGGGCTGCCTCCTGTTGTCATCCCATCAGCTAGTGGTATTACAAACCCCTTCTCTTACCTCTATTGTCCTCTTTCCCCAAGGTATACACAATGGATGCTTAATGGGATTGCTAATTCAACTTTTCACTTTTAATCTAAACAAAAAAAAACCCAAAAACCCTAACACTACTTTGCATGACCCCAAGATGGAAGCAGAGAAAATACACGCCCAGCCCTGCATGTGCCAATGTTGGCATTCCCTTCTCATTTTGCTGTGAGCCGGGCCTTTGGCTTTTACCTCCATCCTCTTGATTTTGAGGCTAAGTATTTCTGAACTGCAGCTGTGCAACTCAGCATCACTTCAGAACCTTAACAGAGCTTTGCTGGTTTACACCAGTGGAGCATCCTTACTTGAAGGCAAAGCTCAGGAGAACTCCAGCATGTAATGAATGCAGCCCAATTTCCAACCAACAACATTCATTTCAAGGCCAGGATCTTTCGAACTCCCTGTGCTGCCACACGTTACCTGCCAAACCTTCTCACACTTGTGGACTGGAACAATACCAGAAGAGTTGATTAGAGTTACTCAGTAAATAACATGGGATGAAAACAAATTAGGTAGTAAAAAGGCCCTTGAGAAATTAGGAAAAAAGCTCTACAGCCTTTCAACTTATTTATGATTTACTAGAAAGTTGTATAATGTAGCAGGCCTAAGAGCTAGCTAAAATGCTTCTAAGGCCAAAATATCCCAATTTGAATAGCTAAGTTGCATACTGAAAGCCTGGGGAAATGTTTAAAGTAAGCTAAAATGAAAACCAACACTCTCCCTTCCCCACACCTCAAACCTTTGATTAAAAAAAGCAACAAAAATGCTAATCTTCTGTAGTTAAGCAGAAAGGCTTAAGAAGTGGCTGACAAACAACATGAATTATTCAGGGACAAGGTTACTGCTATTCTACACACATCGCTCCAGAATGTGAATGCAAAGCCACGCAAGCACAATAATTTCTATGAGTGTAACAGCAATAAACTAGTTTCAAATAACCTCCATTAATTGCATCAACATAATATAACCTTTCTGGATCTTCAAGGATCCATAACAGACT
Source organism: Astur gentilis (assembly GCF_929443795.1). Lineage (NCBI taxonomy): Eukaryota > Metazoa > Chordata > Aves > Accipitriformes > Accipitridae > Astur > Astur gentilis. The sequence continues at coordinate 18,073,506 of NC_064902.1, read as the reverse complement.
CTCTAAAAGTGGAGGGCCTGATCCCAATCAAAATTGAACACGTTTTATATATATTATGCAACTCCAGTGGGACGAGTATTACTTTATGTTGAATACATATGGTCAGAAGCAGCCCCAGTCTTCAATCTGATATTGGGCAAGCATCCAGGAGGGTTGAAGATCAATAATCAGATGAACCATTTAGAGATTCCGTGCTCATAATCATCACCACCTTCCCTGAATCCAAAAGAAACCTTGTGTCCTTGCAGGCTGAAATCATATATATATGTGCATAAACACATTTCTTTAGCAAGAAAAGGGAAGGAGGAACCAGCAGGCCTGTTTCAGAGCTGAGTGACCAAAGCAATTGCCCAGATCTCAGACCCCAGAAGGAAACCTGTGTGTTAAACTCACTACGTGTGTTTGGGAGGATAGAAGGCACTAGCAGCCTCCACAAACCCACCCTTGACCAGCTTCCAACCTAGGTAGCTTGGGGTCTTGCTGAGAAGCATTGGGATGCCTTTGGCTCCCCCATATCTTTCTTTGCCACTCACCTGCAGGTCCCCTGCTGCTGTTCTGTAAACCCTTTGGCTTGCTGGGCAGTTTGCTGCCCTGCAGAGCTCACTGAGGAAACAAGCCGTGGCCTGATTGGGAGAATCAGGATAAGGGACTTAATAAGCTTTTCTAAGGTGGCTGCACATGACCCAGCATCTCTGAAGCACAAGGCAGAGAGCAGGGCAACAAGCCCCTGAAAGCGTCTCTGACCAAACACCTACAGAACCGGGGGCCACACAGAACCATTATCAGCCTGGTTCTGTGCTGCTAAAAGTCAGCACCCTCAGAAACAACCACAGAGATTTTTAGTACGTGTTAGTAGCTCTGCAGGGGCCTGGCTTTTACTCCAACACACATAAGACGGTCCTAGGACTCACCTTAACTTTGTGACCCCAAAGCACTGCAGCACTTGCAGTCCTGTTAAGGATCCCCTAGGCCCAGAAAGCCCTTTTATTGCCCCTGCTGTCTACACAACTGTGATTATAACCTCAAGGGAGACAACCTGGTGCTGGTCTGACAAGGAGAATCACCTGATGCTGCAACACATCACGTTGATGAAGAAGCCAACGTGGTAGCAAACAGCAATGCTGTTAACTGCACAGCTGTATGCAATGATTTGTTTTCTGTCAGTGGGTTTGGGGAGGGAATGGAAGGTAGAAAAAGCAGTCACAGAGCTCAGTTACAAAAAACCAAAGGTAAAGCTTCCAATTAAACACATAGCAGTCAAGTTAAAATTATAGGTGACAATTACTGTAACTTGATTAGGCACAATAGCAAATTCACTTCCCTAAATCACTTTCACAACTCTCCTAGGAGGTCTGAAAGATGTAGTATATGAGGTTCATTTAATTTCTAATGTAGTAATTATCACTACTGAATAAAAAAAAAATAGCGGTGACAGACCCAGGAAATAAATTTAGCACTTGAGGTTTTAATAAAAATTTTATGTGCAACCCCGTTGGTTAGAAATTGTTTAATCAATCTTATCTGGTTCACAGACTTTCTGCTGAGCTTTTGCTTCATGTTATTACAAGGCAATATGCTGCAGCACCTCAGCATCCCAAAATGCAAAGCCTAAACGCTATTGCTATCCAAATCTAGTGCAAGCTCCTCTTTCGGCTGTGAACACCCACAATTTTGTTCACGTGCTGCCAGTTGTTTTCAGGTTATGCTGCCAGTCGTAAGTGCTGATAACTCAAGAGCAGGGTCCAGCCCACTCTGCCATAATGGGTTATCTGCTCTAGATGGTAGCTTATTTCTATGGCAAAGTTATCTAGGGAGCTTAATCAGGTTTTCAAGATATTAGTGTGTAGGAGACACTGCCAGTCCTTTCTGAAGGGGCTTCATGTTCCAGGCTTTAGTATAACACTTCCAGAGGTATCCATCCCAGCCTCTCCTGGCTCCTCCAGGCTCCTCCCAGCTGCAATCGGCACACCTGGAGGCCAGTTCAGTGGTTTGCACAGGGGTAGCAGAGGCAGGTGAAGAAATTAAGTCCAGGATCCACAACTACTGGCATTTCTGAGATTTTCTTGACTCCAGAGGTTTTGCTTAAAATTTGAATTTTCCCAAGCTCCTGGGCACAGGTGGAGAGAAAGCTGAAACAAGACCTCCTGTCTTGCTACTTGCAGGGTCACTACCCTGCATAAATTAAGCTGAAATGGTTTGTTTATGTTTGCAAACCAGGTCCGTGTGAGTAGCAGAGAGGTTAAAATGTAGTTATTAGTATCTAAGAGAAAAAAGGCTGCATATTAGCAGGATTCCTGGACTGTTTCCGTCTTTCTTATTTAACCTAAAAGTCCCTCTCCACTGTTGAACGAAATTACTCTCACTGGCAGGCTGCTTAAAACACTCACTGTTTTAAAGTGTGCCAGTGTGAATTGCTTAGTGCCATTTTAACCGGGCTTCGGAACCATTCAGAAATCCAAAGAATGAGCATGGCCAAGCAGCCTGTCCAGCACAGACAGGACTGCCGGCAGCGCTCACTTGGCTTTCTCCATTTTTGTCCATCAGAAACAGGTCCTCCCCCTGCCAAGAGGATTTAGCTCTGCTCTTTCGATTTGCTGGCACTCTCTGCCCAAACACACAGAACAATCAATCATCCAAGTTGGTTTTCTTTTTTCCTTTTTCTGTTTGTAGTTGGTAAACGAATAATTCCTGGAATGACCCAGTGGCTAACAGGTAAATTGATAGCCCCCAAATCAGTAAAAAATAATCAATAAATATTTGGGCGTCATCATAAACAAAACTCATTCAGGAGATAAAAGCACTACAACATGGTAATTTGAAGGGAGAGAATAAACCGCTGCCCAGAGAATTAATGTCACTTTCTAAAATGGATTTATTTCAAGAAAAACTGTGGAGTAAGCAGTATTTTGCCCTGCTGCATGTTGATATGGTTCATAACATGACCTGAAAGTCTTTTGAGATGCAGCCAGGCAAATCAAGCCATCTTTGTCAGACCTGTGAGGATCTCTCCTCCACTTAGCTGCTTTGTAGTTGGCTCCTCCCGTAGGATGCACACTCTGCACCCCATCACCCCGTCTCCCACCTTGCCTGCAGTGGCTAAGGCGATTTCTGCCTGGGGAGCCATATTCCCACCTGTGAGGGAGGTTTTCTAGGTGAATGCATCTCCAAAAACCCACTTGATACAGCCTGTGGCCTCCTGGTCCAGCTTTTGATCTCTGCCGTGGTTTTAATGCTAACCTCACTGAGGACTTTGCAGGCAGGAGGGGCAGTGGCAGGACTCACGCCGTGGCACAGGAGGCTCTGTGATGTTGCAGCCAGCACCTTCCAACGTCTTACAAAGGCTCTCGAGACTGAGGGTCAAAGATGCGGGATGCCACAAGTCCCAAGTGATCAACTGGGAGCCCCTCAGAAAACAGATGATCAAAGTTAGCAGTCACTTTAACCAGGGACCCAAAAATTCCCATGACCTTCAGAAATCCTAATCTTCGCTTTCACCTGTCAGTGCAGCACCAAAGCCATCAAAGCCAAGACAAAACGATTAATTAAAGCATAACTAAGATATGAATTTTCTTTCTTGACTTCTTAAGTTGGAGTCTGTGTGTCACTTTGACACACTAAACAACTACAGCGTATAGGTACTCGGCGCAATTATATTTTGACAGCCCATATGGGCAGGATGCTGAGTGAGCCCCAGCACAGGAGAGCACAGAGGGAAGCTGTCCTCGAAATATCCGTGATGCAGAAAAACCCCCTCCTGCATCTTCGCTCAGAGCTGGAAACACTGCTGGGATCCGAAGGCCACTGCTGCCATCTGGTGTCACTGTCACCCGGTGGAGGAGAGGTGGGACCTTGCAGGCTGGAGAAGTTGTGTTCACTCAAGTTGGATAAATGAGAGATGACTTGGGCCCAGACATTGAGGAAGGACAAAGTCTTCCCTGGCAAAGGACAGCTCTGCACCGACATCTGAACCGCCTCGTGTCCAGCTCCATCTAAAAGGAACCAGCTTGTGTGCTTGAAGGTAACAGAAAGAGACATAAGAAAAGAGAAGAGAAAAAGCTTAAAAGGCTTTTTGCTGAGAGGAGATGGTATCTAGCGGTGTGAGTTACAGATCAGCAGCTGTGGTCGTCCTACTCCAGCAGAGCCACAGGGAAATGCTCGTGGACGGGAAAGGCTTGCAAAGATACAGAGCAGAGGGGGAAGTTCAGGTCTCTGGGGCTCCAACTGGAGCCGTGGGAGAAGGAGGAGGAGGAGGAGGAGGAGGAGGAGGCGGCAGCGGCTCAGTGGCAATTAGGTCTTCCAGGCCTTGGTCTTAAGTAGTTTTATGTATGAAGACAATATTCCCTTAGGGCTAAAATGCATTCTCACTGGGGAAGGAAGACCACTTAGAAGAGAGGACGGTGCTTCCACAGCCATTTGTTGTTGTTTAGCATTTTCCTGATCTATCTTTTGTATGTTTGCCAATGCCTAGATGCCCTACAAGCCCTGGCCCTGTAACCACAGCATCTTCTTCACTAAAAGACAGCATTCATACAAACATCCCTTGCAGTTTTACAGCCCTAGGGGCCAGCCCTCCTCCCTCTTTTATCCCACCACACTGACCACTGTGGCAGAACATGCTCTCTACAATGACAAGTTCAAGTTTCAAACCCACTTTCCTCCCTTTCCCAGTACAATGCTGACTCCAGGCTGCCGGAGCAGCATTTTTCGTATGGGGCTGCAGAAACCTGGATTTGAGAGAGCATTTGGGGCTGAGCAGGGTGCTTGGCTCCCAGGGACAGTGGACACAGAGGGCCACCCCAGCTGTGGGAGCCCAGATACAGCACTGGGTGCCACCATGCTGCCCCGGCTCCCTGCAAGCACGCACACAACTGTCCGCAGCACCGGATCATTTCGGAGCCAGCCAGGGGAATTAATTAGTGGGTGAAGAGTCAGGCCCCGGGGACCAGGGACCCCCCTCCATGACCCTGGGGCCAGCTGGCTGATGGGTTCATTAAGCCTTGGGTGCTCCTGAGAGCTAAACCCTGGCAAGACCCAGGCTGGCAGAAGCGATGTGTTTCTGATTTATAAGAAGTGTTTCTGGTACATGAAGGAGTGATTTATTTCAAAGAGACCGGTGACAAAGGAGGTGTTTGTGCTTCTTGTCACCACAAAGGACAATCTCTCCTGGCGTGGGCTAGTTGTTGAACAGACACCCTTCCTGGATGCTGCAAGAGCTGGGTGATATCCTGAGAGAGGGGCCCATGGCCTCCTATTCCCTAAGGAGACAATCCTACTCGGTAGGGAATCAAGCCAACAAGCCCCGGTATCAATTTTTTAAGTGATGGCAATAGAAGGTCTCACTCATCATGGTCCCTTTTGCTATCTACAGGTTAGAAAGCCACAGCTTCTCGCTGAGCTGCATAGCACTAAAAGCAGCTGAATCAATTCCCCGGCAGTTACAGATCCAGGGCACAGATTTGCAGCAGGGGAGATGCTTCAGGATCTCTCCTAAGGGTTAGTGATAAAGCTAAGTTTAAGGCTATTTCCTAAACGTTATTCTCCTGAAGGCCCACTTTTCCTGCCCACTCCCAAGCCTCGCGGTCTGCTCAGCAGTGATGCACACCTACTTTACAGCCTTTGCATGGCCCAGCAGTTGGTCTGGGCAGCTTCACAGACGAAAGCCCTCCAGCAGCTGTTGGCGCTGTTGTCCATCTCAGCCCCTGCAGCAGGGATCTGCTTTAAAGCCACTTTTCCCAGAGGCAGAGTGATATCTGATTATGCCACCCTACTCATTAGATATAGTTATGACTCCGGTTCTTTTTTTAAGTAGCAATCATGGTGCATGTTAGCAAAAACTCCAAAGGGGCTGGGTTTAAGAATTCATCAACAGGCAAGGACCCCCAGAGTGGCTCTAGGTTTGGACAGCTGTACAGTAATCATAGTCTGGGTTTTGGTCCTCAAATCTCACTTGTCCCCAGGGTTTTGTCAGCCCCGTAGCCACACAGACACATCTGTGCACTTGCATAGCCATAAATGAAGGGATACAGTAGCAGTGGTTTAATCCTACAAGGACTTAAGCATGGAGTTGACTTTACACATTGTGAAGAGCTCAAAAAAAATTGCAGGAGGATGATAAATGGGGATTAGGATGTTGGCCAGGGATGTGGGAAGAGCTGTGTTCAATTCCCTGCTTTGGCAAAAAGCTCCTTTGCTGTTTTGAGCAAATCGCGTAGGTCCAGCACCTCAAAGCCTCACGGGAGTCACTTTTTACATCCCTGGAGACTTAACCCAAGGGCCACAGCTGTAAAATGAAATTCCCCTGCCTCCCAAAGGTGCCCTGATGTTAAATCTTATCATGGGACTCAGGTGCAAAGCTAATGAGGCAAGAGGGACCTTAAGTCAAGAGCCAGTTGGGCTTGGCGGGGGGGGATTGGAAAGGCAAACAGCCTGGGCAACCTGGTGTAGACTAGTTAAACCATGAAACTGCTTCTAAAAAAAAGAAGAAAATAACTCCTGGGAGAGTCAGCGTGGATAGAAATGGGGCTTTGCATTCGTTCCCTAGCTACTTTCTGCATCATCACAAATCTCCGCGTGGCCAGTTCCCTGCAGCATCCCCCACTCAGTGGCCCGAGACTCCCATGCTGGGGCAGGACGGGACCAGTAGCTCTCAGCCCTCTGCTGAGCCCACTGTGCTCGCCGAGGTCTGAGTGGGCACCGGTGCCACAGCCATGGGGGTTCCCATGCTCTCTTGGATCCAGCAGAGACAAGGAACCCCAAGAAGTAAATATAAAATTTCCAAACCCTTCCATTTGCTGCAATTCTTGTTCCTCAGGCACTGCCCCATAAAAAAAAAGATCCACAAGTTAAGCACGAAATAAAGCCAGCAGTAAGGGAATAATAATTATTTGATCAGTTCCCAGGGTATCAAACAGCAGTAAATTGAGCTTCAGTTTAAAAAGCAGACAATTTTCAGTGTCATACCGTTACATTTTCAAAGCTAATTTAACTATTCCATTAAAAAATGAAAACATATTCAAATTAAGACACCCATAAGATATGAAAGGGGGGAAAAAAGCCTCGCTGGAGAGAGGACATGAAATGCATCAGTAATTTCCCATCAGGCTATGGTTCCCTTAACTGACCATGACAGTCAAAGATGAAATAGAAATTTCTATATCAAACAGGAACACAAAGGAGAGCTGACCTTTGATCAAATGTCTGTTTGTAGTTTTGACAAGGAAATTTGCATTAAAAGAATTTATGCTGGACACTTACAGGAGAAGTTAACTCCTAGCATGTAAAGGAAGAGAGAGGTCAAACCATCCTTAAACAGCCTGTCAGATGAAAGCCACACTCTCCTCACTGCAGAGCTATGTGAAATTTCAAGCCGTTCAGGCTCTCTTTCTAAAATCCCAATGCTGCGGGCTTTGTGATGCAATTTTTCAAAGTGGTATTTATGCCGGGGTGGGAAAAAACCTGTTTCAGGTAAACAAAGGCTTCCTTACATGAAGAAAACCCACTTTTAGCATAGCAGCACAAGGCATATAAAAAAATCAAAAAGCACCAATTAATTATAATATTTAAGCTATAGGCTTAGCTGATCCTCCTTGTTTTCCAGCAGGAAAAAATAAAAAAAAAAGGAAAGCAGGCTGAGAAGGGAGGTCTGGGTCTGTTTGGCCCCAGAGCACTGGTTTGCAAGGGAGCTGCAGAGGAGCCCAAGAGGCACCACTTCATCATCGGCTTCTTCCTGAAAGCAAATGTGAGCTCGTAGCGGTGGTACTCTGCCTGTAATGTGGCAGGTGTTGAAGCATTTAGCTGAAAAATACCAGTTGAATGAGGTATTTTGAGGTGGTTATATAAATAGGAGGAATTTGTGGAAATCCATAAGAACGGGGAGATTTTGGTTTTATCTTGTCAGGAAAATTACTGCTGCTTATTTGAACTCTTACTACAACTGCACAATAACAGTCATTTTCATACAGGTTTCTACAAAAGGCTCCACACTGTGCAGCTAAGAGATTTACCAGATTCCTGCCGCAAGCAATGCTCTCCCCAATGCATGCGATGATAACCTCTTGGATTGTCTCCTTTCTTCCTTATACTTACTTCTTTAATATTTCCAAGGTTGCTCAGTTTCCTCACAGGCCTGGTTTTGCAGCCCTCAGTTTCACTCCTAATTATTCCCCAGTAAGGACTGTGGGATTGAGATGGATTTTTGGATGCTTCCAGGTCTTCCTTGTCTGGGGTCCTTTGCTGTGGTTTATTACTGCAATAATAACCATTTGCATGCCGTGGTCTACTTGCAATCACAGACATATTTAGTTTGTAAATTAAAGATATCACTGAAGATTTCCTGCATTTCCCCAAAGGGCTGCCTTGCCTCTTTTTTTTTTTTTTTTGCCTTTTAACTGGAAGTTAAGCCCCATTGCTGCTTCCCCAGGTAGGTGTTCAGGGGCACCTGGTTCCCAGTCGGCTGCGAGATGCCTGGTGCAGCCCAGCCGAGCATCCTGGGTCTGGCCAGGAGAGGTCAGTGAACACACACACAGAGCCCACAGTCTCCAAATCTGGCAATAAAAACTACTGTATTTCATAAAAATAAGCATTTGGCAGCTTCAGGCTCCAGAAATGGGAGGCGCTGTCACCTGGTACCAAAGGCTGGTACCAGAGCCAGTGGAAGATGTCCTTTGGGGGATGCACCAAGGCATCAGCAGAGCCTAGCAAGCCTTCCAGATGTGCTCCCTGGGCCAGCAGCTGTTTCAGCCTTTCCCATCAGCTTGACTGGTTATCCTCCAAGAAAAAAATTTCTCCCAGAAACATGCAGGAACCAGGCTATAAAATTTCCGTAGGCAGTCCTGCTAGGGCTGCCAGCAGTGGAGGTGAAAATCTCACCCAGGGTCTCCAGGTGCCAAGTGCCCTTGGAAAGAAAAGCGCTAAACACTTTGGTTGCAGGTGATACGTCTCAATCTGACACATTTTCCATTGGACAGTCTTTCTCCTTTCCTCTCTACCTCCCAGTTAATTGACTTGCAAGAGCCCCAACATCCAATGCTTGGTAATGGTAACAGTGGCCTCCGTGCTGCAGGGGGGACACAATGACACCAGGAGATCGCCCTCCAAAGAGAGGTGGGGAAGGGAAGAGAAACTGGGCTGGAGTTTTATAGCGACAGCTAAGTAGTCAAGAGTTCTCTGCTGCATCTGTTCCTTGGAGTCACTAGTGTAATTTCTGGTTCAATTAATTTTACGGATTTTGAGGACGCTCCATGAGCCCAAAACATCTATTTCCCGAACCTATTATGGTGCGCTGCTTATTTCAAATATTCACACTCTTGGTGTTTCCTCTCACTGTGGTTTGAGCTTTAGTTATAGATTTCTTCTATTCCTTAGCATGAGTCTAGCCCCAAATCCTTCAAAATTATAGGAGTCTTTTAATAAACTTCAGTTGGAATCAAGCATCTAGTTCAGTCGTCAGCAACACCATCAACACAGGCCCTTCCTTCCACTGTGGGGCCCTTTACAGGACAGGGTTACGAATATCATGTTGACCTTTTAACATATTTAGGTTAGAGATAGTAGATACCTGCTGATAACAGGAACATACACACACTTGTCCTGGGGACTACCACAATAGTAAATTATTGGTTAGGAAGTGGAGTGAAATGCTTCTGCTGGGAACAGGTGCACAGCTCAAGTGCTATCGTGGCATTTAGGTTAGGAAAGGAAATCTGATAAAAAGCTTACAGGCAAATAATTTCCAGCACCCACAAAGAGTGAGGTTGTGACTCATGGCTAAATTAAAGCTGAATTAAATCTCAGAGGGGAGGATCTGGGCTGTGATCCCCAAGAACAGCACTAGCAGACTTGCCTTCACCATTCTCTTTCTGCTGCTTTCTTAGTGCTCAAAAAGAAAGACTTCAACTGAGCAACTTTGGCTGCTTTTCCTGCTGCTCAGAAAGTAGGTAGCATCTCATTTCAAGCAGATATTATCTGAGTTCATTTGAGCTATACCATTTCATGCCAGCGGTGAATCTTGTTCTCAAACTTCAGCTGTCAGAGCTGCCATACAAGAAATAAACACATGCCCTAGTCCACCTGCTGCTTTGCCCCAGGACAGGGGGTTTCATCCTGTGACCTCTGTACAGGGACCCCAAGGATGGTGTAAATGGTGCCTGGAAAAAAGCCCGTATTCAGCCAAGTGAGAGCTTTGCAGAAACCCCAGGACTGAGTTAGTGATCACTGGAAATCATCTTTTATGGATCTGGAAGAGTCTCTACCTGCTCCTGGATGCCTGACATGCACAAGGGCAAAAGAAGCCACATCCTGAGCATCCTAAACTGCTGCAGCTGATTCCCTACCATAAGCAAAGAGAGAAACTTAAGGGTGAGAAATTACCGCAGTGCTTGGAAGGCAAAGTCCAAGTTTAATGGCTAAAACTTGTCCATAATAAATGCATTTCCAACCTGGTTCCTGACTGTGAGCTAAAAGAAGCCAAAAACGGCTTATGAATTACTACTTGCTGGCCTCTGTGACCAAAGATCTTGCTGTTGCTGGAAAGCAAAACCATCTGGAGCAGAAGGCTGGGAAGGGTGAAGCTACCCAAGGCTAGGGCAGCTTTCTGAAACAAACCATATAAAGCCACAGGAAAAGAAAAAAGTTGTTCTGCTTAAAAAGCCAGCCAAACAAATGAAACAAAACAAAACAAAACCACCAAACAAAACCCCCAGAAAAATCAGCATTACATTGAAGAAGCGATTGACCAAGCTATGTTTAGGACATGGAGCAAAGTGTTTCATCTTAGTAGATAGGCGGGGTTGGAAGCAGGCTTTGCCTGCAGTGCTTTGGGGGCACTGAGCAATGTCACAAGCAAGAGCGGGTGGTGACCATTCCCGCACAGGCTATATTACATTGCTGTTAATTGGGGAGCAGGATGCCAAGTCATAAAAATCCAGATGTTCAAATAATACACATACACATAGCCTCAGCCACTAACATTTTACAAACCAAGGGGCACAGCAAAAGCAAAGCACTTCTGTGGAGAGCAGCTGATCTGAAATCAAAGAGCAAATTGCTCAGGCAATTTGTACTTGAGTTAAAAAGTAAAGTTGCTCAAACACCAGATTACAGCTGAGGGAGAATGGCCGTCTTTGCTGCAAATGCAGTGGAAGGACCCGATGGGGAAGCAAAAAAAAAAAGGTGAATACCATTTCCCCAGAGTGAGAAATATCCAGAGGAGGATTTATAACTTTGGATTTGTCCAAACTGTATTAATCTGACAGTAAGTCTCACTTATTTGGGGAATGGAGGAAATGAAATCTGCTGTTCTTGTGCTGGTGAATGAGAAGGAACCATGAGGGAGAGTGTCAGAGCACCTTCACCTCTCGTAGCACTTCCATCGGAGGAGTGAAAAGAGCAAGCAGGAGAACTTGAGTGCTCAGAGGTTAACATGAAGAAGTCCGTCAGGGAGCCCAGCTCCGGGAAGGACAGCGGTCCCTGCTGAGCAGAGGCTGGGGCTTTCCAGGCAGGAGCCCACCTCACTGCTCCTGCATCTCCAGGAGCTGGGCTGGCCCTGCAGTTACCTCCTGTGAGCGCTTCCCAATCCACCCGCTCTAACCCACTCCGAACGAACCACGGGAGATGAACTCACAGGTCCGCGCTGCCTCCCGGGAGAGCAGCGGTGCATTCAGTGTGCAGGGACCCCAGGGGGGCAGGACAGCCAGAGACACCCCCCCCACACCTCTTCTTTTAGCATATCTCTGCAGGTCTGGGTAAAAGAAGGAAGCTCCAGCTCCCTCCAGTGAACCAAACCTCCAGAGCCACCCCAAAGTCCCTCTTGCACACCACGAGCAGGTACTGCGGGCTAGGCACAGGCAGCCCATCTCCATTAGTGGCAGCAAGCTCAGAGCAGTTTATTTTGGAGGGTGAGCTGACCTAGCTCTCAATATCCAAATATTTCACTCTAGGGAGGTGCTGTCTGCTCTTCTCCCGTGCCCTGTATACTCTCTGTGGTTTCGTTTGCAATCCAAAGCCTCAGTGAGGACAGAGGGATGCGCCCGTCTTATTTCGAGTGCAGCCTTCTGCCCCCATAGAGGCACATCGCGAATCCCTCCAGCACTGAGAAAAAGCAAATTAATTCACAGGAGGGGGAAGGAAACAGGTGGCCTTCTGGCCCTGCCATCCCTCTCTCCTCCGCCACCATGACAGGGACAGCGAAGCCAAGGCGGTGTCAGAGCTGCTTTCATGTCCTGCCAGCACAGCCCCCATGGCCCCAGCTCCCTCCGGGGAAAGGGTGGTGGGTCGAGGAGCCCTTCCCGCTCCGGCACCATTCCTGGAGGCAGGACTGGGGCTCAGCACCCTTTGGCAGGGCTGTATACCTACTGGTGTGACTTGTCCCTACTCCATCCCCTCTTGCAACCACTGCAAGCGTTTTTATTTTCCTCCCCTGGATGGTCCTTGGCTGCATCAGCTCTTTTCCTTGCACTATTAGGAAGGCGGCCAGAGACTATCATCACATAGAAGAGGTTCCAAATAACCTCAAAAATAAAAGATTTCCAGCGCACACACCCATAAGCACTGGTTGGAAAAAGCTTCATTATTCCAGAAAATATTCAAGGAGATACTTAAGCCCCACTTGAGGCCTGTGTTCTCCTGCTGAGGCCATGCTCTTGGAGCAGAAGGAGGAGAGATGCTGCCTGGTCCATGGATGGCATTTCCAGCCTGGTTTTTCTGTTCATTTTCACCATTATCTCTTCATTATCCAGCTGAGATCAAACAACCCCCATTCTCTCATCCTGCTGGTGCACACTGCAAATGTCCCATTCCGAGCACAGCTGGGGCAGCCACAGGCATCGTACAGGTTAGCTGGAAAGGAGGCAAAGCATCGAAGAACCAAACCACATGCATTTTGTAAGGAAAGCCAGCACGTTCCTTGTGCTTTGCGAGAAGCGGGTTCACCTGGAGGAGTGCAGAAAGCTGAACCCCTGCCAGAGGAATAATCTGTTAAACTTCCTAATGAATATTTCTGCAACACAAAGTCTCTTTGTGGATTTAAATTAATCTAAAACACATTCATTAATTCATAGCTAAGAATTGAATTATATTTTGTTGCTGACCTCCATGTTGTTTGTCTGTAACTAGATTTCCCCTAAAAGGCAGCAGCACTATTTAATCATAATGCCAACCTTTGGATCTACTTCAGCAGCAATTACCCTGAGCTTTGACTTTCATATAATTTATATTTCAGAACACATCATAAATAACTCTTTCTTCTCCTTTCAGTACGGCTGTGTGAATGTGTGCGAACCCGTGGAAATACAAATCGCTGCTTATTTTATCCCATTCAGGCTGCATGAGTGAATGCTGCTGCCCAGGCCACACGTCCCCGGCCACCCCAGTGTGCCCCATGGGGACACTTTCATGTTCTTGTGGTGAGAGATGAGCACTGTGTGTGCTTGTCATCGAGCTCCACCAGAGATCCCATGAGATGGACCACAACCAGCCTATGGACCCCAGCTGAGAACCTCCTGATCCAGGACATGTCACTTCTTCACTTTCCTGGGACTCAATGCCCACATGTATTTTTAAAAAGAAAGAAGATTTGAGGAATATTTACTATCCTAACCGCTTGTGTAATAACCATCCTTACCCCTTAGTCTTACTAGGGTGCAACCAGTCATCCCATGTTCAATTAATGGTGGCAAGTCTTCTCACCCCTTTTGTGTTCCTTTCAATAAAGCACCATTTCCTTTAAAGAATGGTGCTTCTTTTTCAGCACCTTGCTTAGATCAGAAGAAAGATGAGTTTAGTGAAGGTTTCAGCTAAGTGCCCGGGGACGCAGTCTGAAAGCCAGCAGTATGAGATTCCCAACCACCCTAATAAATTTAACCCCAAATCATCAAAAATTCCATGAGAAGTGGCTTGTACTAGAGCAAACCTGGTGGCAATGGGCATGCTTAGATACCATGTGTTTGCACCAGCAAGGGAGTGTGAACTCTAGTCATGCTGAGAAGTGCATGGTGGAAACACCATTTAAATGCACAGCAAGGTTTGCAGGTCTGTGTTCACCAGGGAAAATAATAGTAGAAGTGCAGCATGAGCTTGAGCACGCTGTGCTCTTCCAGCTGCTGAAAGTAGGAGTCATTTGCTGTCGGTGAAGTGCAAGGATTTTTAATGTATCTGTCAAGACTGGCAGGAATGGGGGAAAAGGCTGCAGAAATCTTAAATGTGCCACTAGCTAAGATGGGTCTTCACAGAAGTAGCCGTTTTTTATTGTTATTTAGTTTGTTATGGATGAGTTTGACTGAAGAGGATGGCAGATTGCAGAAATTATTATGCATTTAATTTTTTTTACTATTATTTTATCCTGATGTAAAAATGAGACTAAAAAGCGCTTCTGCAGGAATCCAGCGTAGCCTTGCAATTAAATTCAAGTTGCTTTCATGAAGAATGACAGCCCAGCGGTCGGAAAAAAAAGCTGCAAGAACAATGCTCGAGACTGTCAAAGCAATCAAATAACACCCGTTAACTTCTGCTCAGGAACAAAACTTCAGGCCTCTCCCCAAACCTCCTTAAATAACCAGCTTTTGCAACGCTGCGCAGATGGAGAGTAGCAAGAGGATGGCTGGTTTGGGTACAAGCTAGGCTCAGGTTGTGCCCACCAGGTGCTTTGCTCTCATTTTTGCATGCTCATGTAGGCTCACTGGTGTGCCCCAAGGGGCAGAATTTCAGTATCTGCACTGAAACGTGAAAACGGACCCAGTTGTTGTCCGTGTCCCCCATCCCTGGATGCTCCTGTGCGTGGGATGTCCCTGAGGCGCTCTGCGTTGTGCTGGGGCAGGTGGAGAACTGCCATGACCTTGTAGAGTGGCATGGCTCGCTCCCACCACCGGCACGGCTGGAGCACCATCCCTCTCCTCCAGCACAGACCCCTCAAACCCCGCCGAGCAACCGGCTCCAGAATTGCCTTTTGCTCTCTATTGCCAACAGCGGATTTGCGCCACAAGCTCATCCTGTCGACATCCGCGTGTAAATGAGTTTATTTTTTTTATTTTCACTGCGCTGAATTATTCACAGACTCCCCATTTTAGTGACCAGCTCTCAGTGCATTGGAGCACAAGAGAGCTCCGGGCTCCAGCGGTGAGAGGCGATGGAGCGAACCCAAAGGTGCGTGAGAGTCAGTATTTGTCAGCCACAGCTATATCAACTTTATCCAAATAGGAAGGCTTAACCTCAACAGGCAACAATAAACGTGCATGGTGAAGGTACGGCTTTAATGAATCTAGTACAAAAACGATAGCTTCCCCAAATCCCAAAGTGTTTCACAGAAATGTTTGTCACTTACCAGTAAAATTCAGTGGTTGCGTACAAACTCTGCCTTTTGGCTCCCCTGGGGTCGGTGGGTCCTCGATGAGGCAGCCCCAGCTCAAAGCGGGGCCTGAAACCCTAAACACCTAAGCCCTAAATTTGGATCTTTGAAAGGATGGAAAATTCCCATGAGTCCTTCATGTTGCTTAGCCAGCACAAGGGAGGACCTGAAATATGGGGCCTTGGTAACATCGAGATGACCCTTGTCTTTACGGTTCAGCAATTTTTCGTGGCAGCTGCTGTCCATCATCTGTTTTGCGCATTGGCCAGGTGGGCCCAAAAATAAACTCCCTGTTACTAGCTGTGATTATAACCAGCTTGCGTTGCAGAAGGGCTCCTGGGATCACCCTCTGGCCTCTCCCATCACTGGGAGAACTCAACCAGTGACTTCTGCATCAAGCTTAACATTGTGCGGTTGGGCTGGTGGATCAGGAACTGACCCTGAAGGCTCCAAGTGGGAGAGAAGTTGCTAATGCTCATCCCTTCAAATTAAAATTCCTGTTCAAGCCAAGCTCCTGCTTCTCAGTTTGAACATCGCTTCATCACTCCATTGGGACATCAGTCCTGCCAGATGTGCCTTTGCTGGCCACCTCAGGCAAGTCGCCCCATGGCTGATATCACTGCATCACTCTGTGTGTAGGCTGGCACAGTCCTCAGGAACTTTCCACTCTGTTTCTCAATAAAAAGCCTTTGGGTTAACAACCTGCATTTTTTCCATCTGATTATTCTTCATTGGGACCCTTCTAAGTGAAGTACCGTCCAGAGACAGTGGCCGTGGCCCTTAAATTTAATTACTAACCTTTAATTCATAGGTGGCAGAAACAGTTCTTGAAGCATCTGAGTTAATCAGGCTTTGCTGACAGTGGCAATCAATTGTTCAGCAGTCTACTTTTTGCTTAATTATTGTTGGACTACATTGCATTTTCAAAATGTCAAGCATCCTCCTTTAGAAATGCAATAAATCATTTCTACACAGTGTGCAAGGCTAGGGTAGGAGACTATTATTCTCTCACACCTGACCTTGGCTACAAGGAACAGAAATTGATCATTTACTGTAGCAGTGAAATATCATTTAAGGAAAAAGGAGTCTTAACTAATAACTTCAGCTCACTAAAAGGAAGGAGAGTTACTTTCTGGCCATGCAAGGAAGATGCTGGTATGGGGATGTGGCTCTCTTAAAACTCTCCTGTTAATGAGGCACCATCTATGCTGGAGATCAAGTATCAGAGCATCAACTGCAGCAGGAATCCATGAAGCATTTGTGCCCAGATTTTCACTGTGTCCCAGGGAGTGATACCCTAATTATTGTTCTTCTGATATCAGGCCAGGATATTTATGTGTCAGCCAAAGAGTTGTCTAGTCCTCTTAGTTTCAAAAAGGATGTCTCAGTGGAGGCAATTTAGTCAGTTGGAACTTGGAGAAGACAAAAACCTTGACTATTGAGATTGCATTATTTCAGAAGAATTAAGGCACTTCTCAGAACATGACTTTTCCAAGAAGAACATCTCTGGAGCCCACCAGCCCCACCTGTGGCATCTCACCACTGGCATCAAAGTTGGCTGCATGAACCTGGGTGGGTGTGGGTGGAGGGGCCATTTGCTGGAGCTGTGGCCTTCACGGTGCCCGTAGCTGAGATGGGCAGAGAAGAAGCAGTTTCTCCATGGCACAGCTCTGCCGCTAGCACCTCATCTGGCCCCAATTCTGCCCTAAGGGACTGCTGCTGAGGGTAGGTCCATTCCTATTTGTCTCCATGTGTAAGAAGTGGTAGGCAATTTTTTAATTGTGTGTATTTACAGCGACTACTGCAAAAGAAATGTGCTCTCTGCTCAGTCCCCAGACACTGATGGGGTAGAAGTAATAAATGACATCTTCCTTGCTGAGAAATGGGAGGTATTTTCAGCAACAAGACTGTGCTCAAGTATGTTGAGAGCGGTACATGGATTGTGGCTAGTGTCAGCCGAGATGATATGAAGATAAAAGACATCCTCTGAGGATGCTGCCAGAAATAAGAAGGAAGAGGCTGTGCGGTGAATCATATGGATCAAATTTCCTCTCTCATTGTGTTTTAATAGAAAAGCTTTTCGCCTGCTCCCAAGGGTACCGATGCAAATTTCCTTCAAACCAGAGGTAGGATGGGGTTTGGGGGCTTCTTTTTTCATCAAACATACATGCGCCCAGAAAAAAAGCATTTTTCCCTTCTGGAAAGCAGAGCTGATTGGAGCCGGGAGCCAACAGCAAACAAAGTGCAATCAAGAAATGAAAATGAAGCAATAAAATGTTTAGCACTTGCAAGACAATAACAAACATTTCTTAGAGGAAAAAAAGAAAAGGAAGAAAGATATAAAAGAAGTCCCTAATCTAAATTAATGTTGCCGTTTGCTTAATGCAAAACAGGTTTAACTTTTCTCCCCATTTATGCCAATGGCATTTGTTTCATCAGGAATTTGACAGCGTGTGTCGGGCATCACCTGTTGGTTGAAACGTGCTGGTTTAGTGGCAGCAGAGTGTGATGGGTTGTATGGGAGCTTCCCAACATGAATGTGCCACAACCTTGCAGGGATCCTGGCCACCACATTGAGGACATGAGGCACCACCAGGAGAGGACATCCCTGCAGAGCCACCACTGACCACCTGCACATCCCAATTCTTCCTGCGACTCCAGCTGGGAATCCCAGTGTTGACTGGGTTTTCCTCTGCGTCTCCCCTCTCCGCAGTGGCCCCAGCTTCTCCTCACCGCTGGCCACCATGGCCACCGCCAATGCAGCTCCTCCAGGGAGAAGAGCAACCACGGCCACCCCATGCCCAGGGTGCTGGTACAGGGATTTATGTCCATCTGCCTGCACCACCAAACCAGCTCGGACCGGGGCTTTGGTCTCGCAGATTTTCTCTTTAATATTTCCAGCGATGTCCAAAGGCAGCAGCACTAGAGGGCACTGCCTGCACGCCATGAGAAAAGGGGGACACATCTCCAGCGGGTCTGCCGGACACCCAATTTTGGCTGTTGGCTGGCACCTTCCCTGCTCACCTGTGCCCTTTCTGTAGGGAAAGCAATGGAGCCAGCTGGGGCCGTTAATTTTGTTGGCTGCAGATGAGGTTGGCAGCACAAGGTGATGTACAAGATCAGTCCCAACAAATGGTTTTGGTAAAACCAAAGCGAGGCATTATCAGGCGTGTTTGTTACAGGCGTAAAGCAAGCAGTGAAACAACTGCACGCATTTTTTAGGCCAAAAAATGAAATCATTCTGGGGGGTGTCCAGAAGCACAGGGGAAGCAGAGCCCTGCCAGAGCCCTTCCCTGGGGGGTCCTGCAGGAGCTGTGCCGGGCCACACTGGGGGGACCTCACTGCTACGTCTCTGCTCCAAACCCATCCCGGGGACAGAAATTCCCTTCTGGATGCAGCCATGCCAGTGAAAACAGCTCCTCTACCCTCGCTTGTCCTCCTGCTGCAGCAGAAAAGCCCATGGACTCGTGTCTAGAGAAAGCGACTGAATTAATTCAGATTAATCCAAACTGTGTGAGCTAAAGCCTTCAAGCAGAGTAGACCTCTGCGAGGCTGGCTTGGGTTGCAGGGAGCTCGTATCAGCCTGGGCTACGGGTGACAGGGGAACTGATCCCATTCCTTCGCCAAAAGCATCTCATGGAGCCCAGGAGGAGCCGGGCTCCTGCTGCCTGGCTTGGCCAGCACGTGTCACGAGTTAAAAGTCCTCAGCAGCACAGCTGGCGCTTTAGTCTCTCTCTCTCCATGCCAAGTCCGGTTGCACCAGCCTCACCTTGCACCACAGATCCTCACAGGCTCCCTGGATATCACCCTCCACACCAAAAAGCCATCAGGCCCGGACAGTCTGCCGTGTTAGATAAAGTCCAGACAGCGCCAAAGTCCTCCGAGCTTTCCTCTGGGGCCCTGTGCAGCTGAATTGACACTCCCGTGACTGATTTCTTCCAGCCTGAAGTATTTCCCTTGATGATCTGCCCTAATGGAAAAACAGCTTTTCCACCTTTCAAATGCGAGCAAGATAAAAAATGTCTTCCTGGTTTGAAAAACACATGGAACTGCTGCCAAAGAATATGCATGTTAATAACATATCCTTTGTATGAGAAGACGGTGCTGAAATTTCAAGTGATCTCCCCAGAATACAAACAATACCCAGAGTATAGCAAGGAGATTAAAATAATCCTTGGGATGCTTTTCAGTTTTCTTGCCTTTTGTAAAATAAATAAATAAGTACAAATTAGCAGTGTATTACAATCTTCCGAAAGCTTGTGGTTTTGCCCCCTAGGATTCTGGCTCAGCAGTTAATAAAAAACAGTTGCATAGATAACAGGTCCCCGAGGCTGAGGTGTTATTTCTAAAATAAATTGCTTATTTGAAAAAATTGCAGGGAAATCATTGTGTTTGGGAAGTTTGAAGCCTTTTCTAATTAATCCAAGAGCGCGAGGGAAAGGCACAGATCCCTCCTCGTGACCGGGTTTCTCGAAGTGCTCGCACACCGCAGGGGCTGCTGCCAGGGTGTGAAACTGAGCCTGCAATCCGGAGGCTGATTTGTTTCAGAGGAGAAGGACTTGGTGATGGTGTTAAGCTACTTTTTTCACCAACCGGCTAATCAACGGGCTAGTTGTTTTGCTGCAGTTGGGATCGGGGATGCAGCACAGCAGCCACCTCTGAAAAAAAAGGTACTTCTGTACAGAAAGAGCCGAACCTGCCTTTTCTGGGGAGGTGCAAAGGCTCTGCAGCACTGGGGCATGTTTCGTTTTCTCTCACTGGGAAACGATGCTGCCTTGACACCCCATAAGCGTTTCCATGAGTGGGAGCTGCAGGGTGAGAGCAGCTTCAGAAATCTGCACATGTTTCATGCTGATCTTTTCTTTCTTTTGGCCAAAAAAAAAAAAAAAAAAAGAAAGAAACGCTGGCATTCCCGAGAAAAAAAGAAACGCTGGTGTTCCCAAGACAGGGAGGTGGCATCCGCACCCAGCAAAATCACCTACTGTGCTTTGTGAGAGTCCTTTCGACATCCCGGCGCTCCCCTATAAAGCTCCCCTGTGGGCTTTGCAGCTCTGTGCCCAGCTCAGCCCTATATAAGGTCCCCGGGGCTATGGCGCTTCTATAGGGCACCGAACCACACAGCCAGATGAAAACCGGGCCCTCCCCTATAGGGGAGGCAGTCCTGCAGCCCCTCCGAGACAGGGCTGTTCCTTAAGGCACTGAGCCACAAAGGCCCAGGACATCCTTTTGGCTTTGATTCATTGAAAAGAGAACATTCGGAGTTAATTAAAAGTAACAGCAATAGTCTGTGGTGGAACTGCCACGAGATATTCCCTGCGATGCTTTGGCTGCAGGAGGAAGCAATGGGCAGATTTGGGGATCGGAAAAGTCCACCCAGGAAGATAACATCCTCCTATGGCCTGGAAATGGCCAGATTCCCATGAGTGACCAAAAATCCAGCCCCTTGTCTGCTGGGCTGAGGGATTTTGGCCTCAGAGAGATGAGCTCACTGGGCCACATGGCTATCAAGGAGCAAACACAACCATGAAGCGCGAGACACGTAGGCTGCATCTGGAGACCGTGAGTCTTCCCCCACAGCTCCTGGAGGTTCAGGTCCTCCTTGGCAGGACCCACCTCTCCGGTCCCTCTACCACCTACTGCTACCTGTGAACTCAGCCCTCTGGAAAAGAAGATAGAAGTGAAGTGGGAACACTTGGAAATTTCTGTAAAATGGAGCAGTTTCAGGATACTGAGATGTGGAAATGACTGTGGACTTTACTGCATTTATTTTTCAAAAAACAAAATCAGGTTTCCCTTTTTTAAACCGATCTAATGCAAAAATAAATATGTGGCCTTGCTTTGCAAATGTATATTTATAGAGACCACCCTCTCACCTTTCATCTTTGCCAGACTAAACAAGCTGGTTTAGCTGCTTCTCTGACAGACTCCCCATTGCCTCGCCGTCACGCAGCCTTCCTATGCATCCGTTTCAGCTACAAGTCTTTGAACGTGGGTGACCAAAATCACACACACTGCTGTAGATGGTGCTTCACCCACAACTTCTACAAGCTTGGTACATACATCCCTGCTCCTCCTGGAAACACTTGAACTGTGGCTTTCTCAGAGCGTATTTTCTGCATCATAGACTCTCTACAAGAACTTTTTCTTTAAGGTCCTTCCCTTTGCAACTGAAAAGGACATTAAGGGCTTTGGTTACCATCTTTCCTATCCACTTGGTATCCTTCTGGTACCCAGCCTCCTTTCATACTAGTGACAGCTGTGGAGCACAGCTCATCACGGGCATGGGTGCAACAGTAGGGTGCACTTGGGTGGGTTCCTCTCCCAGCTCCTGAAATTTCTACCCAGCTCATGGAGACAGGCAGAGAGAGCCCATGTTGGTCTGGGATGAATATATATCATAGGAGAGATGCAGATGGACAGACAATGTCCTCAGACTTCACTAGATGGAAATCACACTGGTTTGCCAATTCACATCCTATCCCAGACTCCAGGTCTTGCCGTCCCTTTCCTGGCTGGCTGGACCCAGCCACGGACAGAACCAAGTACTTAAACCAGTAGTCTTTACCCATCCTGATTACACTGGCTGTACTGGGATTTCTCAAAATGTTTTAAAATAAGTATACATTAGAGACAGAGAGAGAAGACAATGTATGTGCAGCTGTAAGAAAGCCCACGGCCTCCTTCGTTTAATGGCCCTTGCAGTGGGCAGCACAGTATATTTTTACTCATTAAATCAAAGTGGCTGCTCCTTGCCCTTCAAGTCCCCAGAGAGCAACTATTCTCGATAACAGCCAGTCCCCACAGACTCATTAAGCTTTCTTGAAGCTGTTTGCAGAGGCAGGGTGCTAATCTATGAAGATAAGAAGTCAAACCTTTCACTATGAGGACATTTTTTACTACTTGCCTCGTGCTCTCCCTTGTAATTTCATCAAAGGCCAAAACAAAAAAACTATCTAATCTGTCAGAAGGGCCAATCTAATCTATCATTATTAAACACTTTTATGGAGAAAAATGGATTGCAACATTAGAGAGCTTGTGATTTAGCACATGAAAGAGATGGTAAAATGTCTCTGAAATGACAAACGGTACAAAATCGGCTTTTCCAAGAGAACAGATTAGCTGGTGGCACAAATAAATAAGTAAATATAGTTAAAACTGCTTAGATTTATAGCAAGTGGTGTAGAAAATGCCTGAGACTTGCCAGCGATAGCCTTTTATGGCAAAAGTAGATTTTAGTGGACATATATCGAAATGAACCTTCACCTACTCTGCAGGCTTTCAGAGCTGAGTGCCACGAGAGCAAACCTCACAAGGTCTGTCACGGGGCCTTGAAAAGACATTACAAGGTAGTGGGTGAAGAGGGGGTTGGTGTTTAATGTAGGAGGCATGACGGTGAGAAGATTAGTACTCATATAGTCAGTGGAGAAAAACAGGCTTTTCCAGAAGATAATCAAAGGCAGGGACAAAATCTAGCTCAAATGTCCTTGTGGAGCAACTCTCAACCCTTCTCTCTCCAGGCAAAGACCTGGGAGAGGTGGATCTTCTCCTTGTAGACACGGAAGAAAAATTTTTGCTCCATCATTTCCACCTGAACAGGGAAAGCAATGGCCTGGCTGCAGGAGTTTCGGATGCTCTGCGGGTGGGGATTTCAAAGTCTGAGCACTCCTTGCACCCATGGTTGAGATGCTCGCTGAGGTGCAGAGCTGCCCACGGCCAGCAGAAGGGCTCTAGGACTCTGGGTGCCTTGCTGAGCCCAGGGCTTTCTACTAGAAGAAGGAGTCTGATTTCAACATGGGGAAACTTGCCATCATCCCAGACAGATTAATTAGACTTGGCAGATTTCTCAGTAATTGGAAACGAGAGCAGTTGCCATGAAAATGGGGGGCGGCGGGGGGGGGGGGGGGAAGAGGTACTGGATGATTTGTATAGGGGATATATTTGTATTGCCTGCCTTGCAGCCTAGGCACAGGTTGGGAGGTCTCTATGAAAGTCAGAGTCCAAAGCTCAGTCTTTGCATGATCAAGGCTGAAGATGGCACTAGGATGTAGCAGCAGACCCAACCCTTTCTTCCCTTGGCTCCAGGAGGGTGCCAGGGGCAGGACCGGGGTTGGGAGTGAGTTAGGTGGGCAGCCATCCTTTGCACTGCTCCACCGTGTGCTCCTCAGAAGATTCACTCAAGCTCTACCGTATGTTGGCTATCAGGCCACCAAACTGCAGCAAGAGTCGTGGCGTCATGTCTCTGCAGAGCCAATGCCCTCACAACAGGGAAGGGATGCAGAGCCTGGCTGTGCCTGGAAAGGACCGAGAACATGGACTTCCCACCTGGAAAGCAGGATACGTGCCCCCAACCCTCAGCTGACACAGTCTAGAAAGCTGTTCTTTAGCTGTGCTGAACACTTCCAGATTTCCAGCATTTCAAGGGAGATTTGGCAGGGCTTGCTTGTGCTTGATTTTATTTCAGATGCCATAACATTTGGGCCTTTTTATGCAGCTTTTGGCTGGTGTTGAAGCAATTTCTGTCTGTTTCTTCTTTCTCTTCCCCCTCCCCTTTGCCATCCATGGTGGGAGGCTGACAAAAGTCAGTGACTCAGCCCTGGAAGAGAATGGAAAACTCCAACAGGGCTTTGAATTGAAATGCAGGCAAGGAAGGAGAGACCCAAGGGGAGGCTGGAGAAAGGGACGGAAAGGGACTGCAATGAGAAAAAACGCGAAGGGAGCAAAGAAGCACTCTGTATTGAATAAGCAAGCAAGAATAAGTTCTTACAGGAAAGTCACTTATACTCCACAGACTGGGGAAAGGTAGGTTTACACACAAACAAATCCCAAACTATTTGAGCAAAGAAGGAATTTCAGGAGGTGCAGAACTATAGCCTGATTAAGCACAAATTTTTGTCCCGTCCCCTATACTCTCACGAGTCTCAGCACCTCCTTTCTCTGTGGCTCTTACCAAGCAAGAAAGAGACTGTCTTAGGGATAAAAAGGTGAGCAGAGTGTCAAGCAGGCAAGAAAAGGAGTGCCACAAAACTTCATGGTGTGTGGGAGATGTATTAAAATCCAGCAGTGGGCTTTAATGCCAGCCCAAGCTGCAAGCACAGTTCTCCAACAAAGCTGTGCACCCCAGTGCATCCCAACGTCTCCCCAGTCTGCCTATGTTCTTCAGCAGCAGCGAAGGCAAAGACCGCTGCCTTGCCTAGCGAGTCGGGAAGGTGTCTTCAAGCACCCACAGATGCAGGTTTGTCCTGAGGACAACAAAAGACCTCTATCCCCACGCACAGGGTAGCACATCTGGTCTCCCTGCAGCCACATGGATATACAGCCTCCCCTCCACAGCTGGATCTGGCCCTATAGCAGAAACAGGGAACTGCTCCAAAGCCAAACGTTCTTCTATCAGATCTGTGCATATCATAGAGGGGCTTCCCAGGTTTTTCAGTCTCTCTGAACAGCCAGCATGCTACCCCAGGGACTTTTAAGCACACCGCGTGATGGATGTGAAGATACCCATGTTCTCCCAGGCTATCCAAGCACCAAATTACTGAGCCGTTTGCTGTTCTGGATCCTTGACATGTCTGTGCAACACACCGTGGAAGCATTTCAAAGGCAAAGTCTGCCATTTTGGGGTTGTGATTCTCCCTCAATGCCTCATTGTGCCGAGGAAGGGCGACAACCAACGCATTGTACTGGCAAGCATTTCTCATCGCACCGGGTCCCTGGGTAAGCTGGGTCCACTCTAAAGAGCTGTTGTCTTTTGCCTGCCACCACACCAGCGTAACATATCTCACACGTCCGTGGCAGCCTACTCGCTTCCCATTCACAAATTCCTCCGCTGAATAACACCAAAGAGTTAAGGCTCTGTCAAAAGGTTGCGTTATGGGAAGGGAAACTGGAGAAAAAATGGCTTTCAATGCAATGCGAGCATAGACAATACTGTTTTGTAACTGCGCCGTTTGATGTGCAATGACAGGAATTAATCATTTTACTTAACAGAATTACTCTTTGTTATGTAAACTTTGTAAAGTCAGTCTCATGTGACCTCTTTCAATTAGGAACAAATTGTTTAAAACTGTCGTTTTTCTGAAGGCGCAGTATTCGTAAGAGTGACCTCAGGGATGGGTTGTCATTTTACCCTGGAGTACTCACAGCTGTGCAGTTTGACACCAAATGGAGACCAAAATGTGCAGAATTACTCTTTTTCTTTTTTTTTTTTCCAACAGAGCGAGCGATCCCTCTGCTCTTATTCTAATCTGGGGCGAACATTTGTTTCCCATTTCATTTTCTTCAGTTCTGAGAGAGTTGGATTTGGTTTTATAGGTTTCTCATCACCTCGGTCTGCGAGCACCTCAGTGGTGAGAAAGACATGCTTCCTTCCCGAGAGCCCCTGAGAGAAAAGGAAGCATTTTCCATCTACCAAGAGAACCAAGACCAGAAAAGACGAAGGGCCCCATCTTCAGCAAATGAAAATCATTGCTTCAGCAAAAAAAAAGTAGAGCTAATGTCACACAGAAAGTCTGTAGCAGAGCCAAGAAGAGCCTCCAGAGGTCCACAATTTCACCCCAACTTCTCAGCCTTCTCTCCTGGTTCCCGTACCCTCGAGAGCTGCTGGAGCTCCCTTTCCTGCCAAATTGTTTCGCACAAACAATTTGACCTGCAAAGGGCTGGAAGCATCCTCTGTTATGTACGGAGGTGCCCAGAGTTTGCCATATTGGCCGTATTAAGGCACAGGGTGAAACTTTTGCCAGGCTGGTGCGAGCACCGCGTATTTGCTTTTGAAGCTGCTTGCAGAAATGAGGCAGTGGCAGCAGCCTTGGGCTGTGCATACCCTGACGGCGCTGGGGATAACTGAGCCACACGTGCGTCCCAGTCCTTTTTGGAGATCCCATTTCACCTCTGCTGCCCGTGGAGGAGGCTGCCTGTATTCCTTTCCCAGTCCTGCCCCTCCAAGAGGGGAACTCATTACACTTCATAACCTCTCTCAACTGCATCAACAGGCCCAATTTTTGTCCTCTTAGTGCTGTGTTAAGCTAATAGCCAGCCCTGATCGCTCTCGCTGATAAAAGCATTTGCTCTTGGTGTTTCCCATGCATAATGCAACGTTTATGCTCAGGTCCATGCCCTTTCAAAGGGTGCCTGTGCGGCTTTCATTTAAAAGCCCAATCAGAAGATACGCCGTTTCGCTTTGAAAGGTATCAGGCGAACTTTGATCTCATTTCCCTGGCTGCCCTGCCCAGCAACATTGGCCGCATTAAGAAAAATGAACTTACCTGGTCCGAACGAGAAGGCTAACGATCTTGCATCCAGGGGCTTTCAAGTCAAGCTGAGCCATTACGTACATCCCCCCCCCCCCCCCCCCCAAAAAAAAATTATCAAACATGGTCCAAGATTGCAGAAGGACCATCACCCGGCAGTGCCTGCCAGCTAAACTTGTCCCTCATGTGGTGCTGTTTGCCCGTACAGATTTGCCCGACCTGCGAGTTGCCAACATGACTTCAGTATGGCCATAGGACTCACTTATTAGTCACCACAATATAAAGTGAGGAAGATACGGGGTCTGCAAAGGCTGGGTTAACACCTGGGGCCACAGCCCTGTTAAACAGCAGCCCAGGGTTGCCCGAGGAATTAAACCACTGCAGTACGTTTTTCTCAACATCTTCCCATGGGGGTAGCTGAACATAACCCCCAGCCCCTATAGTGCCAGGTGAAAGATGCAGAAAGATGAAGCCAAAGGAGATTAAGCGGGTGGATGAAGATGTCCGGGGAGCCTGCAGCACGGCTCACGTCACAGCTGACGTGTCCCAGGATGCCAGCCTGGGCTTTGCAGGATTGTGTCCCAGGATGGAAACCATGTGGGCCCCGTGCTCTGCAATAAACCACACTGGAAAACAAGCCCCATGTGCAGGAGTTTATTGAGTGAGGCAGGGTGCAGGTATCTGCAGGAGCTAGTAATAGTGTCTTTCTCTAACAAGCTCATTAGCTTCTGGAGCAGTGAAATAATCTCTGGCATATTCCTCTTGATTGCTGTGGCTGTATCTAGTGTTTCTATCAAGGCATTTCTAATAGCTAATATTCATTGTGGTATTTCAATATGGGATTTACTCCCACTCTCTGCAAAACAGCACTGGTTCAGCCCCAGGAAATAAAAACAACGCCAGCTATCAGCACTGTTAAGGAGGAGACAATTTTTCTTGTCTGATTGTGCCAGTCCTTTACATAATTTCATCAGTTCTTCGTAAAAAGGAGCCCTTCCTCGTTCCCTGGGACAGAGGCTGCGTGTGCTGGGGACAGCCTCTCCATCCCAGGGGAGCAGCCGTTCACCCTGGGCTCAGCGCAGTGCCTCAGCATCGCGTGATGGGAAACCATCTTGACTGCACTGCTGTTGGTGGAAACAGGCTTTTAGCTTGACACTACGGTGGATATACCCCTGCAAGCAACAGCCAGTGCTTTTGACCCCCCCTGAGCCAAGGAAATCAGCCTCGCAGCGGGGAACCAAACAGAGATCTCATGAAAGAATAAGGCTTCAACCCATGAGACCAAAAACTACCTCACAACTGGAAGGTCAGACAAGAGGATGCCCAATCTGCAAAACCACTCCTGGGCCTTTAGCATCTTTTCTCAATCCTCTTCTGGTCTATTTATCTGTTATTGTATTCACATACCCAACTACAAATTTCATGTCAAATGCCAGCAAGACCTGACATTTTCCTGGGAAGTGAAGATGTCTAAGGCAATTCAGCTCCTCTTCTGCAGTTTCTGCTTTGTACCCCTTGAAAATCACTTTGTCTAATGACAGCTTTCTTAAACACATAAAACCCAATAAAAGTATTTCTTGCAGTAACTTCTACTTAGCACCAATGTCCTACCACCATCAACAGGTGACAGCAGCAGCAATCCAATGCAGTCTTCATTAGAAACAGGTAAAGAAGGTAATGGCACACACGCAAAAGTTTGTTTGTTTAAAAGAAGGGTAATTTCTGCAAACAGTATTCTTTTTTCCTAGCATTTCATCTGATTCTGTTGCCTCCTCAACAGCAATAAGGATTAAAGAAAGGACATCAGTCTCTGTTACTAGCACTTGCAGTCACTGAAATCTAGAGGACAGAGCAAGCCAGGAAAAATATTGAAGAGAAATGCATTCCCTGGGTAGACTACATTTTCTCCTGCCTGTGTTCTCCCTCGAAGACCAGGAATTTTGGCACCCAAAGGCAGTGCCTCAAGGCTGGTTCTGTCAGCAAAAGCAACAGCGTGAGGCTGTTTACCAGCAGTGACGCTCCTAAGGGCTGGGCCAGGCTTTAGGAGCAACCTGACCAAAAAGTGACCTGGTGATGTCCTGAGAAGATGTGTCCCACAGCTTTTCTTGGCTATGAAACAGTCTTGAGCTCCATCTGCAGAGAAAAATGCTTGACTGGGAGGGAATCGAAGGCAAAACTCCAGTTCACCCAGTTCAGGGTACTACAGCAGACCACGGGCCATGCACGCTGCTCGGTGGAAGACACCAGCGTTGCTCACAAGTTACAACAAGACCAGGTACATTGATTGCAATGCGACAGTATTGCCATTTCCTTCACCTGCAGCATGTTTCAGCGGCGTTAACAGAAACTATGGATGCTCCCCAGCCCCAAAACAGATCCTGTGGACGGAACCAACAGTTATTGGTGGAGCCTGCCATCGTCCCAGCCTCTCACCCTGTTTTTCAGTAACGAGCTCTATTCCTCCAGGGTTTTATTTTCATTAAGAATTCTTCATAACTTGTATTTATTTGCTCAGTGTCAGTTAGATGTCTGCCTTTCCGCCTGAACTATCTTTAGCTTCCAAAATATTTTGCATTTCAGGGAAGTATTTGAGCAACTTTTCTGAGAAGAAATAACACAGAGCGTTGGAGCGCAGACATCACAGTCACGTGCAGAGACACCCTCAGCGGCTCAGGGATCGCGCCTTCACCTTGGAAACTGTCCGTTTTGCTTTTTTTCTCATCTATATGGGGGGATCCATGACCTGTCCTGAAATGGCTGCGTGAGGTTGGTACCCAAGGCGAGATTAGTGAGACTCATGGAGCGAAGAGGATGGGCACAGCAGCGCGCAGCGGGATGCACGGTGCTGTACGAGCGCGCAGCGGGATGCACGGTGCTGCACGAGCACGCAGCACGATGCACAGCACATGGCACAACCACGCAGCCCAGCACAGCCCAGCATGGCCCAGCTCAGCACCTGCTGCGCTGGGGGACTGGGAGCAGTTTTTAATTAAAGAAGGATTTCCATCTAATGCCCAGGGAAGGAATGTGAATAAAACTGAACTCTCAGAAAACCTGCAGGATTAGTTTTCTCTTTTTGTTGTCACTGGGAGAGCTGTTTGCCTGTAATACCTGCAGTACAGTTTGGATCCTGGCTTTCCTTCCCAAGCATTCCTATAAGAATCAGTGCCTGCACCATTAGCATGTAATCATTAGCATGTTAATCTTCCTTTCGCATATGCAAATCAGAGCTATTTGCCTTCCAGATTTTAATTTTAGCACATAAAAATAAAAGGAAAGGAAAATAATAGGAAAACACTATGGGATGTTGTGGAAAGTGTTCTGCACGCAGAGACACAGGCATGCCAGCTAGCATTAATGGTAGAAAGTCCCCTTTGAGATAAGCGAGCTGGAGAGGTTTGACAGAGTCGGTCTAGGATTGGGATGCTCCGCAATCACCCTTCCCTCCCATGAAGGCTGTCACACTGCAGAGCAGCTTTGGTGAATGCAAACTGGGGTCCATTCGTAGGAAAGCTGACCATAAGCATCCCCCAGGATGGGGGTTAACCAGCGACCGGTCCTTCAGAGACCTCTACCGCTTCTAGGGACATTGGGTCTAGGGGACTGGACAAAATTTAGTCCTAAATCAACCATCACACTACACAGAGGTAGATCTGGCTCCCCGTGGGATTGTGCTGATGCCCAGCTCCTAAGGCTCCGTCCAGGGTGCATCCCCCTGCGATGCCAGCATAGCTGGCAGGATCATTACCTTTGCAGTAAGCTGCTAATCAAGCCCCTGCTTGCTGTGCGGAGATATGTAGTGGGTGGCAAAGCGGGCTGGTGGAGCTTGTCATCGTTAATGAGATTATGCTCCCCTAATCTCACAGCAAATCAGATTTTCATGCTGTGTGCCTTTATCACAGGCCGAGAGCGAGGAGGAAGGTGAGAAGCAGCGCAGACCCAGCCTCCCCAGTTCAGTTCGACAAGCAGGAGCTCTGCAGCGGAGGGGATCCGTTTCACATCTTTTAAGCATTTATTTGTAGATGATTTCTGCAACCAGAGAGGAGGGGGCTAGCAGATTTGCCCGGGACCCCCAGGACAGGGAGCGAGCATCACTGTGCGGGAGAGGGAAAGGAAACCTAACGGGAGGCGCGTACCTCTGGCAGGGGAGGAGGACGCGGCTCTTGGCACGCCGGTCCGGCGTGAACAGCTGTGCTCTTTTCCACAGGGTTATGCAACTGTTTTGTTCCCAAATAATATAACCAGTGTTATGTTTAAATTCATACCAAATCTTGTTTATCTTGCTTCGGTTTCGCAGAGAAATCATGTGTGAAATTTCACCGGGGTCTGACGATCGCCGGCCGCAGCTGCCGGACCTCGCTGCCTCCCGCGCGTCCTTCGAGGCGGCTTCGGGGCTCTCCCAGCCCTCCAGCCCCGCGCTGGGGAGGGGGTTCGCTCCTTTTGGGGGACACGGCCTCTCGGGTGATCACAGCTTGCGATCCCACAGCAGCTTCCCCACGACGAAACCCCGTCGCCTGACCTCCGCCGACAGGGAGCAAGGAGATAAGATGAGGTCTGGGGGGAAGGAGCCCCCCAACAAGAGCTATCAGGAAGACCCAGTGCCCAAGCTACAGAGCATCACTCAACCTAGAGGAGACCTTTAGTCTCCTGGTAAGCCCCAAAGCAACAAATATATCTACCACCGGCTGATCTGACAAAGCACCTACACTTCTTTTGATACACTCATCAGAAATGTGGTAAAACGCCAAGGTCCAACTTTGGGTGAAGAAAAGAGGGTTCATATAACCTCTCTGCTCTTGCTGCAGCCAGAACCATGGTCCTGTTAAATGCAAGTACAAATCCAGTGTCTGCGGCATCGCTGGAGGGTGCGAGCAGCATCCCTGCATGTGCCGGGCGGTAACTGCATGGGCAAGTCACATGTTTTTGCAACTGTCTTTTAAGAGTCTGAGCCCAACTGTTCAGCTACATATTTAGGACAAAGTTGCAATAACCAGAGAGGCTTTTGAACTTGGGAACAATAGGAGCTATTTTCAATGGGTGAATAATGTTGAAAATCTGTCCCTTAACGTCAGCTCGCAGAATCATCATTTTTCCCAGTAAATAATATAAAAGTTTAATTTTTTTTCTCAATGGATTTCAATGCAACATTTACTTTGAGACTGTTTATTCGTCATCCAAGAATAGCAGGGAGACAGGCTGAAGAAGAACAAGATGATCTTTATCATTTCAAATAGAGCAATTCCAATGTTTCTTTTAACCATCTCACTGTAGTTCCTCGTGTTTACATGCATCCCATAAAAACAATTTTAGGAAATCACTTATTTTCGTGTTTTACAGCACATTGCTTTGACAAAGAGAAATCAATCTGAAACTCATATAGATATTGCTACTGTTGGTGTAAAAAAAAAAAAAAAAGTTTTCTATGCAAAAATGCAGCATGTCCAAAGTAATGCACTTCAGGAGGGTGTATTGATGTTTAAAGGAAAAGAAACACTATTCACTTGGATTCTTTTTCATGGTAATAATTTCTGAGTGTTCATTGATGGCCTAAATATTGTAGGAGATACATATTTTGAATTGCATAATGTTTTGACACTACTAAAAAAACTTTCTGAATAGACATGTTTTAGAAATCCAACTTGGAACGAAAACTAATTTTGAAATATTGGAATCTCTCCGATTTCAAAGTAGGTCTCTTCATTACTCAGTGGAAGTATTTCTTCTTAATTAAAAGAATACATAGAAGCATTTTTCATAGCCTGGCAGCAGTGTGCTGGGCAAATAATTAATCTTGTATTGTCTTTTTGGCAGCATAACACTTTCCTGCAACACTACTTGTGCAGTAGTTTATCCCTGTATGAACTAGAAGCAGGCTATGCTAAAATAAGGTTCTGATTCAGATATATTACAAGAACTGAGATTTTATAGTCATGAAAGCAGCTGAGCACAACAATTAAAAAATAGCAGTTTATCTAATCCTGTGTTTCATGAACGTGGGTCTTTTATTATTACAATTCACAGATACCCTCCTTTTCATGTCAGACTTTGTGCTTGCAGTATTTGCTCTTTTGCTTCTTGCTGTACACATTTGAACATCTGTTTTCCATTACTGACCCTCTGAAACATGACTTGCCACTGCAGCACAGGCAAAAGCATTGAGGATGGCCATGAAAACCCTGCTTTTGTTTAGAGCGGAGTTGCCAGATAAGATTATTTAATCTGATAAAAGACCAAAACAATCTCAGGGTCACTGATGTTGGTGTTCTGGCCCACTTCTCTTTATTAGATAGTTTTGGCCAAGGGGCTTCAACTGATCTTGTCGCTGTTGCTTGTAACCTCCTGCCCAGTGATGATTTCATCTTCCTCTCGACACCATTCTTGTGTGATTAGAAATGATCCTCTGACAACATGTCTGAAACAGAGAGGTGGTCAGGGTTTACAGATGCAATTAAATGAGTGGTCAGCACACAATGGGCTACGACATCTATTTCTGTGCCGGTATCCTCTGACACCAACGTGGTAGGTACAACAGGAGTGTCTTTATGCCATGGTTTGCCACCGTGCATCACCTTCACCTTACTGGTGAAAAGAGGTTGTTGCTAATATAAGAGCTAGTAAGAGGAGGCGGCAGCAAGGAAACCAGCAATGTCCTTTGGTGATCTGCTGCATCTGTTGAAGAGGCTGGAAATCCTGCTAAGTTAAAGGAAAAGGCAAGGATGGTGATGTCGGCTCTGCTGCAATGTTCATCCCTTTAGGCGATATGCAAAGCGGAGCTGGAGCAAACTGCGTTTTCCCCACAGTGATGACAGCAGCTGCTTCCCAAAGCTCAGCTTCTGGATGACTGCTGTCCTTGAAAATCACCTGCTCTCCTGGACTGGGGCTCATGGCACGTCTGGCTTATCCACACACAAAGCAATTTCCTGCCAGATTTCCACTGACATAAGAGAAGGTTATTAAAGATGCCCAAATAGCTGCTCCTCTGCACTAATTAACAGTGTAACTCTACATAGTCCTATTTCGTGCTGGTGGTTTCCCATGCTTTATAGTCCAAATGCTCCCACCGCCTGTTCTGGCATTTGCTTCCCCTCCGATGGGATGTGGGCAGAGCCCTGCAAGTAGTTTCCACCTCCCCTTTCAAGGCACTGACACGCTGGCAAGCAGAGTTAAGGTCCCTCGAGCTTAAACTTGAACAAAACTGAGTGAATGTGGCTGACTTTTACCACGAGTTCAAGAACATGGAAATTTTTAACGCATGTTTAGATATGTCCTAGGATAATCTATGACCTCTCGAGTCCTTTTTGATCCAAAGCAAACTTCAGAACATAATCCTGGCAGATATCTTGGAATTGTGACGCTGAGTGATTCTACAGATATCCCAAGTGATGCTCTGAGAGGAATGAAAATATCTTCAAATTACCTCCCATCTACCAAGGGATGGAAGTGAACAGTAAATGTGGAGTGCTTACTGCATGGGAAGCTGTCAGAGCAATCAGTTTGTACGTCTATATTGTGTGTCCTAGTCCCAAAGAAATTCTTTGCGTGTTTCCGTAATATGTAAATAATGCCCACTCCTTGGAAAACAAAATGTTTCACAGTCTTTCATAGGCTTTTCACAGCATTTTGGGGGTAAGAAGTTCAGCTCTTTCTCAGAGTTGCATGGTTTATCTGAATTTGCCCAAGCCATGACCTGTCTAAACTCCCTGAGGAATTCCTCCTGCAACCAGACAAACAGATCACAGCTGAAAACTCCCTGTCTCACAGAGTTTAGACAGAAATGCACATCTATGTGTAGGCACGGCTCAGCACCTTTCTCATTGATCATGGTTTCTGGAGTGTTCAAAGGGTTAAGATGAACCTATCCTAGATACCTGCTAGCTAATAGTTTGGGTCGGAGGAAACTTTGTTTAGCTGTTCCCTTCGGCATTACTAAGGGAAGTTCATAGGTATTTTGATACAAAGAAGTTGTGGAGAAGACAAGGATTTAAAAAAAAAAAAAAGACATAATTAGAACATATAAATGCAGTAACATCGGTCAGAAGATGTTGTCTTAGGAAAAGGCAATGTTTGTGTGTTCGTTTGCTTCAAAATCACTTTGTTTAGCTGCCAAGAGGACATTGTATGAGGAGCTACCTTTCCAAGCATCATGTATGTGCCATCAGCCCTCACTCTTTCCTACTCCAGGTGAGCTTTTTGCATATGATTTCCAAACAGAACAACTGGTTGGACCTCTCTGTCTAACTCTTTCTCTTTCCTATACTAAAACCCACATGGTCTTGATTCTGGGGAGGACAGCAACATGTGTGAAAGTCCATGCTTGTTCATCAAAGTACTTAAGCTCATGCTTAAAGCTAAGAAAACACTTAAGTGCTTTGATAAAAAGGGAAGATCCACCAAACTGGCACCAAAGAGATGCTACAGTTAATTGATTTCCTTTGAGAACAGCCTGTATTTTCCCCAAAGGGCTAATACTGTTGTTCTTCTATTCAACTCAAAAGCTGTTCCAAAGCTGCAGCAAGTTTGATAGGGTTGGCATTTCTTAGAAGCTATTTATTCACCCATGACCAAAGTATTAAGACTCGCTCTCTGCAGTACATATGCACAAGTGGACACACACTGGGAAATTCTTTGTCTTGTCCCGTGTTCTGCTGCTGAAGGAAGACACATGGTTTCAATGATGTCTTTGTTATCTGATCAAGCATTCAGTCCAATTTGCAATTTTAATTAAAATCAGACACCTGCACTGCAACTGATCTCCACTTCCAGGATTAACAACAACAAGGAAAAGAAGCATTCCCCCTTATCAGAACAACTCAAGCCACCAGTATCTTGTTACCAAAGCCCAGGCTGAGATTTCAGATGTCACCCGGAAGAAAGGAACCCTTTATCCCTCTTTGGAGAGTGATCTCCTCAGATGGAGAACCAAACCAAAATGACTAGCTAGTGGTAACGTCAGCTCCAGTGGGGAGCTCTGGCCACAGCACATCTCTGCAAGCTTCAGAGACAGGCTGTGCTGTCCGACTCCGCGGCAGCACAAGTATTGCACTGACCACACAGCCAGCTCTCCTATACACATGGTTTACCAAGAGTACTACTAGGACATGCTTTTTTTTGGTGTTGATTCAAGTTTTTTTCTTCTTTTAAATCTGTACAGGGTCATTTTTAATCTGGTCTGTCTCAAACACAGCCTGGAGATGTCACACCCTGTAGCACTGAGGAAACCCCCCAAAAGAATTCAGGAGTGGATTTGGAAATGGGACAAGTATGCTGGTTGCAATGCCACCCGGGAGAGGTTCCCCAGCACATCCCCATGCCACAGCCGAGGCTGTGTGATGCTTGGGTGGGAGCGTGGCCAGGCACCACACATGGGGCATTCAAACATCAGGGGCAAAAGACCAGCTCAACACATGCCTGGCACCTGTTTGCAAAGCCACAGCTCCAATTAAAGTGGGAGAAAGATACGGCGTGTGCAAAAAACGGGAAATCATTTAATACTCTGGTGTATCAGAGAGACTTGCTCCACTCCAAGGTGCGAAGAAACCCGCTTCCTCAGTGTTTTAGCTAATGTTTACTGAAGTACGTTCCAAAACGTTTCCTGATTTCTCCTCTTGCCTGAAACCCATTTCTTTCCATCAGCTGGGTTGGTGTTTTTCATGTAGGGAAAGAAGGATAAGAGAAGGAAAGGAGGAAACAAAAATACTAGTAAGCATCTTCAATGAGTTGATAAACTTCAAAGACTATCCCAAATCAAGAATTTCTAATACAATTAGCGATTTTTCACACAGCCTTTGCCTGTTGAAGGAAATTTGTTTCAACGGAAAGCCCCCTCAGCTGTGGAGATGCTCAGGTAGCTCTGACCACATCAGGGAAGTTTCAGGTGCCAGAGCTGTTGGGATCTTCCTTGTCCTGAGAAGAAAATCTTATCTATTGCATAGTTTGTCTTCTTGTTGTAGCATGAGCTCCCTCTTTTGCCCTTTGGAAGGTAAATCAGGCAGCTCCAAAGAAAGGGCTTGTCAAATCGTTTCAAGCCGTGCCTCTCTTCCTGTCCTACAGCAAGGCAAACAATTTGGAGACCCCAGGTCAGCGAAGCATCGCATGTGTCACTGAATTGAGCTCTTTATGTGCATGGGCTTATGTTCCAGAGAGAGGCAATGATGCTTTTTATAGCGAGACTACTTTCTATTCAACTCTGAGTTGGGCTCTGCTTTCCTAATAAGGATTTTTCACCCCATTTTGCAAAGGGAATTGTATTATTTTGAAACTACATTTAGCCACCGCAGCCTCCCAAAATGTTCTTGAAGACACTGTGCCCTTCAACTTACCACCCATGAAATAACAGAGGGAGCTTTCTCCCCAGGCTGTTTCTCTTTCTGTGTGGTTTAGGGACAGCCTCTTCACCGTATGGCCCAGGGATTAAGTAAGTCCTGTTGTAACACCCCCAAGCCCAGTGCACTGGTGCTGCTGCTGAGGATGTGCACGCTCATTTCTAATGTGATTCAGGGCTCACGTAAGTTGATGGAAAAATTCTCCTGTTGATTCCAAAGGAGCTGGATGCTCTCGTAACATCCCTGCAAGGCATTTGGACGTACCCTTGCAAGCGCTGCAGCAGTTGTAAGGTGAAGCAGTTCCTCAAGGGCCTGTTTGGTAACGTCCGCCTCTTCATCCAAATTACATCCACAGTGCTTCTCTCTCCCATCATTTATCTCCCTGCCTCTTATAAACACCAAGTCTGAAAAAGTTGTAAACCAACCACAACAAACGTTTAAATGCCACGTTCAGGTCCATGTTAAGTCTTCCGATCTCTTCTCCAAGTCCCACTGTCCCTGTGCATTTTGGTCAAGGAGCATTTGGGGAAGGACAATTATGAATGTGAGACATTACCAGGCAACTAAGAGATGGTGTTTGCAAAAGCACCTGCAGGTGGGGTTACGTGACTCCATGCTGAAAACTGGATATTTCTGTTATGTGCTAAAGCTCAGTGCTGTCATTACCCCAACGGACATGTCTGCGCTGCACAACAGTCCTAAGTGGGGTCCTGGAAGCAGCGCAGCTGCGTTAGCTATTTATCCAGCAAGGAGCCATTCCGGTGCAGTTACACTTCCTAATCCTGCAGCTTGATTTTTGAGAGCTTCCAGGAGGATTTGTGCCCATGATGTGGTGCAGAGGTACCTATTTCAATCGCCTGTGCCTATCTGATTTTCAAAGTTCACGCTGTAATGAAGGAGTTTTAGGAAAATTATATGCAAAAACATTTATCAGCTAGCGTGGAGATGATGTCGCAGGGCTGAACACAGCTCCTGTGAATGTCCCTCTGCTCTGGGAAGGGCCAAAGCAGAAGCGAGCCCATCCAAGTGCTGTGAACACGTCCTGGGCACCATCCCTGCTCACTTGTCACTGGATGTGCTCAGCACGTCCCTGCGGGCACAGCAGGGCCAATCTGGGCATCTTCTCCCCACCAGAGCCTCTAGGGACCATCGTGGTCCAAAACCCAATCAGCAACACAGCTCTGCCTTCGCCCAAGGTTTTTAGCAGTTGCGGTATAACAGTCGGGGAGAGGAATTTAAAGCTTTGTTTTTATCTTCCTCTCTCTTCGCTTCTTTTTTTTTCTTTTCTTTTGTTTTTGAAGCAGGCAAACATCTGCAGAGCACTTTAAGATAACCATAGCAATGACATGAGGACAATTGGCAGGCACGCGCTGTGCTCCTCAGCTGCGCGCTGTGATTCACTGGTCCAGCGCTCGGGGCTGCGTCCAAGCGTCCCAACAAGGAGGGACCTCTTCGCATCGAGACCTTGCCCCGGGGTCACAGATAGAGCACATGAGAACTTTTATTGGAGCAGAACGGGGGGAATGTAGATATCAGGGGATTTTCAATGGAAATCACAGGTGTTTCTTCCCTGCCTCCTCCCTGTGAGAGGCCCCTCTGTGTTCTGTTACAATTTGTTTTTCTGGCAACCAGCGTGCTCTATTTTTCTTGCCTGTGTTTTTATGAGTTATGTTTGGTTTCTGCTAAAACAACAGAAAACAGCGCAGGGCTGGGGTTTTTTGAGTGAGTTGTTGGGGTTTTTTTTTCTTTTCCTTTTAGGAACTATGCGAAGGGTCATTTGGAAGCCCTGATTCCAGTAAAACTTTTCAGAAGGATTGATGGAGGTTTCAGATCAGCTGAAGGTCACAGGTCAAATGGTTTAGCCCCCCAGGCAGGCGAGAAGATGAGATTAGCAGCCACGCAGCCACAGCGAAGCCGTGAAAGAGATCGCAGGGCTCCACGGGACACGCACGGCGGCGGGAGAAAGACGAGCTTTTAGCTGTGGGCTTGCAAAAAACTGTTCAAAAATGTCTCACTGAAGAGCCACTCTTCCACCCCGTTTCAGCAGAGAAAGGGAACTGCAGCTGGCCAGAAGTGAGGACATGGAAAGAAGCAGACACATGTTCGCACAAGAGCAGGAGAATAAATATCTTGGGTTTTAAGAGGAAGAGTTTTTTTCATTGCGGTGGAGGACTAAGTTTTTTTAAAATATCTGATATTGTGTTTAAAAGCAGAATCAATTCTTATTCAGTGCAGGCCTGAGACAAAGATTAAGCAGGGAGTAAGAGCAGGTGTTTAATAAATCTTTGGACGAGTTCCTTTAAAAGGTATCTATGTTTTGCTCTAGACATGAAGTATCAGCATTGGTAAAATACGTTATCCACACACCTCCATCTAACCAGTGAAAGATTTTGGCTGTGTTTCAGAGAAAAAAATGGGCGGCATATGGTCTGCATAAAGTGTAAGCATGGCTTCTTCTTTTGGCTGGTCTTGGCACAGTTATTCTGAATTATTCTGAAATAATTTTTCAGAAACTTCAGCTGGACCAGGGCAGAACCTCGTCCCGTTTTCATCGTTCTCCCTACCGAGAACCTTATTCATAACCGCTACTGTTATCATCATGCCATGCATCTTCCCGGGATTAAAGATTTGCTGTTCTGAATACAGAAGCATCTTGCCTTTTCCCACTGGAGACGGAGATGGTGATTAAAAAAACTCAACAGGTATTATTCCCAGAGAAATGCATGCAAGACCTCTGTATCTTCTAACATTTCAGATTGCTCCCCACATCCTTTGCCGTCGGGAGGAGAGGACTCCAGGCTGTCCAGTGGGGCTCAGGACCCAGCTCACGTAGCAGGCATTCGATATTCACCGGAGCAATTCCTACCAGCCATGTGTCACCAGCCTGCGAGCCCTGCGAAGACGGGAGGTAACGAGCACCCCTAAGTTTCATGAGTAATCCTACCTGCGAGACAGCTTTCAGGGGGAGGGGGACAGTGGAAAGTCTGGAAACAGAATATGGAAAGGAAAAATTCAAGGCCTCCATGTTACGTGAGATCATTAAGGCGAACTGCATACCTCTGTAAGCAAAACCAACAGTGCTTATTTGCATGAACAAGCATCCTTTCTCTGCCTTTACAAAGAGTTTGCAAAGGATTAATAGACTGGCTACTTCAAATCATGCAGAATGGGCGAACCCTATTCCTGCGGTCCCCGAGACAGAAGAAAATATGTTATCCACCTGCCCAACCGAGAAATGGGTTTGCGTGATGACCACAGCATTTACATAGCTGGGAGGTATTGCATAGGGTTGGCTCCTCATGGGAAGAAAAAGAGTCTAGGCTGCTTTTTTTGTCTACACAAAAAGTGATTTATTTAAAGCCAAAAGGTGTGAAGGATTATCTTTTGAACCTGCCAAACTGGCTGCAGTCACCCTGAAGAGCAGATTTTATTATTATTATTTTGCATGATATTATTTTTTAAAAAAATGAAAGAAGCTTTGGAAGCAGAGAGATGAAAACTGCCTTTCCCTTGACATATTTATTCCTCAGATTAAGTGCGTGTAATTGTATGCTATATACACAGCACTGTAGATAACAGAGGTGTTAGCTGTAGGACATTGCAACATCCGGGATGTAATTTATATCTCTCCCCACGTCTTCACTCCCAAACATATGTGGTTCATCATATTCTTTGCCATTGCTGGACTTTGGCAGGCCTCCAGCATTTCAGAGGTCGCTGGGTTCTTGAGTGGCTGATTTGTCAATAGCTACTTTTGCCGTGTTTACCCAGGTATTATTCAGCTTTGTACCACTAAGGCAAGCTGGTACACGCTGGTTCTGTTCCATGTATTGTTTATTCTCTGGCGTTTTGACCTTAGAGTTCATCTATGAAATGTGTCCAACCAGCACTTCTAGAAGCTATTGTGAGGCTGCAGAGATGAGGACAGGGATAGGACAGGAGAGGACAGGATAGGATAGGAGCTGGTGTTGGGGAACACCCGTTAGAATCTGACATTTCTATTAAACTTGATGGTTGCAAATTTAATACACAGCAGAGGCATCACTCCTTTGTCTCTAAAACTTATAGCATTTGTGTCAATCACAGCATTGGCATACCTGTTTTGAATCCTACAGAACATAGTACCTCAGGAAGGTACTTCTTTTTTCCTTGTTTTACATTTAAAGATCACGAATTTTATCCCAAGGGGAAAACCTGCCCTTTTCTCACGCCAGCCAAGTACAAGTCCGAGGAAAACTAAAGCAGCACAACACAGCAGGTAGCAGTTGAAGCCCAACCCCAACTCTGAAAGACCACCTTAGGATGCCAGTGATGCTCCACCAGCCCCAACCTGCAACTGTGAAAATGTCTGCTCCGCAAAGACCTCCAAGGACTGAGTCCAGTTGCTTGCCGACAGACGTCTTACAAGCCCAATTTTCAGAGGACGGCTATTCAAAGCTTTCTGAAAACCAAGACCTTTAGAAGTTTCATTAGCTGGACACCCAATAGCTAAGGCATCCCAAATCCCTAGCTATTTCTGAACATCTTGGCACACAGTGCTGAGCATAGGAAATGGGTGAGATTAACGACTTCGGCTCACACATCGAGCAGGATATGAAGGGCTACATGTGCTATGTGCATAATATGTCCCTTTTGCCAGTGTCAATCAAATTTTAAAGCACAAAAAAGACATTGTAGCCACTTGGAGAGCAAACATTTCACTTCCCAGATCAAAACTTAAGGGAAATATCCTCTTTCTTCCTGTCCTCCTGCTGTCATACGAGCTGGAGAACACGATTATCTAATATGAAAAATAAAATTAAATAAGCCAGCAAGTTTACAAGCTAAAAATTCAGAGGGAACTGCTTCCTCTCATTGAACTTCTTATGGTTTTGTTGCCTGAGAGAAGATCGAGGTTTTCCAAAGGTGTATTCAACGATCTCGCACAAACATGCTCTGCTGCACTAGACATTTCTTATCATGCTCGGACTGCGAAAGCTGTGATAGGAAATGTGCCATTCATTCACAGGGCTGCTGGTGGGGATCTGAGGCATATCTTGAGCGTGTTATCACACGCTTTGTATTGTCTACTCCATCCTGAGAAAGAAACACTCTAATCAGCCCGACATTTTCTCCTTCTGGAAATCACCAGCTCGTTTCTCTGCCTTTTGCCTTGCGTTGATTAAGCACCTTCCTGTTGAAACAGTAACTAGACAACCACAATAGCAGCAAAAAAGACTTTGAAACTCAGTATCAGCTTCCCAGATTCCTGTTCTCTTTCACATGAGAACAGAGTTATTTTGAATGCATGGGCAGGGAATAGGTGGGGAAGGATTAGAGGAGGAAATTTTCCTGCTTGGTTTAATAACTATCACCTCCTGGTCCTATCCTGTACCTATGTACAAGTGGCTTGGATTTGATTCCTTTGGGTTTAGATAGCGCTCCCATCCGTGACCACCAGGAAAGGATCCCCTCTGCAGAAGATCCGCGGCTGCTGAACTCAAGGAGGCTTCTTCCATGAGCAAAGTCATACAGACTTGAAATATCAAGGCCAAAAAATTGAAATCTGATACCACCCATTTCTAGGAAATTTACAGTTCACTAATTGAAAACAAGATACCTATCTGAATTTTTTTTCCAGCAGAACCTTTTCCCATTTTTCTATGGGAAAGGGTTTTCCCTCACACCATCCACACTATCCATTTAGATCTGCTCACTCTGATAAATTCCAACTTTCCAAATACTTTTAACTGTATTTCCCAAGCGTAGGATACTTTTGCTGTGTCCTTTTACATTAGCTAAAGTGTAAAAGGATATTCTCTCATAGGAAGGAGAACTCAATCATTAAAAATGTACACACAGAAGCCACTAAGGCGGTATACATGTGAGAGTAACATTTATCTAATCATACCTATATCAGCTTAGCGTGACATTGCCTCCCAGAAAGGGAAAAAAATTACACTAACGTTAACATTGCAATAAGATAAAGGGGTTTTTTAAATGTAATCGTATCCATTCAATTACCTTCTACCACTTAGGCTTCTAGGCTACCCACTTCTATAACTGTCCTTTCCTTAAAGGCAGTTTTTAACTTTTCACCTCACTAAAATCTAGTGGAGGAAAACCAAAACTGCACATCTTTTTATCTAAACTGGTAAGCATCTAGATCTCAGACTGCTTCTGTGAATATCCAAGAAGAAAGAATGCTGTTCTTAATATCCTGTCTGTACGGGAAATTAAACGTTTTGTGGATACCAAAATATTCCCTGTATTACAATGCTTATCAGCAGAAAGAAAAGAAATAATACAGTCCAGAAGTTAATTTCAGAAAAATTCTAACTGCATGGGGAGAATCCTTAAACTTCTCTTGCTTGTGTCTGTATTAATAACCGAGTTGAGCATTTTCTCTCCTTCCTGGGCAAATACCACATTAAGCTTAAGGATGCTGCATTAGTCCTCTCAGCTGCAACTGTCTGGCAAAGGGCCCTTGGTTTAGTGTGTTGCATGGACCTTACAAGCTTGCAAGGGAGTGATATGCAGAAAAAAGGCTGGGTACAGCCAACCTCCCATGAAAATGAAAAGGCAATTCCAGCAGTCTTTCCCAGACATCGTTCAACTCAATAAGGGCATTCAAGTGTCCTGGTAAAGAGCAATCCCAAAACAAGGTCCTCCCAGACTTCATCTCAGCTGTGGTTTGGATCTCTTCTTTGTTCAGTGCTCAGTTTCTTGAACCCTTATTCTT
Organism: Astur gentilis; assembly: GCF_929443795.1. Taxonomy (NCBI): domain Eukaryota; kingdom Metazoa; phylum Chordata; class Aves; order Accipitriformes; family Accipitridae; genus Astur; species Astur gentilis. The sequence goes on along the minus strand of NC_064902.1, from coordinate 18,029,883 downwards.
GCCAGTTTAAGATTTTCACCGTGGCTATAATAACACCCGCCCTGGTATTCTTTAAATGACAATTTGGGGTGAGCGTATTTAGCTTGGGCGTCACCATATATGAAATATATTAAAATAAAGAGTGAAAATGGCTGATTACTCCACTCAGTGCTTCACACACTGTTGAAAAATAGCAAATAACAAAGTGAAATGTCTTGGTTAAAAACTTATTAGCAGGCACTTTAAATCCTTACAAAATTCACCTTATACAATCCCTTGGCTGAAACTACTCATCAAATCCACTCACGTTTGCTGAAAATAGTTCACTAAGCTTTGCCTAGAAGGACGCTCACCTGGATGCTGAGCAGGAAGACAGAGCTGATTGATACACGCATACACACACGCAGACATCCAGAGAAGATTTAAGAGCCATCTTCTGCTGCAGCTGTTTCCATAATTTAGACCCAATGTTCTTACTCGTTGCACGTAGTCATATCAGTCAGACTTAAAGGCATGAGGAGGACCTAAAGATTGGTTCCAACCTAAGCCCTCCTCATCCATCTTAGTCATTTTACAGGCTTATAGCAGGAGTTTGTCCTTAGAAGCCTGCATACAAACCTTTCCTCGGTCAAACCAGAGCTTTAATTTATTGCAATTCAGCCACTTTGAACAAGATGACAATGTGATGACAGCAAGCCTGTACCATCAGTCTTTCTGAAAGCACCATGAAGATAACTTCTTTGATGTTTCACAAAATTCAAAGCTTCTGAAAAGCGCATTGGAGTAGCATTAAAAAAGGGGATGAAAGTTTAGTCCAGTAAGAATGACACAACCCACCAAACTCATGGGACCTTGTTATCTGCATAGTTCCTACCATAATCTGCCTGTCTTCAGGCCTCCAGTAGTAGCATGTTGCACAGCATATTTTCCCTATAGTGTCAGCAAACCTGCTCTCAAAAGAACCAAACATGTAATGGCATACTCTTATCTTTACTGCTACTAACGGTTTTTCTAAAATTCCCATCAAAGCCTGTGGGATATTCAAGACAGTTCTCTTCATAGCAAAAATAAAAGGTAAAAATTAAGCATGTCCTGTGACCACTCCTAATCAGATTTTGCATCAGTTCTTGCATTCTTAATCAAAATAAACACCCGCTTTATAGTGAAACACTTACCAAACTATCTAGTGTTTCTGAATTTTTTACCCCCCACGGGTGACAAATTCCTTCTCAGGGCAGAGGCTGTAGGTGGGGGGGTAACTGCTACGCAGAAGTCTAAGCTTGCTAGTAAGAAATCTCACAGTAAACTGATCCCTTTGATCCAATGCTCAAAATCAATACCTAATATTATTGATATGCTTAGATATCGTTTTGAGAGAGACAAAACAAACAATACCACAGAGGTGGAGAACCACATGGAAGAAGAGAGCCTTAGGGATAAGAGTGCAACTATCTTTGGTTCAATCCATTTCCATTTAAAATTGCTGGGTTTTTCTTGGAAATCCTGACCCATGAGACATCAATATAAAAATGAATTCCTTCTTTCATTTCTATACACAGCTCTCTCCTCTTGATCTTTCTTCATAAACCATGACAACTTCTTTTACAGTAGCTTCCAAATCCAACCTTTAGTGGGGGTTTGGGGCTATTTATTCTATTTGTCCACATTAGAAACAGTTTTAATATGTCCACAGACCTTTGCAAATACACTGAGTATAATCCAGATTTAATCACCGGTGATTAGGGATGAGTCACTGCTAGAGAGTTTGCTTCGGTGTAGCTACCCAATTTTCTCTGTCGAAGAAAATACGAGGTAGCTGTAGCTGAGTACATGCATTGTAAATCTAGCCCTGACTCAGACAGGAGAAGACGATGTACGAGGCTGGGTCCCATTTCTCTTTTAGACCACATATAACAAAAGGTTGCATTATTCCTGCATATTCCAATTACTTCTGCAGTTGTTCTAGGCACTATTGGCCCATAAGTCAATACGTCCAAGTTACGCACAGGATATATCGATTCACTGCAGCATCTCCTCTTCCTTCTGTAAAAGGAGGTATTGTTCAAATGCCAAAGTTACATGGCTGGATTTCCAAAAGCACTTACTATTTCGATAACTTTGTGCCTACTGATACCCCAATGAATGCTGAAACACCAACCTGCAGGTCTAGCAAACTCAATGGGAGGTGATTTCTCGGGAAAGGTCTTGCTTTTAATGTAGCAAAATTCACAGATCCTGTGAAATGCAGGAGAGGTCCAGTGCTTGGACTCTGAAGGCAGCTTCTCCATCCCCATCCCAGACCCAGCTTACCTCCCTTTTTCATTGACTGCAGAAGGAGTGGAGGGGACTGGATCTCTAATTTAACATACTAGCATTAGCTGACCATGTCTTTGGAAGGAATGGGGCATGTCATGGTCTTGCAAGACGAGTATACCATGGTGCCAAGAAAAATCTTCATCAAGGACAGTATCACATACTGCTGTTTTTACAGCTGTCAATTTTTTTCTTCCTAAAATGGAAGCAAACCTTTGCAGACAAGCTCAACCCTGGTGTAAGTACACTGAAGCCAAGTTCAGTATCAATAAATCAGTGCCCTCATCGGGAAAGCAATTGCATGGTTGTTTTTATCTGCTATTATCTGTAAGTTTAATTGGAGTACAAAAAGTAAGTAAATTTTTAATGACAGCTGCATTCCCCATCCCAGCCTGTTGTATGACCTTCAGATATTGAAAACAAATGAATAATTGAAAACAAAGCTTCGATCATGCAACTTTTAGGTGTTTTTGAAGCTCGCCTAAGAGACCTCAAAAGACTCCTTGCTCCTACCAGAAAGCAAATACTTCAATCAATTCTGATTTTAACCATTTCTCCTTTAAAAAGAATTAAAATCTATTTCTGTACTTCTCTAATATGGCAAAAAAAAAAAAAATCTATATAAAAGCTAAATTCTGCTGGTTTTCTTGTGGCTTAAGTCAAATAAATTACTGCAGATTTACACTGCACTAAGACTCTACTATCTTTATGTTGGGAGACTTCAGCTTCAATACTCATAAAATCAGCCCAAATTTCATATAGAAACACCGGATTTTCTTGCAGAAAGAGGACACATTTATTTTTTCCGTAACTAAATTAAACAGACCGGGTCAGAGGTTCAGAACCAGCCCCTGGATTGTTTTAGCTGATACTCCCTGCATCTCTCCCAGAGCAGCTCTGGCTGCCCCAAGAAGAAAGCTGCAGCAGGAGCTGTGGGGTCACCCAGGGAGGAACCCGCAGATTTAGTGACAGTCAGGAGACATGACACCCATTCCTGATCACGGTACGTGAAAACCAAACTAAGACCCAGCTCAGTGCAGCATGTCAGTGAAAAAGGCAGGCAGAGTTTGGGTAAAATCCAGCAGAAAATATCAGGCTTGCCTCCAGTGACCACTCTGAGTGACAAGGTGATGGGGCAGAGCATCAGCCCCGTGCCAAGACCTGTCCTCCATCACATCGTTCCCAGCAAAGTGATGCCTTGCCTCGTTGCAACACGGGCTGTGCGGCCACATATCTACCTAAACCCTTTTTGTCCAGGGATATGGGGTGGAGGAGCAACAACTCTGCCCATGAGCATCCTTGCAGGAAAAGGAACGTGCAAGCATGAAGTTTACTTTCTATATGCATCCCCCAAAAACCCCAACCTATATAGCAACCCTCCTTTGCTTTCTGCTCTGTGTGGTGCCCCAGTGCGGAGGGTGGCAGGCGCTGACCCAGCCCCGCACCCAGCTGGTCCCCAAAAGGTTGTGGCACATTTTCCAGTGACGGGGCTGAGCCGGTGCGAAATGCTGCACATTGCAGCCAGGCTTGGGGCACTCGGCAGTGTTTTGGAAGAAGCCCCTGAGATTTCCTTAGTTGGAAGAAAAAACACTCTCTGAATTCCCTGCTTGGGCTTTTGCTTTGTCTTCAAGGAAAATAGCAGAGGGCAGGGAGGGAGAGGTCTCCTGTGCACGCTGCTGCGCGGGAGAAAAGTTACTCCTGGCATTGCAAATAATTACCTGCGCGTGAAGCAAAGAGTTACAGGGAAATGCTACCTTCAGCAAAACCTGAACCTGCCTGTGGTGACAGACAACCGGCCGGGAGAACAGGCCGATCGATGACAGCAGCACGTACGTGTGCTTTACTACAAGTGCAGTTGCTTGTTGCAGATAAACCCTAATTGCCAGCTGACGTCCGTACGCTCGACTCGGTGCTGCAGGTCTTCCCGCAGCATCAGCCTCTCTGGGTATCATGGTCATTCAGCTCAGAAAGTCTTATTGTTTCAGTTTTCTTGATTTTAAAAGCTTCCTAGAAAGACTATAACTTATTGCGTCCTGCAGGTGAAACCTTTCCCACTGCTGCACAACTGGAAGCTGCCCTGGGTAAAGTGCAACAGCAAAGGACTTTCTGGAAAAGGTGACTTTTTTTTTGCTTTCTGTCTTTTAACTGTGAGGCTTTAGAAGGAAACAGTGCACACAATAAAGTGAAATGTTTAATTTATATATATTCCTTTTTAAGTTTTCTATCAGGTAGAAACTCAGTGTCAGGGAGAAAATCACTCCTCAGGGCAAAACAACTGGTAACTATTCATTTCCCAATGTGGCAGAAGACACTTCTAATATTTGTGGCAGATTGGTGCACTTTTACTAGCGATAGTCTCACGTAATTGTTTGCTCCCACTTTATGCCAGCAAGTGCAAATTCACTATTGAATTAATCACTATCCTTGGCAAAGCAGTATGGATTGTTATTGGGAAAAGTATGAAACCGATAAGGGGTTTTCTCTTTAAGTTTAGTAGATTTTTAATCTGAATATTAAATGAAGTAAACAACTGGTATCCCAGTTATTTGAATGAAATATATTCTCCTTTTTACCTGCCTGAAGCTTTTTGTGAAAGAAAATTATCTTTGTATAATTAGCTAACTCAAGCAGCATTTATCCAAAAGAGAAAATGCCACATGTGGGATGTGAGTGATCAACAGCTTTTGAAATTAATAGGGACTGAGCGCTATATCCTTAAAACATCTTTGCAAACCTCAGACTAAAACCATATTCATATGCCTCGACCCCAGTCTGAGTGAGGCATCCAGCCCAGATTTCTCCCCTTAACCTGGTTTTCATTTTGAATGTGCAGTTTACCTTTAAGAAATTAATCTTTTAAATATGAATTGGTTTTTCTCAGATGCCTGGCTATCATAAAAGGCTCCAGACACTGCCAGGAATAAGATTTCAATGAATATTGGTATTTGTCATGATTTGCCTGCCTCTTTGCCATTTTATTTTATGTTTCAAACTTGAATAATCTAGGCCATGCATATTAAGCACCTGTGGCTCGTACATTCACAGGCACACTGGGAGGAAAAAGGACAAGCTTTATTTTAGAAGTGCCCAGTTACACTCCCAGCCCATAGCTATGGGAATAGTCGTTTCCATCTGTTCAGCGGGAAATGACTCTGTCCTTTGTCAGATTTTGAGGAAACTTGGAATTCCTGATTTTGGGCGCAGCCGGCCAAAACGCATCCTCTCAGTTTCGAGATTACAGCCTGGTTTGGATAAAGCATTGCAAAACCACGCGTTGCAATTAAAGTTCGGGCGATGGGCAGCCGGTTGCAGCCTGGTCCACGCAGCAGCTCCCAGGGTAACCCTGCTCAGCATCCCTGCATTTGGGGGATGCTACACACGTCCCCGCTCACAACGGGAGCCCAAGTGGCACCCAGCACCTCAGTCTGCCAGGATGCAACGGCCTCTGGGTCAGGAAGGCTCCGAGCTACAGCCGGCTGAAGGCTGGCGAGGCAGAAATTGGGGACCCCTCCTTGCTCACCCCATCGCCACGGTCCTCCTGTGCACCCAAGGTGGAGCCCAGCCCGCCTGGGCACCAACCTGCACAACGCATTGCTCTCACCAGCTGCACCCACTACGCTCAGAAAAACCCAGAAAAGGTCAAGCCAAAGCAAACTAAGTCTTTTGCCTTCAGTAAGAGTTTCTCAGGCCTTGTTGACAGAGATAACATTTGTTTTTTTGGAAAGCAGTTGTGCAAAACCCTACCAAATGCTCCTCCTCCCAGCCCTTATGTGAGTTAGGGTGGTCTTGTTTGTACACATTTGGTCTGCTACGCATTTGATGTGATTCTTCTTGATTGAATAAAGCATTAATAAGATAATCAAAACAAATGCCATTCTTTGGCTGTCCTTTAAGCATGTCTGGAGCTACGTAAATTGTTCGATATGACTGCTGGAAAACGGGAATGGTGTAAAACTGTAAACATAATGCCATATGGCAGTTTCACGATCAGTCAGCATCAAATTAAAAGCAGGAATTATTATTGAAATTGAAATGAAGTACAGATAGCAAATGTGAGTACTTACAACTTCTGGGTCACGCTTGAGCAAGGAAATGATGCTAAGAGCTATAATTGGTTCTCCTTCAAAGAAGCCTTTAGTAGGAGCTCAAAATATTTTTAGAAGGAAAGAGTCCTATAGCTCATCCCCAAAGACCAGAAGAAGGCAGCCAGTTGAGGGGGTGCACGTCAGGGCCTGGCTTTCCCCACCTAAGCCCTTTTTCTGGTGCTGCCTCAGTTTCTTCAATGTATGTAATGGGCTAACACTCCCAGCAGCTTTGAGGCTGGATCAAAGCAAGACACGGGAAGACACCGGCAGACCCTGCATGCTGCTGCAGAAAGCAAAGCACGATCCACCTTTGAGGATTTAAAGGAGCCTGTAGCATGTTGAACCTAACCCTGGCCATATACCATCTTCTCACCAGATGCTCTGTGCCAGGGTGAGGATGAAAGCAGATGCCACAGCAGTCGCTATATTGCATTTTTCCCATTGACTATTTCAGCAAAGGTCGTTGTTCCCATCACAAGCCCTGCCTTGCATTGTATTGGCGCATTGATTGCGTTAGAGATCTTCCAGGAAATCTTCTTTCCAGCAGATTAGCAGTTCCCTCTCCCTACCCTCCCACCCCACGGTGCCAGGCAGCAAGACTCTCTGTAGCCCACAAATCCTGGAGCAGCTATGAGGAGTTTTGGGGTGGGAGGGCTGTAGGGTGAGGGCTGGCACTGTTGGTAATTTAATCCTCTTTTCCCATTGCACCAGAGCCCACAATACACCGAGGGTTGCAGCATCCCTAGAAGCTGACTCTCATTTTGTTAAAATTTGAGAATTTTTTCTTGTCAAATCAAAATACCTACTGGTTTCTTTGGGCAGTGCCTTAGAAAACCAGGTCTCCTTTGAAAAGTAAGCGAAGCAGACAAAGGAAACAGCTAGAGATGTGGGGCTCAGTGGACATGGGGATGTTTAGCTAAAGTTTTGAGGGTTTGGGGTTTTTCCCCAGTATTTCAGATTGGACTAAATGAATCAGGACAAAATAAGGATCAAAATTCTGACAAGAAAATGACCTTTTTCATACAGCTCTTTTAAAGGGACAGTTCTGCCCACAGGAGCAGAACCAGGCTCTTGTCTTAGACCTCATCGATACAAAGATAGGGAGAAATACATATTGGCATTTTGAGTTAATATGGAGCTTTCGGATTATATCCTCTCACCTTTAAAAACAGCAGAAGGGCGTTCTTTGAGCTAGCTTGATTGGCGTTGCTGGTTTGCTTTAACCTCATTAATTTCTGTGGCAAAATTGCCAATCTTGTGTAACCAAGCTGCTCATCGGGAGAGTACTTAGACCTACTGCCAGCCGTAAGGTGTGGGAACGCTCCCACTGAACCGGCAAAAACTTCCTCCAGGCAGCTAAGCTGCTCACAAGACCAAGCGCTTGGCTGAAACGGTGCCTGAATAACCGGAGCTTGTGGGGAAAAGCAACCTGCGCTCAGCTGCCGATTTCCCCGGGCCACGGTGTTTGCTCGGGTGCTTTTACCACTGTGAACTGAGGGAGCAAGAGAGCGAATGAGACTGCAATACTAATTATGGTTGGGAAAAACGTGGGATTCGCTGCTGCTCTCATCATACTATTTGTTTAATTATGAAAATATTCTTATTAATAAATGAGATACAAGAAGCGAGAGTTCCTGCCCCCCTGAGCACCTTATGTGTCTTTATATCACTGGTCCTTATACCACACAGGCCCTTTCTCAAAAGCATCACGAGCTCCCCTGAAACCCTCCCACCCTCTTTGGTCTCCTCGCCTACAGCAACTCCAGCAGACTTGATCCTTTAAGGATTACAAACCTTCTCATTTTCTGCTTGTTTATGTCCATTTGCTCTCCTGCCAAAACTCATATTGGGTTTTTTTAATGCTATTATTTTCTAAAGAAACATGAAGTTAACTCTGAGCGCCACGTCCCTTCACTTGAGCCGTGTTTTGACAGGAATGCCACAGCCCCCTCGCATGTCAAGAAAACGCTTGTCTGACTTTTAAAGTCCTATTTCAACAGGCCTTTCAATTGTTCCATCAAACTGGGGGGGGAGGAAAAGAAAGGTAAAGCAAACAAGGTACACTTTTGCCCCGTCTTTAAAAGAGAAATCCACCCCACGCACCCAGCGTTGATTCAGGCAAAAAGCCAACTTGGGAGTTCAGTGAATTATCACCTTTTCAGCAGAGCGGAAAAAACCCTTTTCCCTCTTGTATGAGTTGCCGTAGTCCCACGAGGGCCGGATCTGGCCAAATAGGTCTGGGGTGAGAGAGCCCCGGGGGAGGGAGCCCCACACAGTGTCCCTGAGTGGGGACAAAGCCACCAAGGGACCACAGCTTCTCCTAGCTCCCCTTCTGCATCCAAATGCAGCTTGGGACTGGGAAGGAGTGGGGCAGGGGAAGGGAGGAACAGTGTTTTTTAACTAATAAATGAATAAATAAGGAATAAAACAGACATTGCCAAGGGCCACAAGTAAAAAAAAAAAAAACCCCAAAGCGAGCTGGAGCGTTATGAAACCCAGGCAGAATATGGGAGTGCTTCCTTCACTGTTTGCATTACCAGCACCCAAAAAAGCTCACACCTGTGCTGGGAACCTTGCCTAAAAAAAAGCCCAGCCAAGTATTTGAAACAAACACATTTTCAGATTTTTCTAACCCCAAGGCATTTTCGCAGGGATTGCCAAGGCTCCGAGTCAAAGCACGGAGAGGAGAACAAACAAAACAACCTTCGGCCAAGCCCGGCTCGCCTGCCTCGTGCAAAGCCACCCCAGTGGGATGACCGCAGCTGGGATGGGGAGTCGGGTCAGGCCAGGGATGGGTTTCCTAACGAAAAGGCTCCTCCAGCATCCCGGTCCCACCTCCCACTGTGGGCGTCATAGGGAGGAGCGTTATCAGCTCAGCACCTCCAGGAGGAAGGGAAGAGCACCCTGATTTCAGCTGTCTCTGAAGCTAAGTAGGACTAGATAACGACGTTGCACAACATTGCCATAAAATGTAAAAACGGGCTCGAAATGACGAGCTGCGAGTTAAGCAAGCGTGCTGTGTTCAGGGAGGTAATCTGCTCGCTTTTCGGTGGGGTTTGACAGTAGCTTAGTAACTCCGTGTCACCAAAATATTGATAGGGTTTCCAACCTGGCAGAGCCCGCGTACTGCATGGAGACCAACTGTATCAACAAACAAAGCAACCCCTCGGTGCTGCTCTCTGTTTAGTTAAGCACATCTTCCTAAAAGAAATAGAAAGGTAATTCCTCGGCTATTTATACAGCAATTTAGAGCACGAGACACCGCAAACAGCCCGCTTGCCCTTGCCGTGTCCTGCAGATGCTTGGGCTGTGTTTTTGCAGTCCACCTTGCTCAGCGTGCACGGGTGGCTGCTGCCAAGCGGTAGCCAGACACCCGAGCAGACACAGACAATTAGCAGCATCCCTCATCAGACGCCTGGACTTTCTGTGTGGTCCTGCTCTTCAAAGCACAAAGACTCGAGCCCAGACCCATGTGGCGCGTAGGAAACGCTCGTAGGTGGTTAGTCGAGAAGACAAACCTCCCCGCCGGCCATCCCGCAAGGAGCTGGACCGCGCTGAAAGCCGCTCTGTGCGTTTTGTGCCTCACTTGGGAAAGGCACGGGGAAGGGGAGCTGGCTTTCCCTGCCACCGCTCATCCTGCCAGATGTGGGGTCAGAAATCCAAGTCGACTCGGCCCCCGTAGCAAATGGTCCCCGTGGAGCACCACGGAGGTCCCTGTGCCAGGCAAGCCGGCAGGTCCAGCAGATAAAGCCGATGTTCAAAGCCATCCCTGTGATGCATCGATGGATGGCAGAGCCATCAGGGCTGGATGTGGGCTCCCGCACGCCTGGCAGGGAGGCTTTAGGTTCAGATCTGTCCTGCTGGGGTGTCACCAAGAGACTTGTGGTCCTCTGGGGGGGCTGCTGGCCTCATCATATCAGCGCTGCTGACAGGCGCTCTTGGTGGGGATAAATCAGACTGTCACGTTGGCCCCATTCCCCCAATGGGCGATGCTAAGGTGAGAAAAGATATTGTCGTTACCGATTTTGGGCTTCTTTTTAACACAGGACATCAGGCTCCCTGGATAAAATTAATGCTTAAGTTACAACCTCTGGATTTAAGGATGAAGAACTGGGAAAGATCTCTGAATCCAATCTCCTACCATCACAAAGGAACTCATAAAATCTCTTTCAAAAGCCAAAAAAGCTCCTTTTAGAAAACCAGAGGGTTTTAGCCATCATTATTCATCCCAGGCTTGTAGGAGAAGGTTTCCAAAGGCAGGGCTCAGCCCACCAGCATCCCCCTTCCCTTGCAGACCCCAGACTCTTCCGCTGAGGGCAGGGAAAGATGGATGCAGTCAGGGTCGTAGGGATGCTGGGAAAACTCTTTCAGGAAATTTAGGAGTTTCACTGCAATGTTTTAGGGGTAATCACAGTTAAGGAGAAAAGTAAATATTTCAAAAGCTCCAAAAGAAGGTGGGACAGGCAGATCCTGGGCTTGGGATAAGCCAACAAACAGCTCTTGCTCCTGGGGATGGCTTGTGTCAGCCAAAGAGCTGTCTCAAGAGCTGACGAAGTGTGGAGAAGTAAACAACCTCATCTCCTGGTATGTCAGGGAAGAGGCAGTAATACACCACTACAGCTCCAGTTTCTGGTTATTCTGGGTGAGGATTCAAAGCCCTTGCTTGAATTAGCCAAATCTGTTAGCACCCAGACCCCATCTTCTCCTTTGAGCATCCAAAATATGAATTCCTGAAAGGAAAACCACTCAGAGACAACATGGAGATTAAAGGCACTTTACAAATGCTCCCTTGCAGGGCAGACTTGCTCCCACCCTCACCCTGCAGTTTTCCAAGGGAGAGGATGACTGCAGTTTGTTGCTGAGCTTCATCCCACCAGCCTGGCCTGGCCTGGCTGGCTTTGTGAGTGGTCGCCACAGTGCTCTCCACCGCTGTTGGCATTTAAAGCAACCTGAGCTGTGGGCCAAATGGTGCCAACGTAGGTCTGACTCTGCATCTGTACCAATGACACCATCCGCAGGGCAGCTCCCTGCACCCAGCATCTGCTCTTTTTCTCTCTCTGCAAAGTGAAATGTGATTGCGTGTTTGTGACTGCTGCACCCTCGCCGGAGTCTCAACAGCTCTGCTAGTGTCTGGGCTCCTGAGGCAATAAACAGAGAGGGGAGAAAAAGCCAAAACACCAGGGGAAACAAGAGAGGAGACAGGGAGCTGCCAAAAAAGACTCCCTCCTGCTTGTTCAGACAAAGCTTCTCTCACAGCCAAAAGTGGCAGAAAAATGCTGCCCTATAAAAGCAGGCAGGGAGCAAGTAAAGGGAGAGATGCCCCTCGCTGCCGGCTGGACCCTGGGGTTTGCACGCCGGGGGAGCGGGGCTGGCTCTGCTAAACCAGGCTCCCGGGAGGTGGGTGCACCAGGCACCAGGTCCTTCTGTGGGTGCATAGCTGGGGGGTGATCTGCACCCTGTTGTGAATGATGGAAGGGAGGAGTGAGAGATCCCCAACCTTCCGTCTTCTTAAAATGCCCCTCCTGACATTGCAAAAGAGAGGGAGCTTTAATAAACAGTCCTTTTTTAAAAGCTTCTGTCTCCATCTTTTCTAGATTAAACTGTGTCGTCTGTCTCCAATCTAAATGTTAAGTCGAATCGGCTACAACGTGTCTGCAGAAGCCCCAAGTGGAGCCTGGGATACCGTCTGGGTTTGCAAATACTCCGTTTGAAAATCCCACAAGGTTCGAAGCTCTTAAAGCAGGGCCCACCAGAGGTGCTGATAGACATCCCTCTCCTTCCTGCAGGCTTTTGGCTCGCTGCTGAGTTGGGTCACAGCAGACCATTTGACGATAGTCCAGTATTTCGGAGAAGACAGGGTGGTCGAGCAGAGGAGGCGTGCAGCTGCAAGTCAGGAGACCTAGACTGAGCTACCAGCTCCATGAGTCTGGATGTGTCGTGTCCTTTCTCCATTTATTGCTGACAGCATGATAAAGCCTTTTGCAACATCAATCATCTTAAAACAATAAAACCCATAAAACAGACCAAACATCTTGCTTCCAAACACATCAGGATGAGTGACTTCAGTTCTGTATTGGCTGTAAGTGTGACTTTATTATGACAAAGTAGGCTCTATCAGTCTAATACTCTTAGCAAAGGCTACTTCAATGGGCTGGAGTTTATTTTCCTGGACTACCACACACAGTCACCACTGAAGAAAACTGAGAGGACTTGATGAGACTCAAAAGCACACAGATAATTCTTTGCAACTTTAAAACTGATTTAATGTTTGCACATATGTAACGCTCCTGGATGTTTTTAATTCTAAGTTGCTCAGGATGTCCAGAGGAAAGTTTTATAGATAATTAAAACACAGAGACAACCCACCCTAACCAGCACAGTGGTGCTGCTTTGCAAAGACTAAACTATTACTTGGTGTTGGTGGCTATTACCCTTTTTGTACTTGGCACCCCAGCATCCAAGCCCATAATGAAGTCAACTTCAACTCCAAGAGCCCAATTTTCCTGACAGCTGTTATGAAACAATGACCTGAATATTTCCCATTGCATTTTATTTCTTTTTCTTCTGCCTTATTTTTTTTTTTTCCCTGCACAGGAATGTAAAGCTCAGTTTCTGCAAATACTCATGACAACAACACCCTGGCTTCCATGCTTGCATGCTGCTGCCAGTAAAACCTGATGGACTGAGTATCAGTGACAAGTGGATACAAAGGGTGTGATCCCAACTCGGGCAAATTCATATAAAAATCTCAATGAATATTCGTGACATTTTTGTGGCATTCAGCCATCGCCAGCATTTTGGACTTCTCCCGTCAGTATTGTAGCCAGCTGTGGGGAAGGGGAATAGTTTCACTCTTCACACAGGAATTCTCAACCCTTCACGGCCAGATTAGGGCCAACACAAATTTACTCCTTTGCAACACTTAGCACAGCCTGTAGACATCCTAAACACAACCTTCAATCCAAGATGCACCCTCCAGTCATCCTTGATGTTCTTTACCCCTGCAGTCTCAAAACACAGGGCAAACACCAACCTCTCCGAATAATTTCAGAACCACTGACTGCTCTGCTAAAGACCAATGGCAAGCAGGCCTTTGCCTTTCTCACAGAGATTTTACCTTTGCAAAACCAGCTCGGGTTTGGAGAGCACCTGGAGCAGGGCAGAGCGCCTCAGTTCAGCCAGGTCCTCTGGCTGCTGCTAGAAGGCATGCCACTAATAATATTTTTCTCTCACCAGCAAAAGTTTTGACAAAATCTTTGAATATTTCTACTTTATTCATAGGAGCCTTGCTGACTCTGAAAGAGAAAAACCTGTTGTGGGTGAAGAACAGACACGTTTCCCTCTGTCAGCTTCAGTCACCTGAAATGCCATCTCCAAAGAAACATCTTCATCAAGACAGATAGTATTTACTTTCTGCAGTGAACGTGACAATAAAATACATCTAAGCACACTGTAAAAATGAAATAGTAGGACTGTTACATCACAGCTACCACACTGCCAGGCCATTTGGTTTCTTGGATCCACCAGGCTTTAGCAGGAAAGGCACTTAAAATTAAGTCAACTTGTGATACTGCAAGACAGCAGGTCATGTCCCTGAAATGTGTCATTTCCTCATGAAAATTTGGTTTACGGGAGGTTAATAAACCAGCCACTGCTGCAAGAAAATGATGGTGTCTCTGGACCACCTCAATGTTCTCCTGTGTGGATGTGAGGACAGTGGTTTGGGTTAGTCCCAAAGATGGGGCTCGGTTATAATTATCACAGCTCTGGCTTGGAGCTTGCTGGGGCTCACACAGACCCACAAAAGCTTTATCATATTATTGCACAGAAACAAAAAGGCTGGCAGCAACCTACCGGGCAGATTCCCCTTTGCTCAAGGATGAAGCAAAGAGAGGAGAGGCTCCGGCAGCCTCCGAAACCCTCACCGGTCAGGAGGGTCGGTGACCCTTCCATGGTACAAGGCGTCAGCAGTGCTCCTCTGCACCAGACACTTACATAGTCCCAACCTGGCGTGAGGACAGCGGTGCCCAGCGAAGGATGTCGGTAGGAGCAGGGGCCTGAGATCAAACACCTGAATGCAGCTGGGAAGCACTGGCACTTTTTTGGGTCATAATCTGAGCTTTTTTCCCTGTCATCCATCCATTGCTGACATTTTTATTAATCCCTCCCACTTCACTGAGTGCTCTAGCTGACCTTAAATTCAGTCCAAAACTCACCGGAGCCTTTTTCCAGTTTCCTTTGTGGGACGTGATAAAGTTGTGCTAGTAAAACCGAACGCAAATGGCTTCAGTCTGACCTGATGCAGCTCTTCTGGGATCAGTCTGACTTGGCCAAAGAAAAGACAAATATTCACTCCACACACAAAACAAGACAAAGCTGCAAAAAGTTGTTCGACAGCTTTTTGTCATACAGAGGCACTTTCAGAGTTGTCAGGACATGAAAGAAAGCACTATTAAATAATATTTGACTTGTGTATTATGTCACATGAAGTAAACATCATCTGTTGCCCTGATGGCTTGCTTCGGGTTGGAAAACAACCTCTACTGCCAAGGCACCCAGGCAACTTTCTAAAACAGGCTCTTGCCCAAGCACTCGGAGCAGTTTTTCTGGCTCTGCGCTGCAGCCGAGCCCCTGGCAGAGCCAACCTCCTGCCTGTGGACAGACGGACGGAGGCAGAGGACTCCTGAGCAGCCTCAAATCCCATCGGGCTCAGCCGGATGAGCGGAACTGCACCCTGATTCCCAGCCCCAGGAAGCGATGCAGACCTCCACAGGCAGCCTTTGAGGCTGGAGCCCAGTTTCCAGCTATGGGACAAGCCCAACCAGTCACTCCGATGGAGACCACAGACCTACAGCCGTGGGAAATGTGGTGCTGAGTATGGAGAGCCACAGGGAAAGGTAGAGGAGGAGTGCGGAGATTTCGGCTGCCGCAAGGATCAGGTTAATTCAGTGTTATCAGTAGAGAAATGAAATCAGCAAAGGAGCCGCTCCAAAAATTCACCCTGGAAACACAATTGCCTTAAGGGAGAAAAAAGATGCAGAGGGAAGAGTCAAAACCAGAAGGTGACATTTGGCTTGGGAGAGAAATACAACCTGATGCATCAAGGAGAAATTAATCCCAGCCTGGAAAAAAAATCCTTAGGATGAAGAGCTGCTGTAAAGAGCAGTCTGGGGTGTGCATGCACCAGAAAAGGTTTTTGTCTCCCCCTCAGAACATCCCCGTCCAGGAGACACCAGGAGGTGCAGAGTGGCAGAAACCGTCGCCCTCGGGCCAGCTCTTTCCTCTTACGGCACGAAGAGAAAATGTGAGCATCAGGATGCAGCGATGGTCTGTACGGCTACACGGACAAGCCCTTGAGCAAAGACAGTGCGGTGAGCGGCACCGTCACCCAAGGAACACCCAAAACATTGCAAATAACGACAGCACCTTCAATTCAGGACATATAAAGAGCCCCCGGAAAAATCCGTTTTCTTGGAAAAATTCCAGCAAAGTGCTATTGAAGTGACTCTACCCCGGGGAGGTTTTGCACACATAGACTCGCTCCTGCGTGGAAAGGTCACAGTCTCGGGACATGCACGGTTGCCCCCGGAGATCCCTGCACCCCAGGAAACTCCCATTGCTCAGGGAAGCTGTCAAAGAGTCTGAGCTGAGCCCAAGACAATGGGGTTGGCTTGGGAATTGCTCTGATTTTTATAGCACTAAATTTGATAGATTACCAAGATTTATTGTTTGTTTTTTTAAGGAAAACGTTTTATGGAACCCAAAAATATTTTGCTAAGGAAAATAAAAAAGCCACTTACAGAAGGCTTTGTGAGCCACCCCATAGACAAATGTTACTAAGCACAGTGTTTAAACTGGGATTAGAGACACGGTCGTTAAATAGCAAGAAGCAACACAATCTCTAGCGTGGGAAGTCCCCACGCCATCGATCGCCGTGAATCAAAATGATGCCGAGGGTAGTATCAGGGCACTCTCGCCTTGTCCTTAGACTTTTTCTCTCGGCATCTGCTCCATGGTCCCAAACACGAGGCAGGGCTAAACTTTGGTCTGGCCCAGGGGAATGGTCCTAACCTACGTGCAAACACCCACCACATACAGGACTCCACTTTGCAGTTGGATAGCAAACATCTTCTGGAGATACCGGGGCTTTTGCCTTTGGATTAAGTACAAAGGCCTGGTGGTGGTTTACAAACAAATGCCTTAAAGATAAACGCATGAAGTTTTTGTAGGAAAAGATGTTCTTGCAGGAAGTGAAGGAAAAGCAAATGTGAGCTAATCAGGGCAAAGACAGAACAAATGAGTTCATGGCCAAAAAACCCCTAAATTCATTGCCATAAAAGATAAAAATTGAATGAGTAATGAGAGCACAGCTTTCTCACAGCGGGAGGAAAACTGGATAAAAATGCAGAGGTCTTTTCACCAAACAAATCTCTTCCACGGGAGGAAAAAAGGGAAAATATAAGAAATATAATTATCCATCAGCTGCTTAGCCAATTTTCTCTTGGTGTCCTGTATAATAAATGCAATTTAACACTTTGGGAATACAAAGGGAGAATTGTGTACAGGACCTGACAAACACGTGACGGACATTAGTAATGGAAATTCAAGTCTTCCCAGCCAGGCAGACATGCCCCAGGAAGGGGCCATGCTATTACTAACAGGGAAAGGGGAGACAAGGAAAACAGAAAGATGAGCAAGGGAAGTAATCAGTGAAGTTGGGGGAACAAACCCCCCAAAATCTCTTAAATTTGGTCTGGCCACTCTCCTTGGTGCCTTTGTGCTGGTCCAGAGGGGCCTGGGAAGGCTGAGCATCTCTCCTAGATAGGCTTAAATAGGGCAGGTCGGATCAAACCGCACTCCAGAGGGGCTGCCCCAGCTGGGGTCAGCCTCTGCCGATGCCCAGCCTGCCCTTGCAGCAGACCCCGCGCACGGACGACTTCCCATCTGCACTCTTGGATGGTTTTGTGGGAAATTACATTTTTAAGAGAGAAGACGAGAAGCGAGCGGCTGCTAACCACAGCGGAGATGGAGCAAACGGGATGCTGGCCAAGCCAAGGCTGGGGCTGTGCGTCATTGTCATCTCCGCTAATGCTTCCCCGGGTAACAACAGCGTGGCTTGGTTGCAGCCAGGCTGCCCCAGTGGCCCCCAGCCCCATTGGCCAGTGGGAGACTGTATACAGTCCAAAAGCAAGGAGAAAACCACACGCCTGAAGATATCCTTCCCCATTCATTTGTTTGCACAGCCTCCTCTGCGCACTAAATGATTTCCCCAGGTTTATTTTATGTAGTGCTTTTCAATGGTTACAGTCGTCAGATGCTTTGCATGACAAGACACTGGTTTTTCAGTTGCTTTGCCAAACTTCAACTACTGGGGCTTAAATTTTCCAAGTGACCATCTGCTTCAGTCTAGATTTTGGGGGCAAAACATCACTTGAAATATGTCTCGTGTTTCGTAGAATGAGCTCATGGAAAACAGGGTTGTTTTGTCTACATTTACGAAAAAAAAAAAAAAAAAAAAGAATCCTCACTGTTTCACAGAGCAACACTAACATTTCCATACAACAGAGTGAAACATTAAAGTTTGCCGGAGGAGAGAGGAGTTTGCAAGTTCAGAGCCATAAGAAGGAAAGCATCTCTGCTGGGGAGGCTGAGCGGCAGCCAGGAAGTTTTCCCCATCACTCCAAACAGAGATCTGCCGTCAGACAGACCCGCTCCCGGGATAAACACGGCACCCCACCGGGGACCCAGACCATGTCCTCCTTGGACCAGTCACTAGACCCTTGCTGGATGGAGCAATTGCACATGTCCACATGTGCATCTGCAAGGCTCTCCCGTTGATGCTTGCCCTGAGCATGGGCTTTTTTGCAGGGCAAATGCAACATGGTCACGTCTGGAGAGTGCTGCGGAGGTATTTTCAGGCAGGCTAGTTCAAAATGCAGCTGTGATTACATCATTTATTAATTTGTGGTAGAGAAAGTATCCCATAAGTCAAGACCAAGAGAGATTTCTAGTGCTTTGACACTAGAGATTAAACAGAAATAAATACATGAGTATCAGTAAAAACGGCTGCAAAATAAAAGGGTAAGTGGTTAAGAACAGATAAAAATCAGTTATGTTAGCCTATAATAAAGATTTAACTGGAGAGAGGAGAAAGGGATATAGAGACCATGACAAATTGACAAGTTCTTCACTGTTTATGAATAAGGGATGTACTTAAAAGAATAAAGAGCATTTTTAGAGAGGGGAGGTGTGGGCAGGAGTATAGTTGTGTATAGTCCATTAAGCTGAGCGTGCTGCATTTTAGACTTGCCTATCTTGAAAAATGGCTCCGAGGTATCTCGTACCAGCATGTGTTGTTAAACTTAAAGGATTAGTTAATACCTTATTGTCCAAAGCACTCTTTAAGAGGCAATGATGTTTCCACTAGACTCAGTAGCTGCCTCCAAGGCACACATGTATCAGTAATGAAATCCTACAGCTTTCTAAATGTTTTGGAAAAAAGTACACAAAAAAGGCCCATAAACAAGGACAGTAGCAGTAGATACATTCTTCTGAATCTTTATAGCCTGTTTGGGAGCTGTTACATACGGGGTCTGCCATGCACTCCACAAGGGATCGAATCCTACATTAAGCAATGCCAAAACCTTCATTTGCTCCGCGGGACCCCAGCACTGAAAGTCTATTAAAGGGATTGACAAACCTCCATCCCTTTAGCAGGGTCCCTGGGACCATAACAGCACTGCCCTGGTGACTGTGGCCAGCAGGATCTGCTAATTCCAACCCCCACTCTGCCCTTCACTCTCTTTTTTTTGCCTTTTTAAGATCAGAATTTTCAGATGTACTTGATAATGAAGCAACTGTTGTCTGTACCAGTGTTGGGGGGGGGGGGGTACCGCGCGCTTGGAAATAGCATCTCCATAAGCTAAGTGTTAAACCAAGGATGCCACACCACTCTTTTAGTTATGGAGCCAAGAAAATCGAGAGTTTTTAAGTCAATGAGTAACTAAATAAAATAACTTAAAAATACCTATTAATCTTAAACCAAAAGGAATGTTTCAGGAAAACACTCACCTCTCCTCCCTACCCTTTGAAAAACTTCAAATAAAGTCTTCAGCACATAAAATGATTTTTCTTGCTTCGAAATAAAATAGTCTGCTTCACTTTTTAGTTACTCAGACTTCTTTTTAAAAAACTTTTCTGTTTTTGAAATTTCCTTTAATGCTGGCCTAAAACACACTCAAATCCAAAGGATGACAAAATGAAGCACAAGGATTTTTAAAAAGCTTTCGTAGAAAAATTAAAGATCCAACAAGTTCAGTCTCAGTTCACAAGAGCTCCAGACCTTCCAAAACCTTATTTTAAAAAGAAATGTGTCCTTCCCTTCAGTGATTCACCTGCCCCTTTGCAGCATGTTATACGGAACTTGATGATAACAAGACTCGGAGAAGATGCCCAGGCACATGAGTGTGGGCACTGTTCAGGTCTGTCTTGCATCTGCAGGACAACATCTCCTCGCTGACGGACACTGGTGGCACGGGAGCACCCGCTGCGGTGCCATGAGTGACTGCCAGCCTGGACATCCTGCAACAACTTGCCCAAACCAAGAGAGCACTCACCTATAAGAAGCAGCACATGCCTAAAAAACCCCTCCAGGATTATGCAAAAAAACATAAATGCACATAGGCCTGAGGAGTTTCACTGAACAAATTGGACATATTCGCATGAATGAATTTCTGCAAATTTTTCCATGAGTGTTAAAGAAATGGCAAGAAGTATCTGTGCGATAGGAAAGGGCTCTGTTGCTTGCAGTACCGTGGACTCCACATCCTGAAGAGCTCGGAAAGGATCAGGCTGCAGGGAGGACAGGGACGATTCCCCGGGCTGTTTTTAAGGGGTATTTTAAAAAATATGGCCTGCACGTGGAAAAAATTGGGAACAGCTTTCATAAAAAAGGTTTTGTTCTATCTGTTCGAGTGAAGATATTTATGGTGTCTGCTGTGTCATTCCAGATTTGTCATGGGCCATTAAATATCCACCTGGATATTGCATCATTTAACTACTGGAATGCGTAAGCATTTCTGCTGCTCGTGAAAGAGCAACTATTAGCTGTATAGAGCATAAGTGCTCTGCTATACTTTAACAAATAAATCAGAAAGTGGAGCAGATAATACAACTGTGTTCAGTTGTGGTAGACTGACAGTTATGTGTATTTATTTTTTTTAACTGATCATGACAAGAATGTGAGTAAGGGCTGTATATATTATTTCTGGCCTTCCCCTGAGTTTGTTAATCTTCTCCGGGTGTCAGCAGCATTTTAGAAATCCATCTGAAGGGGTCCCTTCTCAAATGAGACCCTGCACAAACATGGTCAGAAGGCAGCCCCTGCAGCCTCATGCACAGGCAGATGCCTGGTGTGGACCAAAAAAACCCCATCTCACTTCAAAAATGTGCTCCAAGCTTTGTGCATCTGAAGGCGGAAAGCCATTGCTCGGTCAAAGTGGCTCCAACCTGTCAAGATCTGGAACAGGATTCTGAAACAGGGTCTCAAATTCTGCTTCCGTGCATGAAATGTCCACACAATAACCCAAAATTTTTTGACAACCACCATGCCTCAGAGATGTGTCGGGCCTTAGGTAATGCTTTTCAGACTCTCCCCTCATGCTGGCTGGTCCAGCTGCTTCACGCTTGTGTTCGAGAGCCATCCACCTCTTCTAAGTGTGGCTGGTGACGCACGTTGTCCTCCAAGGGGGACTTTGGGGGGCACGCAACATTACTACAAACACCCACGCAGTATTTAAAGTGGAAGATAAGTCTCATGGTTACGCAAGGCGCCAAAATGGGTATTTACTCAAGAGAAAGCATCTGATGACATATTGCATGACTACAGCCCTCTTTGGTGGTCCTGGTTTATCCAAGATTAAAAAAAGGTTTTAATGCCTCATACTGAACTGATGAAAACAAGGTGCTACAGTAGCTGTCCTGCAGTTGGATATTGGCACATGATGGACAAATCCAACGGGCAGGGACAGCTCTGGAAAGGGCTCACTCTGCCAAAAGTAGGGGGGTTAAAGTACATATATTTCTTTCCAGTCCTCAGTGGGGATGGTGGAAAGGAACCTAAGCCCTCTCCAAACTCAAAATGTAGTTGTAGAGTGTTATTGGGAAAATGGAGTGGTTTCAGTGGGAGGGATTTAGCCAGGCGCGGGGGGAGCTGGAGCGCGGATTTTGGGGCTGGCTCTCCCGAGGCAGCCTGTGAGCCCTGCTCGAGGGCCAGCAGCCCCACGGCCTTTGGCCACGGCGCACGTCATCTCACAGAGTCCCCGGGGGATGTGGATATTGGGAGCATGTCAAAAAGGTCAGAAAATCTGGCAGGTCTCTGCCCAGATGACATCAATTTTGGAAGAACTTTGCAGGAATCAAAATCCTGCTGGGGAGAAAGCAAATGTCTGCAGATCTGCAACTGCAGGGGAAGGAGAAACTCTTTCTGCAGGAGGGTTTTCTGGTTGCTCTGCAAGTCACTCAGGTGCCCAGGCCCCATCAGATACCCCAGTTAATGCCTCCTGGTTGTCACTGGAGCGGCAGCAGCAGCTGCAGAGCTGCAGGTTGGTCCCAAGTAGGATGTTCCTCCCTCCCAGAGCCGCAGGAGGTTTTCTTTTGTAATTCCAAGGGACCAGACCCTAAATCTGCTGTGTTTACTCCAATAAGCTGCTCACAACAGAGGCCCCCACCCTCCTCCTCTGATGAAACTGAGCAAGATCAAGTTCCCTTGCAGAACAATTTTATCAGCAATTTCAAAGCCACTCTACCCTTCCCAAGCCCAGAAGAGGCAGGTGCTCACAGTTTACTGTAAACTCAGTAACTCACTCTCACAAGAGAAGTGTGAAACAACTCTTACTGTACTGGGACATATGGACAGAAAATCTCCCTCCAGGACAAACATATTTCAAATAAAGCCATCCTCAAGAAACACTCTAGGTTTAGGAGAAAGCAGGGCCTATAAAGTAAGCTCTGTGGCACTCTCCTTTGGAGGGGAGGGGGGAATTGTTTTCCTTGGCATTTCCCATCCCTTTTTTGCCTCAGCTGCAGACAGGAGGAAAGCAAAATACACACATGGTCCCCAGGACGGCAGTGGGGAGAGGAGAAGGAGACTTTCCAGGCTGGGGTTGGTGCCGCAGTCCTCCGGAGAGCCTCTCCAATGCCACCCAGCACGAAACCAGCAGGTCACTGCGATCAGCCAGAGCAAGGAGCACCGAGGTCCTCTTTTAAAAATAGATACTGCAACACACAGAAAAGGAAAGCCTTGGTAAAATGCGCAAACAGTCTGTCGATGCAAGGCAAAGAACAAGCAAACACCACCACCAAATAGAAAAGTGATGTATCCAAAAGTCCCATCGTAATAAAACTATTGTCTCACTACTGCTTTGCCCACTTAGATTCTATTACCTGACTTTCTCCAACAAGCACTAAAGCCCACAGGGTGTTTAAAATTGGTTATTTCTTTAATTTAAATACAGCAAGACTCCACGTGCCAGTCATTACAGAGAAAGCAGGAACTCTGGCAGCGGGACCCATCGTAGAGCAATCTGTCCCGATAGCTAAATGTCAGCAGATAGCAACAGGTAAAAGTCAGGCTGATATTTGCTTTGCTTCTTTCCCAGACCAAGATCTGACTAGTAACAGCTGCCTACTTTATGGCTGTCTCTTTTTATTACTTTATTCCCCTCCATGCCCCCCAAAAAAGGCAGGAAAAAAAAAAAAGAATGGCTAAAATTTATGGCTAGAAGAAACCGATTACTGTTGGCAAGTGAACTGAAGGGATCAATTGTTCCATACGGCAAAAGCCAAAGAACTCAGGGCTCTATTCACAAGAAAAGACTGATGTGCTAAAGGGCATGGAAATGCCACTTTTATTGTGTGGCGGAGAATTTTCACATTTGAATCCAAATTCCATAAGAAAGCGTGGTATGCAAGAGACCCAGCTACAAGGGCTGGCCAGACAGCATGTGTGAGCAGAGAGCATGTGCGCGGGGAAAGCATAATACCCTGAGCACAAAGGTTCTGTGTTCATGTCCTCCCGGCACAATGTCGGGCTTTCACACAGGCAGGGAATTATGTGCAAAATGCCTGGAAGTCAGCACCAAACGTGCTCTGAAACGAGCAAAGCCGGAGCAATGTTCTCCCCTTCCCCACCCAAGCATGGGCCGTTAGGTCCGTTGCTGCTGGTGGTGCGAGAAAAACTTGGTCAAACGCGTGAGAATCCCTGTTTTAAGGGTGGGAGAATGAAACCCTCATGTTTCTGTGCTTCAGGAGAAGGAGAGGCAACTCCCAAGCCGAGCGGGCTGGGGCTCCGTGCCCATAGATGGGAGCGGGGATGCGGGGCAGGGTGAGCGCCGGCATCGGTTATGGCATGTCGGGAGAAGTCATCGGAGGTGGGACGCGGAGAAATACGAGACCCTTGGCTCGAGGACAGACGTGCAAACTGTTTATGTAGTTGTACAGTGGGGCATGTTGATAGAGCAGTTAAGCATGATGGATCCGAAGAAGCCAATTCAAGCTGTATTTTTGGACGTGCATCAAAGGCAGCTCCCGATGGGGAAGCGGAGGGTTCGGGGCACGCCGCGGCCATCTCGACCCCACGTGCCGCGCTCGCGGGGGTACTGTCCCTAAAAGCTCTTGCTGCTGGGTGCCCCACAGAAAGTGGGAACAGATGACTCCTGCTCAACACTGGGGACAGCTATTAACGACCAGATGATTTGGTGCTTTCTGATAGACAGCTGCGCAACAGCAGAGAGCCAGATAGGAATTTTGCTTTGCAGTTTTTCAAGGAGAAAATGGGAGTTGGGCCCAAATTTAATAAAACCGCCAATGGCAGCTAGGTACCTCGCTCCCCAAAAGGCCTTGGAAATCGCAGCCCTTGCTCAATTAAGTGAAAAAAAAAGAAAGTTTTCAGAACAGCCAAGTACAAATTCTTCTAAGGCAAATGCCAATGTTGAGATTTCCCAGGTTTTGTTTTGGGATGCTCTGTCTGCGGGCATCTGAAACCCAGGACACACAAATGTTTATGCATTTAGAAGGAGGCTTGTGGCTAAATTTGGGCAAAGGTTTGTGAACTGGAGGAGGGGGAAAAGGCAGCGGGAATGACTTCAGCCTGTGCTAGCGCAGACCCGAAGATCAGCGTTAGAAGCACAGCTCCCATCTGGGGCTGGCGCAGTGGGAGCGCGCGGTATCGATGGCTCTCTGGACGGCTGACAGCACAGATGTACTGCAGCTTAGCCTGTGACTAATTTTAACAAGCTGCTTGCACGGTTACAAAAGGCAGATCTGTTGGCATTTTTACTTTCAACCACCTGGTCTTGACAAACATTTTCTGCAAATAGCACATGTGTCATGAGGTTGGACTCGGGAGATGTGCAAGGCAGGGAGGAGTTTAAATCCCGAGGATGGAGGCAAGGGCTGGAAGTGGTCGTGGCCAGGATATCCCACCAAACAGCACAGGTCAGCGTGACCGACAGCGGTCAACGGGCTGAAAGAAGACAAAGTTCATAGGAAAAGGTGACGCTTTTATAGGACAAATGATGCAGTTGGACAGGTCTGTTGCTCATGACGGACACAGTGCCTTCTCCAGGCGTGGACTGGAGCAGGAAAATCCACAGTGCATTGACATAAGCCTTGCACCGATTCTTGTCCTTGCTGGGTCCATCCCTATTAAATGCAAGAATGAGAGACACAGCTCGAGGGGGAAGAAGCCCAGAAGATGACACAGGTTAGACCCTTTAAAAGAGAACATGTTGAACGGTTTTCATAAAAGGTTTTTACTTAAAATAGCTCCCTCTGTGCTCAAGCCAGCAGGGGAGGACACAGCTACAGAGATGTGGTGCTTCCAGCGGTAATCCTGGATCGGTTGGAACTCTCAAGCTGCATGCCATTGGGCACTGCTGGGCTCCCTTGGGCAAGGCTGCTCTTTTTCCAGGAGATCCAGAGCACAAGCCACTCTGAGGGACCTACGCATGCAGCAATGACCGCCACGGTTCTCCTTTTCTCATCCCACAGCAACATCCACCGCCAAAATTCAGGGAGGAAGGACTGGTGTGAATTAGTGTTAGAAATGAGCCAAATTCAAGCATCATGACTAAGCACAAAGATAACAAAGGAGCTACTAATGCAGTCTCCATCCCTTGACATCTTCACTGGCAGGCCATTTTGGAATAAGAGTTATTGGGCTCATTGCCAGGGTGACTGGGTAAATCCAATGATTCATGAAATGTAAACTTCCAGTTGTTGATCTTGTGATACTCTCTGCCCTTAAAACTAATCCAGCTGTTCTCAGGAGTTTCTTCTGGTTTCCTGGAGCCTGGCACAATGAGAGACGTGAAGTGCAGAAGAATGCAAGAGTACAACGTCAAACCGGTGGGGCCACGTCTTGACTCGACTAATTCATAGGTCTCTTTTTGTAGATGGGGATGGTGAGGGACTGCTGACAAGCTGGTCTTTGATCAGATGAGGGAAGAGAAGAGGACAGCAAGTGGTGCAGAAACTATCACAGTGAAATCATGTTTTCTGCCTTTTAGAACGGTGAAGCTGGTTCTTCTCTCTGCATCTAGAATGAATTTACTTCAGGTCTGGTGGGGAGGAGTGGAGAAGTGGGGAAGCCCTGGAAATCTGCAGACCCGTTCTCCTGTTAAAACGTGTCCTGGCTCGCAAAGCTGAACTGTTGTTCCAGCTTGTTTTTGGGCTACGCTAGAGCCATTTTCAACCTTCAGAATAAAAGAAAAAGTAAAACAAGCAAACAACAGTCCAAGAGCTTATGTGTCAGATCAGCTGAAATGCTGGGTCTTTCCTCCCCAGAAAAGTGTTTCATATTTTTACTGCAGTGTTACCAAAATGGGTCTCCACTGACCTATTATATAAAGCTCATAGTCAAAACCAGACCATTACAAACTTTCTGCACGCAGCCTCACCCCTGAAAAGGGTCAATCAGGAGTTTCAATAGTTGGTAAAACACACACTTTCAGTTGCCTACACAACACACAGACTCTTCACAGCTTGCTTTAAATTAGTCGTGGGACAGCAGAGAGGAATGAGAAGGATTTGAAAAGATGGAGATTTAGGAACAAATGATAATTTATGTCTTCCAGAAAATGCAAGTCAAACCTTGCCTGTTCTGGCCCTTCAGCACTCCTGATGGGAACAGGATATGTGTTTAGCATATCTCCAAGGTATTCTCATATGAACATGACAACCGGGTGCCTACTGTGAGGACAGCTATAACAAATCACCCACATTCTTTTCAAGCCAACGCTGCAATTGTTCTTCTCGTCGGATCATCTGGCTTCAGTGTGGGCTCCCTTCAATTTCTAACATGGAAAGTATTTCCAATAGTTGACAGATGTCTTTCCTCGCTTTACACTCCTTTCTTACCCTCTTCAGTGTTAGCCTTACAGGAAATACCGAGTTAATTGGAAAGATTAGGGAAGGTCTCCTACAGCTATTGGAGGAGAAAGTGGGAGCAGACAGAATGCAGTAAAGGGAAAATAATTCCTTTAACATTTTATTTTAGTATTAAACTTTAAATATTAACAGCCAGAGAAAGGGCGGGCTCTAAAATTATGTTGAATGTTTGTTATCACTCAGCACAAAGTGATCTCTCTCATAATAATTTAAAACTAGTAGTTTAATTCTTTGCCCACATATAGAAGACATTTTCCAAGAAGCAAGCATTTGTAAACAGTTACTAGAAATATGATTTGATCATGCTGTGCAATACTACAGTGTATCGTCCAGCTCACTGGTTTATCCCACACACAGACCTCAGGTTTTTTGCCTATTAACTTCTCTCCTGTGGAAGATGCAATATTCATTCTCAGCAGCAAAACGCACCAAAAGAAACACATAGAGGAACTTCTGGAGCTTGTAGATAATGAAAATTTCTATAGAAATTGTCTCTCATGAGCTCATTGGACTTGGAAGGAGGCAGGGTTTGATGCCAAGATTTCTAAAGGACAAGAAGTCCTCCCAAATGATCCAGGAGTGGGATTCAGGTTTTTACCTCCACCTCCTCTCCCTCATTTCACAGACAAAACGAATATCCTCACACCGGTACCAGTTTGGTCTGAAGTTTGATCTGCTCTGCTCTGATCTGCAGCCTTATTCAAGTGTGAGCAGTTCCAAAGAATTTTCTTCCTGAAAGGACACAAAACACACCCTGTCCTAATTATTTTCCTAAATATACTGGGGCCATCCAAGCTGTTTGGACAGCAGGAGCCTACAGTTGTAACACAGATATCTAAGTACCACTGAACTAAATATACTACTCCTTTGGTAGTGCTGCTCTTGCAGTAAGACAAGCGCCGTCCTCCTCAAAAAGAGATTTGTAATCAAAGGGAGAGGGTGGAAAATGGACACCTCTATCCTGCAGAGACCAGCTGCAAAATCCCTGCATGAGGAAAGCGTACCAAAGGAAAAAGCTCTGCATGAGCGATGCTGAACACACAGCACTTTTAGCTCCTTAGGTCCAGTGAGAGGCGACGCAGAGATCAGATGCGGCTGGAGCATGGATATACGAACAGATAATAAATTAAAAACGAGAGTTTTGTGTTTAGGCCTAGATGAGGAAGCACAGACAATTAGCAATGACATGGTAATTCAAGGTACAAGTCAGTGACAGTAACTGCAGAGCTCTACAGTATCCTGGCAGGAAATTGCTTCATTAAGATGCAGGTCTCTGAGCTGTTACCACCATTACGACTGGTGGGGATAATTTGGGATAATTTTCAAGATCGGTATTATTTGTGTCATGCCAGGCAGCATTTATCCTGCAGGTCAAAACTCAGCACTCATTTAAAAGACATTTCAATGCATTACCTGCTCAAGCATCTGGAAGTGCTTAGGCATGTGAACCTGTTTGCTATTTACACTGCTTAACTGTTCCCATGTTAGAGTATGGCGGAAAGCTGGGCGATAGCAAAGAAAACAGTGAAGTGCAAGACCCAGTGCCTTTCCCAAGGCCATGAGATGTTAAAAGTCCACTGGCAGCTTTGTCTGCTCTTTGGTTTCTCCTTATCTCATGCCTTGAGAGTCCTAGGGAGGAAGTAACAGGGCAAGGGAAGGAAAATGAAAAGTAGCCATGACTTCAGATGAGGAGCTGCTCCGATGACTTCAAGATTAAGGCTGCCAAAGTCTGATGGAGAACAGGAGCATCCAGAAGGGAATCTGCAAGGAACAAGACCTTAACGATGGATGCCTCAGCTGAGGACACTGAACAGATGGGATCCAGTGAGGAAGGATCTTCTGCCAGGAGCCATAAAGCCTGAAGAAAGCCCATGAGAATTGTGATGAAGAGCTGCAAGAATGCTTCATGAGCACTACTGAACTGCCAAAAAGAAGTCATAGGCCTGCAAGTCATAGCAAAACTACCCATGGCACATTCTGACTTAAAGTTCAATGCAGTTTTGTGTTAATAGATCATACCTCCACATGCCACATGTGGTGGCTGGCAGAAGGAAGGAGATAAATTACAGCAGAAGGCAGGCTGTGATGTGTAAAAGCTCCCAAACAGCCACACACCAGAGGCAGGACGCTCGCCTTACGCAAACAAAGCAATAGCAATCAAAGTTCAGTGCTGATAGAGGCAAAGCTGTACATGCCAGAAGGTGCTCACATCACTGCACGGGGCAGAAAGGGATTGACAGCATTAAAGCAGAAGGCACGGGGAAGACCTCAGCTGAACGTATAGGCTTGGCGAACAACAGGCTTCAGCAAAGCTCCATCACAGAGAGCGATACGGAGATAAGCGGAGATGTGCCACTCTGCTACAGGACACGCCATCCTTGGAGGACACAGGGCAAGGAGGAGTTCAGAGGAGCTGAGCAACCACTCAGACAAGAAAAAAGTTCTCCTCTGAAGAGGCAGTACAAGTTACCTTAAAAGGAAACAAAAAAGGAGACAAAGGAATCCACTTTCTATTATTTGAAGAAACCTGATGAACAATTTCTCTTTTCCTTCTCCCATGACTCCAGAACTACCAGAGCAAGACCAGTCCAGAGGACAGCAAAAGGCGCAGTTTCATGCAACCTCATCGCTGAGATGTGGAGGCCACCACCATGTCACTGAAACTGAAGCCCCCACTAGCTTCAGGAGACAACTACAAATGAGATGTGTATGAATATCCTGAATTACCACTCAGTCCCTGGGCTAGGCACACTTGCTACATCTTGGAATTATTATATAGAGCAATTTTAGAGATGCTGTGCACAGATCTGCAAGCTGCAAAGTTTTAGCGCCTTCCTCTAAAGTAGCTCCCCTTTGGGGAAAGGGTCATGTGCTAAAGTGACAACTTTTCTTCCTGGTCCACGGTTACCCCAGCAGCAGGATGAGTCCCCCATGGCAGAGGCAAGGACAGGCAGCACTGCCAGCACAGCAGGCAGCAGATGTGGCAGCACTCTGCTTAAGTGTTTAAACGCTACGGTTTAAGGCTGCCTCGGTGACACACGTGCGGCCGTGTGGCAATGTGAGGACAGACACCTGCCAGCTCCCAAAGCCAACAAATTCCTGAGCCAGCAGCAGGAAAGCAAACAAATACAACAATGACTTGCCCCAACAGCAACTTGGGGCAGGAGTCGCGGCTTGTCTGAAGTATCAATAAATTGTTCTTCGGAAGAGCATGAGGTTTATCTGCTCTGAGAACACCCACACAAATATTCGGGGGCACGTATTTCTCCTTGGCTTTGGAGTTATATTAAGACTTCCCCCTGTCACCATCCCTAGGGCACGCAGCCCCTGGAGGTGCTTCCCTGCCAGTCTGTACCGCTCTGCATGCCACAGCATCCCCATGGGATCTTCCAGCCAAGGTCCCCATCATCCCACATCCAGACCATTTTCCAGCCTGTGAACAGATGCAAGGTGCAGCCCAGGAAATCTTGCAACAGCCTGACCTCTATATCATGACACCAGGCTAAAAACCCCTTCCATTTTCACCCTTTAATGCACATTAACATAATTCAAATTTCTAACGTGAAGGTGTCCGTCTTCCTATTTTGCTCCCCTTGAGCACTCTGTGGGTAGATGGTCACCATTTTTCTTCACCGGGTCTGTTCTTTTGCTCTTGTTCTGCCAAGGCTTATACGCAAATCTCAGTTTTCCTTTGAATCCCTTCTTGTAATTACCATTGTTATCTAGTTCTTTTTCAAGAGAAAGGAATGCTCCTTGGTCTTTAAATCAGCTCAGATTTGTGACCTGACTTTAAATACGTTCAGCTGAAAGCCATTAGCAATTATTCAATTGCCTTTGCTGTAAAATGGCTTAAATTACTCAACTTTAGCCCGTTATTTGAAGAAAAAATATCAATTAAACCTTCAGGTTTAGAGAACTTACATTTATACGTTAGAGGCATTTAACAGTATTTTGATTCTAAATTTTTTCCACAGGCTTCAGGCAGAGGCCTTACTCAGAGCACAACTTTCCTGCACAGGAGCCCCATCCCCACCTAAGACGATGCTGGATCTGCAGCATGCTTGGACCCAGCGTCGTCTCAGGGGGTACAAAGCTTGCCATGGACCTGAGACGATGCTGGGTCCGACAGCATGCTTGGGACCGTGGCTGAGCTGCCAGATGCAGAGCATAACCCCTGGTCCATGCCACGTGCCCTGTCGTGGATCTGTGTACTCCCACCATACAAAACTCCTTCAGCTCAGTCGTGAAGCAAGAAGCCTTATCTAACTCCACTAAACGCTTTGCCCCGATGCTCTTGGCAGCACAGTTTGCTCTGATGAAAAGAAGGAAAGAAAAAAAAGAAGATGAAAAAAAAAAAAAAAAAGAAAGAAGCAGGGAAAAAAAGGAAGGAAAAACAAAAGAAGAAGAACAAGAGAAAGAAGAAGGAAAGAGTCAAACGAATGGTTCATCGGCGGTGCTGACAAAAGCACCGTTTCTGCATACGCCCTTCCTCCCTGCTGCCTTTTGGCAGTGAACAAGGCTCAATTTTCTCCCCTTCTGCTCTGAATTTGACTCTTCTTCTGGGCCTGTGAGGTTGAAACATTCAGGTCCCGGCCATTAAAATCATCAGTCGTACACAGCACACCCATCTGGCACTGGTCACAAGAAAGGGTGGCTGTAATTTTAATGCAATCAATTTGATTTCAGGAATTCCATTTTTAATATCCTTAAGAAACCCTGAGCTGCATTTCATCTCTATAATCCATAGGAACAGATATCGAAATTTGCCAAAAGAGGGAGCATTGCCTAAATGCTCGGAGACAGACCATCCCTCCTGACGGAGGGTGCACTGTTCTTGCCACCTCCATCCAGCCCAAAGCCTGTGAGGTTTTGCAACAGGGGGAGTTGACAAAAACCCGACAGCCAGACACCATCATGACTAGATGTTCCAGCTTGTTGATATTGCAGGGCACCAGGTCACAGCCCCACTCACGAGCGAACAAACGAAGCATGGTCTGCCCCTTCTAGTTGGGTATGAGAGGACATGGACTGACCTGGGGATCACAGCATGTGTCTGGCACCTTGATGGAGACATCCAGGCACAAATTCACCCTTTAGGGGCAGCCGGGAGGTAACAGGGGGTAGGTACAGGGCAGGGGACAACTCCCTACAGGAGGTTTTGGGTCACAAGCACCTTCTTTTGAAGAGTTGCTCTGAAACCATGCTGCTTAGATAGTAACTTTCCCCTGGATCTGTCTTCGATGCAGTCTGAAGGCAGAAATACTCAGTACCCTGATACAGGGCTGGTGTTAAATCTCTTTTGAAATGGAAAGAGGGAAAGATTACTGATGCCATGAGTGATGCCGCTGCAGAGAAACACTTGGCTCACAAGTGTCTAATTCAAACACCGGGCCAAATTCAGATGTGGCTTCTAAGCGGCACAGACTGAAAAACCTTAAATGTTCAGAAAGAGGGAACAAAAGTTTGCAATGTGTAAACCTCCCCCCATGCCCTCCTGCCAGCTCCATCTCAGATATTTTCTTAACAGCATTTTCTGGGGCTGACAGTCACTGCTGCAGAGGAGGCCAGCATGAATCCCTGCACCGCAGTGGTGGTTTGGCAGCTTTATGATGTTTTACATCACTTTTGCAAAGAACACCATAGCTATAAAATTTGTAGTTTTCCTAAACC
Source organism: Astur gentilis (assembly GCF_929443795.1). Lineage (NCBI taxonomy): Eukaryota > Metazoa > Chordata > Aves > Accipitriformes > Accipitridae > Astur > Astur gentilis. The sequence continues at coordinate 17,997,388 of NC_064902.1, read as the reverse complement.
CCCAGAATCCATTTAATCAAAACAGTCCGGCGGCCGCACCAGGGCATTATGCAAGTGCATGGCTGCTTCTCCTTCGGCTGCCGGAGGAGGAATTTGCTGACAAGTCAAGATTAAACTTTCAGTTCCTTCTGCTCTCCCTAGTCATTAAGTGCCGTTAAGAAGAAATTTCAAGTTAATTAATTCAATCTCAGTAGAGGAAAATACATGCAGGATTTCTTTAACATGGTGTAGCTATGGAACGGAAAGGCTGAGCATGTTTACTGCCAAGCAGATAAGAGTTCATGTTCTTTGAAACTGCCTTCTCATCCTCCACTGCATAGGGTGTTATCATGGGGTAGCGTTGTTGGAAATCATTTCACTTGAAATTAATTTTGCAGCACCTAAATGGATTTGCACTACCAAACCCCTTGATTTCTGAGCTACTTTTGGTCATGCATTTTGTTTTCTTCCTAGGAACTGCCTGTATTCACAGCCCATAACTTGGCACGAGCACCAGGAGCCGCACCTCGCCTCCTTCCAAGCCAGAAACCAGTAGGCAGGCAATACAGCCCTATAAAACACAATTAACCTTTTCATTAAACAACAGCTCCCCGAGTGAAAACCAAGCCGTATTGAAAGGAATGAGACTGCTTTATGTTAACGGCGTGTCTCAAATCTTAAAATAAAATATTTGTGCTTACATAAATAGTTGGAAAGGTAAAAGTGTCATAACACTGGGTGTTTGTTATTGGAGCCGGAGCTTGCCTCCTGCCTGCAACAAAATGTCATAACAAAGCCTGCGTTGGGCTCGTTGCGTTTACTCCTCGCTGCAGTGTTTAAAAGTCAAAGACAATCCTGAGCTATAAACAGATTGCGTGATAGCTCACGCAAAGGCTCCTGTCAAAGCCGGGCTTATTTTAGCGTGCCACGGACCCAGCGTCGTCTCAGCACCCCGAGACGACGCTGGGTCCAAATGTGCCATGGACCTGAGATGATGCTGGGTCCAACCATGCTGTGGACCCAGCGGCTCCGCAAAGCTTCGCACCACCTGAGATGATGCTGGGTCTGCAGCACGCCTTGTACCACGGCCCAGCTTGGAACCTGGACCCCCATCATCTCAGGTCCATGGCGTGCCTGGACCCGATGTCGTCTCAGGTGGTGCAAAGCTTGCGGAGCCCAGAGAGGGGGAAAGAAATGCACCACCACATGTCCACAGCGTGGTTGGACCCAGGATTGTCTCAGATCGATAGCACGCTTGGACCCAGCGTCATCTGAGGTGCGCAAAGCTTGCGGAGCGCCACGTGAGACGCCGCCAGGTCCATACCATGCTTGGGACCATGGTTAGGCTACCAGCTGCACAGCACCCTGCTGCTCCCCAAAGCCTGCCCCGAAACACCATCCTCAACAGAAAGTTAACTGCAGACCAGCACGCCCTAAAAATCTGCTTTTTGCAGAAAGAGTCTTCAGCTTCGGTGCAAGCTAAGCCAGGCTTTCCAAGCCACCCGAGCGCAGGGGCGGCCGGAGGGAGACTTTGATCACTCTTGGCCAGCGGCAGCAGCAGCTTCCCAGCTGCTCACAGCACCAGAGGAGCCAGGGCTGGGAGCTGGGAGCGCTCATTGCAGCTCCTCCCAGCCAGCGGGGCCCACCTGCTACAGCAGGATGGCTTGGCAGCGTTTCAGCCTTGGAGTCTATCGATCCCATGGCTGGGAGAGGTTTTGGCCGGGGAGGGACTAATATAACTCAAGGTGCGCTGCAGAGCGGGGCAGGGGGGGATCTGCGGGGTCTTTGGGGACGGTCGGTGCGTCCCCACACCTCGAAGGAAGAGGAATCGGGCAGTGATGGAGCACGAGGTGGACTGCACAGGGCTCCCACGATCAGCTTTGAAGTAGCTCTGCCCCAGTGGTTGCTCCAAGGGAAGGACCGTCCCCAGCAGTTCACTGCCACCCATCTGCCTCCACCGACAGCGTGCAACCCCGGGGTTTGTAGGTGCCTGTCCCCTTGGTTTTTGTGCCTTGACCTACCCTGGTCATTCAAAGCCTGGATAAGAAGCAAGGAGGGATTTGGTGCTATATAATCGAGGCAGGAAAACCCAGCATGTATTCTGACATGGTGTGACTGGGCAGAGGGAAGGTAAATTAAAAGACATCTATACCCAAGAAGTGGATTGGCATCCTTTTTCTTTAAAAACGCCTTAGGTTTCCTGTAACTTGTGACCGGCTTTGCCAGCACAGATAGGTACTGGTTGCTGTCTTGTGTAAGCCGTATGCAAGTGGTCTTGGAGAGCAACTGGCATTTTCCATAAACCCCAAAGCAGGGACAGCCTGCACGGCTGTGCCTTACCACGCAGCAGAACCTGTCCTTAGGACCGCGCCTGACCGATACGCTTCTGCAGCTGTGAGCAGCCGAGAATTGGCATTTTGCATAAAGCAGCATGATTCCCCCTGAACAGCTGTAGAAATACTTCGCCTAAGTTAAATAAGCATTACCATAGCAGCTAGGTGCTTATTTACAAATGGACACCTGGAGGCTGCAGCCAGACCTGCTTGCCCCCCATACCCCCAGAGCCAGGGCAGAAGGCTTGCAGGGGGACAGGAGCAGAGTTGCAGGCTGCAGTGCCCTCGCTGTAGCTCTCTGGGGTCATTCAAGAGGTGGGTGATGATCACCAGGTCTCCAGATGTTAGGGGAGCTTTCTCTGAAGGGCTGAGCCTGTGGCAGATGCCACCCTGCTGCCCAGAGGCCGTTGCTGCGAGCGGGGCTGATGTCTTTACACGAGCAGCCACATGGAGAGGAAGGTCTTCCCTGAGCTGAGGCGTCTCTCCATCACCCACCAGAGACCTTCTCTCCTGGGCAAGGAGGTCACCCTTGTACCTTCACCCAGGACTGTCCCCTCTGACTCAGGGACCCCACTCTGCCCCAGCAGACCCAGATCTACTCAACCTCACAGACACTTTCCCACGTCCTTTCCCTGCTGGTGCCCTTGGTATATATTTTCAGAAGCAGGTGTCTATCCAGAGGCTCTTAAATCCACACAAAAGCCCCTTAAATCGCCCTATTTTCCAGAACCCCTGCCCACACAGCAATCTGTTCGAGTCCCTGGAGAGGCATCAATTGTGGGTAGCGAGGATCTGCGGTAGAGCGAGAGCCTGCGGCTGCAATTCCTACCTTCAGGAAAGCCCCCGTTTGTTTATTTGCCCAGCGTGGTCTGCAGTTGCCCCAGGTAGACCCATTTTCTGCCCCCCCCGCAGGCTCATCTCTGAACGGGGTGAAGATGGGCAGGAGCGGACCTACGGCAGCGAGCAGAGCATGGTTGCGAGTCATCGGGGGAAAAAGCTGAGGTTTCTGTTGCCCTCTCCCACCCCACAGGAATTCAGGGTCACATCGTTCCCACCGGGAGAGGACTCCACAGCTGTCCTCCCGTGGGGCTTCCCTGGTCCCAAAAACCTGCCTCGCTGCAGCAGCACTTCAAAGGGCTTCCCTCCTTACCACCCGCCTGGCAAAGAGCAGAGGCTCCGGGAGCCAGCGATCCCAGGCTCCAAGGTCTTTATTAAACATCCCCGAGGGATGGAGGGAAACCCAGATGCACGGGAATGCCGATGGGTGAAGGACTTTCCCGTTTACCAAGCTCGGCTCCCACCTCCCTATCGCATCACCTGGTGCCTTGAGGTTTAGTCGGTGCAAGGCTTCTGGCACAGCACCCGGGGGGCTCGGGGGGGAGCCCCGGGGCAAATGCAGGCACAGGTGGGCAGCACAGGTGGGGCTGGGGGATGCCAGCAGCAGCCGGCGCCGCCAGGCAAGGAGCCATTGCCGCTATCGTGCTGGAATCAAGCCCTTTTCTGCGAAGCGCCTCAGCTCCAGCGAGCTGGCACCCTCCTATGGAAAACTGCGCTTGGAAGCTCTCCAGCCATCGCTGCTCCAGAGGGTAACTGATAACCCTGCTGCCAGCCAGATACCCCGGGATCGTCCTTCTTCTTCCCCACTGGGGAAGGACGTTTCAGACCCCGTCCCCTCCTGGTCCAGCCTTTCAGTGCCTTCCTTTTCTCAAAAGAAATTCCTGCGCAGCCAGAAGATTTTACCACTTTGTTCTCAGAATATCATAATATTTTCTTTTTTAATTAAATCGCATTCCCCATCTGCCTTGCATACATGTTTTGGGTAGTCTACTTTTGCCAAACATAAGGTCAACATCCACGCTACTAGCTTTCTATAAAAGCGCACTAATGCTAGAACACTGTTTTATCTAAAACCGATGTCTGTTCACAGTTTTGACCGCACCCAGGCTAGGGCTATGTGACTTCACTGCCCCGGATTCCCATCAAGAACCTTTTAACATAAGTATGCTCATTTACCAGCATACACTGTCCTGCTTTCTTCATTAGCAAACTCAAACCTCACAAGAATGATTTATAATGTTTCCATAGCAATGATGAACTTGCAGAGTGGGGTTGCTGCATTTGATTTGAGCTGCAAGCAAATGAGCAGGAATCTCCCAGACCTTATTTTAAAGCTTCAGAATTGACTGAAATCAAGGGAATTCAAGAGCAAAAAGTTAAAGCAAGGGCATTAATAAGGAAGGCTGAAGGGGAGACAGCCAGGAAAAGCAAATCCCAACCTGCAGCATACAGACCAAAAAAAAAGAAAGGCTATACAGTTGGCCTGAAAGACAACCCACATAATATAGATATAGCAGGGCTCCTGTGATAGCCGCACTAAACTGAAAAGACTCATAGTACTTCTACAGGCTTCTTGGCCAGATTTTCCAACCTTTTCCAAAGGAGGTTGTAACCTCCAACTCTGATTTTACAAAACCGAAACACGAAGATTAATAATTCATACCAGCTCCCATCTAGATCCTGCAGTATAGGAAGGACAGAAATGAGCACACACTGGCCAGTACATTACACAAGTCCAGAAGCTCTATTTAATTCACAGGGGAAGGATTTTGGACAAGAGCTCACCCATTCACATGCTGTTGGGAAGCACGGTGCTTTCCCTCCCCATCCTGAAGCTGAAGAAAAGACTGCGCTCAGCTATAAATCTGGACTAAGATCTGCAAGGCCAAATCAAGATAAGCACAAAGCAGAATGCCTGCAAGTATAAACTCATCTTCTTCAAAGCCTTTCAGGCCCCAGCTGCAAATTGGTTTATTCCGAGAACAAATTGTTGCTCAACTACTTGGAAGCAGTCTTCACAAAACTTCAGGCTAAGCATCTTTGATTGAAAAGAACATAATATCAGTGATAAATAATATCACATGAGAACACAGGAGGAGGCCTCAACCTCCTCCAAAAGTGAGATAATTAACTGCAAGGCATGTTCTATCACTTGCTGCTCCATACCAGCCAATAAGTTGCCCAAGAGTCCTCCCTGTGATATGGTACAGACTGTCCTTCTTCCTCTGTGCAACTCATAACAACCTTCCTCCACCAAGATAAAAATCACGCTAAAGAAGGACAAATAGTCTCTCTCTGTTAACAGAGGGTTGGCTGGCCCAGGAGCTTGGGGTGACCTTCAAGGATGCCCAGGAAAAAAAAATATCATGTCAATATTAACTCCTGTCCTTGCCAAGGACAGCACAGTCACATCTCAAGTACCTAACTCCCTCTGGGAAAGGAGACGTTACACAAGGACAACTCGAGTCATCTGTGAATTCATCCTCCTTGTGCAGTTGGTGGCACTTTGGCTTCAGCATCAGAAATGCCGAGGCCCTCCCAAGTCCATGCCACCCCCCACCTGCACAGGCATGACTCCTCTTGGGCAAGAGGAGAGGTGGAGGCCACGTCTTCTCCTATTGTCCCACTCGGTGTTGTCTGCTGGCATCATTTGAACATCGGTGTTTGGAGAGTCACAGGGCTGTGCCATCAGATGGCATGATACTCTCACAGGTTATCATCTTATTTTTCCTTTTATTTTTTCCTGAAGACTTAGAGAATTGCAAAAAAAAAGAATATTTTCCCTCCAACATTCCCAGGTTTTTTAGGGTGAACAAAGAAGCATCAAACCTGTTCCTAAAAGCCAGCCATCTCTTTCCTTCTCTTCCATTCCACATGGGGAAGGGTGCATGAGAAGCAGGGACAGACGGAACGAGGGAAGACCACGGGGGGCAAAGAAGGGCCAGGAGAAAGACAACGTGAGAAGGCAAGAAAATAAATAGAAACACATGAGGCAAAACATCCCTCACTTCATCACTAGCCAGCTCAGCAGGGTCACAGATGACATGAGGAACAAGCCCAGCAACCTCAACAAAATACCTTCCAGGTTGCGTTAAGGCAAGAGACTTCCCCCGGAGCCCATCACGAACTTGGGTTTACCACCACATTGGGTTGGTCAGAGGTGGTGGCGCTGCTTGAGGGGTTGCTCAGCCATACATCTCCCCTGCAGAGCAGGGCACAGAGCAGATGCCTGCGCTAGCACGGAGCCAAGCGAGCTCAGGTACCCCAGGCGCTCGCAGCAGGTCCATGCACCGAGGCTACGTTCGCGCAGCTTGACATCCGAGTCAACACAGCTGGGCTTCGTCCGGCGACTCCTGGGCAGCAGAGGACTCTGCTGCGGGGACTCGCCTTTCAGCAGATGTGCAAGGTAAAGCGATTTGCAGGCAGGACCGCAGCTGAATGAGCAGCCCCGAAAGGCAAAGCCTTTCTTTGCATTTTGCTGCTTGATTTTCTTTTTTTTAATTGAAGAAAATGCACATGAGGCCATCTCTTTAGGGATGGCGCTATGGGAGCTCTCTGGAACAGCAGAGCATCATCTCCCTGAAAATACTGTGTTGCTTATCAGGGAAATGAGAGACAAAACAGGGCTGCATGGTCCACAGCCCCTCTCCCCTCGGTGTCTGCAAGAGGCCGGGGGGGGGCCACATCTGGGGAAGAGCATCCACCTGCACTGGATTATTCTTTTGCACGTTGACCTCGTTTTGGCTCTCCTGCTCAGCGTTTGAAGTTCCTCCGCAGAATCAAATTTAGCAAGGTCCATACCTGGGCTGAAAAATACGTCTCAGGGGCACTTCCTCGGCCGTCCTGGCTTTCATTAACCAAGCTTCTCCACTGTCCTTTTTTCACACCCATTAAACAGCACCAAAGGGAGCTGGCAATACATTTTCCTTTGCCCTTCTCTTTTGTGCTTCTCCTTGATGAATGGCTAAAGCAGATGCACAGTTGTCTTTGAAGGCTCTGTCGGATGAGCATGTTGAATCAATGATGGATTGGACCAAATGAATCACAGTGTGGGAGAAAGCGCAAGGCAATGATTTCTAAGTGGCCTTCACATCTTTACACTTCAGAACTTGCTTTAAAAGCCTGTTTTCTTCTTTTTATCTGGTTCCAGTTTCTGCAGTGCCTTTGCATATGTTGAGGGAGGTAGGGGGGAAGGAGGGGAACCTTTACATATAAACAGAAGATTCCACTTCTCCATCAGACAATAATGAAGCATTGTCATTTAGGGAGTTCAAATAGCTGGGAAACCACTTCAAGGCCATGCAAAACAACTGGGTAGCATCAGAAAGAACAGCAGTTGGCAAACTCAGCAGCGGAGTTTAAAACTCCAGTATAGCAAACTAGCACAAAAACCACAGCTGGTTCGGTGTCCTACCTCCCCTCGCTGAGACACAAGGGCTGCTTCAGAAAGCAGCTTTAATGAAACAACATTTTTAGGAAACGGTGAATTGCCAGAGATTACAGGATATATAACTGCTGCTGCTCGTTCCCAACTGAAACCATGCGCGCTCAGCCAGGTCCCACGTGTCCCCGTGCACAGCGAGCGGGAGGTCTCCAATACCCATTCAGAGCATCCGTTGTTTCCAACTTGGCTGCTCTTGGGCCCTCCCTGTGACTGACGACATGGCTGCGCTCATCAGATGGATGTTTTTCTCCCCACAGATACACCAGGGTGGATATAGCAAATCAAAGCTGCTGATTTTTGCGGTGCTGCTGGAAGAGCAGTGCTGCCTTCCTGGGCACAGGAGAGAGGCAGAGTTTGTGGAAAAAGAAAATTGCCTTTCAGGGCTGACAGTGCACAAGAGGGAGAAGAACATGCACACACACACACACACACGCTTTCAGGCTCAGATGTCTGAAAAAATCCCAGCAAAGCCCATACCCCAGGCTAGGTATTGGTTTTTATGGTTAAGCAACACGCCACACACATTCACTTCCAGGTCTCTACCACTCTCTGCTGCAAAGGTGTTTTGTGCCCAGATAACACTACCACGAGGAGGATGCTGGTGGCTGATCTCTGCCTGGACGGAGGTCTTCCCACACACAAGCCTCTGCGGGATCTGCTTTATGTTACAGCTCGGGACGATGCCGCCTGTGGAAATACAAGTGGAAGCTTGTTCAGAGCACAGAATTTGCAAAGCTTGTTCACTTAACCAGAGCTAAACATGAGCCAAGGACAGCTTGGTTTGACTTCCTTTATTCTGGATACCCCACATGAAGCACTGCGGCTCCCGCAGTAGCACGGAGAGGCTGTGGCAGCAGCGTCGATGCTGGGCTGCATGTGCTGGGATAAGCCCATCCGAGAGAGCTGTGGCTGGCACAGACAGAAGAAGGACAAACTGGAAGCTGCTCCCAAGGCCCTTCTCGGAGATGCAGTCTCAGCAGAAAGCAGAGAAAAAGCTCCCCAATGCATATGAAGGGTTTATTCCTCCAGCACCCTCTTCCCAGCACCGCTAATCCTCACTTGGTTGCATTTGCATAGGAACTGTGCACCCACTTACAGCACCAGCATCGCCGTGCACCCCGCTGCCTGCTGCCTCGCTAGCGGTACCAGTGAGGGACAAATCCTTCTGCTCCACAGATAACGAACTTGGATACATAAACTCCTCTGGAACTTGCAGGCTTGCCCCAAGCGCTGCTCTGACCCCTGCTCCCCAGCAAACAGTAACTGCCGGCACTGCAGGCATGGACAGATCCAGCTGCAGTTTCCTAATAAATATTCAAAATCTCCATGGCCTGGCAAACAGGGCTCTGGAAAGCGCTTGCTGCTCTCTACACAGGCAGCAACGTTTATGAAGCGCTATGAGGTTTGGAAGTGTTATTTTATCTGCGGACAATGGAAGTAGGGACGAGCTGAAATACAATTTGCTCGAGACTTTTCCAACGTAACACCAAGTTTACAGTGAAAACAGTGGAAAGGGTTGTACGAGCCTGTCTGTGGCCAGAGGATGGTACTGCAGACTCCGCTGCAAAGGGAAATACGTGAAATAGAGGTGCTTAGGACAAAGGGAAGTCTGTTAAAGTAAGAAAAGCCTGAATAAACAGTTTTTTCCCCAATACCACTTGCAACTTCATCCAGCCAGAGCTTAAAGATAAAAGAACAAGGAGCTGCTGATTTTCAAGCAGTGGAAAGGCAGCTGGTGGCTTCAGGGACGTATTTATTAAGCATCGCACTTGCACGACTGATCTGATGGGGACTCAGGCCCCGCAAGGCCAAGGCAGTCAAGTGCTCACAGGGGTTAAATCTTCCTTGTTCTGCAGACCCCTCAAACATTTCAAGAGAAATTAAAGCTCTCCAGCTGGAAACCCCCAAGAGCACGCTTCCCTCGGTAGCCCCACAGACACAGAGACCAGTGTCGGGACAAGCCGGGGATGCTGCGAGCTGCACGCTCCAGGTGAAGCCCTGTAAAACACAATATCCCCATCCCAAGGCAGCATTTACAGCCTCCCCCGTCACGTTTGTCACCAGTTCTTGGTGCTTTCAGATGGACATACTGTAACCCAGCGGGATGCAGCCTCTGCTCAGCAACACCCATGCATCTGCTGAGCTACAGGGCACCGCGCGCTTTGAAGTTCTGCTTCTGCAACAAGAGTGCTGGTTGGTACGAGGAGCTCACATACTTATTAGGAGGTGAAGATGATTAATTGTCTCTCACCCCCTTCCCCTCCGAGGGGGAACTCCTCAACGTTGTCTCGCTGACAGTGATTTTTCAGGACCATATGGCACTTCCACATCCCATTAGTAACGCGCCTGCTGCACCCCGTCCGCTCCGCGCCGAGTTTCATCTTTCACTGCGTTAGGGAATGTGAAATACCAAAGCTCCGGCTGCAACCTTCAAGGTCAGAAAGTTTAGGGAAATATATTTTGTGAAAAACTGAACTTCTTTTCTGCCATCAACGGTGCCGGTGTCACACGGCACCAGCTTTGCTGCGCAGGGCCACTGACTTCACCCAGAGAAGGGTCCCGTCTCCAAAAAGACCTTATGTGGGTGCGATGCTGAGATGCCCTAACAGAGACCCAGCTCTCCCTGGCCAAAGGAGCTGGGTTTTCTCTGTCATTACAGTATACTTTCATAAAAGCAAATGAAACCCTACTTTTGGTGCTCTTCCCTCTGCCCCCACATTATAGGGCTTCTTCTGGGGCACACAGGGATATTTTTGCTTTTTCTGGGACTGGCAGCAATTGCAGGGAATGTGCCCCGATGCCCACAGTCACAGGGAGTACGGAACCTGCAGACTTCATGACCAGACGCGGTATGGTAAGACAGTGCCGAGGTGCACGGTGCTGCAAAGCTACGACTGCAGTAACTGGTAGATCTTGATTAAAACGGCCTCAAGTTGTTCAGGTGGTTGCTTTTTGATTGGTTCATTTTTTACTCCACGCAGTTCTTCGTTTCGTGTCTCTGAGCCCCTCTAACAGTGCAGCGCTGTGCTCACACCTGCCCGGACCGTGGATGTTATAGAGGCCAGCTATGAGAGCAAATTCACAGCAAAAGCAATTCCTGCTCCCTGCTGCTCCTCACCAGTGCCCGAGCACACCGTGGGGACTTCTCCCACTTCATCTGCAGCAGAACAAAGCACCCTTTGCAGCCAGGCACCTGCAGAGCAATAACATGGGTGCTCTGGTGCCAGCGGTCGGTGCGTGACAAAAAGCCAAATCCCCCGGGAGAGCAGGCTGTGCTCCAGCGAGTACCGCGGCCCCGTGCGAGAAAACACACTCACGCTCCATCACTAATCTGCACTGCACAGCCCCCCTTGGCAGGCAGCATGGAAAATGCCAGCGCTCGCAGATATGGTCTCCAAGGAGGACAGTTTCCATAACCTAAAGCAAAGCAGGAGGGGCTGCCCCAGAGGCCAGGGCGGCCGGGGGCCAGCACCCACCTCCCGATCCGCTGGCAGCTCCCTGCGGCTGAGGGCCGTGACACGTGGGTCCAAACCTGGCAGGCACTTGCCCTGCAAGTATTTTGCTCGCTTATCCTATCTCCGATTGCTGTTTTTACAGGAGAAAGAGTCCAGCCAACTAAAAAATAAATAAATACAAAAGCCAAGCAGAAAGCAGCTTCCAACTGACATTATTTTACTCGGTCATTCAGTTCCCATCACAGAAGGGAGTTGTTTTTTTCCAGGGAAGAAGCAGTTGTTCACCTCAGCCCCATCATCCTCAGCCCCCCCTGCCCAGGAGCTGGCAGTGGGTACCACCAGCTCTGGGACCCAAAGCAACCTCAGAGCATCCCTGCAACCCCAGCACTGCCGACGCTCTCCCAAGGATCCGAGCGGGAATCTGCACTGGGATTTCTGCCCCGTGGTCACTGGGAGAGCCCAGGGCTTCATGCTCTGGTGGACAAGGACACGGAGTCCTTCTGCCAGGCACCTGGCAATGGGCAGAGTCCTCTCTGCCACGATGCTCCCAGTCTCTCCGTGGGGGAGGCTGGGAAAACCCTCCCTCAAAGACCTTCAGGGCCATGTAAGGGGAAAAGGAGAGAAAGAGGGCGAGGGGAAACCAGATCCCCGCTGAACTGCGGAAGATCCCCGCTGCCGAACCCCAGTGCCCACAGGACACATACCTTCCCCAGCCCCGCGAAAACACGCCAGCAAACCTTGCTGCTGTCTATCTAATGTATTCCATATGGAGCGTGCACCTCCGAAACATTACTTAAAATGGGAATAAATCCTTCACGAGACCTCCGCATGACAGATACCACTTGATTGAATTGCCAAGCGAGGAACTTTTATTTTAAGGAAAAATCTACAATTAACCTATTGTCACTCCGCAGCAGGGGGAAGCAATAAACTGTATATGTCTGCTTTCCAGCCAAGTCCAAAAGGTTTATCCACAAGCCCTTCTTAGCAAATCTCCTCTCCGAGTTCTTTTGATACCTTATGGATTTGTTAAACATTTATAACATGAAAGCAAGAATATTATACACACTGCCCTGGCATAAATCACAGGTCTGATCCTCTGTATAAACTGGCAATGGAAAGGGGACCTGGAAAGAGTAACAAGGTTCTAGGCTGCAAGGTGAATAATTGGAGAGGTTTCCCTCATCCCTCCATCCAGCACTAAATGCACACCAAGGTATTACGAGAAGCTGGTTCTCCCCCAGCCCCTCCAGTTTTTCAAGTTTTACACCTGGGGAAAGAAGAATGAGCAATCGCTGTTAGACATTGGCGAGGTGAGCGTACAGGACATTTAAGAAGTGGAAAAACATCTGTTTAGTCCAGATAGAAACCAGATGGAGGTGGGGGGGAGGTGGAGGATGGAGAAACAGTCTAGAGGAAAAACAGAAACATGGTCAGGAAGAAGGCTGCAGGAGAAAAGAGACGCTTCCAGCAGGCAAAATCATCACCCCACCGAGACCCGCACGTCCTTCTTAGGGTGGTGGGCAAACGGCAGGGCACAGCTCTTGCTCACAGGTTGAGGGGCTGGGGGCCACTCAAAGCAGCTGATTTTTGGAAATTCAGATGCTGCCTGGCCACCCGGGACACCACGTGGCCACCGACACTGGGAACAGCTAAGCAAAAGTCTTGCTGGTGTGAAGGATGGTGGACATGGGCTCGTTTCCAGCCATCAAAGAGCCACAGACCTCTCTGGGGGTCTCCAGCTCGCCACCTCTGCCCTCCAAAATGCCCCAGTGGTGCCTGGACCAAAGACATTTTCTACAAGGGACACACAAGATACTTTCTACTGCAAGTGTAGGATTTTTAAAAAGATCATTTGGCACTGTTCCCCAGTCTTCTTTATCCTCACGTTCACAACAGCAACCAAGTGCTTCTGTTCTGCCATAGCACAGCTTATTCTAGGGCTTTCAGAGACACCAGTGTGGAGCTTTTAATGGTGTAGTAGGGGCAGTAAATTAAAGTGATGCCTGGCAGACAGGGTGCAGCAAGCACAATCTACAAGGGTATGGCACAAAGCCGTGGCAAGGACATGCAGACATTTTGGGAGATGGTTGTAGTGCCTTCAGGCAAAGAACAGCAAGTAACTTCAGCAAGAGGGCTGGAAATCCCCTGGAGCTGAACTGCCAGGATGCTGGGGAGAAACTTCATTGCAACACCAGGGACACGTTATCTGTGGATGTGTTTGCAATGCAGACAGCCAGGTTGAAAAGATCACTAAAACAGCACAATGAGATGCACTGCAAAAGTCACCCCCAATTTAATAAGCTCTGTTTCCTCCTGGTTTTGCATCTGACTTTGTTCTCAGATTCCACTTTGGCTGGCAGAGTAGATGCAAAAAAAAGGTGCAATACTTTTTTTTTTTAAGCTGTAAAAGAAGTCTCCAACAGTATCAAATGCTAGAACTGATGAGCAGTTTCCTCACTATACAGTATTTTCCCACAGAAAAAAAAAAATGCCAAAACAAACTTTTTTTGCAGGAAATGTTTAGTTTTGAGGCCACTTTCATCTATTTTTTAAATGCAGGTGAAGTCTCCCATTTCAGGCGAGTGCCAAAATTGAAGGTTCTTTTTTATGTTACTGTTCAAAATGCATCCGCTCCCAAAGTTTCAAGTAGAAAAATGATCAAAATAACCTCCCTCCTTAGCCCCAGACAAAATCCAAGTGTTTGAACTTGGTCACTCTGCAATCTAAGAATTACATTGTTCAAAGGCCTCTAAAATATTCCTTCCCAGTTTGGGAAAAACTATTTCCCAGTCCATTTTAAAAAGAAAGATGCATTACAAACGGCCTCTAGCTACCTCTTAGCTTGATGAAATGCTTTGCATGAAAGGAGACCTCAAATATCCAGACATCATTTGCAAAGAGGGGAGAGTAAATGAGCCCTCTTCTGACCAGGTCCTGCAGAAAATAAGGTAGGAGTACAGGACTGGATCAGGGAAAAGGAAGGATCAGTGACTGAAGCTGCCAAAAAAAAGGAAGGGAGGGAGGGAGGGAGGGAGGGAGGGAGGAAGGAAGGAAGGAAGGAAGGAAGGAAGGAAGAAAAAAAACATAGAGGTACCCTGGAAGATGAGCAGACCATGTTCATGCAAAGCCTAATTCCAGCCAGCTGCAGCTGACCGCTGGTGCCGAGTTCTCCAATTTTGCAATCTCTTACAGGAGCTCAGCCTACCTAACCAAAGCACGTCCCTGGTCTTGTGGAGTCCTTCGTTACGGATGCAGTGCAGCTGTGCATTTATGCCTTCTTTACCAGAGGCAGAGGACTGATGGTCTCTTCTCTGCCCAGCTGGCTATTTGCACAAAACCTACGGAAACCTAGCTGGGAGCCCAGTACACGTACAAAGCTGTTCTCCCGCCAGCTTCCTCTCCGGCCGGCTCCCAATTTGTCTGCAAACCACAAGTTTAATTGGAGTTGGCAAGTGTTTTGACTTCAAAAAGGTCTGTAACACCTGGAAGACAACGCTCAGGTTTAAGGGGGAGAGGAAACGGGATGATATCCAAATGCTATTGTCACGCTCTCAGCTGCCTGCGCTGAGCTGCCTGCGCAAGAAGGAATGAGTAGCTGCAGGGTCTGGTGCGTGCAGGCAATATGCAGGCATGCACGCAGCTCTGCCTTCCTCCAGCTTCATACTGCAGCTGGCTTTTGAGGGCATTTTAAAGCTAGTTAAAAACCCCTTTTTGCAAAAAAAAAAAAAAAAAAAAAAGACACACCCTATAATGTTTGTAGACAATTAATTCCAAGGAGTAGGAAGAGACAGTGATGTGCCATTCCTAGCCAAAACCAGAGACCACAAAGTAGTCAAATGATCTAGCAGCTGAGGGCAGCGGATGGGAAAGACTGTTCTGCTGAAGGATGCTGTGGCAGGGACTCTCCCCATGGGCTCCTTCAGCATCCCTGCAAGCTAAAGGGTCAGTTTGGATCAAATCCACAATGGTGCAAATCTGCACGCTCCGTTATTGCGCAAGACACGGGTTCCAGCTGTCCGGACACCAGTTTTATGGTCTTCCCCATTACAGTTTGCAATGCTTTAAGAGTAGAGGCGTGCAAAAGAGCCCATCAGCTGTCGTTGCTGGAGCTGTGCCCTGGCAAGGTGTGCCGAGGGTCTGCCCTCCTGGTTTTTGGAAACTTTCTCTGAAAGACTTCAGCACCCACTGCTTGTTTGACCTGTTGCAGGAAGAGAAGTAAGAGAGCCAGCTCCCATCGGAGCTGCCCCAGGGGTGCTGCTGTACCTGTGAGTGTAGAGTCAGACATCCCGTTTACTAGCTTTTATGCAAAAAATATTTATGGGCAAGTCTCGCTGAGTCTTTTAAAGACCAGCTTAGGAGAGTTTTATTGCCAATGGCTTCACCTTAACAGAGGGTGGAGCAGATTTCTCCTCATTGTAGGTTCTTGCAATTCTGATCAGTGATGCCCTGCTGGTTACTGTGGCCTTTCTCACCAGTGAGGTACAGCTGAAAACCCATTCCTCTCCCACAGCTTTGGGGGTGACAAATATTAACCCTTAGAAGAGACCTAAAACAGGATACAACTACTACGATGCAGAAAAATTCTGCAGTGACACCATGCTTTATCACATTAGGTAGACCTGAGAAGAACATAACCCCTGTTTGTCAGCTTGCCCCACCAAGTTTCACCTTTTATTTTCAGATATTACATTGTTGAAAGCCCCACTCATTTTTTCAGAAGGTCAGTTTATCTTTATTTAATGAATATCTAGATAAAGAGCACACAAAGTTTCAAAGTCTGATACCAAAGAGGTGAATTGGCCATTTCTGCAAGTCTTTCATTCAAACCATTTATCAAGCCTTTAATAACAGGCACTAACATATGAGAAATGTTAACAGAGAATGAACGTTTTAAAAAAAGTAAATGGTTTGCAAGGTGTTCCAACTACAGCCCCAGAGATCAGTGTGATTTGTGTAACAGATTTCCTTCCCTCTCAGGGAACCAGTAACTTTTGCATCCTCGCTGCAAAAGGATACAGGGGGCTTCTGACATGTTCCTGGTAAAAAAAGCAATGCACGCAACTAGAAGTCAAGTAGCTGTTTTATTTTTACCCCATGCCTACACACACTGCATCCCATTTATTTATTTTTTTTTTTCATGTTGTATACCTATACCTTTTTAGTTGTCCAGTATTATATTGAGTGACTTTCTTAAACCTAGGCAAATTCTTCTAAGCCAGATTTTGGAAAAAATCCCATCTGGAAAATTTGAGTGATAATTAAGATTGTGACACCGGCATGATTGCCATGTGAAGGGATAGAGAGTTTTGTTCATAAAAAAAAAAAAAAAAAAAAAAACAAAAACACAACACAAAAAACCCTCAAGAACTTATGCAAGCAAGAGCAAGTATAACAAAAGCATGCACTGAGCTGTCTCCTATTAACAGCGCAGATCAAATGAGCCAATGCAACTGCTTCTGCTTTGCCTAAATAAATGCCTGGATCAGTCATCAAAGTAGGATTGTTTTCCACAATACACTTCCTTGAGCAACCCAGATAGCCTTTGTGTTGGCCCCAGTAATGATGTAATGGGAAAAACTTACAGGCATTCTGTCAAAGCCATGCAGATTGCTCAAAATACTATTTCCCAAGGCTCCAGCTTCGCAGGTGCGGACTCAGCAGCCATCAAGACTTGCTATGATTAATGACTTTTTCCAATGTGTTGCCTTACATTAATACGGTGAGCTAACTTTTATTAAATTATGGATGATCTATTAGAGGATTCTAATCACCTGCAGGCTGCCATATGTAAGGAAGCTGTCGAAACCTATGCAATCTGGGTATCTGGGAGACAAGCCAGTCTAAGCTTTACATTACCTATATGCATTGCGGTACCTATAGACCTCCTGTTTATATTGCATTCTGCCCATTTGCCTTCTGCCCAGCTGCCAAAGGAAGACATTTAGGAAAACTACTGCTCCAGTCTCAAAGCCAGCAGCCAAAGAGCCAAGGGAAATCACCAGTCCCTATGGAAACCATTTGAAAATGCCCTGGGCATTGGAACCAGCAACCCCTCGTGAACACATCCGAGACCGGGCTCTGTGCAGAAGCAGAGAAGGTACCTGAAGTCCCAAGGAAGCACCTCACACAGAGGCACCAGTTCAAACAATGCAGTAGCTCAGAGTCACCCAGTCATTACTGGTCACAACTAGAGATAAATAAAACAAAACAAGATAGCACTTGATAAAATGGCATTTAACAAGAGAAGCAATTCTCATTCACTTACCCCTCACGTTGTACCTTGGGACAACCACAGATATTCCAAGTGTCACGAGGCTCCATCATGCACTCAAAAACACCCAGCACACCCCAAAGGCATTCCCTTCTGCCTGAAACAAGGACAAGTCCTAGGGCCAGGAACAAGGAGTTATTTGAAGAGCAGCTCTGGCATTTCTGGCAAAACAGCCAAGCAGCTCACCGTGTGAAAAAAATAGCATCCATTTCCTACTATTTCACCCTCAAGCATCCCTTCAAGGATAAAAGCTTGGTGCCTGGGATGTGAGATTGCAGTTGATAACTCACAGCTGATTTTTTTCTCCCCACAGGTGTAGCCCATTTCAAAAGGGCCAGCCAGGGAGCCACAGCATACAGACACCAGTAAACCCCATAAATGCTGGGGAGAGCCCACTTTACCTCTGCTGTAGATGGCCCTGGTTCAAAGGGAAGGATTGTACAGCCAAGGTTTTGCATATCATCAGATGGAGCAGAAGGGATGTTTCTGGGGGAAGGAAGGAGCTCGGCTCCCCTTCCTCATCTCAGCAAGCCTGTGCTTGCCCATGTCACCAAGTAATGAGCCTGTGCACAGGGGACGTGGCTATTTACTGCGTTGCTGCCAGCTGAATTCAGCGACTGCAAAAACCTCTTCAGGAGAGTGGGGTAAGCAGAGGCAAGAGTGGCATTTTTTCCTTCCACCTTCTCCTTTGGGTTTTCTGTTGGACATTGCCTGTTCTCTAAGCTGGCCTCAACAAGAACCCACTCTCAGTGCCCTGGGAGTAGATGATTTTGCCCTAGCTAGATGAGGAGGCAGAGGTGGCTGGTTGATATGGCCTTATCTTCAAGGTGTCTGGTTATGGATCCTCCAAAACAGAAAAGATGATGCTATTGCCCAGGGTAACCAGAACAAAGAGGCTCGGGATAAGTGGGATTGAAGGGGAGTAATGTAGTCCTCTTGGAGAACAATATGGAAGGTAAAGAACATAAAGAAATCCTGGTTGAATTTAGCTCCTCTCTGGAGCAGCAGAGTTGTAAGGCGAAAAGCTCTATGTAGTTTCCTCTAATATAAGAGACAAATTGCGTCATACTGGGGTGGTTTTTTTCTTTTTTTAAAGTTAGGTGGCAGGGGGCATGAGGAATGTTGTGCCTCTTCTAACAGTGCTGCCTCTAGATCACAAGTTGGTAACGGATTCAATCTACTTCTGCGTGAGCTCTTACATTACAGCATGCCTTACTGCCAAGTGGATGGAAACTTCATCTCAAAGGCAAAAGGAATACAATCCTCCTGGGATATAACAGAAACAGTCATTACGCATCCCTGCAACTTCCCGTGGTCGCTCACATCTTGTGGGAGATGGAGAGGGTGTGTGAGAAACGGGTGTCAGTGGAGACGTGCAGAGCTTATACAAATCCCAAACATCCACCGCTGCATCTGTGGACAGAGTTGGACAACTACTGCAATGCTGGCATGATGATGGTAGAGACTCATTCATATGCCATGGCAAACTCTGAGAGAAGTTTGAGACAGTTCCCATCTACTTGTTTCCCCCCCTGTTTCTAATTAGTTATGGCATTGGCATAAAACAGGATCTGTGTCTATTAAGTCTTCATCTGCTCCTCCTTATTCCCACATGAAGTCATAATCCTTCATGTCATCCCAACTGTGCACTATGGAAGTGATTTAGGATGTTTCAAACCAGAGGATAATGACCTCAGGTATTGAATAAATAGAATAACTGTGGCGGAAAACAACCCTTGTGTCACACACTGCTGGTAAGAAGCACATGCGTTAGCAGAAGGAGATGGGGAGAGAAGTGGAGGAGAGGCTGATGTATCCACAGAAGAATTTGAAGAACAATCATGAGATTTTACACATGGCAGATGTCTAAGATATTTTGAGAGATTCTTCTCGGAGCCTCTAAGCCACAGCAGGGCCCTGCCACATATTTTGTTCTTCATCTAATGATGCTGTGCCATTTGTATTGCACTATTGATGCACTCCTGGGTGGTACCAGCAGGACAAGAAGTGTGGTTAATAGTTGGCTTCAAGGGCCAAACAGAAATATCAGCCTGCAGTTCAGTCCCTAGCCAAGAATGAGGCTCTCAAGAGCAAGGAAACAGATTTCTTTTCTAAACAAGGGATCAAAGTATGATGAAGCAGCAGACAAATCCTAATATCTTCCAGCCAGATGAAGCAACAAGAGGCAGTTTGGTAGTAATAGCCCATGGTAATCACGGAGGCAGTAAGGGAGTACCAATAAAAGTTGTCACAAGGTACCTTGCCCCATTTCCAGTATGGATAAAGATCAAGCACAACAGTTGGGGAAAAAACTAGCTCTGACCTGCAAGGCAGCGCTTGCTTGCCAGATCCTTCCAAAGTCTGGCTGTTGTGGTCATTCTGCAATCATCTTCCTTTAATTGTTCTATGGGATCTGGACCTTTGAGAACAGCCGTGCCTTGTGCAACTTTCAGCTAAAGTTGCCTTGAAAGTACTGCCAGGCCGAGACCACCCTTGCTGAGGGCACCCTTCATCTGTAGTATAAAGTCTTGACAGTGAGCTATTAAATAAATACTCAGTTTGACTGCTTTTTGAGAGCGCACCCTGCCCTTACTCCATTTGGGTGTTTCCTTATCAACCTTCTGAGCCCACAGAGAGGTGTGGGTTGCTTTGAGGAGGGTGTGAATAACCTTTGTTTGCTGTGAAAGTCACTGGAAGTCAACAGCTGTCAGTAAGAAAATACAAGCCTTACTCAGGAAAGGTTTGGAGCCTGTTACTTTTTTATTAAGCAAGCTGGTGGCTTGTTTTCCCACTTACATCGAGGCAAGGCTTTGCAGTAAAATAAACCATTTACTATTTTTCAGATGCGCCTGAAGTCTCTTGCCCTTTCTAGAGGAGGCTTGTCCAGAGTGAAGAAACAGTCTCAATTTAAAGCATCCCTACCTGAAAGAGAAGTTAAACTCCTCCTCCTCTAATATTTCTAAATCTTTTTCTATTATTCTCTGAGCAGGGGCAGGTGGCTCCTATTTTAGCTGTAGCTGGATTCCAGCTTCTTTGCTCCACTTGCATGATTTCATCTAACACATTCCTCTGGGGCTGCAAGAACTTCACACTTCCACCTCAGCCTAGAGGTGAAAGCAACGAAAAGAAGTTACACCATATAATTATAGTTATTATGCCAGTTAATAGAGCTCTTCGTAGCATAAACACTATTAGCGCTAGTCACTGTCGGGAATAGCTGTGTCTCCAGCTCTGCTTTTGCTGTTGGAGACTCGGCACAGATCTGAGTCCAAGCCCAAATCTGAAGAGCAAGCCCTGATACCTGCCAGCTTGCGCATGGGGCCAAATCTCTCCCTGGGCTTGGGGAAACTTCTGGATTTTGGATCTCGAGCATGATTAAGGAGAGTAATGTCGTACTGAAATGAGTGATCCAAGCAGACAGACAGTGTTTGGACTTCAGGTCTACCAGCTTTCTTCCTGCTCTTGGAGTTAGTCCATGGTCTTGTCTAAAAAAACATGCTTTTAAGCAACTGAGTGTAAGCTCCAGCTTCGAGTACCATGGGTTTACATTCAAACCCTCACTCTTATCATGCATTTTGCCCATCCAAATGGCAGGCAATATTCTAGTGCTAACGGTCTGCTTTCTCTCCCCCTTATGTCTTGACAGTAAATTGTTGCCACGCTTTTCCGATAGTCTACTTTTAAAAAGATGAGATAAATACACATGCATTTATACGAAAGTTTTAAAACAAGTCCTTCAGGAAGGAAAAAAAAGGATCAGAGGTGGCAACATTGTGACAGAACATGGATTTAGTTAATAGGATCTAGCTATTTGCACCATCTTTCTCTAGCTGCCTGTGCCAGTCCCGGGCCAGGAAAGCAATTTAACTCATTGCCTGTGAAAAATGAAATGACAGCAGCCACTTGAGTGAACTTTCACATTAACGAAGCATGATCTGGTCTTGATCAAAGACTTTATGTTCCTGGAGGACCAGAGTTCAACCACTGCTCTCTTAATTTTAAGAGAAGAAAAGGCTTATGTGTCATTGCAAGGCAAACTCTTTGGAGGTTGAGCCCTAGCTAAACTTTCATGTCAGCACTGTTAGTGACCCTATACTGAAGCTTGACTTGATCATCTCTTCCTTTAATTCTCACTGTCATACGCTGCCTTCTGCTAAGCTGAATCAACTTCACCCATCGTAGCAGTGAGAAGTGATGTTATCGTTAGTCATTGCTGCTAGGCGCTTTTGGATCACGTCATACATCTCGCGGGTTGTTCCAACAAAACGAGCTCTGAGGAGCAGGGTGAGATCCAAGAGAGACAGAGACCAGCTTTGGGTGGCAAGATGCCATAAAATTGTCCTTGCAGATCTGGTGTAACCAGATCAACTAATAAACCTCTGGAATGCTGATGCTTTGGTTGATCTGGTCATACCAGAGAAACCATCTCTCCCAACCTGGATGCCCGGAGCCAAACCATACGGCTTGCCACGAGCAGCTAATACTAAAGACGACTGTTAGCTACGTATAAATGTGACTTGCTGTGCTGAATAATCACCGCAATCTTGTACGCTGTCCCCACAACACACCTTCTGTAACCTTTTTAAGCACTTCTCACCATAGTAATATTGATTGACACATCAACGCACCAGGGTGACGACGTAAGGGATTGTAGCCATGGGTATCGAACATTTTGCAAATCTCAGCACCATTGGTGTTGGGTAGAAAGCCATCACGAGCGTTATTAGAAGATAAACACTGTTACAGACAGATTTGTGGCCCTGAAGATAGAAGCACCAAGCTGGAGTGAAGGAAAAACGTCAAACGCGAGGATGGTCAACATGAGCTAAGGTCCATCCTTTTCTCTTTCACTGCCTCCGACCTTCAGTCTGCCGCAGGAGAAGTCAAACACATCCCTCGCAAAACCTGACAGCACTGCTGTTGTCCTCCATCCAGCGTGTCACATCTGCTGGGTGCTCTGCAGCCTCCGCAGGGCTCCTGTTCAACGCCGCGTCTTGCTCTGAAAGCCAAGGCGTTCGTGAAAAGTGACCGTAGATCCAAAGGGTTAGAAGTTATTTCGAAGGTCTAGCTTGCAAACCAAGCTACAGAGACAGGCTTTTGCAGAAACCAGGAGACAGAAAATAAGTTCCCGTTAAAGACGAAGGGTGCCCTGCGTTCAGGGCTCGTGTGCGTTCCTGGCTGCGCCCCAGGTGCGCAGGGTCGCCTAAGGTGAGTCATCTGGGGCTCCGGTTCCCCAGCTGTAAAATAGGGATAATCCTTCTGTTCTCACCTCAGTTTGTCTTCTCTGTTTAGATTTCAAGCTCCTCAGGGCTGTGTCTTGCTACATGTATGTACAGTTCCTAGCTTAATAGAGTCATGATCCAAACTGAAGCCTCCAGGCACTCCTGTATATTATATCATTACTAATTTCACAAGAGGCTGCAATCAAATTCCTTTATCGGGCAAAAAGAAAGAATCCTAGAAAAGAATAAAGCAAGCTATTAAAAACTGAGGAACATTTTTGCTGAAGTGGAAATAATGGTACTTTGTCCCAAAATGCATAAAATATGTATTGCAATTAAATTCTCTATTGGCAAATTGCTCTACAATTAAAAAACACAGAAGCTTGAGTGAGGCAATTAGAATAATAGTAGAGTGTTAATTATAGCTTGATGGATTCTGCATGCTGTCAGCAATTACCTTCCAAGTGTGCACTTCTGAACCGACTCCAAATCCACAAAAAGACACCGGCAGAATTAGAAATATCTTCCTCGTTGGCATGCCTTTGCCATTTTAAAATTTGTTTTCATAAATACTTTTGTAAGCTATTTAATTAGATTTAATGAGGTTCGAGGAAGAAACATCCTCCATGCTGTACACAGCCTCCTCTCTAGCAAAGGCATGGACTCAGGTAGGAGGGAGAGCACGACTGGGAGAATAATCTCATTTCCTACCAACTGCCCTCGCTGAATTATTATTAGCGCATGGTGATCCTGTGCAAATGTGAGGCGATTTGGACCAGTATCCAGGAGAGCTGCTTTTAGATATCTTTTTTAAAAAGGTTATCCAAGGGTTTTGGATCTTCCTCTCCATGGGGAACCCCATGGCTGTCCAGTCGCCCTTGTCACAGGGAGAGCCTTTGGGGATGGGCACTGCAACAGCGGTCGCATGGTGTGATGCGAAAGTCCGGCATTGAATGTGTGAGATGAAATCAGTGGGGTTTGAGGTCAGGGTTGCAAGAAAAATTAAAAATTATTAAATTAATTGTTAAAATTAATTAAAAAGCTTGGGTATCAAATTTGAAAACACTGTGAAAGAACCAAAAGTCTTTTTATTTTCATGATTGCCTTCCCAAATGGGCAAGAGAAATCCGTTCCATAAAAGTGCCTTAAACTTTGGGTTTCCCACATTGAAGAACTAAAGGCATATTTTTTAATTGGCTATATATTTGTATAAGACTGCACTGTTTTCTGTAATGCATCTACCCTTTCTGCCCCGGGTTCCCTCCCCAGGGACAGCAGCTCTTGCTTTTAGCTGGCGAACAGCTTTCAAATAAATTAGGGGACTAAACGTAAGCCATTCTCCCGTTTTCTCCAGTTCTCGAAAGCTGAAATAAGACCCCAAGCCACAACAATGTGAATTTTTTTAATTCCTCCCTCCACCTGGCGTAACAAAAGCCTAAACCCCAAGTTTTACCTAGTGAAAACCCCTGCCTATAAATAACGCCTATTGATTCGAGGATGCGCGCGGCTGGGGGAGAGCAGCGGTGCCGGCCACGGTGCCGGCCACGGTGCCGAGGGCGCCAACACCGGTGAGCATCACCCGGCCTCGTTCGGTGAGACTCGGTGGCACGGGATGCCCGAAAGTCCTGGTCACCCCGGTGCTGAGCTGGGAGAAGCCTTTTGCAGAGGCTGCGTTTTTCCGTTTATCGTTAATCTCTGCAATCGGATATGTTCAAAGCTGTCCCAAAGGCCAAATAGTTGTTGTGCAGGTGGACTGTCAAGAGTAAACGGAGAAAAAGAGGGAAATGCTACGTCAGTAATAGCTCACGCTGTCGAGCTTTCAGGTGGGGAGTCTGAAATCGTAAACTCTTCCTCCCGGAGCAAGATCTTGCCCCATCAATAAACCCCGCGTCTACGTTTCGTATCATGTCATCTTCCAAATCTCCAATCTTCCTCCCTCAGGATTTCCAGGCACAGCTTCCTCCCCTGAATGCAGTGCGGACCACATCCAAACTTGCCCAAAGCCAGCTGGATTCTCTCCACTAAGCTCAGGAGCAGCCTCTAAATTCAGTCTTTAGAGTGTTTCGATTCTCTAAAATTAATTTTGCCCCGTAACGATCTTGCTGCAGCTACCTAACGAGCCATGCTTCGCCCTGCCGCGGGCTCCCTTACGCCCAGCGTGTGCTGGGCTTTCAAAAATGGGGGTAAAGTTGGGAAGCGGAACCCGCCGCTTAGCTTTGGTCCGAAACACGCGTGGATAATTAATCCACTCCTGCGCCTGGCTCGTGGCGGGACACGCGTGGCCCCGCAGCCGCTTCGTGGGGGTCACGCCGGCTTGTGGGGGAGCCCCCAGGCCCTGGTCTTGCAGCAGATCGTCCGCATCTACGGCAGAGAGATTTTCAAATCGCTTCCCCGCCCCCCCCCCCCCCCCCCCGCCGCCACCGCCATCCCCTGCGGAGCGGGTTGGGGTCCGGCGGGCGCGGCCCCTTTAAGAGAGGCAGCGCGGGGGGGGGGGGGGAGGCGGTGGCCGCCCGCGTTCACACCTGGAGTGGGAAAGAGGGGCGGGCCCCGGCGCCTCTGATTGACGGGCCGCCGGCATCAATGGGGTGCCGCGGCGCCGCGGCGGGGAGGGAGGGAGGGGGGGTCCCGCCGGCCAATGGCGGCTCGCGCGGGCCCGCCGGAGGACGGCCGCCAGCCAATGGGCGGGCGAGCGGGGGGCGGCGCGGCTACATGTTGCGGTGTCGCCAACGTGGGTCCGCGGCGAGCGGCGCTCGGGCCGGGCGGGGAGAGCGGCGGGGCCGGGCCGGTGGCAGCGGCAGGAGCGGGAACGGCGCGGCGGTCGTAGCGGCTCTCAGCCCCGCGGGAGCGCACCGAGGACGGGGAGCTCCAGCGGCCGCCGGGCCGGAGCCGTGCGGCGTGACGGAGGAAGCGCTTCCCGCTTCGAGGACGCGGACCCGACCCGACCCGACCCAGCCGGCGGTGCCCGCCCGCTGGCGGGTGGATGCCGGTGCCGTGATCGCCCCGCGGGGCCGCGCCGCGCCGCCGCTGCCGCCGGCGATGCTGCGGGCGGCGGAGCGGCGCTGAGCGCTCGCGGGGCCCCGCGGCTTTACCGCTGCCGCTGCTGCCGCCTCCTCCTCCCGCCTCGGACCTTCCCCGGTGCCGGATACAAAATGGCGGTGCCGTCACGGGCGGGCGGCGGGGCGGCGGCGCTGCTGCTGCTGGGGCTGCTGGGCTCGGCGGCCGCCACCGGAGGCTGCGCCTGCGGCGGGGAGCTGCTGAACTGCGGCGGGCTGGAGCTGCCCGCCCTGCCCCGGGACCTGCCCTGCTGGCCGCGGCATGTGTGAGTACCGGGCGGGGGTCCCCACCGCGCTGGGGAGGGGGGACCGGCAGTTTGGGGGGGGAACCCAGGGTGGGGGTGCGAGGGGTTGGGGGTTTGGGCAGCCCCGCTCCGCCGGGAGCTGGGCGCAGCGGGGCGGGGAGGGCTTGTAAAACAAATAAAATCTCTACACTTCCCCCCCCCCCACCCCCCCAAAAAAAATAAATTCCTCAGGTTTGTATTTTTTAAAGCCTTGTAGGCGCTGAGCTGCGCGGTGTGAAACTTCTCCGGTGATCCGGTGGCTCCCACCCGGGGCGGGGGGCGATGTGGGTCCCGGTTGAGCGGAGCGGGGGACTGCCGGGGCGGGCTCTCCCTCTCCTCCGTACCGGTGTCTCGGAGGAAAGAAGAGCCGGGAGCGGGTTTGGTCTCCTCTAAGGATAGGAATCTGCTGGAGATAACGGCCAGCTTGGGCTCCCGAATCCTTATTAGGAGATCCATCCCAAAGCCCGGGCCTTGGTGCTGCAAACCGGCATCGCGCCCGGTTGCCGAAACGTTGGACCCCAGCGCCGGGGCCACGCTCTCCCTGTGGACGTTCGGAGCTGCCAACGGTTCAGGTGTGAAGGCCGGTGAGGTAGGGAGCGTGAGTCGGAACGAGAGTCGCGGGCTCGTGCGGTGCTTGTTGGGGTTTTTCAAGAAAAAAAAAAAAACAGGTGTTGCTTTCCAATAAAAGCTGCGTGGCTGGTGTGATTCCCTCAGTACTTGTTCGTCTCGCGAAGTTATTAACCTGCAGCGTATCGATGCCCTGGATGGCAGCTGAGCTTTTAGCCCAGCACCTGGTGATTAAAACAGTGCTGCTGCCTTTTTTTTTTTTTTTGTTTCCCCCCCTAAAGGGTGTTTTAAAGTGTTCAGGTACATGTCCAAGTGCAGGACAGCGGGATTGCCGTTTCCCGTAAAGCGCAGTGAGTCTGCTCTGGTTGTGCAACCGCTGCTCTGACCCGGTAAGATCTGAAATACAACATCAGACACGTGAAGCACGGGAGATTCGGGGAAGGGGGAAGCGTGCTCTCGGCTTTGACAGCTCAATTCGTTTGACAGTGCGGGAGGGCTGATGGTATGCGTGCGTGTGTGCTCATAAACTTGTAAAAATCAGTGTTGTCGACTGTCAGCTAACCTTGGGGAAGTAAGGACCTAGAAAGGGAGAGGGAAAAGTGTCTGAGAGCTGCTGTTGCTGGGCCTTTCTGCTGTTTGAACAGATTTATAGATTATTGAATCTATAAAACCCCTGGTTGTAACAGATACTCCTCAGCTCTGCCAGGAGAGAGAACGGTCACTGAAGTGTTGCTGGAGATCGTCCAGCTCCTTATTAAGAAGAATTATTAGAGGTTTGTCAGGTTCTCCTGGTATTATTCACTTTTGGCTGCAGAAATGCCTTGTTTTACATGAAATTACCAGGTGTCGTATCGAGAGGAACGTGTGGCCTCTGCATTAAAACCTTGACTTATCCCATTCACCTGTCGCTGTGTGCTCTGAAGGATCCTTCCTTCAGCCTTGGGCACCTTTCAGAGCAAGTTTTTAGTCTTCTCAGCATAATTCCAGCATCCCCATGCACCTCTTAAATTAGGACAGTGTATCTTTGTTCATGCAGAGAAATGCATTAATAGCCCAGTCTGAAGAAATTTATTGTTGTGTTTTTTTCAGGAGTGCTAATACCCAGGAGTGTCTTTTTCATATGGAACAGATTTTTTAGTGTCTTGAGTTCAGTTTGAATTTTATTGGTGAAGTAATAGCACATATAAATCTATTGCTACAGACCTGTGGGCTGTTGATCTTTTAACCACTTAGACAGCATATGGTTTGTAACTTTGTAAATTCTAAACTAACCAAAAAATTAGCTAAAGTGGAAATTTGTGATGGCTTTCATATCTGACCATGTGAAATGAAGGGTTTTTTCTTTCTCCATAGCTAATAGAAAAGGCAGACACTTGAGCTATTGCAAGTACTTTTGGTTTTGAAGTAACATTGTTTCTACTCACTAAAAATCACTTTAATAGCTTATTTCAGTTTAGGGACACAAAGCTGAAGCATGTTTTTCATGCTTGGTAGGATCATAAATGCTAATTTCTGGTGCAGAGAGTTGCTAACTCTTTTTAGTAGTTGTTTAATGTCCTCTATAGAAGTACCATGTGTTGGGGAAAAGTTACCTCTAAGCAACTATCTCTGTTGCTTTTTTTTTTTTTTTTTTTTTTTTTTTTTTAACGTGCCCTTTTAAAGTAACAGAAGGCAAATGGTTTGCAGTGACCCCAGGCTGCTGTAGCTTTGCAGCCTGGGGGTGCGGGTCCCCGGGCAGTAAATTGGGGTGAGATTGGCGATGTTGGAGCCGTGCATCCCTGGTCTCCATCGCTTCTGGGCAGGCTGTGTCTCCCACCGAAGGTGTCTGCTTCCCTGGGGTGATAAGCTTGGGCATGTTCGATCGCTAATGGGAGACAAGATAAATCCTGTTTTCAGTGACTCGTGGTGGCTGTGCTTTAACTTCATTAAAGTGCTATTGAAAAATCCCTCCTTAGCAGTTTATCTTTTATTCCTAATGAGTGCCACAATGCTGAAGCAGTGCTTGGAGTCAGTTTTCAGTGTGTTGGAGATAAAGCTTTTGTTTGTAGGGTTGGAAATGTGGCTCCGCACACTGGGGGAGGGTTCTGGAACAGACTTAATCGTGCCGCGTATTTTGTCAACAGGACTATCAGTACTGAGGAAAAGCATTGGGATATTTTGAAACTATTGTTATTTCTCTTTTGGCAGTAGAGCTTGGAGTTGTAATTTTTCTCCCTAGCTTTCAGAAGGCATAACTGATGTGCAGAAGGGCTGGTGGACTGCAGTTGCTCACAGTTAATGCAGTGTGGCACAGATGTGTGGGTTTTTTTTTTTTTTCCTTAAAAGCAACGGGCAGCTCAGTACTGCATGCCAGTTATAGAAGTGCGCAGGACTTGCTGGCTGAGCAGCCCTGCGTAGGGCACATTGCAACACTCTGACGTGACCCATACTGTCCTCACAGGAGCTGCAGCACCCAACTGCTGCGAGCTCTGTGGTTGTGAAAAGTCCCTGGTGCGTGGGGGGATGCTGCGAGAATCAAACTCTGCTGGGCAGTTGCTGTGCAGGACCCCTTTGCAGTGTTCTCGCTTTGAAGCTGCTGGAGATGCTTCATGTCTTTTGTTGCTTAAGTCTGAAGTTTCTCTTTACATTAGAGTGTAATACATGGCATAAACTTTAGGGCCGAGCGTAAGTACAAAATGCTTCGTGCCCAGAAAAGCCAGGTGGAGGGCTCCAGCAGTGTTGGTGACATGGCACATGCCCCTGCATCCTCTGTTTCTGTCTCTCCATGCATCTTAATTTTTGAGGAGTGGCAGAAGAGAGATTTCTTCTAGGCATCATGTATGAGAGAGGGGGTGGGCTTTTTCTTCCTTTTTAGTGATAAAGCAATAGTGTTTGGGATACAGATTTTAATGGTGAGAAGGCTTTGGGGCTGTGGAAGTGGGGTTGGATAGCTAATTCATTGCTGGTATGGTCTGGAGGAAAGAAAGGCTTTATTTTGGACAGATGTGTTGTGTGTCTTTTTTGACTCAAATGACTAGGGAAAGTTTTCTCGGGATAGTGGGCATCCATGCATGGACCCGTCTGCCTCTGGGTCAGTATGTGCCTGGCATGTCTGGGAACAAGGCAAAGTCCTCAAGTGCCCAGGAGAGCTGGGCTAAGAGCTGCTCTCGTTTTTTCAGGGAGGTTCTGGGGTTTGGCTATATGGGTAAGTTGCCTTGAGGCACCAGCTGCATGGATGTTGACTGTTTGCATGGTGTTGCTGCTCTCTGGAGAGAGCTGGGCAAAGCATCTGGATGCTTTTGAAAATCCTGTGGGTGCCTGCTTTTAGGGCCTGGAAGTGCATTTGAACTTGGAGTCAGGAGCAGACTCTTGCTGTGCTCAAGTATATGGATACAAAGATTTTGTTGAAGGCAACAAAACCGAATGGTTGTGATCAAAATTACCTATTAGCTTAAATTTCTTGCTAAACTGGGGTTTTAATGTGTCAGGTCTTGTTGCTCTGCTCTCACGTGTTAGGGTAGCTTCTTTGCTTACTTGGTAGAGCAGAGTGGGGCTCTGCACAAAAACTTGCTGTGCCACTGCCTGTGAGCATGGTGCTCTCTGGAGATGCATATTAGTTGGCTCCGGAGTAACTCATACTCCTCTACAGATGCTGGAAGAGAAAGGGGGGTGTGTGTGTGTGTGTGTGTGACAGACTCTCCTGCTGATGCTGCCGGGAGTGGGGAGTGCTGCTGGCAATTCCTCCCCTGCATGTCCTACTTCCAGCCCTGCTGAAATAATGGAACAAAGATTAAGTAATCGTCACCCCAGGCTCACGGTGCCTGGCCCTGTGCAGCTGCAGAGCCCTCACCGTGTGCCGGCAGCACGGGGGGCCGCTGGGCTCGGAAGGATGGTTTGGGAGAAGGGGACGTGGATTGGTGCAGGTGGCCGGTCTCTCTCGCTCCTCCTGGGGAAAGGGAGTGGAAACCCAAAGAAATTCTGCAAAGCCAGTGGCTCCTTCCTGGGTAGTGGTCCAGGGAAGGTTTCCTGCTCAAGCGGGACAGTGGTGGGAGCTGGTGGTGCTTGTAAAAGAAATCCTGCTCAGCTTACAATGACACACTTGGGTTTGGTGCTTCCTGGAGCATCGTCCTCAGCAGTGGCCTCGCTCAGGGAAGGTTTCCAGCCCCGAGGCTGCGTGATGGCTCTGCACCCTACAGGCTTGCATTTGCTGCTCTGGAGCTTGGTCCTGGTGGGGTAACAGCAAAGCCTTTCCTTGCAAAGCAGTGCCTGTCTGAGCCTGCTGCTTATGCACAAATAAATACACGTGCTTGCAAATAAATCCACCCTTCCTGTGTGAACGTGTGTCGGTGGATTCGCTGACCACCCTCAGCATGCTGCGATATTTATTGGCGCTCGCTGGAGAACAGCAGTTAACAGCAAGCCCTTTGCAACTGCTGTCTGGTCTTCTCATCTTAATCCCTGACTGAGCCACAGCTGGGGCAGAAATTACCTCTATCAGACTAGGATTAGAAGTACATCTGAGATTCATAACGAAGCCTGAATGGGATAAAATACCCCCACCAAGAAGCCTTTCTGGCTCTTGCAGAAGCCCCTGGCTTCAAGTGAAAGGCTCTAGGACCCCCTCAGCCTCCTCTGCATATTCCTCTCTCCTTTTGAGAAACTTCATGGCATTTAATCACTTCGAGGCTTTTCCTCTCTACAGTGACTGCAATTTGAAACGCAGGGGTCCCATACAAAAGGAGCAAGTGCTCAATGGGCTGTGTTAATATTCAGTGCCATTTACAATGGGTGCAGTTTGAAAAGGGGAGAATGGATGGTCTGGGAGCTGGGGGAGGAGGAGCCGCAGAGGGAAAATTTCCCAGGGCAGGGGAACGAGCATCTCAGTAGGCAGCCGAAAAGATGAACACACCATCAATTGTTCTCAAGGAAAATCAAGCGTTATTGTGTTAGATACAGCTTAATATTTTTTTTCCTTTGCTTCTGCAAACTGCTCTACAGTTCTCTGGATGTAAGGTTTGGGGGTGGCTGAGCCTTGCAGGAGTTTCTACTCGAAGTTTAAGGGATGAAGGAGCAAATGTCAGGTTGACTGCCTTCTCCCTTTGCTTACTGGGATCAAGAGGCTAGACGTGGTAAACCGATATGTTTGGGAGCCCAGACACTTCAACAAAGCACTTCAGGTACTTAAATGCTTCCTTGAGCGCTGGGTGAGATTTGACATCCCTGCTTAAAGTTAAGCCGGTGCTGGAGTCTTGTCTCTGATGGGGATTTAAGCAGATGCAGAAGCACTTTGCTGAGATGGGGCTTCAGTTGGTGTGAACTCCACCTGGCGCAGGGAAGTCCTAGAGCATTGGAAGGATGCTCCCCGGTGTGCAGCTTTAGCAGAGAGTGCTGGAAGGGTTCAAGGTGGCTTCATGTTGAGGCACTCCCCCAGGTGCTGCAGAAACACCTTCCTGACTCTGTGCGTACACCTGGGTGCTGAATATATGTGCAGCTCCCTCTGGCTCTGCAGGGCAGCTGGGAATTGGTGACTGCCAGGAGGCCCTGGCCGTGCCCAGGCAGTGCCTGCCTTTGGTTTCTGGTTGCTTTGATCTCTTGAAGAGGGGTTAAAGTTCTGTCTTGAAGTTTGAGTGGCTGCAAAATGGGATGATGGCTTTCATTCCTTAGTAGCTCTGATGAGAATTTGTGTATTGTCCCTGACTTGTATGTCAGCCGCACCCAGAAACTCTCAATTAGGGCTGCAGGGCTTTTAATTGATCTTGTTGTCTGCCCCGCGAGACACCTTGGATTGAGTTAGCTCAGCTCATCAGCTTTTTAACATAATCATTTTGTGCTGCTAACCTAATCGCCCAGTGTGACTCCCTAGTTTTGCAATGTGGAGCTGGGGTCATGTGGATGAATGGAGTAGAGATAATTTAGGCTAATGCTGTTGGAAAGAGCCATCTGCAGAAAATCCAGGCTCCAGATTCATCAGCTCTGCAGAACCAGGGCTGGGCAGGAATTAGCACCTCGTTCAGGGCGAGGGGAGTGATTTAACATAGAGCACTGCTTTGGTGAGTAACAAGGAAAAAACATAGCTCTTTGGTCTGGGTTGTGGTTTCATGCAAGCCTGGGACGCTGGGCACCCACCGGCAGCTCTCCTCTGAAGTCCCTTGCTGGTTTTTAGTGGCATGTGAAGGAGGGAGCAGAGCGTGAGGCTGCAGGAAGAAACAAAAGGGTGAATAAACCTTCTTTCATATTTCCTGGTACGTCCAGCTATTAAATGATGTGCTACAAAGTAGTTTTTTTCCTGTCGTGCATAGGGACCCAAGTCAAGGACCAGGATGCCGTTGTGCTAGCGCACAACACGAAATACCTATTATTATTGTAGCTGAGTCATCCATTAATAGTTAACCAAGTCCTGCACTGCAGCCCAAAAGTCCTTCAACCCTAGCCTCTTCCAGTTTCGGACCAGGACCACAACATATGTAATATGTTATGCTCCCTTATTATATTTTCAGCATGCTGTCTCCCAAGCCACAACTGTATAATTTTGGAGAAGTCTAGAAGCAGGCCCTGCTATTTTGGGGGCACCTCTCAGGACCTGATGACATGTCACATCCAATTCCATGAGCGTGGTTTACTTCTGCATGGTTGCATTTTCAGTTTGAGTAAGAATTGAAAGATGGGTCTCAAACAGTAGCCATCTGCCTAGCTTTTTATTAATGTTAACCATGCTGGAACTGCAGGCAAGGTAGTTGGTTATCTGCACTTGTCACAGCAGTTTTGTAGTTCACTGCAGTGGCTTTGCATGGATTTCAGCAGAAGTATTAGAGGCCCTTCACAATTGAACAGCTTTACACAGAGCTACAGGTTTATAAAACACATACTCCAGTGTCATGCACAAGTTGCATTTAAAAATGCATTAGCTGTCTAAAGCTTTGCTCTGGAGCTAAAGTTTTGTGTGCAAGAGAATTTGTCTTTTTGGGGTGTGGGAGGAGGTTAGGTAGTCTTCATATTGCTGCTCATAATGAGGCAGTAACTCTCGTTTGTGAATTTTTCTTTGGTGTCTTTTTTGGACACCCTGGGGCAGTCACATTAATTTTGGAAATCTGCAGAGGTGCAGTCTTAAATGCATTTCTTGTAAACCCTGCTCACCTGTACAGGGTGTGTATCTCAAACGCTTCCCTTTTGTTCACGGCACCTGTTTTTAGATTAATCCTTTCAGATTAGAAAACACAACCCTCGAGTTCAGTGGGAATTTGGCTGTGAAATCTTGAAATAAGATGCTTTTTTCCTAGACCACGTCCTCCAGCTGGCAGGTTTTTGCTGTCCGCAGGAAGGCAGGACAAGCCCTCAGGTGCAAGAAGGAAATGAGAGGTGCAAAATGCAAAGTTGGGGCTGTGCTTCTTCCCCACACACAGGGACGTGGATCCATCCTCACCATCGATGTGTCTCTCCCTGGTTGCCCAAAGCTTGTGCTTTTGTGATGGGTACCTCACAGGATGGGACTCGGTTGTCTTTTGGTGCTGTGAGTATTCCTCTGTCCTGGAGAGTTTTCCATCAACACCAGCTACTAATGAGCCTCCCTCCAAATACTGCCCTGCAAGCTCAAAACACATTTTGCCTAGCCGGCGTAGACTGGGCTGTTTTATAACCGCACTTAAAGTCTGTTTTAGCCTGCCATGCGCCAATATAAACACAGGTTTTCTATGTTATCTGTCATCTAAAAAATACTTCTAAAGTGACGGCTGGCCAGTGGGCCGGTGCTTGCAGCACGTGTGGCAGTGCTTGGCTGGTGCTGTTTGATCACCAGTACAGATGGGTACTGGGATTGAAGGTATTGAACTGGATATGCCGAGGGCTTGGTGGAAGATACTCAGATGGAGGTGGCAGGTTTGCTGGGTGTTGTCTTCTGCTCGCATTTAAGGATGTGATGCTGGAGGTGCCCTGGGTGCATAGGTGTCCCATTGGTGGGGCTCGATGTGGGTGATGTCCCCATAGGAGTGGAGTGGTGGGAGACCTCGTGGATGGGGGAGCTGCTGGTCTGTGGATTGTATCACGGATAATAAAACGGCTATCATAGGAAACAGCCTGGCTGGAGGCCCTGTGAAAAATCACCCCCTAAATGTGTTCCAGTTGTCCAAACACTGGTGCCTCTCCTTCCTCCGCTGTGTGCGTGGGGGGAGGCTGGAGCTCACTCTCCACCACCACTGCCTGGGGAGCAGCCCCAAACAGCCTTTGCTTGCTTTTTGCTGTGCCTCGGTCAGCTTTGGTCCACCCAGGTTTGAGAACTGTGAAAAAGTACCAGAAGCCTTCCTTTAGCACAGACCTAAAAAAAAAATAAAAAAATCCTCTAGCAGTCTGGACAGCGTGGGCTGTTCCTGCAGCAGCCCTGTCCATAAGCAGGCAACCCAAATTTGGCTCTTCCCCAGCACAGGGTGGTTGCTTTGAGTTGGAGCTGGAAGGTGCATGGAGCCACAGGATTTCCTCCTTTCTCACCGGGCTTTGCAGCCCCAAGGGGACATGGGGACGGGGAGTATGGCAGGGATGCACGCGTAGCCCATGTCAGCAGTGACCTCTCTGTTATTTGCAAGGGGTGAGGAGGTATCTCTTGATGATCTGGGTGGCACCTGAATGTTCCCCACCCTCTTCCCCTTCTCTCGTGCCCATTTACTTCATCGCTCCCGCACCTCTCTGGTGATGACAGGCATGGGTAGTGCAGAAATGCCAAGTGCTGCTGACACAGGGCGGTTGGCTGGTTGGTTGCCTCTTTGCTGCTTGTGGTCTGGCCTTGCTGGTGAGCCAGGAGAGCATCCCGTGCTCTGGTTGTCTGTGTAACTCATCATAAACCTTTGCCTTCTTATGAACCAGGAGGCAGACTCGCATCTGCACTTGTATTTCATTTGTTTTGGCAAAATGGGGAGACTTGTCTTGCTTTAGGAGATTTAAACAAACCATATGATGTTTTATTTTGAAAGGTGTCATAATACTTTCCACTTTTCCTTTGCTAAGCATATTTTTGTGCTGTTCCTATCTATGCTAGTCTATAAACAGCTCTGTTCCTCCTTTTTCCTCCTTAAACAAGTTGTCTAAGTCAGAATTCTTGGCTTTCAAACACCTTTGGATTATTTCTGGAGTAGGGCACGCATTCTGCATTAAATCAGTAAATAAGATACTGTGTATTTTTAGACCTCTGATTTGGAAGCATTTGTGAGAGTTGTGCTGGCTTTATTATTTCACATGGTTGTAAACCTCTTGTATATCCTTCTTCTCACTTTCCTTTGTTATGGAGATGGTGACCACCCAAAAGCTGTTGAGATTGATGAAGTTAAGGGGTTTGGATGAATCTGTTTGTAAGAGTGGATGAATGAACTTTTCCTGTTGCAGTAGGTTAGAAAATAGTTTGATGAAGATGATAAAATGGTGCATAGGCGGACTCCACCTCTGCTGCATGAGCAGGCAAGGAGAAGTTTTCTGGTTTGGGAGGAGGTCTGCGGAGCTGAGGCTTCACCCCCAGTTTCTGAGCACTTTCATCTTGAGCGGTGTCACTTGGTTTGTTGCCGGTCGAACACTGAGCTGGCAGCCTGCCTCTCTGGTCTGCAGGGATGGATGCATGCGGGACTCGCTTCAGCTCCTGCAGTTTTAGTAAATGCATCTGTTTATCTCTGTGGGGCTGAGTCCAGTGAAGCTGCTTGGCTTTTGACTCCTTGGTGAGCTGAACCCCTTCCAGGAGCTCTGGTTTCATTCTTACTGACCTTACCAGCAGACATGTGTGCTGGTCTTTGAGTTAATCTCTTTGCACAGAAAGTTGTACAGATCTGACAGGATGCATTTGGCTTCTACTGTCTACTTAAAACAGCAGTTGGCTTTGCTTCTCCCTGGTTTAATAATCTCTTTGAGGTAGGTACCGCTTTTTACCTAGGTTTCCTGAGAAAGGATGCTGCACGATGGTGTGTGTCTCTTCTCTCCCCCAGAGCTTTTGATGCTGTTGGCCAACTTCAATTTGAGGAGCGAACTCAAATTTGAAATGCTTAACGCTCTCATAGGCAGCAGGCTGGGGAGGGTGGCTGTACCCCCACCAGGGGAAAGGAAGCAGTGTGAGATTATCCCATATGAGACATCAGAGAATCTCCGGGGGGGAAAGTGATGCCATTAAACTATCCCTGCAGGAGAAGCAGATAACGATGAGCCAGCTGTGGGATGTGGCTCTGCCCAGTGCTGTGCTTACCCCTGTTAGGAGGTCGGTGAAGGAGGGGTTCAGAGCCTTGCTGGGATTGTGCTGGCAATAGCTAATATCCGTAGGTAGGAGCGGAAGGTTTGGTGCTGGATTACCCCGTCCATTGCCCTGTGAGCAGGGGATGCTGTGGAGGCAGCACCTGAATCCTGGCCTCTTTGGGGACCAGCATGGTTGTTCTTTGTGTATAAAGTGATGCCACCCATGTGGTGGGGGAGTGTCTCGTCCGAGGCAGCAAACCCTTGTGACTGCCATGGCCGCAGCTGGGAATCGTTTTTGGTGACTGGCTGCTCCTCTCTTGGAACAGCATTTCCAGGAAGAAGATGCCTTTGTGGCCTGATGGATGTTGAGCAATCGGCTGCGGGTGGGAAGCAGTGGCCCTGGGTGTCTGCATCTCCCCGCTCCCCGGCAGTGCTGCAGTGGGGCAGGGATGGCTGCCGGGGGCTCCTGCCTGCTCCAGCTGCTCGTGGGGTCTGGACTTTATAGTAAGCATGGGGAGAAGGCAGAGCCGGGCAGCATCCTTGGGAGATGCCAAATCACAGCCCAAGCTGTTTACTACAGCATTTCTCTCTCATGGTTCCTAGCACTTGTGTCTCAAGTGCTACCACTTTGTGGTCTGTTTAACAAGAGCCTGAAGAGCTGTCCTTCCAGCTGGCAGGGACACTGGGACTGTGCCGCATCCCTCTGTGTATCTCCCAGGCTTGCTCCAGCTCCCAGGCTTTCCTTTTATTCAGACTGCACAAGCGTTTTTCCAACACCTTGCCTGCATGCCCCCCTGCCCACCCTGTCCTCAGGTGACAGTCCCTTTCGGCAGCCCCGGTGCTGCCGATGAGCCGGTGGTGTACGCGGGCTGCCGGCTGGGCTCCGGTTACTGCTGTTTACTTTGTTTGCTTCACTCTCCAGCTGCGAATACTTGAGCCAGCTTGAAGGCGAGGTTTTCAAGCACCCTGTGTGCAAGTCGTAATGCCAGCATGGGGCTTGCTGGGGAACAGGCTGTGTGTGATTAAGCCATTTAGGCTTGTCATAAATTTTTTTTTTAAAGTCAAAACAACACAAATCCACCTTTTTTGGGGAGGAGGAGGTGGCAGCTGAACATTTTTGGGGCTGCATGCTAATTAATGTTGCTTTGTTTGTGAGAGGCATGGCTAAAAGAAGAGGAATTCAGCGCAGACTTATGGGCCCGCACATTTGGAAACAAAATGGGGAAGTTTCCCTGTCCAACAATTTCCAATTGCTTCCTCTATGGTTTCCTGAGTAATTCTGACCGCCGGTTATAAAACCGTCTGCCTCGCTGTTGCAGGATGCATCATCCCTCAAATCTCCCTTTGGCCCACCGTCTCCCCAGGCTGCTCGGTCCCTCCCTTCGGGCTCCCTGTGCTGTTTGCAGCTGGCAGCAGGAAAATTTCTGACCCCTGGGAAGTTAGTTTCCTGACGCTGCTGTGCGATAGACAATAACAGCAACAGCCCTTGTGGGACTGGGGTGGGATTGGGAGTGGATTGAAGATCAGCCTTGACCTGTTTTGGGGACGTTATGGTCTGTCACGGCTGAAATGCCTTTTGATGGTTTTCCCGCTTTTTAGGTTTGAAATGCGGAATCACTCTTGGCTTATTTGGATGGCTTCGGAGCCACCTGGCCATGCCTGCCCTGGGGGATCAGAGCCGGTCCTCCTCCTGGCACTGCCGTGGTGTGGGAGAGAGGGTTGCAGGATGCCTGTTTAGGTCTGGGTCCACGGAGAGCGAGGGCAGAGGACAAGCCGGGAAGGAGCCCTCCAGCCCCGCTCCCTCCATCAGGCCTTCGGTTGCTGGCTCCTTTGCCATTCTCTGTGGCCACCTCCACTAAGGGGTTTCGAGCTAAGGTGAACCAACCATATCCCCTCCGTGTGTAGTATTTCACAGTGGTTTTGGGGCAATATGTGGCTGTTTGACCGATGCCCAGCCTACTGCAGTGGTTGCTTTCCACCTTTGATCTGCATTTGGCCCGGTGCTGTGATGCTGGTGTCCCACGCCCTGGCAATCAGGAGTCAAAAGCATCCCTCCAGCCCTCGTCTCATGGTGTCTGGGTGTCTGTTGGGACTTGGTGGGTCGCAGGGCAGAAATAAATGACAAGCCGATGCAGCATTGTCAGAGGAGGAGCTGGGCCTTATTTTGGCAGCCCCCAGCAGACCGCTGGCTTGAGCAAGACTCCTTGGCCTGAAAATGGTCCTGTAATTGAAGCAGTGAAGATCTGTCTCACCTAATGTAAGCCTATAAATATGAGGCTTTATGGATAAGCTGGAGGTCTAGTTTTCTCAGTTCCGTGGAATGCAATGGATGTTTCCAGAGGACAACTGAAGTGTTGTCCCAGGGGCCGTGCAAGCAGAAGACCAAGTACATGCTTGCCCTTTGGTGCTTGTGGATGGGGAGACGTTGGGAAGTGGGTGGATCCTGTCTGGGGAGAAGAGACTCTCTGCCCAGAGCTTTTTCACAGCGTGATCATCTCTGTAAAGGCCAAGAAAACTTGATCTGAAAGTCTGTTTTATTTATTCATTCCTAACTCCAGCCCTGCTTTGAGGGGAGGCCATCAGCCTTGCTAGGCACGCAGGCAGTCCTGGCACGGCCATGTTCCCGTGCTGGAAGAGTGCGTTCGGGGAGATATTTGAAATGCAGCAGAAACCCCACACTTCCTTCAGAGTTTTGACTCTTGCATTTTTCATCTTGGGCAGACTTTAAAGTTTTCTGCAGCATTCAAGGGAACGTTTTGGTTTCCCTTTGCCCACATGTCAGCATTCCTGAACAAAGCAGCCTCAAGATTTGTGGAGCAGATTCTTGAAATTCTGCAAATGTTTTGAACCAGAGGATGTTTCCAGAAACTGCCTGACCTAACAAAAAGAGTTGGTAGGACTTGGGTACGGCTTGGGGAAAATGAATAAGGCAATTCCGATCACAACCACCATCCCTGGTCTTGGGAGCTGTTGCGTTCTGCCACCTTGTTGCTGTTAAACCACAGCTGTGCTTATTTGAACAAACCGGATAAAGAAGATACGCATTTTAAAACTGAGGTTTGGTGCCCTGCTCTTGCACTGACTCCCCCAGTGATCCTAGCAATGCCATTTAAGGCTAGATCTGAAAAGGGGTTTAGATACCTAAAGATGGAATTAGGTGAAAGGGAAGCAAGGGTGTTGGCAGCTTGCGTACCTGCAGGCACTGCAAACCTGCTTAAGCCTGCCAGGGATGTTCTCCTGAAAATGTCCAGAGGTGATTCAGTCTTGTGGTCACCAGCACCCCATAGTTTACACCCTGCAGCACCCACGTGTTGCTGTCCTGGTCTGTCGTGGATGCTCCATGTGCGTTCACGATGAGTCTTTGTGGAAGAGCTCAGTGGGAGCTGCTGGTTTTGCCCAGAAATAGGAAAGTGGAAGCGCCGCCTTTTCCCTGGGGCTGGGTGGCCAGCGATGGCATTTTGAATGGGGAACATGACAGCAAGCTTTGCTTGCTGCCTTCCTGTTCTGATTTAATTGTGCTTTTGCTGGTTGCTGGGGTTTAGGCATTAGGTGTCTCTTCCCATGAGCATTTTATTACAGGCGTGAGCATGAGTGACAGGGGAGGGGATGCGGAGTGTCACACTACCCGAGGCAGCCGTGAGGATGTGTTGGGAGGCAGGAAGGCTCCTGTGTCTGGGAACACTGACCCATGTATCTCATTACCGTGTTTCTGAAGGAGAAAGCAGCAACCCCAGTGCAGACCCATTGCTATTTTGACCCAAATATGGATTTTGTTTTGGTTTTTTTTTTGTTTTTGCTAGCACATTTCTGGTGTGCTGGGAGACTGTGGTATTAACATTTTCTCTTCAGAGAAGAGGTTTGACTTGGACTGAAATTGCTGATTGATTCCCTTTTTTGCCCTCCCCCCTCTTCCCGCTGAAGTCAAGAACCACTTCAAAGGCTCAGATGTGTTGGTGCCAGATGCCATGCAGTTATTGTTAGAAGAATCTGAAATATAATTGAAAACAAACCTTTGTTCAGCCAGGCATATCTGGCTGTAGTCTTTCACTCACGACAGAGATGGGTGCTCAGCCTCTTCAGCTAGATTTGGTGTCTACACACTTGTCATGGCAGATGAAATGTCTGTGAATTCTCTTACATCTGGTAAGTGTTTTCAAAATCCAGAAAGTGCATATTTTATGGAGGGTTTTTTCCTACCTAGGAACCCACACTGACGCTCAAAAGTTACCAGCATATTTGTGGAATTCCTTGCAGTAATAAAACACATCAGATTGGTCTTGGCAGGCTGATTTCAATAGAGATGCTCCAAGTTCAGGTTCCTCTGCTTGGCAAGCACAGAGTTGTCCTGCTTTCTTTTAAGACTTGTCTTTTCTGTGGGATATAGGATATTGTTTGACGTAATATCGAAAACATTTGTAAAAGCATGGGTAAGACAGATGTCAGCTTTCATTTTAGTTTCATTTGGTGTGAAAGCAGAGGCTGGTGTAGAAAATTTGTAATCCAGCTCTGTTAGTTCTCTTAGTTAAGTCCATGAGGCTGGAGGCTTCTGAAGGAGCCCAGCAGGCTTCAGGTGCTTTGCACGTAGCAGCCCTCACTCGCCTGATGCTGAGTATGAGCTGTTTGCAAATGGAATCTCATGGGGTGTGAAAACATGGTACGTGGTTCCAAGACGCACAGTGTGTTTTGGGTTCCTGTTTCTTGTAGTTATTTTCTATGTGTAATTTAGAAGAGTGCACCAGGTGTGTCTTGGATCAGAATCTGAACTGCTCCTGTGCACATTAACCCAGGGTTTTGCCCCGGGACTCGGATGCCACCCCGTGATCTGTTATGCACATGCTTTGTGTGACCGTGTGGACATCACTTTGTCCCTTCTTGCTGCAGATACTTGGACCCTCCTTAATGCTGAGGCGATGGTCCGAGAGATGCTGAAACCGTTAGTACAGCTGAGAGCGGGGAAGAACAGCATGGAGCTGTGGCTCCCTTGTAGAGGTTACTCCTGTAGCTGAACTTGGAGAAACGGGTCCCTCTGAAATTTAATAGGGCCTTTAGCTGCGTGAGGGTTGCTGAATTTGGTGTTTCTTTTCATTTTAATTTGCCTCCCCTACCAAAAGCACTAGCCTCATTGCATATGGCTGCCTGTCTGTTGTTTATTATCTCTGTTACACTGTGGTTAGTGCTCACACATGATGTTTCTTTGGTTTCAGTACAGACTGAGCGGGTTGTCTGCCACTGGATCCAAAAATGTAAACTATTTATAAATGAAAAATACTCTCCAGTTTTAAAGTGCCGTGTTGTCCCCTCTCCCTCCAGCATGTGCACATTTGGCTGATCTTGTGTAATCCCACTGATGTAAATCCAGATATCTAACAATTTATGGGACTGGGGGCCACCTGGAGAAATTTTGATGTGACCTTGTGCTCATGAGGGGAGAACATGAAGCAACAGTAATAAAAAGTAATGGAAAAATGTTATTTGGCTGTGTTGCATTCAACACAGATATGGGCCCAAGCGCAGATAAACCTTCCTTTAGAGTTCAAGGATTCTTGATTTTGGTTTTCCAGTTGGGCTCATCTCCATCATAAGCAACTCTTGAGAAATTGGGACAGAAACTTATTAATGTGGCTTAAAATGACCTGAAACAACTAGAGTGCTTTTTTTAGTACTCCTTACAATTAAACTCTGTTTGTTCTGTCTTTTGAGCGTGTGCTTAGTTTTATATTGAAGTAACAGCCTATGTTTAGTCTCCCAGGGAAGAAAAATAAGACAGGATTTAATAATATATTGAGGGAGACTGGGGTAAGTTTTCTGTGCCTGTTTAGAAAGCAGGGGAGGAGGTGATGCTGGGTGGGCCAGGAGGGGACAGGCTGGACCGGAGGCTGAAGTGGTCAAGCCCAGGGGCAGGAGAAGAGGAGGCTGTGAAGTAAATACAGGGTGTTTAATTGAGGAGCTTGTTAGCCAACAGCTGATGGCTTGTTTTTGTAGAGAGCAACCGGGGACTTAAGGCGAGTTGTTTGCTGGTTGGGATGAGTGTTGCACACATGGCCTAGGAGTGATGGAGCATCGATGGAGCTGGTAGGAGCGAGGGGTGTGGGAAGCAGAACTGTTCAGAAAGCGCTCCTGAAAGAGAAGGAATTATTTTGATCTATGGTGATACGGTTTTCCATGCAGCTGTGGTGACAGTAAATGAGGCAGGGCTGTCCTGCTTTCTGCTCAAATCTGGAAGATTAGAGGACAGCTGAAAAAACAGGTGGGATTTTTTTGGGAGACTGTTCACAGCACTGCAGTTAGCCATCATTCAGATGAAAACGGTGGAAACTTTCTCATTGCCAGTGCATTTAGGCTCCGTTTGCCATGTAGCTATGATTAGTCAGTCTGTAAATTGTACAAAAAATTTAGTAGTGTAACTGGTGCATAAAGGAGTAAAGTATAATCAGAGCAAATTCAGTATAGTTCCCAAGTTTTGTCTGGACACTATTTGCCTTGATGGTGATAATCCCTCGTTCTGTAAAACCCAATTGATAGGAATGTAGGGTTTGGGTTTTTTTAATTTTGAGCATTTAGGAGCACCTAAACACATTTGCACTTCTGTCCCCCACAAGACAGCACTTGCTGGAAAAGGCTGTTACAGCCTAGCTGGGACTGTGGAACGAAGCCTTTAATGTACTGATTGCATATTAATGAACAGCCAAGCAGGCGGGACGTTGCCAAAAAAGCAGTGAGTGAGAAAGCCAACAATATCAGCACGAACTTTGCACTCTGGAAAGTGTGAAGTGATGTTGGTGAAAGGAGTTTATTGCACAAGTGGAACACTGTGGTCCTCTTTGATGCCCAAATTTCTGTGCTAGTGAGGAACAGTAATTGGCTGGTGTTGCTCGATGGGTTCCTATTAACCCGTTCTGCACCCCTTGAAACACTCCCCACTCTCAAGTGTGTTTTGATGGTATGGGTGCTTGCTCCTGAGCGTTTGGCGTGCTGTGGCTGGTATATGAAACTGTAGTACCTCTGAGTGCCTGGAGTTACTGTCCACATCTGGTTTGTATCACCTTCGGTGGGTTTTATTGCAAGCTATAGTGCTCTGTCTGCAGCCTTCTCGCCCAGTTCTGTCCCACAGCATCGGGCAAGCAAAATCCCAGCCTGGAAAAAGCTACAAAATGGGGCGGTATATGATTTAATGAATATAATGGCTACTGATAGCGGTATACTTTTCCTGGTATTTGGCAGAAATTGGATATCTTGGCTCTTGCCTCTTCATTAGCCAGGTTTCTTCATCCCGAGCTCATTACCAAGTCCCTGGGATGTGTTTTTTAAGAGCTCCCGTCT
This sequence comes from Astur gentilis, assembly GCF_929443795.1. Classification (NCBI taxonomy): domain Eukaryota; kingdom Metazoa; phylum Chordata; class Aves; order Accipitriformes; family Accipitridae; genus Astur; species Astur gentilis. The sequence goes on along the minus strand of NC_064902.1, from coordinate 17,953,447 downwards.
GCTTGGAAGGGGAGGCTGGTCCCTGCCAGCCTCCTGCAGAGCCTGAGACCTGCCGTGGGCGAGTGCCAGTGGTGGCATGTCCCCACGGGATGCTCGGGAACGGACCGGCGGTCGTGTGCGCTGGTTTGTCAATCGCCTCGATTATGTCTTTCCGCTCTGCAGCTCTCTCCAGGAATGTGCAGTATTTGGTGTGGGGGCTTGCATCCTCTGTGCAGCTGGGGACTTTTCCATCAGGAACGTTGGGAGTATTTAAGATGATCTTGCAAATATTTTTAATTTTTTTTTTAAATTGGCCCTGGGCCAATTTTTGCTTGTCTCTGATGCATAAAGTGGGTTTGAAAAAATGTTGTTGTTTCTCCCTCTCCCCCCATTTAAACATTTCAGGAATGTCAAGTCTTGTCAGCCTTGGCTTTGCTGGGGAAAAAAAAAAATATCCCTTGAGGAGCTTGGGGATGTGTTTTTTATGTGATCTCAAAACCCTGAGGGAAGGTATGGGGGGGAGGGAAAGAGCAGGTCTTTAACAAAAGCTTCCTTTATCCCAAATTTTAATGAGGCATTGCCATTAAATAGCAGCAACCACACAAAAAATCAACCAACTTGACTTGGTTTTCCGATGTTCGGCCCCTCGGTTTATCTAATGCTCTCGCTTTGCTGTTTCCCCGCTATGGCCCTTCCAGTGTTTTCCAAGACAGATAAACTCCAAATTTGTAGCATAAACCTGTTCGGAGGTGCAGACGGATTGAGAAGACTTTTCATCAAGATTTTTCTGCTGCAGTTACTCATAATCGCCAGTAATCTGTGTGGAAACAGGCACATGAAGTCTGGTTTCCCGAGGATTTCTGTCTCCAGGGCTGACTAACATTTTAATTGACTTCTGCAGAGTGTTCCTGTTATCTCTGCATCGTGTTTCAGTATTGCCCTCCTTCCCCACCTTGGCCGTCCATGGTGTATTTTGGGAGCGTGTCGGGCTGTCTCCTTACTGTAGCAATGGGCCCAGGGGATGCTGAGCCAGGGGCAAAGGCTTCATGTTGGCCCCCGGCCACTCTCCCTCCCCTGCCTGCCCCGGGTTCTGCAGCCCGGCAGGAGCTCACTTACCCTTCCCAGACCTCTGGTCTCATCCCAGCGTTAGACCATTTGGGATGAGGACACGTGTCTGCAGCCTTGTCTTCCTTGGGAGCAAGGCTACAAACAAGATTTCCCCCTGTTCCTCTTTTTTTTTTTTTTTTTTTTTTTTTTTTTTTTCAGGATAAACAGAGATTCGGTGGCTTTAGTGCGTTTATCCCTGAGCAGTGGGAGGGATGCTCGGGGTTTCACAGAGCCCCTCTCCTGTTTTCTGGACTGTTTTTCGTGGAAGGCAGCAGGGGTCACCTGCCCCTCCAGCTTTCCTCTCTCCTCTCCTGGTGCAATGGGGCTGGTGTACCCAGTCACCACCACCAGCTGCCCCCATGGACACTTTTTTGGGGGGCTGTTGGAAGTGGTGGGAAGCGTGCTGAGGTCTCTGAGCTGGCAGTTACACCTCAACCCCATGCTTGCTGCCCGGCTGGACTTTGGAGCCAAGCTCATGGGTGGGGGGGTGGGGAAACCCTGCAGAAGAAGGAGGAAATATTTGTTTAATTCCTGACGTAGTGTAAGGTTCAGAATGAGCAGATTGTGAAATGGGTGCAGAGCGGGGAATCTGCTTTGCCTGTGGTTTGCAGATAAAGTGCAGAACAGGCAGCCTATGCGGGGCTCAGGCTGCAGTGGTTGGGGTGGGGGGGGAAGGCAATGAGGTTTATTTGTTTGTGCAGTTTGTTTTTAATTTAAATAACCTTTATAATCCCCCCCCCCCCCTCTGAATTGTGATTCCTTATTTATAAAGGCCTCCCCTTATTATTTGGCCTGAAATACAGGCTGTGCTCCAGCTTTTACGATCGGGATTAATTTTTTTAATGGGCACAGGCAGGGGGTGGGCAGGCAGGGGGGAGCAGGCAGTGCGAGCCCCCCCCCCCCCCCCCCCCCCCCGTGTTTGCGTTTCCTCTGCTGTCGGGGGGGTTTCAGCTTCTCTCCGTGCATACCCCAGCCCTGGGGCCAGCTGCCTGCTGCCCTTGTGGCTTTGCTGCTATAAATGAGGCAGCAATGTGTTCCCAGCTGGAGCGGGGCTGGATAATTGCTCTGGGCAGGTTTATGGTGGGGAGGTGCGAAGTGCCCGCTGTCTGTCTGCCCCCCCATGGAAGTGGGTCTGCAGATGGGCTGGGAAGCAAGTGGCCAGGAGGGCAGCTTGGGAAAAGGGATGTTTCCTTGTGGTGGGGAAAAGGGGAGCTGATTTGGGTGAAAGAAGCGGCATTAGCCATCCCTGGAAGGATGCAAGTTGTGAGGTGTGGGGCTCTGGTGTCCTTGCCTGCACTGGGAGCACTCAGTGGGTGTTTGGAGAAGCACACTGGGATGTCAAAGTGCACCTCTGAAGTTTCAGACTCTGCACTTTACTTACTAAGGAGTTGGGGGGGGGAAAGGGTGACAAAGGAGCCATTTGTAGACTTCTCATAAGTATCACAGGGGTTTCACAGCAAAGTGCAGAGACCACTGAAGCTGGTTGGGCATACCAGAAACTTTATGAAATAGTTGGATTTGATCAACACTTAATTGCTCACAGGCTGCTTGGCTCAGTCTCGCTCGCCCTCTCCCCTGTCCCGAAAGAGGCGGGGGGGTGCAGGAGCTGGACTCGTGCCCCTGCTGCCGACTGTGTGTGTCTGTCGGGTGGGTTGATGGCACGTGAGGACGTCTGTAAATGCCCAAGGTAAAATTTAGCAGGGATTGAGCGTGCTCTTGCCGTAACAAGAGAGCAGCCAGGCTGCGACGGGTTGCTTGATGCCCCTTTAGGTGCAGGACAGTAAATTAAATGCCTTCTGCTCTCCTCCATGGAGGTGCGCAAAGCTTTTGCCGGCAGCCTTGCAGAGCTTTTTCCAAGTGGCTCGTTCATGTGCTGTTTAACAGGCAAGGGTGCCTTGTGGTAAGGTTTTATTTGACGCTGTCCCATCCGTGGCTGTTGCACATATCAGCTGCAGGCAGCCACCACCTTACCTGCTGCTCCGTTGGCCAAATTTATGTGTCAGAGCCCCATGGGGTGAGTGTAGGACAGCTGCAGGTGAATGGCAGAACAGTGGCTTCACTGAGGACGATGCCCTTAATTTTAATTGCCCATAAAAGTATTTTAGGTGTATGCTTTACTAAAACCTCTTGCTAATGGCTTCCCTGCTCCTGGCTGTCCAGGCTGATGGTGTTTCCTAGAGACCTTCTCTCCTTGGGTTTAGAGGAGCTCTGTCTCTGCAGGCACACACATGCACACATTTTTCTTCACCCAAGTCGTTCCCAGCCCAGTTTCACTGCTCTTGCATTACCTTGTGGGCCAGCATCCAATTTTGAGCACAGGAGAGATTCTTTGTGCTGAAAACCAGTTTGCTTTTTCCCTAGCAGAACTAAGCAGAAAACTTCACATATGGGTAGGAGTTTCCGATTAATTTCATAAAGTTATTAGTAAACATGTATGGAACATTTTCAGCAGCAGCAATGTTTTTAAAAAGTTTGCTTACAAGCAGTTTATTGATTTAGCAAATAGTTGGATAACACAAGCCTGGAGGTGTATGATAGTTAATGTGTAACCATTAAATAGACTTATTTGGGCACTTTTTATGTGTTGGCATAGCAATTAAAGCTTATAAACCTGTGGAGAGTGTTTTTATGTGGAGTAAAATGAGAACCTTTATCCCAGAGAAGGTGTTCATGGAAAAGGTACAGTTTATGTAATTGTATTCACGTGACTTGACGTAAGCGTGGGGCTGCAGGAAAAAAAAAAAGCTACTAGAGCTAATTCCCGAGGCCGATTGCAGTATTGCTGTGTATTGGCTTCCCTCCCAGTGGCCAATTTGGTATATTGAAATCAGTGTCATTCCATGGGGGGCATTTTATTGTGGGCCTCCTGAACAGAGGGTTATGTCCTTGCTCTAGACAAATTATTTTTTGGCTCTTGCGTCTGTATGTGGTGGTGGTGGGGTGTGTGTGTCTTGGAGCAACTTTGGTGGTGGTATCAAATTTGCTGGAAAAAAAACCCAACAAAAAAACCAAACCATAAAATGGTTTCCTGCTGGCTAACCTGATCAAGCAGTAAACATGTCCCATAGTTCTTGAGAAGGTCTGTCCTGGTTAAAGCAATTACATAGGAACCCAAGCTTTGTGGGAATGTGGAAAAGCCTTGGGTTTTTTTCTTACCTTTTTCTTTCCCATATGGCGTATTTCTGTTTGGGGGATTCAGTAGATGGAGTATATATATAAGCTGTAGCTCCTCCTTTTTGGCTAAAAAAAAAAATGAAGGCTGAAAACCCGACTTGTTTCAGGTCTTTGCAGCAATACCTTCTCCACACTGGAGCATGTGGATGGTGGGGGAGAAAGGATGGAGGGGAGGGCAGCCTGGCTCAGTTTGTGTAACTGTGATTGCAGAGCTCCACGCAAATATTGACACCAGATTTCTTGGCAGATGTGCCATTCCTGAGATGCCTTGGGAGTAAAAGATACTTCTCTGGTGCTCGTTGTTGTATGAAGCAGCCCCTCCTGGGGTGGTGGAGGTGGGGAGTAAAGGGGGAGAAGCTGAAGGAGTGTTAGTGATGGAGCTGAGAAACATGATGCTAAAGGGGCTTTCACCCAGAAATACTATGGTATCGCATTATGAGGTATCTAACAAATGGATGGATGGTCTGACAGATGGCAGAGAGGGATGGGACACCTTGGTATGTCTGCACTGCCGATCTGCCACAGGTCTGATTGCAGAGGATGCATGCATCTGCTGTGCTCTTTGCAGCACAGGATAGCCGCTACTTTTTCCACATCTTTAAAAAACAAAATAAAACCCAACTGCCATCCACAGAAAGGGAAAATTGTAAAATTCTGTTTTCCATCAGCAGTTGGCTGCCTGGGCTTTGCACCGTGGCAAGGGTGTTTTGCTGAGCATGTGTGAGATAACCTGCTTTCTCTGTTGCAGTTCTAGAGAATACACTGGAGGATTGTTAACATCAGCCAGATACCTCTGTAGTATGGCTTTGTAGCATAGTCTGGACAAAAGGTTAAATCAGGCAGTCGTTTCTGCGGTGTTATTTCCTATACAACACTCTGGAGAAAGTTCAGTATCACTTAGTTAACTTTTGCAGAGCCATTTCCTGTAGGTTTTGTTAGAGAAAAGCTAGATTATGTGTTTCCAGTTGCAGTAGAGTTATTTTCCCCTATAAAATGCACTACAATTTATTTTTACACAATTTTCATTGGTTTGCAAAAGGCTTTTGGGGGGGGAGCCTGTGTATTTGGAAGATTTGGAAAGTTTATTATTTCATACCTCGCTTGCAGTGACAAATTGAGGAAAATGTGTTTTTTAATGTGGCGTTGCTGTAGTTGAGCCAGGCTTGAAATACAGAGTCTACATTAGTGTGTGCTACCACGCTGCCATGAGTCGGTGGCCTGTCTAGCCCGGGGTCCTGCTTCTGACAATGCCTGGTTTTAGGAAGGACTGAAGAAAACTGTGCAGCTAACAGCCAAGTTGTGACCTGCCCGGAGGAGAAAAAGTATTTCCTCTTCGTGGCTTCACAGATGTGGTAGTGAGTTGCATGGGTGTTTCTTCTGTGGTTTTTCAACCATATGATGTGCTGTTACCCTCCAGTCTGAGGAGACTTGTCCTCTTTCATCTCTCCCGTGACCCTGTTTGTGGGGTGCCTTGGGTTCTCCATCATGGTTCATCTCGGGACTTCTTCATCTTTTGCACACGAAGTGCTGCACTTCTTTTCCATTGCCATCTGTGCTTAGAGCAGCAATGCTTTCTACGAGCCCTAAGGATTCTCTGATTACTATGAAATGGTGACATTTCTTCTCCTTATTCTCTTCATAGTGATTAATTTATTTACTCTCGAAAGGGCATGGTTTGAGTTCTCCAAATGGTGAGTGCACCTGTGGCCCTCCCCATGCAATAACAAAGCTTGGGAGCACCTTCTGCATTCATGTTTTTCAAATAACTGCTTTTTGGAGTGTGAGGTGTTGGTGCGAAGCCAAGGTACCTTTTGCCCCATGAGAGGTGCAATGTGAGTAGTGAATGGTGAGCTCCTTGGCATGGCAACCTGGGATTGCAAGGACCACTTGGAAGAGCAAAAGGGTATTTCTGTTCTTGGCCTAAGTGTAGCGTTAGCTTTTTTATTTTCATCGCAGCCAGGTGGCCACCCACATAGAGTTTTGTTATGGGACTTCTTTTTATTATTATTTATTTATTTTTCAGAGGCCATCAGGCAGTTTTAACATGGCATCTACACTGGGTTATGCCTGAGTGACATGAGCTCAAAGCAAGAGGGAAGGATCTGTCTGCCTTTTACATCTCCCTACAGAATTTGTTGTTTGATGCAGCCTTCGTTCAGATGAAAGGGTTCCCTGTGCTTGAAGCTGGGACTGGAGCCTCCACTGACATATATGCACCTTCTGGTGGGCAGAAACTAAGATAGTTACAAGAAAAAAAAACCTGATCTCAAATGCCAAGTGGAGCAGTATGATTCCAATAATAATAGTTAAAAGAAGATGAAGTGAGCTTATCCAAATACCTTCTGAATCCAGAAGTTTTGCAAAAGATTGGGTCCTTAATTGCTTCCTGTAGCAAAAGAATAGGGAAATGTTCTCCTTCTCATCCCTCTACAACAAGGAAAGGATAAAAATCTATAGAAGAGAAAGTTTGTTCCTTGATTCAACCTTAACATATACCTTCCCTTTGAATTAGCAGTGAGGCTTTTAGTTGAGAAATTGCAGAAATCCAAGGGAGTTCATTGAATAATAAATCAAGGCATCCATCCAGCGAAGTACCTCATAGTCCTTTGAAGTAGGTGGAAAAAAATACCTTCCTGATCCAAAGGCGAAGTGTGTGCTCAGCGCCGGTGCCTCACTGATGCTAATGCAGGGTTTGAGCTTAGCTCAAGTGCCCCAACAAGGAGTGTGGAGAGCAGGAGCGAGTGTGGGCCCATTAACTGGCCCATTAACTAGCTTCACCTTTGTTCTGCCCAGAGTCCCGTTTGCCCAGGACTCCTGAAAGGTTAAGAGACCCAAAGAACAAAAAGCTGCAGTCCCTGGAGAAAGGGGCTGTCTTTTAACCCTGGGAAGTCCTGAGATACTGGACTTGGGAACAGCAAGCTCATTTGAAGAACTTTCTAAAATTTTATTGGCCATAACTTTTCCTCTTTTTGAGTCTTTCTGCAGTTTGAGTTGCGTTAATAAAGAAGTCTGGCTTTGTAAGTGGAAGGAGTTGAAAAATAGCACCAATAAAAACTGTAAAGCTCTCAAACATTTTTAAAATAGTGCCTCTGTAAAAGATGTGGCATTATATGCTGGGGTGGAGAGTAATAAAGATTTTTTACTAGCGCTCTTCACAACTTGATCATAAGCTGTACAGCTGTCCCAAACTCTCCTGATAAAGCCTTTCTACCTGTATACATCACTATAGATGTATTGCCTCATGCATATATAGATGTATACATGTTTATGCATTTGTAACTGCATATGTGTCTGTAAATTCACATAGTGAAACAGTCATGTACATGTGCAAGTTATTTAAGCAAGAATATATGCTTATTTGTGATGTTCTGCTGTATATAAGGAATGCGAAGACTGGTGTGTAATGGAAAGCAGCAATAGGTTTAACCATCTCCTCGACTTCTTCGTGGCATTCTAATTACGGTGATCGCTTACATGCAGAATCAATGTAAGAAAAGTGTCTACCATGTCAAACAGTATCTGACCTGCTGGCAAGAGGTACACTGTGGACCACCATTTGGAAACTCCTGCATCACACCATTGCCTCTCTGATTTGCTGCTTCAGCCTCTTGCTAGCCAAAGGTGGTAATACAGCTGTCTGCCATCGAGTGCTATAGTTTGTGATAAGGTGAGGGCAGAGGAAGCCATCTCTGCTGTTCTCTGCACGTGGCCTGAAAAAAAGAAGTTTATTGAGGAAAATAGCTTTGCTTAGGACCTAAAATATGGAGTAAATTAACTTGAAAGTCTCTTCTGGCTTTTCATTGTCAACTGAAAGGTAGTTTCACGGTAGATTTATTTGCCTTGTTTTGCAGCAAATGCATTATATATAGCTTGGCTTTTATTTCTCTTGATCTAGGTGGAAATGGCTTCTTTTAAATGCAGCCTTTCCATCTTGAAGGTCAATTAAAACAGGTTGGAGGTCAGATAAAATAAAAGGGACAGAACATTTGCTTCTTGGTGTATCTATTTCTGTAATGTTATCAGTGCATGTGGTTTTATTTCTAGCATTTTGTTCCAGGGCTTCCTCTAAGACTGAACAAATTGAATCAGTTGGATGCAGTACAGCTTCCAATTTGGGGTTAGAAATCCATTAAATTGCTTGGTGCTTTATTGGCAATACAAAAGTGCTTGGAATGAAAGTGCATTATGATTGGACATTGATTACTCGAAAGGATAGCGGGTAAATGCCTGTGTAAACCACACACCTCCAGCCAGGATGGCCAGCTTAGAGTTTTGTTGATTTTTTTTTTTAGCTTAAAATGTGTATGTTTTGCCCTTAAAATGCAGTTCTTTATTGCAAAGATGAACTATTTTTAAACTGAAAATGGAGAGCTGTCTGCCACGTGTTTTTCACACCTCTTGTGGATTAGAGCTGGCCCTGTATCATGCAGTGCTGCCAACCATTGACCGCCCCATAGGTAACTAGTCCTTTAGCTGATGCTTTGAGGTTATATGCACCATTCCTTTCCACAGGCAAGATCTTTGGATTTGGTCAACCTCTCAGTTTCAGCCCATGGCACTGGAAAGTGCAGGGAATGTCCTTGCTTGGATGGATTTTAAACCGAGTAAGTTTATGGTGGGCATAGCAAAGAATCCAGTGTTGTAATTCCACTCGGACTGCTTCTAGGATCAGATGGGGATTTATTTCCACTGTAGAAGAGCTGTCTGGGTGTTTTGTGAGACTGGAGTTATTGCCACCAAGTGGGAAGAGGGGAGCGGGGCTGGGAGGGATGACCGTGACCGCTGCCTCTGTCCTGGCAGGTACAGCTGAGTTGGCTGCTTTGGCCCTGGTCAGTTTGTTGAACTTCGCAGCACGTCTAATGAGACAGAGCGTCAAGTCAACCTATCTGCTGAGATTTTTCTTAGATGATGGCACAGCAGATGTGTGGGGTGGCTGATGAGGAGCAGCCACTGATGAAATAGCAGTGTAGCGTGGCCAGCCTGGGCTGGTGGAGAATGGGAGAACACTGTTTTTTTCTGGTAAATGCCTCTTTGCTTTTACACCGTTCTGCTGTACGGCGGCGGGAGGTGATGCAGCCCCGTTCTGTGGTGTTAAAAAGCAGTGTCAAGTGCAGGAGAGGCAAGAGCAAGCTGGTTAAGCCCCCGTGCTCCAGCTGCAGGAGAAATCTGCATGCTGTTTTTCGAAGACTTTTTTTTGTTTTCCCCAACTCTTTGCCTGACTAGTTTTAACCAGTGCACAAATATTCCTTTGTGCCGCTTCCAAGTGAGCGTGTTTTTTGCGGGGGGAGATCAGTCCTTCCTGATTAACTATTAATAAGAATCAACCTTAGGGAGAGAATGAAGCACCGAGCAAACACCACGGGAGCAGGTTGTTTGCCCTCTCCCCACCATTAATGATTGACCGGGCTCTGCTCCGGCACGGCCGCTGGACCAGGCACAGCCGAGCCCTGCTTGCCACGGATTTCGCAAAGGGGTGATGCCAGATGTGTGCCGAAACTTCAGCATCAGGGTTCGGTGTTCTCCCTTCCTATGCATATGCAACCACGGCGTTGCTGGTTAGTGGCACCGTGAGAGCTGTGCCTGGTGATTTATTTACTGAATTGGTATTCCTGGTAAACTGTGGTGTTGGAGCGGTTGAAAAATGTCTTCTCGCCTAGTTAAGCACTTTGAGCTTACCAGAAATGCTTGTGGACATGATTGAAACCACTTGCATCCCCAAAGAGAGCAGAGCATATTACATTTTCTCCTAAAACACAGATTGTATCTTAAAATATGGGTTATTGGATATTATTGAATGATTGTTGACCTTGGATGTTTTCTTGCATTGTGGAAACTTCTGAGCAGTGTTTGGGGAGTTTCTAAATTATCTCTCTTTTCCATCTGCACTCAACCTGTAACCCACAGCTGGATTTTGCAAAGTCATGTGGTGGGAGGGTTAGGCTGCCAGCAGTTGAACATGCTGCTGTGGGTCTTTCCAAGCATCTGAAAAAGACAAAGGTTTAACATGGTTTATTTGCTGTGAGTACTTGTGAAAAATTGCACAACTTGAAGATAAAAGTATTTGCTTTGCAGAAGTAGCAATTTTTGAAACTGTAAATAGCACTTAATGCTGTTGTATCAATGTAGCTCTTGTTATCGGTTAATGGAGGCTTAGCAGTTGTTCTAAGGTAGACAAGTATAGTAAATTATATAGTTGTTAATCCTCAATAAATTGGTTTAGTATGTTGAATACACAGTGGGGAACCTTAATTGAAAATGTTAGTAAAGAAGTCATGGCCTTTATTGATTTACTGAAGAAACACAGTGGCGATGGAAGCAGGAGCAATTTGTTTCATGAGTATTTTGTTTATGAGCTAGGCCTCCAGCCCTTGCTTCAGCAGTGTAAGACACAGTGTGCTTTGCCTTGTGGAGGCAAAATCGCTGAGAAAGAAGTTTGCCATCAAATTAGAAGAAGGTGAGTTTGCTTTTAAGTGGTGGAGCAAACAACTTGCAGGGTTTTGGTTTTAGGATATGTCTTTTTCATGACAGTAGGTAGCACTTTAATTAAAACAATAAACTCGGAACAAACCCTATGGGTGTCTGGGCAGATGAAGGGTGGAGTTTTATATGTGGGTTTAAAAAAAACCTTCCACATCCTGCTTTTCCTTCCAACTACTTACCTGTCACAGGTGGCAAACCAGCATTGCTTTATGTTAAATTAAATCCAGTTATTTTTATTTAGATGTCCATGCCCCCTTTGAAATGTGTTTTATTGCTTTGAGGCAGTCCTTGCAGCTGATGGTTCAGTGCATTTTGGAGAGGATCAGTCTCCTTCAGGCAGTGCAGCTTAATAGAAGCAGCAAATAAAGTGAAAAATTGCTGCAATTAAATACCTCCTGCTCTAACCCTTGCAGCATCCCCTGTTCCCTGCGTACAATACTGCCTTTGACTGGGCTGTCTTATTAGGAGCAGAGGAACATGCAATCCTAATGGGAGGGTTTGTAGCCTCAGTAACTGCGGGCTATGTGGCTGCTGCTAGTATTTTTTTATTTTTTTTTTCAGAAGCAGAGAAAGCATTGTTGAATACCTTGTCATTCATACTTGCTTTGTCCTGCCGTCTTCTGTTGCTTCGGGTCCCTACTGGCTGCTGGGAAAGTCTGTCCAGGCCCCCAGGAGAGGGAAAGGCTGTATCAGCCACGAGCGCTGGTGGGGCACACTGCAGAAACGAGGGCTCACAGTCCTCCCTCTGCTATTGAGGCCATTGGATGGCTTTAAAATGAGTTCACGTCTTGAAATCTCACTTTATGTTTTTTGGAGCATGGAACAGTTGAAATGCTGAGAAAACTCTTGTTGAGTGGAGCAGGATCAAGCCCTGGTGGAATGAGTATCGTGTCTCTCCTGATGCTGCAGAGGCGTAGCAAGAGGTCCCTAAGCACCTGAGTTTCCCAAGTGCTTTGCTTGTATATTGTGGTGTACTTGCATATGTGTGTGATTGTGTAGATTAAGCTAAAGCTAATCTTTCTTTCTTAAAAAAAAAAAAAAAAAAAAAAATTAAAACAGTTGGGGTTTTTGGAGGAGATGGTCTTCCAAGCAAAAAAAAAAAAAGGCAGAAAAGAACTCCATTTTAGTTTTGCTAAGGTTATTAAAATAGGAGGAAATGGGATCCCAGGTTTTGTCAAAACACACTTGTGTAAACCGAATGGCGCCTAAAATAACCTGCCACCACCCTTTTTGAAGAGACCAATAAGCCTGTAAGAGTTCCTTGTTGTAGGAGATGTAGAAGCCCCGGCAGCAGCATAGCGTTACCCAACCCTCCTGCACAGGACTTCTCTGCCCTTCCTCGGCCACCGAGAGCATGGTTGCTCTCCCGTGCTGCATGTTGGAGCCAGGGAGCTGACAAGGATAGAGATATTCACATTTGCAGCCTGGTGCGAGCAGACCGGCTCTGGTGGTTTGCTTACCAGGCTTGTACACACGGATGTCCTTACGTGCCAGATGTGTGGTCTCTGTGCGCTTGTGAGCAGAAGAGTGGCAGAGCAGGAGGAAGGGCCAGGGCTGAAAATATGTCCCTGAAAGTTATTTGAAGATAAGAAGATAATTCTCTAATTCCTTGAACCATATCAACCACATGCTAAATTAAATTGTAGTCCGGCACAATGCTTCTCAGTGATGTGGTTTTAATTAGTATTCTTTGCATTAATGACTGCATGCATCTGCTGGAATCAGTGTGGTATTGATTCTTTGGTGATCATGCTACAGGAATTTCCTTTAGACAGTATTGTTGGTCATGACTGAGAGTGATTCATGGTGCAGTTTTCTTGGTGTCTGGATGACCTCTCAAAGTTTGTCTTCGCTGTCAAATTAGCTCATATTATGGCTTGAGGGTTGCCCTTAAGTTGACTCCCTCCTGCACATAAAGCCCCTTATATGAGCAGGCTATTAACCCAAGCTAATATGATGCTGCTGCTGCTAATTTGAGCTAGGGCATAAGTAAAGCCTGAGTGAGCACATTCGTTTAGCCGCTAACAGGACCTCTCAGTGATGGGGCACAGCTTCACCCACGTGGGTGCTGCTTGTCCTTCCCGTGTCCTGAAGAGTCCCCTTCTTCTCTCCAAAGCTCTTCCAGCACCAAGCTGGGACATTCATCTTTCTGGTGCCCTGCGTTTTGTTGCTCTTACCTCATTTTTGGACGTAACTCATGCTGATGCTTGGTGTGGGACATTTCTGTGCCCCAGCAGTGTCCCTTCTCTTATAGGCTGGGTGCTTTGCACGGGCGGGCAGAGCTCCCCGGAGTACGCTGTAAAAGAAACACGAGGGCCTCGGCTTATCACAGCCGTGGGTGCCCCAAAAAAGTGAGCATCCCGGAGGTTGCACAGCCCAGGCCAAGTATTGCTCACCATTGTGAGAGCTCACACTTGAGGCTGGCTGAACCGTGAGATGTAGCGTGGGTGTAGAGCCCTTCAGTGCATCCTTCAGCAAAGATCTATTTCTGTTCTTCGTCTTTCCTGACCATAGGCCTGTTAGGCTGGGTTTGGGAGCAGCGGAATAGAGGTGAGGGTGATGAGGGAGCCGAGGGGTATAAGAATCTGTGGTTTTCTGTTAGTTTAGCAGGCGGATTCAAAGGAAACCCAGGAATGGCTGTGGTGGGTTGGGTGAATGATTTCCCCAAGTCCAGGCTTCAGCTTCTGGCGGTGCTTCAGCCACTGCAAAGGAATCTGCAAGAAATCCTCCGGAAGGTAATTAAGGACTGCATGCCTAGTATGTGAAAGCTCCTTCTGACTATCATCACTGTGGTGGTTCATGCAACTCCATTTAGTGGCCATTTGTTTTAGGGGGAAACTGAAAAAAATCCCATTTAAGGGAAGGTGTTACTGTGCAGTGCAGCTATGGGTAGCTGGCACTAGCTGCAGTAGCTGTTTGGCTGCTCTTGCCTCATGGGAGTAGACTTTGGACTTGTGCACAAGGAAGAAAAATGGACTAAAGCTGCTTTTTTTCTGTCCTTACAGTCCATACAGCCACCTGAATCCTTGCAGTTTCTTTCATTGCTTTTGTGCTTCACTGTTAAGCCTCACATATCACTGCATATGAGGACTCTGCCATGTCTCTGGGAGCTCACAAGCTTGTTTTAAAAGAGAAATTTGAGTGTGCTTTCGTCCCTGCACAGCTGTATACTTTTAGCATGGGCAATGTGTTCCCTCTCTTGTTCCCCTGGCCCCCATCCCCAAGCTAATTCAGCTGCAGCCATGCTTTTCATACCCAATGAAGTGTGCATGGGGCCTCCATTCCAGGGCTGTAAAGCCATCTACAAACATGTGGGAAGAGGATGGTGCCTATTCAGTAAGCTGTGGACTAGGCAGCTATCTTTCGACAGATTAGCCAGAGGAATTTCTATTGCAGGGCTCGATTGTTCTGGGCCCTTGGCTCCCTTTTGTGCAGGAGCGATGAAAAGTTGTGTTATGACAATGGTTGACAAAGTGTTTAATGAAAGCCACAGTCGGCAGTGGCAGAACTTCGAGCCATCCTCCTTTTCTCCAATGCCTGTCATCAAAAGGTGCAGAAACGCTTTTGACATAATCTTCTGCACTGACAGATAAATGGTTTTGACGTAAGGGTCGGAAGCCTTCACCTCACTGAACAGAATTTAGCCATCATCATGGTGAGCAGAAACTAGGAGGCACGTATGTCTCCAGTCCTTTGTCTGGCAAGCCAGCCAGGCACCTCTGTTTTCAAAAGAGAGGTGGATTTTCTCTGCACTGGTCAAGTTCCCAAAGCAGAGTCAAAACTTCTACATGAACTCCTGGTCTGCCCCGCACCTTGCCCAAGGAGGCAGGATTGGCATCTCAGTATTCAAAGAGATGACTGATCCCTTCTTGCTGGCAGGCAGGACTCTTTATGTGACAGCATTATTACTTTCAGGAGGTGGTTTCAGGGCAGGCTTATGTACCTGGTTATTTAACAAGGCTTTCCTTTCATTCTCTGCAATGTTCAGTGATCCACGGTGCCATTTTCACAATGCTAACTAAAGGCAAACACTGCTTTCTTATTTAAAGAATGGAATGATTGAACAGACAGAACAGGGACCTTCCCATACTGATTTAACAGGCTCTCAGTTCCAGATCATGGACATCTTAGTAACAGGAGGGGAAAAACCCTACGTTGTCAGATTAGCCAATACAAGGAAGACTTGAAGTATGTAATGGATAAATAATGTGCAGAGCACTTCTCATGCCAGTAAGTCAAAATAAACTTTAAAAAAAACCCCACAAACTTCAGATCAGCTTCTATTCAACAGGGAAAAAGCAATCTGAATGTTAGGGGCCACTCTGCTCTGTCATCTCTGCCATCTGTAGAAGCTTCTGACCTTTGCAGGATGCTTCCCTGAACTTACAGCCCCAGAGAAGCAGGCAGGACTCTTGGCAGTCTGCTTTCTGTGTGGGTATGCCCACACTTGGGCTCTGCTTACCCCATGTGTGCAGGTGCCAGAAACGGGCTGACTGCCCCCCAAAGACATGCTCTCTTGGGACTGGCGTAGAACACTGTAGATGATGCTTTACAAACTGCCGCTTAGAAGAGATGCCCAGCACATGAGAAAACTCGGATGGTTTAGGGGAGTGCTGATTTGGGAAAGGACAGGAGTTTGGGCGCTCTTTTTTTTGTGAGGAAGACATTTTAGAATACTGATGGCAGAAATATTTGCTCAGTGAGCTGTTGCACTACTGCATGGCATCAGACCAAGGGGCCCCTCAAGAAGGAACACGTTCTGTGCTATGGAAGAGCAGAAACGTGACAGTTTTCAGTGACGGGATAGCTGTGCCCCTAAGCTTGGCATCTCCAACCAGCCTGTGTTGCTTGGAGAGGCTGAGCTGATGGGGACGTTACAGCCCCTGCAGCGCTTCATGCACTGCTGTACATTTGGGACCCATGCTTAGTGGTGGGGGAGCGGTTATATGCACCCATGACCTCAAGTTTTGAGTTCCCTTTATTTGCATTACTGGAGCCCAACCAAAATTGAGGCCTCATTTCATCAGCATTGGGCAAACCAAGACAATACCTACCTCAATTTTATTTACAGTCTAAATAGACAAGACAGACAAAGGGTGGCTGTGGAAACAAAAGCTCTGCAGAGGTGATGTGACATGACCCGGTCACTCAGCAGGAGATGAAGAGAGCCAGGAATAGACAGAGGTTTCCTGACTCCCGGTCCCAAT